>NC_083684.1:37372500-37997500 GCF_033118175.1 Dama dama
TCAAGACCAAGGACTAATCTACTGCACACTATCTCCCATGAAATTTAAATTTAAATGGAAAAAAAAATGATTAACTAAAGACATTATGAATAATGAAATAATGAATTATTTGGTATGTTTATACAATTGCTAATAAAAATTGGTAAATATTTAAAGGTCTAATTACCTAGGATTTTTCTCAGCCAAAGAATATTACAGTGGATTTTCTGTATTTAACAAATTTATTACAATACTATTCATTATACAGTCCATGGAGTTCTCCAGGCCAGGATACTGGACTGGGTAGCCTTTCCCTTCTCCAGGGGATCTTCCCAACCCAGGCATTGAACCAAGTTCTTCCTCATTACAGGCGGATTCTTTACCAGCTGAGCCATAAGGGAGCCCAAGAATACTGGAGTGGGTAGCCTATCCCTTCTCTAGCAGAACTTGCTGGTTTTAGCAGACATTTGGTCCTGTCCAAAAAGGATCCATGGAGACATATGGTCCACACCAAAAGGTCCTTGATTGTCCTATCCAAAACTACTTGGCAGGGACTAAATGTGCTCATGTACTTTTTGGATAGGGCCCAATTTCAACTGCCTGTTGATGTGAACTGAACTTTTTATTGATCAGGTGTCTTATGGACCAAATGTCTTATGCATATTTTGGGCACGACCAAATGTCCTTCAAAGTAAAGCCATACCAAACTTATTGGTCATCCCTTGAATGAAGCAGGCCAAGTATACCTTATTTAGTTTTGACTTTTCTTTTTTTTTTTTTTTGCTTAGAGTCACTATTAACTAAAAATTTCATGCATCAGCTCTTATACCTACCAGTTTATTTTCTAATTTACTAGTTGGTATGAATTTGTTGAGAACATTTTAACACTTTTGAGATCTTTGAGCATATGCTCTGTAAAATTGTAATATTATTACCTCTCTGATTAATTCTGTGTTATTTTCACACAGAATATTTTCTCTAGTCTAAATGAAAGTATATTATGAATTAAAATTATTAACTATTACTATTAGGATTAATCATTTTCATCATAGCTTGAGTAATGGATGAGTCTGATTCTCTATTGGAAACAGATTGAAGAAAAGGTTTTATAAATTACTTTTTTTTTTTAGTACATTTCATTTGTAAGATTGGTAGTATTGTTTCTACTTTGCAAATAAGTGAATGCAGAGAGGACAGCAAATTTTATTAAGGCTATATAGATTGTATATAAATGACACCGCCAAAATTTGAATTTGAACTTAACTGTCTTCAAATCCATCCTATCAATCATTACCCTGTACTTCCTCTCTCAGTCTCTTTGGAAGTGAGGCCAAGAGTGTCCCATTGCCCTCTACAGGCTCATCATCTCTTACGTGGGATCCTCACATCATATTTCTTTCTTCTTCCACAGCCTGTTCCCAAGCAAACAGGGAAGGAAGCATGTTCCCCATGCTCCATCTGGAGACTCAAACTCACTCTACAGTTTTGTTCTGTCTCTTTCACTCATTTGTATATTATCTGTCCCAAGTTTACCACTATGGCTCATATACATTAGCTGTTGAGAAACATACAGTTAGGATAAACATATTCTTCAGATATATTTTTATTATCTGTTGTCCTTAAAATTATCTATTTTAAATAAATTCTGAAGATGTTTTAAATTATTACCTGAAACCTGTGAGAACAGCTCCTCAGTTCTGAGTGACTGAAAGAAAACAAAACACCCTATTTCTCTCTCTGTTTCTTTATTTCTATCTCTGCATGCCCACGTATCTATATTTTGCCATCAAACTCATAGAGTTCAAAAGCAACACTGGCTCCCAGTAAATGTTCCCATGGCAATGTTAGCAAAGTTTCATTGCTGCTGGCTCAGTGCTTATTTGAATGGGTCAGCAGGACCATTTCCTCCTGTGTTAGAGGCTTCAGGGCACAGCAGAGAACAACTAAGGCTGCATGGGCACTTATCGGAGTGCCTCTCCACAGAGGTTACCTAAGGAAGCAAGAAATTGGGAACCAGATATATGTCCCTTTTATAGCTTCAAAGGAAGACCTTTATGCTTATTGGAAAAAAAAATTTTTTTAATTGTCGAGGACAAGAATCTGGCAGAATCAAATTTAAAAAGGAACATTAAATGCTGTCAGCACCACATCAGAACATTGTCAGTGCCAGTTCTGTGCCAGGGGGAGAATTACCAGAACACATCCTAAATGTTCCCTGGAGAACCACAGAGGTTGTTAAGGCGGGCAGGCAGACAGACCTGGATGTATATCTGGGTTTTGCGTTTTAGTGCTTTTAGGTTGGGCTCTACTGAAAGCAGACACTGAGATAGGATTTGAGAAAAGGAGATTCCAGGAAGTACCAGTAGGGGAGTGAGCAAGAGAGACTGGGAAGCATAAGGATTCAACTAAGTATGCATTATACAACAGGTTAGAGTTATGTGCAAATGGGACTCATTTCATTTTCATGGGGAAACCAAGAAACGGTGAGGATCACGCTTCACTGTTCTCCACCAGAAGGGCAAAGAAGCTAGATTTATGCTTCCAACTTCCATCTGTTATTGTCTGAGACTGTTAACTCCCTGGCACTTCTGGTCTAAACAATGAACAGGTGAGAAAAAGCTCAAAGGTGGGGAGTTGCATTGGGACCCCATAAGCATCTACTGGAACCATGTCATGTAAATATGGGTGAGGTTCCTACAGTGCCTGGTCTACTAGGTTGGTGACATAACTTCTCTCACTTTCATCTGTAAAAAAAAAAGGGCACAATAGTCAGAATTTCACAGTATTTTCAAAGGTGAGTTGGCATTACATGAGTGAGATGCTTAACACAGTATCTAACGTAAAAGGGCGCAAACAGAAAAACATGCCTATGTTTCACTTTTAAAAGATAGTTGACAAAAGATATGTTTAAATCTATTTAGGAAACTCTAAAAAAGTTTAAAGGCAGTCAGTTCCCTGCACCACATGATTAAAGTTTGTGCAAAATAATATTTGAAGTGCTTTTATCTAGGGAAAGAAGTGCTCTATTTGCAGGTGGGTTTAGGTGTAGGGGTGAATTATGAGTCCACTTACTAAGTAGTAAATGTGTATTAACTCTTGGGAAAGAAAAGGTCAAGTAGAAGGAGGGAGGAAGTGAATTAATTACAAAGCATCTTGCTAAGTAATTGTAAGAACTTAAGAAAAGGCTAAAGGAATTATTATGCTGCCAGACGCTGAATGTGGCCATGTCTGTGTTGAGCAAGTAGGCCAATTTACTTAACCAAGAGAAGAAATAAAGGATACAAAAGAGAAGAAAGAACCAGAAACAATGAAATCATTAGCTGTCTCTCGGTGCATTTATCTAGCAGAATTATTTGTTCCTTGTAGAGATGCTCTCTGTAGGCGCCTAGGTGTGTACTGCTTATGTTTAAGTTATATGTTAAAAAGAACTCTTCCTTGGATCCCATGGCTGTGTACCTTTCATGTATAGCAAAACAACAAAATACACATTACAAAAGCAAACCCCAATGCAAAATAAAATAACTTTAAGTCAACTAGAGTATTTTGTTTGATATAACTATGTAAATTAAATGTGCTTCTAGCACTATTTCCTGTCTACTGTCCATGGGATAGCAAAGAGTTGGACCTGACTGAGTAACACACACACACGGGACTATTTCAAACTCAGTTTAATGTGAGGCTCATCTAAGGTTTGAAATTTGGTAGCATAGTTTTCCATGTGAAACATACAAAAGGATGCAGAGACCTGAGTTCAAATTATGGCTGCGTCCTTTAATACACATTAGACAGTAACATAACCTCTGTAAGCCTCTTTTCCAGGTTACATGGTACTAGTCATAAATATTACCCTGGATGAAAGATGCCTTTGCCATTCCACTTGGGCACAATCCAGCTCTTCCTGGTGGCTTATAGCATTATAACTCAGAGATAATTCATTTGATCAATGCACCTATAGGATTTTTCATAGTCCAACGCATGACACATGACATAGTTTTCACACATGGGCTATGCTCAACAAATTACTATGTGGTACAAATTTATAGATTTATAAATTGTAGACTACAAGCTATATCATGTATATAGTCATTTATTTATAATATTTATCAATAAATCATCATATATAGGACTCTGTTCAGGGACCACAGAAAATGCAGTTAAGATGTAGCCATAGTCCAAAAGTTGATGTTTTTAATTAAGAAATATGTTTATAAAATGAAATAACTATAACAGGAAGAGTGCTGTTGGAGATGTTTGAAGGAAAAATATAAAGACTCAATGACTGTAATATCTAGAGGTGACTCTGTTGGTATCAGTAGCATATATGGAGATAAAAACCAGAATCTGGAGCCACAGTCTTTGGATTTGAACCCCAGTTCTGCCAGTTATTCTCATTATTACTTTGGGCAAGTCATTTAACTTCTATATGCTTAAAGTTTCTTCATATTTAAAAAGAGATTCTTATGTGGAGTACATTTTTCTTTAACACATGGCAAGCATTTAGTACAGTGTATGGAATGTGACAAAGGCTAATTAAATGTTTACCTTTATTATTATATACTAAATTTTGGATTAAGTGCTTTATGAACATCACCTAATCCTATCAGTACTATGAAGGAAGGCTGCTGTCATCTCCGCTTTATGGATGAGTATACTTGGTTTAAGACATTACTTTAACTTGTCTAATTTTACACAGATAATATATAGCTTCAGAGGGTGAGATGGCTGGATGGCATCACTAACGCAATGAACATGAACTTGGGCAAACTTTGGGAGATGGTGACGGACAGGGAGGCCTGGTGTGCTGTAATTCAGTGGTCACAAAGAGCCAGACATGAATGACTGGGCGACTGACCAACAACAACAACAATATATAGTTGAGACAAGTTTTCTTTTATGTGATCCCATTTCAAGCTTCTAACCATATTGCTCTTTGAAAAAGTAAGCAAAGCAAGGAGTAAAGCCAGAATAATGTTTTTGCTGAAAATTCAGACTTGGACAAATAAAATACATGGGGGTGAAAAAAGGAGGGTTAATAATCTTATAACTGTGTCTGAAAAACAGTAGATGTGGCTCATAATCCATTTTGAAGGTCTTTAAATGTTTGGGTGGTTGATAATGTAATCAAAGTTACATTAATAGTTAAGTTTTATCCATTATTTAAGAAAGTTAGAAAAAATAACCCCTCTTTTTAAAATGACTTATTATCTTCCCCTATGTAAGGCTGAAATGCATACTTAAAGTACATACATACTTATGAAATAAATACATACGCCAAGTATCTCTCCTTTTTTTTTTTTAATCAACTTAAGAATCTGAATAGTTTAAGTTCCTGAAATCAAGGGAGGACTAAGGAGATGGGATCTGACAAGCAGTGTCTGAATTCTAAGCAATCTCCTGTGAAAATTCAGAAAAGCAAATTGGCTGATTCCAGTTAGGTAGAACTAGAAAGATGATCACTGAAGATCAGTTTTACATTGAGGCTATGAAAGAATGCATAAACTACCATTCTTCTATAATGAGTGCTTCAATGATAGTAGATTTAAAATACCTTCGTCCAGTACCTTATACTTTACTTCCTTCAAATCTCTTTATTCTGTTGGTGACCATACACTCAGTTACCTGTCCCAGAGGCAAGATATTAAACATATTCAGTAGTAAGCAGTAAAAATATTCAGACTGGCCCATCTTATAGAAAATACATAATCAGTGATTAAAGATAGGTTAATGGGACCTCTTGAATCTTGAATGGGAATTTGCCTTATCTACAGCAATTAACATGTCTGAAAACTAGAATTAATAAATAATCATAGAAAGTTCAACTTCAATTACCATTACAAATGTTTGTATTTATTTTTGCAGAACAATTGACATCTAATTAGCATGTTAAGAGCTGCTTGTGTTTAGATATTAATCAGACATCTTTTAAAAATTTTACAGTTGTTTATTTAGGTAAGCTAGGCATAAGCATAATTGTAATTAACTTATACCACTTCAGGACTTACCTCTCATGTAACTGCTGGAGCCATAACCATAAACATCTTGGTTATTCATTTATTCATTCATTTAATAAAATGGTGTATCAGAAGCCAATTACTTCTTAAAATACAGGAAAAATTTTCCAGCCCCTCTGGAAGGATGTTTGTCCATATCTTTATTACTTCAGAATTTGAAAAGAGAAAGTTTGGGGGGAGATGTTTTGTAAACAAAACTGGTTGTGCCTATAAAGCTTCTTCCAACTTTTAATACCCCTATAATACTTTGATCATACTTTATTAGCTTTTAATACAATGCATTGTAATACTTTAAATAAGTTGACTCTTTCCAATAGACTGTGAAATTTCAAACAATTATATTGAAATCTATTCTGGTTTGTATCGCCATTTCATAACATGATACCTGGAAAATAATAGGCATCCATAAAATCTATTAAAAAGAATGAATTACCTACTGGTATGATCTGTTGTTAAGAATGTGTATTTTAAGCCTCTTGGAAAATCCCAGCTTTAGCATTAGACAGACCTGGACTGAGAAACATGGCGCAACTCTGCTCTAACACACAGGGGAACTTGATGCAACATCAGACCCCCATCCCTGAAACAGGAATTACAGAATGGTGGTGAGCATAGGCTGCAGAAAGGCATGGCAACCCACTCCAGTGTTCATGCCTGGAGAATCCCATGGACAGAGGAGCCTGGTAGTCTACAGTCCATAGGGTCGCACAGGGTTGGACACAACTGAAGTGACTTAGCACGCAGTGAGTATAGAATAGTAATATAACATGAGACAAATATAAAGACAAATATATGGCATGAAGTGAGTACTTGGGAGGTGGAATATTCCATTATGTGTATTTTTTTAATGTAGATACAAGA
This sequence comes from Dama dama, assembly GCF_033118175.1. NCBI lineage: Eukaryota > Metazoa > Chordata > Mammalia > Artiodactyla > Cervidae > Dama > Dama dama. The sequence goes on from NC_083684.1 coordinate 37,379,352, forward strand.
TAAACTTTAAAAATGAGATTGCATTTACAGAAAATCCACAGAAGTCTCAAGAGTTGTCTCCAAGGGATAGCATTTGTCCAAAATCTGCTAGAAGGAAATATTAAGGAGGAGTTATTCTTAAGTTCATTTGGAATCTTCCAGTTATGTGGCTTTGGAGAGCAGTTTCACTGACTCTGCAGAAACTTGTTGGCTCTGTTTGCATGTGGCTTAGAGAAGTTATTTGAATTTCAGTAGCTGTGTCCTATTCCTTGTGTCTCAGGGGTATAGTTGTGTTTTCTCTGACTCAGAACCAGTGCTTGGAAGGAGGTAAAAATAGTCTGGAAGGCAGTAATTTTTCTATCAAATGGAAGAAAGTGGGACTGAGCCAACTCCTGTACTAAAGTCAGAAAGCAACGAGTGCAATATTTCTCTTGTTGCTTGGACTGGGAAAATGGCCTCTACTCTGGCTAAAAAGGGAAACAGCAATCTAAGAGTTAATATTCCTATGAGGATTTACTCCAATGCAGCATAACACAGACACCGCCTTTGATAACATATTGACAGAAGGGTCAGGCTGCCTGCTTAGATTACCACCAGTGACTGGGACCTCATTGTCTCATTTTCCAGTGCCTTTTCTATCTTTGGTTTGGTTGTTTGTTTGTCTGTTTTTGTTTCTGTTTTCAGCAGCTACTTCTAATATTGTCTTCCAGTAATGCCTGCCTCCTGATATTCATACCTTTATGTGATCCTTTCCCCTTAAGTCTAGGCTAAAGCTTATGACTTACTCTTAAAGAAGAGAACACCACAAAAACAAGGGGATATGACTTCTAAGACTAAGATATAAAAAGAATTCAGCTTCTATCTTGCTCAGCCTCCCTTGCTTTCTTACTTGCTCATCCTCATGGGAGCCAGTTGCCACATTGTGAGCTGTTCTATGGAAAAGCAGACATGGCAAGGAAATGGGAGATGTATTCAGCCAACAGCCAGAGAAAAACTGAAGCTCTCATTCCAGAAACCCGAAAGGAACTAGTTTGCTCAACAAAAATATTTTAAACTAAAAAAAAAAAAAAAAAGTCAAAATTTGTGAGTTTAAGAGAATAGTGCTTAGAGGAAAATTGAGAGCATTTAGTTTTATTTTAGGGGAAAGATATTTCTAATCAATAATATGGGTTTCCAGCACTTAAAATACTAGAAAAAAAGGGAATCCAAAGCAAATAGAAGAAAAGGGTTATTAAGTATAAAATCAAAAATCAATGAAATAAAATTGAAAATAGAATTAATGACAGCAAAAAAGAATTTGATAAACATCTATCAGACTGATATAAAAGAAGAAATAAATTATAAATATTTGGCATGAAAGTATAAATATCTTTTTGAGATTCTGATTCTAAATTTTTTTGAAATATACCCAAGAGTGAGACTGCTAGATGATGGTGGTTCTACTTTTCATTTTTTAGGAACTTCCACACTGTTTTCCATGGCAGCAGCAGCATTTTGCCTTCACATTAACAGTGTACAGGGTTTTCAATTTCTCTCTATCCTCCCCAACATTTGCTATTTTATTTTTCAATAATAGACATTCTAATTGTTATGAGGTCATAGTTCATGGTTTTGATTTATTTTTCTCTGATGATCAGTGATTTTTGAGCACCTTTTAATATGCCTTTTGTATGTCTTCGGAGAAATATCTATTCAAGCGCTTTGCCATTTTTTTTTTTAAATTGGGTTATTTGCATGTGCACATGTGCGCGGTTTGTGTGTATGTGTGTGTTTGCTTTGAATTGTGAAAATCCCTTAAATATTTTGGAAATTAAGTATTGTCAATATGTGGTTTGCAAATATATTTTTTCCCTCATTCTGTATGTTGCTTTGTCACTCTGTTGATTGTTTCTGTTGCTGTTCAGAAGCTTTTAAAATTGATGTAGTCCCACTTGTCACGGGCTTCCAGGTGGCACAGTAGTAAATAATCTGCCTGACAGTGCAGGAGAAAGAAGAGGTGAGGGTTCGATCCCTGGGTCGTAAAGATCCTCTAGAGTAGGAAATGGCAATCTGGTCGAGTATTCTTGCCTGGAAAATTCCATGGACAGAGGATCCTGGCAGGCTGCAGTCCATGGAGTCACAAACAGTCAGACATACCTGTGTGACTGAGCACAAACACAGTCACACTTTTCTGTTGTTGTTGTTGTTGTTGTTTTTTTCCTACACTTTTGGTGTCATATTCATGAAATCATTGTCAAGATCAATGCCATGAATCTCATATTTTTCTTCTAGACATTTAAAATTTTTAGACTTTATGTTTAAGTTTTTAATCAGTATTAAGCTAATTTTTTTTTGTATCATGGAATTAAGGATTCAATTTCATCCTTTTACATGTGAATATCTAGTTCTCCAACCATCAAATGTTGCAGAGACTATTCTTTCCATACAGGAGGTTATTCTTGGTACCCTTGCCAAAGGTCAGTGTGCATAGTTCTGGCTTTTTTTTTTTTACATTTTTTTTTATTATTTTTTTTTTTTTTATTAGTTGGAGGCCAATCACTTCACAACATTTCAGTGGGTTTTGTCATACATTGATATGAATCAGCCATGGATTTACATGTATTCCCCATCCCGATCCCCGCTCCCACCTCCCTCTCCACCCGATTCCCCCGGGTCCTCCCAGTGCACCAGGCCGGAGCACTTGTCTCATGCATCCCACCTGGGCTGGTGATCTGTTTCACCATAGATAGTATACATGCTGTTCTTTTGAAATATCCCACCCTCACATATTCCCACAGAGTTCAAAAGTCTGTTCTGTACATCTGTGTCTCTTTTTCTGTTTTGCATATAGGGTTATCATTACCATCTTTCTAAATTCCATGTATATGTGTTAGTATGCTGTAATGTTCTTTATCTTTCTGGCTTACTTCACTCTGTATAAGGGGCTCCAGAAGCTGTGGTACATATACACCATGGAATATTACTCAGCCATTAAAAAGAATTCATTTGAACCAGTTCTGGCTTTTATATTCTGTTCTATTAGTCTATATTTCTGTTTTTAGGCTAGTATCATATTGTTTTAACATAAATATATATGTATTCATATATATATCATATTTATATGTGAAATCAGGAAGTGTGATGTTTCATCTTTGTTCTTTCTCAAGATCACTTTTAGCTATTCTGAGTCTTCTGTTGTTCAATATCAATTTTATAATTATATTCTATTGCTGTAAAAATTATTATTGGGATTTGGATGGGAATTTAAATCAAGATCTTGAAGCGTTATCTGCAGTGCCACGTGTATTTCAGCATTATTCACACTATACATGATGTGGAAGCAACCTAGATGTCTACTGACCAATGAATAAATAAAGAATATGTTGTGTGTGTGAGTGTATACACCCACACACCCACACACACACGGGAATACTATTCAGCCTTAAAAAAGGATATTCTACCATCTGTGATGACATGGATGACCTGAAAGATAATATATTTAGCAAAGTAAGTTAGTCATAGAAGGACAAGTAGTGCATGATTTCAACTACATGAGGTGTATAAAGCAGTCAAACATATAAGCAGAAAATCGGATGGGGGTTCCCAGGGCATGGAGGAAGAAGAACATGGGAAGCTGTCATTCATTGCGTGTAAAACTTCAGCTATGCAAAGTGAATCAGTTCTAGAGGTCTGCTGTACAGCAGTGTGCCTATAGTAACCCGGTGCCATGCGCTTAAAAACTTAAGAGGACAGATTTCACTTTGAGTGTTCTTACCACAAAATGTCTGTTTCGTTTTCAGAGTTTCTGTAACGGCATTTGAAACTGTTCCCTTTGTCCACTACCTGGTGGCCAGACTGAAAGCTAGCTAGTGGTCTATCCTGTAGGGCAGGTTTTAAAATCTAATGAATGCCTTATAGGTTAAGGCCATGCAAGAACAGCTCATGGGTGATCCCAGGAGTTCATAAACAATTATATGCTATTCCGTTTCCTAAATCCTTTCCTCTTCACAATATCCTCTATGCTTTATGGTTCCCCAGGGTTCTGTTTTGTGTCCTTCAGTCTTATTTTGCCATATACTTCCTGCAAATGCACCTGCATTTAGGACCAACTGGCAAGAGTTAAGAGGTAAGAAATATATATCAGGAGGTTCATCCCACCTCTTGAAATCTGAAGTTCCTCTTCTGGAGAGCTTTAGGTACCTATGGACTGTCTTGGGCACAAAAGTAAATAAATAAATAAAATAAAAATGATAGAAAACAGAAGATTTCTTCCATTCTCTAAGATTCCTGGGAGATGCCTTTCTGATCTTCACATGAGATCTGGAGGGCTTCCTTTTCATCCTTCTCTGCCCTGTCTAAGGCTCACTTTCTGATTTGGGACTTCTTTGACCATGGGCTGAGAGATATCAGAGAGGGGAAGAAAAAAGATACTCTCTGTGTTTGCTTTTAATTCTTGTCTTCTTCCCCAATCTGCTTGCTTCTTTTTAGATTTTAAAGTCTTCAAATAAATTCTATTTTTGTCCAGGTTTTACATCTATATCCAGTAGATGAAAGAAAAATGTTTTTTCCCCTAAAATTTAAATAATCTCAAAATTCAAGTATTTTCTAATATTGTTTTATATTCTGTTTCCATTAAAATAGGAAAAAAATACTTCTAGCATATCACTACCCCAAAATATGTTGATATTTCTCCAAACACATTTAGTTTTTAAGAGAATATTCTACTTCTAAATAAAATGTATGATATAAATCCAGTATGTACTAGGATGGCACATCTTAAAAGTAGTATAAATATTCTCACAATATGAAAGTGCATCATATTGTCTGATAAATACCACAATAGGTTTCACCCACTATTTCCTTTTAGGAAATGTAGAAGTAAAACTGGAAAAAAATATGTCACTAAACCTTTGATGGGTGTGTGTTATTTTGAGATTTACGATAGAGGATTCTTGACTCAGAAGAGGTCTGGCTCACCCACTGAACTGCAGTTTCTCTCTGGATTGTGGCATCAAGCTCTAACTCAACAATAACATTCACCAGATGGGGGATAAAAAAGAAAAGTCATCACAATCAGCATGAGCCTATTTTTATAGAAAACTACTTCATAAATAGCAGTCCCTTAATCTTACAAATTCAGAAATCAGAAGTTTCTTCACTCTAGAGTTTGTCAAATCTTCTCTTGTCAAATCTCCTACATTTTTTTGTCTCCTCCTTCCACAAATTTAAACTTCAATTTGTTAAAGGTTTGTGAAGATCAGTACAACTATTTAAGGATAGTGGACTAAAACTTATGCTTTAAAAGTTCAGTACATCAAGAAATAAGACATATTCCTATATCCTTTCTTTGGTCTCATGAACCATTAGGTATAAAATTACATCTAGGCATAAAATTACAACCATTAGATATAAAATAACGCTTACTGAATGGTGCTTACTCTATACCAGACCCTGATTCGTAGCCTTAATCTCTAAAACAAATATTTTCCATCCAAGATAACAATTAAAATCAAGAAGTGTTCAACATTATATGACAAAGTCAAATAAGCTGTGATTTATGTCGGAGAGTGTTTTGCCTATGTTCTCCTCTAGGAGTTTTATAGTTTCTGGTCTTACATTTAGATCTTTAATCCATTTTGAGTTTATTTTTGTGTATGGTGTTAGAAAGTGTTCTAGTTTCATTCTTTTACAAGTGGTTGACCAGTTTTCCCAGCACCACTTGTTAAAGAGGTTGTCTTTTTTCCATTGTATATCCTTGCCTCCTTTGTCAAAGATAAGGTGTCCATAGGTTCGTGGATTTATCTCTGGGCTTTCTATTCTGTTCCATTGATCTATATTTCTGTCTTTGTGCCAGTACCATACTGTCTTGATGACTGTGGCTTTGTAGTAGAGTCTGAAGTCAGGCAGGTTGATTCCTCCAGTTCCATTCTTCTTTCTCAAGATTACTTTGGCTATTCGAGGTTTTTTGTATTTCCATACAAATTGTGAAATTCTTTGGTCTAGTTCTGTGAAAAATACCGTTGGTAGCTTGATAGGGATTGCATTGAATCTATAGACTGCTTTGGGTAGAATAGCCATTTTGACAATATTAATTCTTCCAATCCATGAACACGCTATGTTTCTCCATCTGTTTGTGTCCTCTTTGATTTCTTTCATCAGTGTGTTATAGTTTTCTATGTATAGGTCTTTTGTTTCTTTAGGTAGATATACTCCTAAGTATTTTATTCTTTTTGTTGCAATGGTGAATGGTATTGTTTCCTTAATTTCTCTTTCTGTTTTTTCATTGTTAGTATATAGGAATGCAAGGGATTTCTGTGTGTTAATTTTATATCCTGCAACTTTACTATATTCATTGATTAGCTCTAGTAATTTTCTGGTAGAGTCTTTAGGGTTTTCTATATAGAGGATCATGTCATCTGCAAACAGTGAGAGTTTTACTTCTTCTTTTCCTATCTGGATTCCTTTTACTTCTTTTTCTGCTCTGATTGCTGTGGCCAGAACTTCCAACACTATGTTGAATAGTAGTGGTGAGAGTGGGCACCCTTGTCTTGTTCCTGATTTCAGGGGAAATGCCTTCAATTTTTGACCATTGAGGGTGATGCTTGCTGTGGGTTTGTCATATATAGCTTTTATTATGTTGAGGTATGTTCCTTCTATTCCTGCTTTTTGGAGAGTTTTAATCATAAATGAGTGTTGAATTTTGTCAAAGGCTTTCTCTGCATCTATTGAGATAATCATATGGTTTTTATCTTTCAATTTGTTAATGTGGTGTATTACATTGATTGATTTGCGGATATTAAAGAATCCTTGCATTCCTGGGATAAAGCCCACTTGGTCATGGTGTATGATTTTTTTAATATGTTGTTGGATTCTGTTTGCTAGAATTTTGTTAAGGATTTTTGCATCTATGTTCATCAGTGATATTGGCCTGTAGTTTTCTTTTTTTGTGGCATCTTTGTCTGGTTTTGGAATTAGGGTGATGGTGGCCTCATAGAATGAGTTTGGAAGCTTACCTTCTTCTGCAATTTTCTGGAAGAGTTTGAGTAAGATAGGTGTTAGCTCTTCTCTAAATTTTTGGTAGAATTCAGCTGTGAAGCCATCTGGTCCTGGGCTTTTGTTTGCTGGAAGATTTTTGATGACAGTTTCGATTTCCTTGCTTGTGATGGGTCTGTTAAGATCTTCTATTTCTTCCTGGTTCAGTTTTGGAAAGTTATACTTTTCTAATAATTTGTCCATTTCTTCCAAGTTGTCCATTTTATTGGCATAGAGCTACTGGTAGTAGTCTCTTATGATCCTTTGTATTTCAGTGTTGTCTGTTGTGATCTCTCCATTTTCATTTCTAATTTTGTTAATTTGGTTCTTCTCTCTTTGTTTCTTAATGAGTCTTGCTAATGGTTTGTCAATTTTGTTTATTTTTTCAAAAAACCAGCTTTTAGCTTTGTTGATTTATCACAGCAAGATCCTCTATGACCCACCTCCCAGAATATTGGAAATAAAAGCAAAACTAAACAAATGGGACCTAATGAAACTTAAAAGCTTTTGCACTACAAAGGAAACTATAAGTAAGGTGAAAAGACAGCCCTCAGATTGGGAGAAAATAATAGCAAATGAAGAAACAGACAAAGGATTAATCTCAAAAATATACAAGCAACTCCTGCAGCTCAATTCCAGAAAAATAAATGACCCAATCAAAAAATGGGCCAAAGAACTAAACAGACATTTCTCCAAAGAAGACATACAGATGGCTAACAAACACATGAAAAGATGCTCCACATCACTCATTATCAGAGAAATGCAAATCAAAACCACAATGAGGTACCATTACACGCCAGTCAGGATGGCTGCTATCCAAAAGTCTACAAGCAATAAATGCTGGAGAGGGTGTGGAGAAAAGGGAACCCTCTTACACTGTTGGTGGGAATGCAAACTAGTACAGCCACTATGGAAAACAGTGTGGAGATTTCTTAAAAAACTGGAAATAGAACTGCCATATGACCCAGCAATCCCACTTCTGGGCATACACACTGAGAAAACCAGATCTGAAAGAGACACGTGCACCCCAATGTTCATCGCAGCACTGTTTATAATAGCCAGGACATGGAAGCAACCTAGATGCCCATCAGTAGATGAATGGATAAGGAAGCTGTGGTACATATACACCATGGAATATTACTCAGCCGTTAAAAAGAATTCATTTGAACCAGTCCTAATGAGATGGATGAAGCTGGAGCCCATTATACAGAGTGAAGTAAGCCAGAAAGATAAAGAACATTACAGCATACTAACACATATATATGGAATTTAGAAAGGTGATAACGATAACCCTATATGCAAAACAGAAAAAGAGATACGGAAGTACAGAACAGACTTTTGAACTCTGTGGGAGAAGGTGAGGGTGGGATGTTTCGAAAGAACAGCATGTATATTATCTATGGTGAAACAGATCACCAGCCCAGGTGGGATGCATGAGACAAGTGCTCCGGCCTGGTGCACTGGGAAGACCCAGAGGAATCGGGTGGAGAGGGAGGTGGGAGGGTGGATCGGGATTGGGAATACATGTAAATCCATGGCTGATTCATATCAATGTATGAGAAAACCCACTGGAAAAAATAATAATAATAATAATAATAAATAAAAAAAGAAAAAAAAAGTCAGATAAGCTGCTTTGCTTAATTTAGTTTGGTTTGGATAATCTGTCAAGTGATCATGTTCTGATTTGTATAAAAGTGTTCATAGAGGAAGTAAGTCTGATAAGTATCTTGTTAAGAGATATCTGGTTTGGGGACATTACCTGCAATGCTAATGATATATATATATAAAGAAAATGAAATGAGTACATGCACATACATACACACATACATACAGTATCAAAAATACTAGTAATGATCAATGGTAGTTAAAATGTAGGTAGAAAGAGAACTAATCATGAAGGACCCGTTTTAGAGTTTTCACTACACTACTAGGATGAATTTTATCATTTTAAGTATGTGTGTGTGTGTGTGTGAGGTGAAATATGTTTGCATTTTTATTTTAGAAAGTGGAAAGCATTAATTGGATGGGAAGATGCAACAGATAGCCTGATCACTTAGTAGATTGTGACACTAGTCCAGAAAAAAGGAAATCATATAGAATGACTAAGATCATGAGTAAAATTTCACAGAATTCACGTTATTTAAATTAACTCTTCAGGTTTTCTATAATTTATTTTTGTTTTGTTTTATATTTTATTTATTTTAAAAAATGCATAATAAAACTTTAAATTATGGGTTATAAAAACTATGAAGTGTTTCCTACATTTGTATTCATTGGGGATGTTTTTAAAAGCAGATTTTTATATAAAAATAGCAGAAAAGCTATACTGGAGCAAGTGACTTTAACCCACTAAATTTCTGTTACTGCGTTTCTAGAAAGGATAATAATAACTACCCATCTGGACCCCGGGAATGATGTCAGGGTTGTTTAGCTGGGATTAGAAGTTATATTTTTTCTGGAATCTGCTTATCAGAGCAGAAAACGGTAAAAGGAAAATAATGTAAATATGGGTCTTAGAGACTTTCACGACTAATCCATGGAAATCAAGGTGAGGACAATCTCCAAAATGGCAGAATTGGGAAAAGTAAATGAAACTAGTTGCAAGTGGTTCAGTTAAGTGGAGTAGAAACAGGGGCAACGACAAAATAGTCATTCTCCTGGAAACTGTTCTTATTGATTGTTTCTGTTCCTAGAGTGGCAAGATGCAAGGCTTGCCCATGATTTTTATCAGTAGGGCATTAGGGACCTGTATATTTTGGGTTAGTTTAAAGGCATAGATATTTGGGGAATATCATTCTTCCTCATATCATTATGAAGAAAATGGTTATGAATTTGATACAGCAAAGACAAGTTAATGTTGACTGTTGATGTAATCATTGCTACTTTGATTATGTTAAGACAGAAGAAACTGTTTTATAACTCTGCAAGCCTTTAAACAACCAAAGTGTTATTAGAATAAACAAATCCAATATATGCATTTAACTTTATTCATACCCACCTCTGGGATGTTTACCAGAGATTTGTGAGCATGCAACTGATCTTTTTGAAAGAATTTTTTCAACTTTTAACTCATGTATTGCTTCTTTGGCAAGACATATAAGATTTTATTAGATTCATTAGCTTTTCTGAAGAGTGTGGCTGGGGAAAATTGGCTTCAGCAGCTATATCGTAGAATTTGATTCTGATTTCAGTTTTCTAAGAAATCTTTTTTAAGACCTCAGGTGTCAAACTTGCCAAAAGGAGGCCCTCAGTTAATATAAAAGTGTGATTTTGCTTTCCTTCCATCTGGTAGGGCCTAGGAATACATGTGAAAAGAGACTTCAAAACTATTGTGATAAATCTGCCCCATCCATTTAGTCTGCAAATGAAAATTTGACAGATAATCTCTGCTACTTAAAAAGTGTTCTGTAGTTTGACCTTTATCATTTTTAGTGAAAAGTTGTCGTATTTTGATCCCAAAGTTAATTAGTAGCAAAGAATATGTTTGAATATAGGTTTTCTGTCCTTATATTGTTGCCTTCCTCCACCCTCCTACCAATTAACTTATTTCAATGGAAAATACTCTGTCACTGATCAATCAAAACTAAGCCTATGTAATCATTTCCCAGGAAACAGTTGCCATCTCTTTGTACTTCTGCTGCTCTGACCTCAGAAACCAACACGTCCAACACCCTCATGGTAGATAGACCATGACCAGATGACCTGACCTCTCTGTAGCAAGTCAGTCTCTGTGTCTAGAACTTGGGACCTTGAGTTAGGAATATGAAGCATGGAGACCGTGGAGATAGTTTAGAATTCATTTTGAAGTGATGGCAGCAGCTTTCATTTCTTGAGGTAAGGAGTAGGTGCAGAAATAGTGGTGAACTCTACAGTGGCTATAGACCAGCCTCTTTGGTTCTCTTGCTTCCCTTGTTTTTCAGTTGCTCAGTTGTGTCCAACTCTTTTACAGCCCCATGGACTGTAGAATGTGTGGCTTCTCCCAGAGTTTGCTCAAACTCATGTCCATTGAGTCAGTAATGCCATCCAACCATCTCATCCTCTGCCATCCCCTTCTCCTGCCTTCAGTCTTTCACAGCATCACAATTTTTTCCAATGAGTTGGCTCTTTGCATCAGGTAGCCAAAGTATTGCAGCTTTAGCATCAGTCCTTGCTTCCATAGGAACAAGATGACATCCTTCTAACTAAACTTACTTTCCTCTTGAGTTAACTGACTGTCTTTTGTTGTCCACAAACAAAAACTTGATACAAATATTTGAGTTCTTGAGACAAAATAGCAGTATATGCTGCCAGTAACTTTCACCTAGGAGGACACATATTTTTTTAGCACTTTGTTGGCACAGATATGATTAATATACCATCCTTATCATCAACTCCTAGAATATTATCTTGATCCAAAAGTTTTGAGTTTTATACACACACACTCTAGCTGAGATTAACATGCCCATTATTAATTGATTTTAACACTGTATTGGCCAAAATTTTAGTGTACATGGTGCAATAGCACATGGCATAAAAGAAGCAGATTCCAAGAGAGCATTGTTTACTTAAAAACTTAAAGAAGAAAATGTTGCTTTCATAAAAAATATTATGGTATAGAGATTTAGTCTCAGTTATTCAAAATACCCAATAACATTACTATTTGATGGCAGACACTAGAGATTTTAATTATAGTACTTAAAAAAAACTATTAATATCATCAACAGAATTGTAAACATAAAACTTTTCTGTAACTCTGTTCTCCCATAACAAAAAGAAGCAGAACTTTCTTCAATGTTATTAAAACCATTAACTTACAGGTATTTTAATCTCATACTGTGTGTCTAAGTAAAAAAGTAATGTATATTTGAACAAAAATCACATAATATAGATAATCTTTTAGGAACTAACCAAAGCCCAGTTAGCATTTATTAGAACACTCTTTATTATGCAAGCCCTAAATGGGCCATGGGAGGAAACTGACCATTGTATGTAGCAAGTTGTTACTTCTGCCCAGGATTGAAATCTCGACTGAGTGATATAAAGACCCAGAGAAAATTCAAAATCCAGGATAAAGGTAAAAGCACATGCTAGGACATGACATAGAACAGATTCTAGTATGAGGCCCAGGTTCACCCACTTCTATATGTTGCACACTTGTGTATTATTTTGCTGTTAACACCTAAACTTCCAGGTCTTCATTTCCTCAATAGATACCTGGGAATAAAATTGCAATTTCTAATTCATATGCTATATGAGGATTAAATTAGCTATTGAGTATAGCATGTTTAACCAAATGCTTAACACATAGTAGATGCTTGGCAACTGTAGGCAGTTATCAGTATTAGCATTACTTTTATGTTTCATCTATCACTATTCCTTATTTTTCTTCCTCTGTTATTTATTATTACAAGAAAATGACCAAAATTTAGAGAAGCTAAAATATAGTGAATATCTAAGTAAAGAGATGAACTATAATTCTATTTAAATATACCTGTTTTGAGCAATGAAAAATGTCATAACTAAATAGAATTATTCAGTTCTCCAGTGTACAGAAGTGAGTTCATGTGAGATAAATTTCTAAAACAGTCAATAGTTAACACAATCTGGATTAATGCCTATATTAATGAGATTGTTTTTACCAGAGGATATTAGTCCTGACTGAAAACTATATGAATAGTAGCAACCAAGAATAACACTTTTGAATCAGATATTATAGTGCTCTTGCAAATATTTTCTCTCAGCTAGCACAGCCTCCAGGAATGAATTAAAATGCAGTATTTTTAAAGAGAAAGTATTGCTGACATGCTAATTGGTATTAAGTAACATAGAGTCAGGGAGAATTTCAATCTTCTCTTTTAGTGAAAATGAAATTAAAAAAGGAAAACCCAGAAAGAAGCGGGCCAGGCATATTGGGCCTCAACATTTATTACATAAGATAACTCAAGTGATGAGAGGAAATTGGCCACTTACTGAAATATTTCTGGGAAGATTTTAAATAAACAGGTAATGGTGGTCCCAGCTAGGAGATAAAAGGTACTTGATAGGTAATTGACTCTAAAAGGCAGATACAATAAATCTCTAATAGGCAGAGGGATGGCAGACTCGTCACAAATTCTTTTTTTTTTTTTGATGATTGCATTTTTTTTTTTAGTCCATCCAAAATACTTCTCTTTCCTCTTCTTTCTCACTGAATAGATATTTGATGAAGCCCAAACCCACTTGTCAGCAGAACTAAATACAAGAAGAAGAACTCGTAATATGTCGCTTTGAGTGCAGTAGACTCTTGGCCCTTTTGCTAAGATCTAGGGTAATGTGGAGGCTTCCTTAGTGGCTCAGTGGTAAAGAATCTGCCTGCCCATGCAGGAGATGCAAGAGACACAGGTTTTATTCCTGGATCGGGAAGATCCCCTGGAAAAGGAAATGGTAACCTCTTCCAATATTCTTGTCTGAAAAGTTCTGTGGACAGAAGAGTCTAGCAAGCAACAGTCCATGAGGTCACAGAGTTGGATATGACTAAACACACACACACAGACAGAGACTCTTCCTACCCCAGGTACTATGGGCAAGGCTGAGTCCTCTCTAGTCCTGGCCAGGTGCAAGGATACCTACTGAAGTCCTAGGATCTCCTCAGTCAACCTCCACCAAAATCTAGGAAGTTTCCTAAAAGAGAAGATCAACATCTCTTACCTCAGGTTTTCCATCCATAGCAATACCAGCAAGCAGGATTCATGAGTCCAAAGACACAAATAATTGGAATATCTTCATTGGCTACAAGTCCTGCAGAGAACCAGAAGGCAAAGAGATCATTTAATGCCCATTTTCCACTTAGGATTTAATTTTCTTCCTGCACAGACTCCAGTGTATTACTTCTTCAGTGTATTACTCCTCTTTTGTGTTAGCAATAATGCCAAAACTCTCTCTTCTCTATTTCCCAATTAATCATGCTTCAATCCAAAAATTTTGTTTGTTTGTTTGTATAGTACCTATAAAGCAGAATATATTCCATGCATAGCTATATAACAAAACTCTTAGAATGTACATTTCCCAGAAACCAAATAATTTATCCCTTGTATAATAAATAACTTAAATTTACCTGTAGAACAGTACCACCGATCATGCCCTATTTATAAGTTTTCTACCTTCTTATTGAAAAATAATAAACTTCATTTCTCTGTATCCTTCTCTGTTCTTCAGCATTTCGTTCATCAGGTATAAGGGTATTACAAGCATAGTTCTTTATATTTTTATGTCAAACCTATGTACATGATGTTACAAATCCTTAGGATAGTTGTACACACACACACACACACACACACTCTCTCTCTCTCTCTCTCTCTCTCTCTCTCTCTCATCCCTGGGGACATTAGCAGAGAAAAGAATGGGATAAGAAGTGATTGATAGCTATAAAGGCGAAAAGTCCCCTGTAAGTCTAAAATTATTTTGCTCACTTTTGTAAATGAGGAAACTGAGAATAAGCAAAGTTAAATAAATAAGTCTTCCAAGGTCTGGCTGTAACTAAAAGACAGTGCTGGGATTTGAACTTCTATTTTTCTGATTCTAAAATCTGTACGGTTCCCCCTGCATTCTCATGAATATTTACAGTTGTACATCTGCTTGAAGGGGATAGAATCTAACATTAATTCAGTCAATAGCATCTCAGGAGATAATGTCTCCTTAATTTTAATTGAGAAATGTATCTTTTTATATTTTAAACTAGTTATAGGTAACTTCTTAGCAGTTTTTTTTCCCCTGTGCATTAAGGATCCAGGCTGATTTCAAATCCAATGATCTATAATCTAATGTATAATTGGGAAAAATGAATTGCTAGTCAATTTCAGATTAGTTCTTCAATACTAGTTAAATAAATCTCTTCATTTTTCTAAGACAGAATAATAACTAGAATTGCCAATGGCCTATGTTCTGTTATTAATATGAGGGACATAATCACACACTAAAAATATAGTACATCAGTGAATCTCCTTGGGAAATCAGAAAGAAATTGAGCATGTCCATTGCTGTCAGTCTGACCTTCAAGATATGACAAGATGCCAAATTACCTAAGATTTTCAGAAACTGCAGAGAAGTAAAGAAAGCGTTTCCAAAAAAAAAAAAAGTCTCCCTCTATAATTCAGAATCTGGCTTGTACAATGCTTAAAGTCTAGGACTTATTTTGCCCTCCTTCAGTGATGTTTGAGAGCCATATATCTATTTAAAAAAATCTCCAAACAAACTGGAGAGAAAGGATCCAGGCTATTTGAGAGACACAGTGAGTTCTGAGGAACAGAGTTCAGAAAGGAGGGAGAAGACTCAGAATAATAGGTAGGCTTCGTAAAAAAGGATGGACTTTGAACAAATATGTCTTCATGCTGAATCATTTATGTTCTCTGAATATTCCCCACATATGTTTTTACACATATACTTATTTTTTTAGCTTTAGTAGACAAATTTTTTGATGGCAAAGATAACAGACTGTGATGTCTTTCTTCATATGGTCAGGTTCTGTCTTCTTCCAACAGTCATTAACTAAGCCATAATGCAAATAACTTACTGCTGAGGCTTCTGGGTTTTTCCTAAGATACCTTGCTCTGAGGAATTCCTTAGAGCTGATTTATTCTAGTGAAGTATGATTTAAGTGTTAACATGTGCCTCAAATGTACACTCAGTTCCACTCCCGCTATATATGTATATTTTTTAATCTCTTCCACAGAGTTATACAAGCCAATAAAAAGGTTTTTTATTATTATTGTTAGTATTGTTCATGAAAATACTAGCATACTAGAGCAACAAATTATTTCAGATTTCTTATTTCCCTCCTCCTTTTATTTTTCTTTATTTTCTCACACATGATCCTGAGATTGAATTTTACTTGTAATGGACCCTTTCTCTTATTTGACATAGATTCACCAATATGAACATAAGATTTGGACTTTATATTTTCTTAAATTATTACATAGATACAGAAATAGGCATAAAGATAGGTAGATGGGTAGATAGATAGATCAGTCAATCCTTTGGGCTCAGGTCCTTTCTCTGTTCCATGGCTGTAGACACCTCAGTACCTGCATCTGTAAAACAAGAATACACATCCTCATCTGATAGGGTTATCAGGAAGATTATACAAAATAATGTACATAAATCACTTAACATGATTTTCTTTTTCTTTTCTTTTTTTTTTTTTTTTTTTGGTCAGTAAGAAAATTAAGACCCAAAGAGGAAAAAGTTCTGGTTTAGATTATAAAATACTAATAAAACATTGAATGTTTCTTCCTGATCATTTCTACATTGTCTGTAAGAAGTTAGTCTCAAATCTTTTATGAGAAGCATTTAGATAATTAGTCTAAGTAAACTTCTGTTTAATTAATGACAAAGTCTCTGAATTTCCCTGTCCAAATGAGTGTAACATTGGTTTATCTTTTAAAAAATATTAGTTTCATAAGGAAACATATATCATAATGCTAAAATATGGCATATGAAAAACCTTCCCTGGTAGCTCAGACAGTAAAGAATCCAGCTGCAATGCAGGAGACCTGGGTTCTATCCCTAGGTAGGGAATATCTCCTAGAGGAGGGAATGGCTACCCACTCCAGTATTCTGGCCTGGAGAATTCCATGGACTTATATAGTCCATGGGGTTGCAAAGAGTCGGACATGACTGAGCAACTTTCACTTTCAGCCATTTTTAGTTTGTTGTTCTGTAACTGCCCTCTTTCACTTAGCATAATTTCTTCAAGGGTTGGCCATGTTAGAACGTATGACAAGATTTCATTCTTTCTTAAGGCTGGATAAAATTCCATTGTATGTATATACCATGTTTTTGTTCACTAATCCATTGATGGACATTTGGGTTGTTTCCATCTCTTGTTTATAATAGTGCTGCCATGAACATGAGAATTGCAAATATCTCTCCGAGATCCTGATCTCAATTCTGTCAGATACTGCATGATTCTCTTTATATAAAGTATCTAAAGTAGTCAAATTCTTAGAAGAGAAAAGTAGAATGGCAGTTGCTGGGGCGTTGCTGTTCAGTGTATGTAGATTCTTAGTCATGCAAGATGAAAATATTCTAGAGACTGGCTTTAGAATGATGTACATATAGTTAATATTGTACTATAAATTTAAACTTCTGTTAAAAAGGTAAAAAAAATAACCTCCTGGCCGTCAGTCCACTTAAGTTTTTGTGAAAACTATTTATAAGTCTAAAATTCTATTTTGTTTAAGTAGTATGATTTAGAAAAGATATAGGTATATATCTTATGTATCATGTAATTGATGCATTTTAAAAAGCTAAATCATATACTAGACATGAATAAACATTTATTTTTACCTCAACCTCTGTGTATAGCCAACATTGACCTTCCCATCAGTCATTCTAGAGATCAACAGGAATGGGCCAATAAGTGTCTTATCACTCAGTAGGAACTGTCATTTGAAGTATTTTGAAGTAAGTTTAGGAATATACTTAATAGGTTGAATAATCATTTTTCTGTCCTCTTTTGCAGATTTTCTTTCTAGACATATGTTAAATAAGTTTTCAATCATTGCCACAAATTCTAAGGAAGTGAAATCCATTTGTTATGTTATATTAAGGGTATTTGAAGGATTTTTAATGTCATCTGCTGGAACAACAGCTGAATTCAGGGATGTTACATAACAGTCCCAGCATAACATGTATTGGATAACAAAGTCAGATATAGGCTGAGTATAATAAAAATAAGTGAGCTCATATTATAACCTCATATTGAATTCAGTCTTTGATTTGAATCTAGCAGAATCTGTTTTATTTTCATTTGAGTAGTCATCATCCTTTACCTGTGTTTATGTTTTGTGTTATTATATATGTGCCAAATTTATACTAAAACTATTTATTATAGAGTATCCATGTAATGTAAATATTTAAAAGTATACACACAGAAGTTATAAATGTGAGTTAAAATTATTCTACATTTAGCAACCACAAAGTCAGAAGGTCTGTAATACAAACTTTCTGTGTTAGTAAATTCATGTTTCTAGGTTTTGATTTCTTGCTTCTAAATGGGGAGACTCAAGTAGACTGTTTTTAAGGTCTGCACTAGATCTAAGCTTTTCCAATAAGACATTACATTTTGTGGAGCCCTGTTTGCCAAGTACTGGGCTAGATATACTGTGTGCATCATAATACCACAACAACCTTGTAAGAAAAATAGCATTATAGTGTCCCATATCAGAACACTAATAGGGCTTTTCTAAAAATCAACAACCGATACATAACACCTTGAGAAAATACAGCCAGGCCTAGCCACAAAATCCAACTCTTTGTAAGTCAAATTTCTACTCACTACGTGCACCAAGAGTTGGAAAATTCCACGATTTTGTTTCTCTCCTATCCTCTATGGAATAGAAAGTGTTTCACAGATATTAGAGATTATGAAATATCTATTTTAATCTTAAGCTTAAAAAATTAGAAGTCACAAGTGAGAAGTTTCTTGGGCAAAATCTTTCTGGAAATCTCCCCAACATTCTTGCAGGCTTCTAGTTAATCCTAGTCATCATCATGAGGGCTATTTCCAGTTTTTCTAATTTTTAAAATCCCTTTCCAGCCAGAAATCCAGCCTAGAAGTGCTTGCGACTAGCCATCTGAGTTAGACCACTCAACAGAGACCAACATTATATTCCCTGGCTTTGTTGCCTTTCCCTCCCTCACTTTTTCTGCTGCAATGAAAAATGATTCATATAAAGGAAACTGAAATAGTAAAAACAGAAAAGAAAAAAATGAGAAAGACTGCTTAACAATTTTCCAGTTGTGGCTGGGGATGAGGAAATTGAAAACAAGCCAAGAATGCTTACCTTTCAGCCATGCCCTAGAATTTGTTTTGGTTTCAGTACGAGAGAATTGCTTCCATGAAGGAGAGCCACAAGGAGACTGTGAGATCACGTTGTTGTTGTTTTTTTTTTTCCCCTTGATCAGAAGCAGAACTATTGTGAAGGGATCAGGCAGTCCCTGAAGAAGCCCCTGAAATAAACTGATTATAAGAATCATGAAATACATTGGCCCCCTCCTCAGCCACTCGTTTGCTGCCTCTAGCTCAGTATCACGGTCAGTGCAAAAGGCTTTTGAGTCCTATAGGAGATATATTCAGTAACAAAAGAACAAGACTGAGCCTTGATAATTCAGGAAAATGAAACTTTGAGAAGGTTAAGCTTGCCATTTCTGAAGCAGACTTTCCTTCCAGAATATACACGAGAGTCCTGGGGATTTCTCTTTGTTCTTCTGACAGAGAAAGCACATTGCCCTCACCAAGTAAAATTCTCATTACTTTTTCCCACTCTTTGCCCTAATCTCAGGGTGAGAGTGGGAAAAGAAAAGAAAACATGAAGTGGTCCTTATTTAGCATCATGGATATTCCTTTTGTGTGGTTGAATCATTATTGTACTGAAATAATGCCCACCCCACTACTTAGAGTAAGTAAATGCTGTCCCCCCCTTTCCCACTGATACCACAATCATCTCCCCAACCCCTAAGCCATCAGTGCAACTGTAAGTGTTTATTGATTTGTTAAATTCATTTCTTGCAATGGCTGTTTCAAATATCACTGATTTTCCTTTAAAAATATTTCCCCACAAAGTACAGACTTTCAGACTCACTGAGTTATTCGTGGCTTAGATGTGAAGAAATTCTTTATGATAATGTCTAAAAGTGTGTTGCCAAAAAAACCCTGGGTAAAAGATTAATGTGTGCAAGAGGAGTTAGAATGAATTAGGAACATTTACCAAAATTACTTACTATGAACCTGTACAGTTCCAAACTCTTGCCAAGAGTCTATAAATATAATGTCCTTACTACTGGGAAGGAACAGGGTTGTTCCTTCTGCACTGGCTGGTGCAGGGTTGGAGAATGCTCGAGGGCCAAGTTAGGTATCTAAGTCATTCTTTGCTGGAGCAGTAAGGACTTAAGATTTAGTAAAATAGCTTAGATAGAAAAGAAGCTGATTGGAACCACTTACACAAAGAATCCTGGGGAGGAAAAATTTTAACTATGTCATCTGTGAGAGGTATAAGCTTTAGGTGATAATGATAGATAACTTGGGAAAATGAAATAAAAGTCTCAGGCATCTGGCTAAACACATTTCCACATCCATGCAAGGGAATACTACTCAGCAATAAAAAAGGAACGATCTACAGATAAATCCAACAAGTTGGATGGATTTCAAGAGTAAAAAATTACAGTCTTAAAGGATTATATGTTGCATGATTACATTTGTGTAACTTTCTTGAAATACCATAAATTACAGCAATGGGGAACATTTCAATAATTATAATGGATTAGGTAAAAAGGAGCGAGTGTGGCTCTAAAAAGGGAGCACAGAGAAGTTTCTTAGTGGTGACAGGACAGTTCTATATTTCTATTCTGAAGATCTATTCAGATGATAAATCTCAAAGAACTATCAATATATATACTACACGGACATACCAGAAATATCCCAAATTATATTTTAAATCAAAGATGATCAATTACTCAAGAAGATAAATTTATTCTGAAGTCATACCGGAATGTAAAGTGTCATAATATGATTCTGATCGACAGCGCTGGGGACTTGACTATCAGTGTGCGTACACACATACACATACATATATGATAAGTGATTTTAGTGATTAAATATTTTGGAGTCACCAACAACTTCCTGAGGTCACATGTCCACAAGTAGAAGTATTTTTCCACTTACAAGTTGGAAACACATACATTCATTCATCCATTCATTTACCCACACCTGCTTTGTCGTTATATTAATCTTGCCCCAAAGACCAAAGATTAAAAATATATTTCATTATATCAAGGTATTCAAAGCTCAGTGAAAAGATATAAGTATTATTAAATTTAAAAAACATAACAGAGTAGTAGTAGACGAATCATCTGTCTTCCACCCTCAAGAAGCTACATCAGAGGTGGTGTATAGCATGTAACTTTTATCTGTGTTCAGAAATAAAAAACTGAAGATAGGTTCTACTCAGTTAATAGTAGGTATATGTCTTTATCAGTGCTTTTGTTTTACCTTTATTTCATTGGAACTGTGGACTCTCGGTTTTATGCAGTCATTCAGTATCTCACCCCAGGTTATTCAGACAGGGAATAGATGGGAGAATGAGTGTGTTGAAATATACAAGTCTAGTTCTAGAAGTACTGATAACTAACTATGTGACCTTAGGCAAGTTACTTCTCTTGGTCTTGTTATTTTCTTTATATAAATCTAGACAGAGATCAGGATGACTAAATGTGAGTTTGTAATTAAATGTAAGCTTAATTGCTAAAGAAAGTATTGTACAAAATTGGGAGACCTTTTCCCACTTGGAATAAAATTTAAAACATCTACGGACCTTTGTTGATATTTGTATTTGTCATTTTTTAGAAAATCTTGGGACAAAATCCTCTTTCTTTGCTCTTTTCTGATGTGAATATTTTGGCATCAATGCCTCCAGAATCCTTTGTCCCTTGCCCACAAAACTGCATGCATTTTCCAGTAATTCATCATTTCCACTCCATGGCCACTTGTTGTCTAGATGTTTCTCTCTGATATTCCTATAATGGAAAATATTATAAAACAATAATCAAGAACAAATCTGTTCTCAGTACAGAGAACTTTTGCATGTTACTTTCTTTCTAACATAGCTTTGAAAAGTTTGGAAGTCTCTGGACTACAGTAAAAAAAAATCTAGAGTGGGCTCAGAGAAGACAAGCAGGCTTTGTGAACACATCTAATTCAAACTTCTCAGACTCTTTTCCCAAAATGAATGTTGAAATTCTTTTAAAAAACAAAGAAAGAAAAAAAGCTGTGTTGGCTTTGTTATTCACAGAATATGTAAAGTTGGATATTTCGTTGGTCCTTAGTTTCCACAACAAGAAAAAGAATATTGGAAGTTTTAAAAGCCTGTTTTTTTAGCTTGAATTTTTATGCCAAAATTACTTGTGTGTGTGTGTGTGTGTGTGTATACACTTATACATTATTATACATCTATAATTATGTATAAACAAAAACAGATAAGTACATGACTAAACCAGGATTCTGGAGCCAAAACTAAAATCACTGGGCATTTTTCTTCCAGTGTTCAGGCTATCCAAAAACACCTATATGAGTATGTGTGCATTTATGCACTCTTTTGTGCACACACAAACATACATGCATACACTATCAGGTTGTAGAATTAAATTTTATATAAGTATTTGAGCTGATTATGATAAAATGACTTTGCTCTTGTATAGTTGCTCAGTCATATCTGATTCTCTGCAACCCCATGAACTGCTGCACACCAGGCTTCCCTATCCTTCCCTATCTCCTTGAGTTTCCTAAAACTCATGACCATTGAGTCAGTGATGCCATCCAATCATGGCATCCTTTGTTATCCTGTTCTCCTTTGGTCCTCAGTCATTCCCAGCATCAGGGTCTTTTCCAGTGAGTCTGCTCTTCACATCAGGTGGCCAAAGTGTTGGAGCTTCAGCTTCAGCATCAGTCCTTCCAATTTATATTCAGGGTTCATTTCCTTGTGGATTGACTGGTTTGATCTCCATACTGTCCAAAGGACTCTCAAGAGCCTTCAGCACCACAATTCAACAGCATCAATTCTTCAGCCCTCAGTTTCCTAATGGTCCAGCTCTCACATCCATACATGACTAGTGGAAAAAGCATAGCTTTGACTATATGGACCATTGTTGACAAAGTGATGTCTCTGCTTTTTAATACACTATATAGATTTGCCATACCTTTCCTTCCAAGGAGCAAGTGTCTTTTAATTTCATAGCTGCAGTTACTGTCCACAGTGATTTTGGAAAACAAGAAAATACAATCTGTTACTGTTTCCACTTTCTGCCCATCTATTTGCCATGAAGCGATGGGACCAGATGCCATGATCTTTGTTTTTTGAATGTTGAATTTTAAGCCAGCTTTTTCACTCTCCTCGTTCACCCTCATCAAGAGGCTCTTTAGTTCATCTTTACTTTCTGCCATTAAAGTGGTATCCACTGCATATCTGAAATTATTGATGTCTCTCCCAGCAGTCTTGATTCCACCTTGTGCTTCATCTAGCCCAGCATTTCAAGTAATGTTCTCTGCATATAAGTTGAATAAGTTGGGTGACAGTATATAGCCTTGATGTACTCCTTTCTGAGTTTCAGTCAAGTCTGCTGTTCCATGTCCAGTTCTAACTGTTGCTTCTTGTCCTGCATATAGGTGTCTCAGGAGACAGGTAAGGTGGTCTGGTATTCCCATCTCTTTAAGTTCTTTCTACAGTTTGTTGTGATCCACACAAGTCAAAGGCTTTAGCATAGTCAATGAAACAGAAGTAGATTTTTTTTTCTCCTTTATTTATTTTTTTTTCAATGGGTTTTGTCATACATTGATATGAATCAGCCATGGATTTACATGTATTCCCCATCCCGATCCCCCCTCCCACCTCCCTCTCCACCCGATTCCTCTGGGTCTTCCCAGTGCACCAGGCCCGAGCACTTGTCTCATGCATCCCACCTGGGCTGGTGATCTGTTTCACTATAGATAATATACATGCTGTTCTTTTGAAATATCCCACCCTCACATTCTCCCACAGAGTTCAAAAGTCTGTTCTGTATTTCTGTGTCTCTTTTTCTGTTTTGCATATAGGGTTATTGTTACCATCTTTCTAAATTCCATATATATGTGTTAGTATGCTGTAATGTTCTTTATCTTTCTGGCTTACTTCACTCTGTATAAGGGGCTCCAGTTTCATCCATCTCATTAGGACTGGTTCAAATGAATTCTTTTTAACGGCTGAGTAATATTCCATGGTGTATATGTACCACAGCTTCCTTATCCATTCATCTGCTGATGGGCATCTAGGTTGCTTCCATGTCCTGGCTATTATAAACAGTGCTGCGATGAACATTGGGGTGCACGTGTCTCTTTCAGATCTGGTTTCCTCAGTGTGTATGCCCAGAAGTGGGATTGCTGGGTCATATGGCAGTTCTATTTCCAGTTTTTTTAAGAAATCTCCACACTGTTTTCCATAGTGGCTGTACTAGTTTGCATTCCCACCAACAGTGTAAGAGGGTTCCCTTTTCTCCACACCCTCTCCAGCATTTATTGCTTGTAGACTTTTGGATAGCAGCCATCCTGACTAGCGTGTAATGGTACCTCATTGTGGTTTTGATTTGCATTTCTCTGATAATGAGTGATGTGGAGCATCTTTTCATGTGTTTGTTAGCCATCTGTATGTCTTCTTTGGAGAAATGTCTGTTTAGTTCTTTGGCCCATTTTTTGATTGGATCATTTGTTTTTCTGTAATTGAGCTTCAAGAGTTGTAAATGAAGAAACAGACAAAGTATTAATCTCAAAAATATACAAGCAACTCTTGAAGCTCAATTCCAGATTTTTTTATTTTTTGTAATGCCCTTGGTTTTCTATAATCCAGTGGATATAGGCAATTTAATCTCTGTTTCCTCTGCCTTTTCTAAATACAGATTGTACATCTGGGTATTCTCAGTTCATGTACTGTTGAAGCCTAGTTTGAAGGATATTGAACATGATCTTGCTAGCATGTGAAATGAGTGTGTAATTGTGTGGTAGTTTGAACAATCTTTGCCATAACCTTTCATTGGGATTGAATGAAAATTGACCTTTCTAGTCCTGTGGCCATTGCTGAATTTTCCAGATTTGCTAGCATATTGGGTGCATTACTTTAGCAGCAGCATCTTTTAGGATTTTAAATAGCTCATCTTGTATTCCATCACTTCCACTAGCTTTGTTCATATTATTGCTTCCTAAGGCCTACTTGACTTCACACTCCAGGATATCTGGCTCTAAGTGAATGAACACACCATTGTGGTTATCCCAGCCATTAAGAGTAAAAAGAGTTTCAAAGGTGCAAAAGCAAACATTTAAAATTATAGTTTCCATAAATGTCATTAATCTTACTAGATGTTGATAAGCTGCTTTATAATGCATTAATTTATATGTCCATTACAGAGTATACTTATGAATCTTAGCCAGTGATTAAGATTATAGTTTTTTATTGATAATAATTTACTTCAGGCTTACAGACATATATCCATAAGTCACTATTTTAACTTTCATTGACTTAACTACTAAAAAGATAGATAACTTTTCATTTACATGTTGAACTCTTCTGCTTTTTGTTCTGTGAATTGTCTTCAATACTCTTGTTGCATTTTTCAATTAGTCTATATTATAGATACATTCCCTGATAGCTCAGTTGATAAAGAATCTGCCTGCAATGCAGGATGCCCCGGTTCGATTCCTGGGTTGGAAAGATCTGCTGGAGAAGGGATAGGCTACCCACTCCAGTATTCCCGCACTTCACTTGTGGCTCAGCTGGTAAAGAAACCACTTGCAATGAGCGGGACCTGGGTTCGATCCCTGGGCTGGAAAGATCCTCTGGCAAAGGGAAAGGCTACGCACTCCAGTATTATAGCCTGGAGGATTCCTTGGACTATACCCACTCCAATATCCTGGCCTGGAGAGTTCCATGGACTATACAGTCCATGGAGTCACAAAGAGTTGAACAGGACTGAGCTACTTTCACTTTCACATAAATACAGCAAATCTTGCATGCATGCTAAGTCGTTTCAGTTGTGCCTGACTGTCTGCAACTCCTTAGATTATAGCCCACTAGGCTCCTCTGTCCATGGGATTCTCCAGGAAAGAATACTGGAGTGGATTGCCATGCCCTCCTGCAGGGAATTGTCCCCACCCAGGGATCAAAGCCCTGTCTCATGTGTTCTGCATTGCAGGTGGGTTCTTTTCCACTAGCGCCACCTGGGAAGCCCTTAGTGAATTTTAGGTACTGCAGATACCTATTCCCCAACCTATTGTTTCATCTCTTCCTTTTTAAATGACATGCAAATCAATGATTTCAAATTTCTATCTTGTCAAATAGGGCTTGATTTCTAGTTTTTCAAATGTAATGGTTATACATGGTTCTTAAAAGGAACTACAGTGCTTTATGTGACCTGATTCAGTTCTACCTCTTAATCCTTCTCCCTCATCCCACTCACTTTCTTGTACCCACATACCTACCTTGCTTTTCCTTACATACCCAAGACAAACTCCCACATTGGAACCTTTGTAACAACTTTTGACTTTGCCTAGGGTTCTTTTGCCCAGGGAGCCAGCCTGAATAGGTAATTTACCTTCCTCAAGTCTTCTCTCCAATGCCACATTTTCAGTCCTACCTTATGGTGTTATTTAGTATTATAATCCTACCTACTGTCCATTTACCCATTCTGGCTTCATCATTCACAACCTCCCTTTCATTGCTGTATTTTCTTTATTCCTTTTTTCTATAGCATGTGTTATTTCCTGACAAAATCAATGATATAATTATTTATTTTGCTTATTATTTATTGTCTGCTGTTTATTAAACTTGGAACCCTGTGTTGTGTACATTAATGTAACTCAAACACTGAACATAAATAAGATTCAATAAATAGGTAGAAATGAAGGATGTATTCACTTTTTAGTTTTTAATGAGAGATCTCTTACATTATTTTAGTATTATATTATCATTATTTTTACATTTAGATTTGGTCTCTGTCCTAAATTGTATTTATTTTCCTGCATAATATAGCAGAGTGGTCCACTTAATAAAAGTGAATGAATAGAGGCTCCACTAGATGGATAGTGACTGTTTCAGCTTTATTTTATAAATAACATACCTCTTTCCTCTGAATTAAAGTAGCATCTCTATTATACATTGAATTATGATGCATATTTAAAGCCAAGACTGCATCCTCATTTCTTTTTCCATAACTCTTTTTTTTTCCCCATCCAGTGTTATACTGATGCAATTAAGGTAGTTTGGGAATATGATCACTATTTAGAACTGCATTCCCTTGGTACTGACAGTTTCCCCCCACCTAGCTTAATTTTCCACTTCTGACATACTTTTCAAGTTATAACCTACAATACAATTTTACTTATTGATTGTGTTTATTGATTATATTTTATTTATCCTTTCTAGAATACATGTTTGATGAGGTCAGGGGTTTTATTTCTGTTGTTAACTTATTTATCCCTATGTTTCACAGAGGGCAAATACATGGATGTAAGTACTGAATAATATCTTTAAAAATTAATAAATTTATTGTGCTTTTTAAAAGTGCACTATTACAACAGAAAAAGACTATTGCAAATGTATCTTCTCTTCATCAACATTATCAAATATTGCATTAATTCTCATATTCTATTTTAAATTATTCTAATCTCTTCCTTTCAGGTGTTTTTTTTCCTTTTTAAAAAATGTTCCTTCTTTTCTTACTTGTTGGGACCTCAATATATTGTTGAATAATAATGGGTATAGTGAATATTTCTGCATGGTATCTGCATCAGGGCATTTCACCTGGTTAACACCCTGTAAATCTCTGTTGAATGAAATTTACTGAAGGAAATCATTTATTATGTAATGCTAAATTAAAAGTAAAGCATAAAGTATTGTGTGGAACAAAGCAGTCAAGAAAGTACAACCCATCTAATTCAAATTTTATGAAGTTCAAGAACAGGCAAAATTAATATATATGGTGATACATCAGAATACCAATTTCTCTGGAGAGGGTGTTGACTGGGATGGGCAGGAGTATTCTGGATGTTGTGCTTCAAATGTCCTTGATCTAGTTACTGGACACTCAGGCACATAGACAAGCATAAGCTTTGCCCATGCTGCTATATTGCATGTTAAATCTTACTTAAAAACAAACCATAAACAATGTACAGAATGATTTATAAATCATAAGTATGTGTGTAGGAGGGTGTTTACTTATTTAGAACTATATTAAACATATTAATATGTCAAACACATTAAAAGTGTTTTGCTTTAGGATGCTGGGCCTGTGGAAGTTTTTGTATTTATGTCTTAAACTTTGTATAATTTTCATTCATGATTATATATATTTTAATAAATGCAGGAATTTTGTTTTTGTTATCATTGGATTTTAGTATGCATGGGATATTTTACAGTCTGTATTATACCAAAAATGAATATAACCAATGATTAGTAAAGGAACTGTTACTCTGAGTCACAAGTTTTGAATAGCAATAGATAGTCCACCTCATTCCATATATAGACTAAGTATTTTCTCTCCCATGGTATTCCCCATACCTAGAATGGCTCCTGACACACAGTAGGGTGTTCATTATATATTATTTGAATGAGTGAATACTTTTGAAGTGCACTAAAATTCTCACAGTGGGCTTAAGTACCACTTGGAAGCAGATTTAAAGTGTCCCCTACCTGTGATAGAATTATGTTTATATCTGCTAAGATAGGATGTGGATGAGTATTAGGACATTATTCAAAAGAAAAATCCTCTTTTTTAGCTCAAATGGCAAGTCATGTAGCACCACAAGAAAAAAAGGATACAAAATTTAATGTCTGGAAGATTCACTTAGAATCCAGATTTTACCGCATTCTCCCTTTGTGAAGTTTGCCTGGCTGCCCAAATATTCAGATACCAATTTTCTCCCTCTGCAAAACAGAAATGTTTCTGAAATTGACTGAGATAATAGTATTCAGCCTCTACTAAACATTCACTACATGCAGCCCCACTAAGAACATTACATGTGTTACCACATTTCTAGTATGTGAAATAATCTGAATTACTAAGCACAGAACTCAGTAAAAATGCATTTCTCTTCTATGGTGACTGAATTTTTAAGACCCCTCCAATTAGCTTTCTATGTATTTTCTATTACCTAATTTCTTTTCTTTAGGTTTTGTAAATTATTCTAGATTGTACTCTGTTGCCCTAAAGATTTTTAGGTTCCATTCCCTTCTTGAGTTACCTAAAGTTCACTGGATCACCAAAGTTTACTGTAGACTCTGATGGCATGTAATCTTTTTCAGAATAATTATGGCATTATCTCTGGTCAAGGATCATCTAAACACTTTATGATATTTTGGGTGAAGTGGAATTTTCTTCTGATACACCAGATTCCATCTTTTTTTTTTTTTTTTTTTTTTTAACAACGCCATGCCTTTCGATCTTAGACTTTGTTCTGTTCTTTAAATAGCATAATTCACTGACAAGATTGAGATAGGTGAATATCAAAAGTCCCATGAATATATCACACATGTAACAAGTAAGGTGACAGTAGCTCTATTATATAAATTTAAACTTTCGAGGCAGTGCCATATTAGATCTATGATTTCTTGAATCGGGAAAGGAAATGGAATTTGAAATAGATTCACATGGAGAATAAGAATGGTTGAGTAAAGAAAAATATATTGATTTCTGGACTTCCAGGGACCTATGCCAGTCCAGGAGCTGCCTTGGTTAAGAGTGCAGAGAAGCAGTGTTTTCAGAAGAGATTCCATGAAAGAGGAAGAAAAATGTTGATGGAAGTTTCTTCCTGAAATGTGCATTTGAGAAAGGTCACTTGTTCAATCAGCAGGTGCAAGATCTTGAATCATATTAACAGTGTCAAAACAAATAGAAAGTGAGGACCCATTAGTTTCACCTAAATTCATCTATAGTGATATTTGTGCAGTGTCTGCTGCATACCAAACTCTATGCTAGGTCTTTCCAGGAGTTGTTCCATTTATTAATCAGAGCAGCCCCTGAATTAGGCATTGCAAACCCAGATGAAGCAATTGAGGCAAAGGAAGGTAAAGTGGAAGAAATGAGAAAAAAAACATGTATAAAAGCTTTGCTCATCTGGAACACAAATGAGAATGAGGCATCAGTTTTAAAAAAAGTACTAAGCTTTCTCTCTCCACCCTCTCCCAGCTTTTTTTAATGTCCTTAAAAGGCTGGGATTAGGAATCCTCCCACAGCTCATCTCTCTTGAGAGCTTTCCTAGTGCTGCTTCTGATTAAACTAACAGATTAGACCCAATGGCATAAGGCACAACTTCTCTCCTTTGAGAAAGAACAAATAAGAATGAAGTGTTGGATTGCAAAGCTAATTATATATTCTGTTCAAGTGTCAACCATCTGTTGCAATTGTTAAAAAAGCAGACATAAGTCTACTGTTGTGGTGAGATGTTTACCATTGTGAACAGAGAGAAGGTTTATGACACTGGTGGAGATTCATTGTTCTTGCACATGCCTGGAGGCGGTGGTGGGATTCTGCTGTTACCTTGGGAAGCCCAATAACAGTGAGGGTTCAAGTGGTAGCTCCAGGTAGCTGATGATCAAGTACTAGTCATAATTATTTCAGAACTGGAAAGCCTTCTTAAAGTATCAACACTCTGTTTACAAATGGGAAAACTGAGATACCATGAGGGCAAGGTACTGCTTATTCTACACTTAAAATTTCAGTACTTTTCCTTCTGTGGAAATTGTATGCCTGCATGTAGGGTTCTCCCTCAGGTATAGTAAGTCCCTGAAAGCAGGGACACTGTTATCCCTATACTAGGTGCATAGACTAGTACCCAGCACATCATGGTGTCTGGGATATGCTGTGAAAAAGATAGTTGTAAAATGAATGGAGGTTTTTCTAACAAGGCCAAAGCATAGATATATTTGCACATTCACCTGACTCCAGTCATGCCATTCTTTCCCTCATCAACTTCTTCACTGAATAAACTGAATTTTCTGGCACTGTGACTTTTGATGATTCTCTTTAATGAGAATAACTGGAATTAGATTCCTTGTTTGTCTCAGTTTGCATTATGGAAGTCAATTTAAATCCATCTATGAAGAATACTGCCCAAACAAGGAAAACCATTTTCTTTTGGCATAGGTCATTCTATTTCTGAATGAGTGAATAAACCCTTTTGATAGAAGTGATTTTTGACTTTTTATATTATTGAGTGAATCTAGTCTCTTGGACCATCAAAGGGAGAATATTATAGGTATCGTAGGCAGGTCTGCCCCCAGCCAAGTTTCACTGGCATCTGCAATTATGCTATGGGAGTGGGAGTTATTCTTTGACACCACTGTCTTGGGATCATCCACCAGGGATAGAGACTTAGAGTCAGCCTATCACATTGCAGAGAGTTGGATATCATTCAGTGATTTTAAGTGTGCCTTTTTATAAGTCTGTAATTTGTTTCTAGATTTGCCATCACTAGCAGCACATCCCCAGACAACTTCTTTCTCTGTTTGTTGATCTTCCATCTTCCAATGTTGATAAGAGATTTAATCTTCTCTCTGTGATCCAAAATGGCAAATTCCCTTAACCTGTTCTTCACAAGACTTAGTGTCCTGATCACAGGACTGTTTCCTATAGAAACATTTCAGTTGTCAGTGACTCTATTAAAATGAAGTGTTCAGATTTAGCCAATGGAATTTGTGAGAAATATTTAATGGTACTGATAGCACTCCCTGAGTGCATACTCAGGGAACCAGTTAAATGATAAGTAATGATTTTAGATTAATTACTGTACCAGGTAACTCTCCACAATTTTAACTCAGGATTTCATTTGGATACTAACTTTTGCAGCCCTTTCCATGTCTTTTCAAAGATAAGAATGAAATGGTGAAACAGGCCCACATTTTAATCTAAGGCTGATAAAGCCTAGTGAAGCTTTTTACTCTCATTGGCCTTTGAGATTGGAATACTGATTTTTTTTTTCCTCCTCCCAACACCAGAGGGGCAACTCTAAGGCATTTCAGCAATACCACCCCCTTTTGGGGACTGAGGTGCAAGATTCCTCAGAGCAGCTTAAAAAATAAAATGTAGGTACCTTCTTAGAGTCAAGAGGGAAATAAATGAAAACAAATTATTGCAAGAAAAGTAAGTGATTTTCTTCATGTTATGCTTAGTTTTAACATCAGAGGTGCTATGTAAAAAATACAGCCACAAATGCCTCAACCTCCCAACTATTTTTATTCTGTGTTCTTACTGTTCTTATAAAGTGAGCACCACATCCACCCAGGGTATTTCCTCATACAAATACTCCTCAAATGACCACCTCAGACTCACTCCTCAAATCCACCCAGGAGTGCTGCCATAAATCACTTCCTTTAATGTTTAGAAGAGTAAAACTTTCAATATATCTTAGTTACTATGTATTTATTTGTTCATTGTCTTACTTTCCCCTAGTGAGTGTTGTTGCTACAGCAGAGAAGACTGATATATATATATATATATTAATGGGAGTAAGAAAATAGGACTGGGGGAAATATTATTAAGAGTAGAAGTTTGAAATCATGGTGAAAATTGAAACCGAATGCTGGTCATAAGGGTTTATATGATAGCCACTTTATCACTTCCTTCACCTCATCTGGAAGTGAAAATGTTAAGTCACTCGGTTGTGTCCTCCTCTGCAATGGCATGGAATGTAGCCTGCCAGCCTTCTCTATCCATGGAATCCTCCAGGCAAGAATTACTGGAGTGGATAGCCATTCTCTTCTCCAATGGATCTTCTTGAACCTGGGATTGAACCTGTATCTCTCGTGTCTCCTGCATTGGCAGGCAGATTCTTTAACCATCTCCTCTTAGTCCTGTTTTATTTTGCTATGGAAGCCAATTGTTTTTGTTATTAAAAAAAAGAACAATATCATTATTTTATTTTGGACATTTTCAGCAAGATGTTTATTTTCAGTGTTTTGGATTTATTTAGGGCTCTATTTACTGAAGTTAAGATGTAATGTTACAGCTGATGTTAAGAAGATAGTTTGTACTGTAGGAAAAAATACATGAAATGATTCAAATATAAGATACAGAAACTTAATGAGGATGGTAGAATGTAAGTAGTTGAAATCCATGTAGCTCAAATTTTCCCATTTCTCTCAGCAGGAGTTTTTGTTGATATAAATATATTGCAATGCAAAAGAGAGGACTCAAAATGTTATCACATAGGCCAGACCGCTCCAAATATATCCCACTCAGTCCAGAAGAATATGGCACTCTAATTGCCCTACCTAGGGCAGTGCGCCCCAGGGCTGGTGTTGTTGCAAACAGTAAATTCAAAGAGCTCTAGATGAGGAGTGTCTGCACTGAGGGATATCTTCAGACGGGAGCCAGGAGGGTATTGAGATGATTGACATGAAAGGAAGCAGAAACACCAAGTTTTCAACCAAACAGTTCAGTTCAGTCACTCAGTAGTGTCCAACTCTTTGTGACCCCGTGGACTGCAACACGCCAGGCCTCCCTGTCCATCATCAACTCCCGGAGTTTACTCAGACTCATGTCCATTGAGCCGGTGATGCCATACAATGATCTCATCTTCTGTTGTCCCCTTCTCCTCCCGCCTTCAATCTTTCCCAGCACCACGGTCTGTTCAAATGAGTCAGCTCTTTGCATCAGGTGGTCAAAGTTTGGAGTTTCAGCTTCAGCATCAGTCCTTGGAATGAATATTCAGGACTGATTTCCTTTAGGATTGACTGGTTGGATCTCCTTGCAGTCCAAGGAACTCTCAAGAGTCTTCTCCAACACCACATTTCAAAAGCATCAATTCTTTGGTGCTCAGCTTTCTTTATAGTCCAACTCTCATATCCATACATGACTACTTGAAAAACAATAGCCTTGACTAGATGGATCTTTGTTGGCAAAGTAATGTCTCTGTTTTTTAATATGCTGTCTAGGTTGGTCATAACTTTTCCTTCAAGGAGCAAGTGTCTTTTAATTTCATGGCTGCAGTCACCATCTGCAATGATTTTGGAGCCCAAAAAATAAAGTCTGTCACTGTTTCCACTGTTTTCCCATCTATTTGCAATGAAGTGATGGGACCAGATGCCATGATCTTAGTTTTCTGAAGGCTGAGTTTTAAGCCAACATTTTCACTTTCCTCTTTCTCTTTCATCAAGAGCTTCTTTAGTTCTTCACTTTCTGCCAGAAGGGTGGTGTCATCTGCATATATGATGTTATTGATATTTCTTCTGGCAAACTTGATTCCAGCTTGTACTTGAACCAGTACTTTCAAGAAATTGGTAGTAAACAAAGTGAAAAGATGAGGCAGAAGCTAATAGGATTCAGGGTTAAAAGGAAACAATTGCTTTTGTGGGTTCTGGTGTTTTTAAAATAGAAGATGCATACAAGTTATAAGTTCGGACAGAAAAATGAAGAGCAGATGCCTGTATAACAGGAAAATAAGACAACTGACACACAAGATGATGAAGAGAATGAGAAGTTAATGATTGGTTAGATGGATTCACTTTGGATCTGGTACACATCTCTTTTTCTGGGAAAGGTAGAATGTTGTTGAAAATTATTCCTTTCCTCCATTCCCAGACTTACATGATTACTGAACCCACTGTGACATGAAATCATCTGCAAAGTCAGTTAAATGGTGAAATTCTATAGTTCTAAGTATC
The DNA here is from genome assembly GCF_033118175.1 of Dama dama. NCBI lineage: Eukaryota > Metazoa > Chordata > Mammalia > Artiodactyla > Cervidae > Dama > Dama dama. The sequence continues at coordinate 37,413,533 of NC_083684.1, forward strand.
AACTTCTTCAGAGGAGGGACTGAATCATAGCAGGAAACATTCTTTTTTGTAGTGAGAATTTTTTAAAGATACGCAAAATGCTTGAGGGCCACAAACATGTATTAGAGAGAATTCCGGCTAGATCTCTACTATAAAGAAGAACCATCACCTTAGTCATGGAGACTTAAATAGAATCCCAGTCCTATGGAATGATCCAGACATGTACAAGATGAGGCTCCACACCATAAACATATTCCCCATTTAGCTGCTTACTCTTGGAGCGAGAGTGCCAAAGACATTTTTATGATGGGTGCCTAACCCAGGGTAAGGTGCAGAGCTGACCAAAAGAAATTGGAGTTAGGAATAAAGTATAACACCACGACTTCAAGTCCAAGCTGAAACAAATGACACATTGGATTGTTCTGTATGAACACTGAACATCCCATAACTGAACAAGGAATTCAGTGTTTTAAACACAAGGAGTGTTTACTGTTTATAATAGATTTGAGCCAGATAATTTTGCACTTAAACATGTAAAGCTGTGTATTGGTTTGAAATATTGTAGCTTGTATTCTTTTAAACAGAAGCACTATATTAAAATATTTCATACTTCTGGTCTTTAACAGAGAAAGCTTAGAATTCTACCTCTGCCATTAGCTGATTCTGGGCCCATGGGCAAATTTCATAACACTTCTGAGTGTCACTTTTATCATTTGTAAAGCAGGGATACTAGTGATAGCAATCTCATAGGGATTTTTTTGAGATTAAATGATATAAAGTGAATAAAAAGGGTTTGGGAATACATCTGTAGAAAACAGAATAGGTTTTTGATTAAGGTGAAGTGAGGTGACTCCCATGATTCCAAATTTCCCTTGGGAAGATGACTAAGATGTTGATTGGAAGAGGGAAAAAAGAGAAAGAACTGCCAAAAAACCCTAGCTTCCTTAAGGAGAGCTCAAGGGAAAAATGTGTGTGTGTGTGTGTGTGTGTGTGTGTGTGTACATACACATAGTCAATATCATCTTTAAAAATAACAAAATTCTACTGAATGATTTAATAAAAAGATCATCCAGAGATTAAGTTTCTCACGGTTAGAACTTGACTAAGCTAACATCGCAATACTTCAGACAATTAAATAGTGGAGACTTTGAAACCAAACCATTGCTCAGTTATCCTAGAGGGAGGTGACAAGTGCAAGGCCAAGAAGGTCAGGGATCAGTATCACAGCTATTAAACAGCTTAATTGACCTGACTGTCATTGTATCAGGGAGTCAGCCTCATAGCAAGGGTCACAACAAATGATGAACTTCAGGAACTATGGTTCAAGGTAAAGAATATGGTTCTTGAAAAGTATGGCAAAAGCAAAACAGGTTAGTGGGTATTGTTCTAAATCAGAAACCCATTTATTGCCCAGAGAAAAAGAAAAAATCAGATCTGAAGAAAAACCCAAAGTGAACAGAGTCTGGTAACCTAGGGGAAGATGCTGTAACCGTTAGGCTCTAACGAAAAGAAGGTAATTAACAGAACCCAGCAAAGCAATTTTGAGAGGTCTATATTACAAGAACTGTGGCCTTCAGTAGATGGGCACTATCAACCTCTGGCAACCCAATAGGAAGTGAATCGTCTCTTGCTATTTTACAGAGTTCCTGATGGTGGCCTTTATTGGCCAAGTTCAAGTGATACCAGAGGACGCAGAAGGTAACTGATGAGGTCCAGACATGTCAGCCTCTCAGCACAGAGCAAGTAAAGGATGAGATGTAGATCAGGAGAGATAAACAGAAGTTTCCCAAGATGACAAGCAAGAAGAGGTGAAGGCATGTTTTAAATGCTGGCAATATGACTCTGGAACCCTTCTCCCAACCCTCTCAATCATTACCCCATACGACCTTTTATATGAGTAGACTGGGGTCAGCGAATGACCCTTTAAGTCAGGCTAAGCAGCAGAGAGTGTATCCTACAAGTAATATGGACCCTAAATGAGTTTTAGGTAGTGCAGTTATATTCTTATCTATTTAAGTATTTATTGGTTGTCTGATTTATGTTTTAGATTGAGAAAAAAGTACACTTAATTAGGGTGAAGAATGGAGACCAGTAGGACTGGGCAATATTTTTGAGGAAGAGGAAGAAAGTAGTGTTTAAAGCTTTTGTGCTAACTCAGCAGAGATTAAAACAAAACACTCTGGCTACAGGAATAAAGATAGCAGAAGAGGCTAATTTATTAAAATCTGTGGGACTTATTTGTTATCTATAGATGACTTAGTTGTAGGCAGAAGAAGGAGCATGAGAAGCTTCCCAGATTGCTGTCACAGGTGGCAGGTAAAGGAATGGGGATTCTCCTTACTATTTGTTGTTAGTTACTTGATTGATTTTATAGTTTTTGTTACTGCATATTTTATAAGAAGTTTGAGCTGTCTAGTGGATTGTTATACAAAAAAGTTTAGAATATAAATTAAGTGGAGCTGAAGATAATGAATTAAGGGTTACCACAGAAAAGATACTAGTAAAAGTAACTGAGCTATATCTATAAAATGAAAAGGTAAAACTGATTTCAAGTGAAATACCACAAGTACAAGAAGATCCTTAGAAAAACAGAGGAAAAAAGAATAATAATAATAGCAACAGTGGCAATAAAAATTAATATTAATAGCAGGTGACATATAAAATATATTTTATACAGGAAATTCTAAACTTTTTTCTAAATGTTAAATCTTGTAAGTTTTACACAAACGATCTATGCGGTAGGCTACTATTAAGCTCTATTTTAATATTAATGGATGAAAAATAACAATTTAGGCTCAGGGATAAGGAGATTGTTTAAGATTACATAGTGAGTAACATGCTAAATTTAACTTCAAACTCAAATCTCTTTACTGAATCCATGAAACCTTCCACTTATTGTCAGAAATAAAGAAAAAAAAATAATCTATGTCATGGAAATCACAACTAATAAAATTTGTAAGCAAAAGGCATTTCACAAAGGCATGAGAGTATCAGTGCTTCTTCTTCTAGGATACAGGGTGACGCATCTTCCCCTGTGTTACCAGCCCCATAGCACTGTGCTGTCCATTGTTACTTTTCTAGATCTGATGTTCTGAACTTGAGGATGAATCAGCATCACCAGTAGGGCTTGTGAGACTTAAGATTGTGTGGCCTCATCCCCAGAGTTTTGGATTCACTTGCTCTAGGATAGAACCTGAGAATTTGCATTCCTGACAGTCTCATCTGATGCAGATAACACCAATCTAGGGGCAGTACTTCAAGATCTGTTGGTTTAAACTATGTCTCAGTTCAGTTCAGTTCAGTCACTCAGTCGGGTCTGACTCTTTGAGACCCCATGGACTGCAACACGCCAGGCCTCCCTGTCCATCACCAACTCCTGGAGATTACTCAAACTCATGTCCATTGAGTCCATGATGCCATCCAACCATCTCATCCTCTGTCGTCCCCTTCTCCTCCTGCCCTCAATCTTTCCCAGCATCAGGGTCTTTTCAAATGAGTCAGCTCTTCCCATCAGGTGGCCAGAGTATTGGAGTTTCAGCTTCAGCATCAATCCTTCCAATGAACACCCAGGACTGATCTCCTTTAGGATGGACTGGTTGATTCTCCTTGCAGTCCAAAGGACTCTCAAGAGTCTTCTCCAACACCACAGTTCAAAAGCATCAATTCTTCCATGCTCAGCTTTCATTATAGTCCAACTGTCACATCCATACATGACTACTGGAAAAACCATAGCCTTGACTAGATGGACCTTTGCTGGCGAAGTAATGTCTCTTCTTTTTGCTTTAAACCATGTCTACTGCTTTGTAAATAGTATCAGTATTAAACAAACTAGAATTACCCAATTTGACTGTCTATGGGAGAACTGACTGAGTCAATATGCCACTTGAATTCTCTGAAACTCATCCTTCTAATGTGCAATATAAGAAAAATGGGAAAATTGTTTCAATCTAATGATTTGTTGGAAAGATTAATTTTTTAAAAAAAGTGTACAATAGTTGCCAGGTACTAAGTAATCAATAGGTACCAGAGATTATTATGAAGTTGCAAAGTCTGATTCTCTCTTGCTATCATATGCATACTTTGTATTCCAGTGAAACCAAAGTAACTAAAATGTATCAACAACAATCTTTCTCACAGTTTTATGGATACCATGGCCAATGTAGGTACTTTGGTCTGTAATACTCTCTGGTTGCTTTTTTTCTTCTTATATTGGTAATTAAATGCTCAAGATTCCAGTGTATTCTTGGAATAAATGTTTTCACGTTCTCTTCCTGATGCCATAATACTGTTAACTCTATCATAGTCCTTCTCACACTACAATGTTTGCCTCCCTATCTCCCTGACTAGACTGTTGTAGAAATAGTGTCTCATGCATCTCAGTAACCACAGGTCCTTGTCTACTACCTGACACTGATTAAATACTCAGATTTGAGTCAGATGAATGAGTGAATTATGTCTAGGCTTTGTTTCCCAAGAAGTGACCACATTACTCAGTTTTCCTTAGGACTCTCAGGAAGAGAGATACCTAAGCCCAGCCTGCCAGACAATGTTAGAATTGTAGTAACGCTGTGCACGTCTGCTGTCGCTGTTCCTCGTTGTCTGAGGAAGACAGAGCGCAGGGAAGCAGATGGTTTGGAAAGGCATAAAGTAAACATGAGTAACACAAAACCCGCCACTCAGTGACGCTAATCACACCACATATTTTGGACAGTGGCGTCTTCTCCACTTGCTAATAAAACTATTGTGAAACATATGTTCTGGGAAAAGTGGAAATAGATAAGGGAAAGCTAGCAGAATTTCAACCCTGCCACTTGCTTTAAAATACTTGTCTTTTCTTTTTTTCCTACAAAATCACTAGGTGTACATGAAAACTTTGCATTTCAGTAGGTTCTCTCTGATATCTGCAGTCCTTCTATCACTTACTTTAAAAAACAGCCAATGCTGTCTCTGAAACTCTACCATTTCATTTGCATGCTATTTCATATTATAAAGCTGAGATTATTCAGATGGTTCCAGGGTTATTTTGTATAGCAGTGACAGTTTTTCAAGAGAAATGTTTTGAAGTTAATATATATATATATGTGGGTAAATAAACATTGCTTTATGACTTTTCTAAAGGGTCATTTTGACTTGTAAAATTTTATAGTTTTGTGTGTTTAGTACTTAAATCTTCAAACAGATACCTTGAATCAGTGAAACTTTTAATCCTATGCAGAAGGTCCTATAATATAAGGTATTTCAAATAAAAACAGCATGACTGTTTCTGAACAAGAGAACAAGGCACCAGCTCAGATTCACTGATGCATTGAAAAGCATCACTATATAATTTTATCTTTAACACGCTTTCCATCTTGGTCAAGTCTCCACTTCTGACCCCAAAGTGCTAGATTTCTAATATCATGTCACTTTGTTGTCACTGTTGTTTTTTCGCAAAGTGGTTTCCCACTCTTTTGTGGCCCCATGGACTATAGCCCACCAGGCTCCACTGTCCATGGAATTTCCCACCAAAAACACTACTGTGGGTTTCCATCCCCTTCTCCAGGGGACCTTCCTGCCATAGGGATCAAACCTGTGTCTCCTGCATCGACAGGTGGATTCTTTACCATGAGCCACCTTATGTATTGTGCATGACACTCAATGAAAGAGTAAATGGGTGAGTGAACTGCAGCTCTTGTTTTATGACAGCAAAGACGGTAGTGAGTGTTAACACTAAAAATTCCATTGGGTCAAGAATCTATGGGAATATGTGTCGTAAGAAATTAGGGTTAATCTTGTAAGCTATAGAGAATCATTAAGGCTAAATATTTAAACCAAACTAAACTTTTAATTAATTAAGTATTTCTTTTCTTTTTTACAAGACTTGTTTAATTGTGACACCTTTCTGCGTCCACAAAAAGATCATGTGGCTTTCTTCTTAAATCTGTTAATTTGGTGAATTACATTAATAGATCTTCCCATATTTAACCATCCTTGTAATTAAGTATTTCTTTCAAGAAATATTTATTGAGCATCTACTATGTTCAGTGTTAATACAATAATAAACAAGTCCACTATGACTCCTGTCCTTATGAAGCTTTTATTATAACAGGCATTTGTTGCCCTGTTTAGTCACTCAGTCGTGTCCAACTCTTTGCGACCCTTCGGACTGTAGCCCCCCCAGGCTTCTCTGTCCATGGGATCCTCCAGGCAAGAATACTGGAGTGGGTTGCCATGCCCTCCTCGAGGGCATCTTACCAACCCAGAGATCAAACCCAGGTCTTCCACATTGCAGGTGGATTCTTTATTGTCTGAGCCACCAGGGAAGCCTATAATGGGCATGTTGATCATAAACAAGCATAAAACAAATGTTTCAATTGAAACTTGTAATTGATACCATGAAGCAGGGGGTCAGGAGATTATACTGGGCAGCTGAATCCTGCCAGTGTCCTATTTTATTTACTGTCTGGCTTTACACAGAAAAAAAATTTACCAACCCCTTCTATGAATGAAACAAGTAGAGATTCAAAACAATGGAGAGTAGACCATCTCACAGAGAGTTCCAGGAGTGAATGACCTTTTAAAGTAGGTGACATTTAGCAGAGGTATGAAGGATGGGAAGAAGTCACTCACAGATGAGGGCAAAGGGGCATCCTGAAATAGGCAATAGTGGGAGTGAAAACTAGAGGCTGGAAAAATCTAGGATGCTTGAAGACTTCAGAGATGACACCTTATGTAAGTGGAGGGAATGATCAAGGAAGAAGGAGTTGTCACATGATATTGGAGATAAAAACAGATTGATTTATCAATCTATCCATCCATCTATCAAGATAAACTTCTGGAAGATGGGGGGAAAAAAAAAAAAAAAACCTTCTGTTTAAAGACAAACCACCCAGCCCTTAGCCTACCAGTAAATACCTCTCAGATTTTGACTATGGATGTTGTTAACAGAAACAGCCAGTATATTGATGAAAAAGATAGGCCCTTCTCCAGCCACTGAAATAAAGCTGGCATGAAGAAGGTTATTTGTGAGGCAAAGCCAAGTAAATCTGCATTTATGCTGATTTTGCAGCAATTCCACAGTGATTTTTTTTTCTTTTGAATGGCAGAGCTGGCAAAATGCTAACAAATTCAATGTACCATGTACCACATGAAGCCCAGAGAGTATTTCTAGAAAATGATGATGGTTTTCTAAACTAGTCAAAAAGGGGAGGGTTATTTTAGCCCTAATGCACTCCATTATATCAAGTTGTTTGCTTGAATTATTTATGTGTGTATTGCAATTTTTAAACTGGGAGCATCAGAGACATTTATGCCAGTTAGAAGTTAAGGACCTTGTAGGTCATTCAAGGAGAATGTTAACTAGGGCAAGCGGCAGTGGCTGGAGAAATATGTCCAATCCACTTCACAAGTCACAGGGGCTTCGCTGTCAGATGTACCTAGATATAAAGATGTATTTGGCTACTTTTTAACTGTGTATACTGAGATAATTACAACCCCTACCTGGAGCTTCAGTTCCCATATCTCTAAACTGGAGATCTACATTCTGATATAGTATATTATTATGAGATTTAGTAATGTGCCTGAAGAATGGAATATATAGTAAGTATGTAATGAGTCCTAGCTATTGCTGTTGTGGTTATTATTCTTTTACTCCAGGAAATCCCAATGAGCATAAGAATTCACAAGCTGAACACTGTGATTACTACTATGCACAAAGTGTGCTAGTTATTCTAGTGGTGAAGACACACATTGAATGCAGTTAAAATCCACAGGAAAAAATAGACCAGTATTTCATAAATATCCTTGAATACTTGTCTAAATATTGTTTCCCCAGCACCAACCCAAACCTCAGTGTATCAGAGTCTCCAAGGGAATGGCTGAAAGCTACATGTCAAATAGACAACCAAATGATGATGCTGATCATGTGGAAAGCTAGAGTGATCAACCATACAAACAAACACAACACAAGATAGGATGGACCCTTGTCTTGAAAGAGGTGTAGATAAAATACATTAGGAAAGTCAAGATAGGAGAAAGTTTCCTGAATATAATTCTCACTTTGTGTCTTTGAGAACATGTTTGTGAAAAAGGACGGTTGTTACATACAATTAAAATAAAATGTTGGGGGGGGGGGGTGTGTGTGTATGTGTTTGCTGTGCTCAATCGTGCCTGACTCTTTGTGACTCCATGGACTATAGCCACCAGCCTCCTCTATCCATGGAATTTTCCAGTCAATAAAACTGCAGTGGGTTGCATTTCCTCTTTTGCAGAATTTTCTTTCCAACCCAGAGATTGAACCTGTCTGTGTCTCTTGCGTTGGCAAACTGATGCTTTACTACTGAGCCACTGGGGAAGCCCAAAAAGGAAATGAATGAGGTTAAATGATTAAAACTAAATCTGAACCAAGACATGAGTATTGAATCTGGGTAAGAAAGTATTTATGTTTAGGCAAGCTTCTAGATTTGCAGTTGGAAAACCACATTCATCCATCTGCTAAAATATCATAAAATGTGAGTCATGTGTGTTCTGTAAGAAAGTAGAGTTTATTTTGTTCAAATCCAAATAGTGAAATTTCTGGGCAACTAAGGAACTACCTTAGTAAGTATATACAGAAAGCTGCCCTGCTTTTTTTTTTTAACTCATTTTTTTTTCATTTATTTTTATTAGTTGGAGGCTAATTACTTTACAATATTGTAGTGGTTTTTGTCATACATTGACATGAATCAGCCATGGATTTACATGTATTCCCCATCCCGATCCCCTGCTTTTTATGAAGCAACATACCATAAGACGGTGGGTGTCAGAGTCCCCCAGAATGGAGAGTACTGAGATCAGCATAGCTTCTGAGGACAAGAACACCCAGCCCAGACCTTTTAATAAACCATTTTAACAACTCTAATGGTAGATTTAAAGACAAATACACAGAGAGAGGTAGATCAAGAAACTTATTCGTTGGAGGAAAATCAGGAAAAATAGGAATGGGATTACTGATTGTAGCAAAACTAGTAGTAGAAAGTATAACATGGATGCAATGGCAGTGTTGCACTTACTATTTGCTGTTGTTGTTCAGTTGCCCAGTCATCTTGACCCCATGGACTGCAGCATGCCAGGCCTCCCTGTCCCTTACTATCTCCCAGAGTTTGCCCAAGTTCATGTTCATTGCATTGATGATGCTGTCTACCCATCTCATCTTGTGACGCCCTCTTCTCCTCTGCCCTCTCTCTTTCCCAGTAATAGGGACTTTTCCATTGAGTCATCTGTGCACATCAGATGACCAAAATACTGGAGTTTCAGCTTCAGCATCAGTCCTTCCAGTGAATATTCAGGGTTGATCTCCCTTAAGATTGCCTGGTTTGATCTCCCTGCTGTCCAGGGAACTTTCAGGAGTCTTCTCCAGCACCACGGTTCAGAGGCATCAATTATTTGGCATTCTGCATTCTTTATAATCCAGATCTCACAACTGTGACCACTGAGAAGACCATAGCCTTGACTGTATGGACCTTTGTCAGCAGAGTAATGCCTCTGCTTTTTTGTCGTTGCATTCCTGCCAAGAAGCAATCATATTCTAATCTCATGACTGCAGTCATTGTCCACAGTGATTTTGGAGCCCAAGAAGAGGAAATCTGTCACTACTTCCATCTTTTCTCCTTCTATTTGCCATACAGTAATGGGGCCGGATGCCATGATCTTAGATTTTTTTTAGTATTTAGTCTTAAGCCAGCTCTTTCACTCTCCTCTTTCACCCTCATCAAGAAGCTCTTTACTTCCACTTTGCTTTCTGCACTTAACTGTATTCCAATACTAAAACCTTGTGTGCAACTTCTGAACCAATCTTCTGCCCTCTTATGGATGGGTCCTAATGCTGTCCCCATTTCACAAAGGAATAAAATTAGCTTTGAAGCAATTAAACCCTAAACCTCTTTCTTTAGGTCACAGGCTTATGAGTGGTTAGGCTAAGATTTAAACCCATGCTATCTATCTCTGAGACTTTTTTTTTTTAATCTCAATTTAAATTTGTGTCCCTTGAAGTAGGAATGTGATTATGAAGAATCTGACTTCATTTTTTGATGTTCGACTGTTAACAGTTTTTAGACCACCCCCCCCCCCGCTTCTTTTTTCCTTATGCTCTGCTCCTGGATGAGCTGATAAGAAAGCCTGGGTGCTTCCTTTTTGCAGTCCAGTGTAGAATTCAAACACTTGTCCTCTGGGAACTCTCATTAGCATCACCCCCTAACAAAGTAAAAGCCCAAACTGGTTTCTTTTCCTTTCCAAACTGGTTTTCTTTTCCTGTTTGAGAATCCTGTTCTACTCCCCCAGAAATCTCAATTATATAAATAGTAAAATTGTCCTGTGTGTGTGTGTGTGTGTGTGTGTGTGTGTGTGAGAGAGAGAGAGAGAGAGAGAGAGAGAGAGAGATGTCCTCAGTCTTGACCTACAAAACTAAATTTTGAATGGGGCTTCCATCTGCCTCTGCAGGAGACCATGACAAATATGCCATTTAACATCTTCAACTCTTATTTTTCCTCCTATGTGTTATTTTTATATCCCACACCAGTCACCCATCCCCTCTCCCTGTTATACTCAGGAAAATTCCTTCAAGAAAAGCAATAGCAAATATTGAACACAGTAAAGCTTCTTCTTGGAAATCACCCCTAACTAACTATAGTCCAAATTCCTCCTGAGATTCTGTGGCCACTTTGACATTCTTCTCATTATGATTTTCTTCCACAGACAGCCATTGTTGATTATTTTTGAGAAGAGGGGTAAAATCTTATCCCAATATAGACATATAGGTTTGTTTAGAATAGGCTGAAGATATTTCTCAACCAGATCTGGGTATATAAGATGCCCAAGATACAGTGGTTGTTGGAAATACTAAGGAAAAGGGCAGGAAAACTGTTGCAAAAGCCAGTAAAAGAGGCAGGAAAAATAAACAACACCAGGAATATACAGGAGATAAAATAGTGACCTTAGGGGCTTTAGTTTATAAAGTTGAGTCCTGTGCTTCTCCAGTGAATATTTTCTCATGGTCTGATTTAAAACAAACAAACAACAACAACAAAAAGAAAAAAACAAAGATAATCAATGAAGTGACAACAAAACTTATTTTCCCCAGTAATAACTGAGTAGTGCCCATTAGAGGGACCCCTGTAGGTACCCTCAAATTCTTGAGAAAATATCATGACATTAAGCTCAAGGTGTGACACAGCTGGCAGAATATCCCTTGAAAATGTTTTGCCTTTCAGCTGCAAAAGTTCTTCTAACAAAGTGGATGTTAGAAGAAGCTCCCAGGCACCCCTGGCTATGTCTATAGCTCATTATCTCCTCATTACAGGGAAGCTGAAGGGGCATGAGGAAAATGCATTCAGAAAGACACATTCATGTTTTATTGATTGCCAACAGAGCTCAAGCCTCTGAATTCTCACACTTTAGGATATTTTGTTAGGAAAAATAAGTACAATCGGCCCTTGTTTACATGCGCTCTTCCTTCTGGTGCATTGATTCCAGCACAGCACAAAATTGAGCTTCTTTCCCAATTACATTCTCATGAGCCACCTCCACTCATGAGCTAAAGTGAGGCTTTCAGTAATCACATGACTTATTGTCTCCAAGGATCTGAAGCATATCCCACTAATTGAATCCCCTCTTTTGATGAATAAGGACACTGAGTTCCAAAAAAGTAAATTGGATTGTCCACAGTCACACAGCCAGTGAGTGACAGAGCTTAGGTTGGAACTCGGGGTTCCTGATATCACCTCTTCACACTTTTTAAATTATTCTGTGTGTGCTAAGTTCATTCAGTCATGTCTGACTCTTCACTACCCTTTGGATTGTAGCCCACCAGGCTCCTCTCTCCATGGGATTCTCCAGGCAAGAATACTGGAGTGGGTTGCCATTCCCTTCCTTAGGGGATCTTCCTGATCCAGGAATCAAGCCCACATCTCTTAAGTCTCCAGTGTTGGCAGACCAGTTGTTTACCACTGGCATCACCTGGGAAGCCCTTTAAATTATTTTAACAAATCTATATATCAGTCCCCCTTTCTGGAGAGAAAAGCGGTAGTTTTTAACTCTCCTGTTTTGCTATTAAAAACACATAGTCCATAGCCCATCTATTGGTATACTTGATAATTATGCTTGCAGAGAACTCAGATTATATTAATAGTTCACAGACAAGGGAGTCAGTTGTTCTTAGGCTGGTCAGGTAATAAATTAAGGAACTTAGAATATTTCATTGTGACATAAGAGACGCAACTTAGTCAAAGTGTGAGTCCTCTAGAAGAAGAAGGTGTTGATTAAATCTTAAGGACAGAGGCATCTAGATCCAAGGAGAAGTGGTTGTGAGTATAGACTTTGAAGTCAGATAGAATGATATAAACTTGTGCAAAGTGATCAAATTTTTTGAGTTTCAGTGTACATGCCTGCAAAATGGAATTAATAATAACTACCTTATAGGGCTGTTGTGAAAATTATATCAGACCATATAGTGACTTTTTATTGGAGAGATATATCAAGCAGTGTTCTAATCACTTCACGTGTGTTCATTTATATTTGTCCTCACACAACCCTATGAAGCAAGTGCTATTATCTTGATTTGGCCAATGGAGAAAACTGAGCATAGAAGAAAGAGCTTCTAGTCAAAATATCAATGTTGTTGATTAGGGCAAACTAGCATCAAAACCTGTGATGTTTACTATTGTGCTAAATACATATGGAATCTTTTAAGGACTTTTAAGCTAAGTGCATAGTAAGTGCTCAAAAAAGTAACTTCTATGAGCATTATTATCTTATTGATGCTGATGATGAGGGTAAAGAGGGGAGGAAGGAGGAGGAGATGAAACCACACAAGAGTAGGTGATAATAATTAAGTGTCTTGCCCAAGGTCACATAAGTGGTGTTTCTGCAAGAAAAGGCTAGATTTTGTGGAGTAACAACAATCTTCAAAATGTCAACAGATTTAGAAAAGAAATAAAAAATAATCTATTTTGCTGATGGTTAGGCCAACTATGTGTCAGCAGAGAAAGGTGGGGAAAGTCTACTTACCATGTTCACTCAAGGACTCAGAATAATGGAAGCACAGTCTCAGCACATCCTTCTGTGATCAGCACAAAAGGAAAGGGATATGGCCAAACATTGCCTAACATAGATACATAGCACTTCTACTCACAGTGAAGTGTCCAAGATAAGCCACAAATCACACCTAATTTCAGAGCGTGGAGGGACATGCCATCATAACATGGTGCTCATATAAAGAGGGAATTGAACATTTATAAACAACCTTAATGACTCTGTAATTAACAAGCAGGAGAGAAAGAATCAAAAGTGGGAAGTTTGGGTAGATGTTGGTTTTTAAGGACCATCTAACCCTTAGTTTTTAATGACTGCATCACAAGTTACCAGAAACTTTGTGAATTAAAGCAGCACACATATAATATCTCAGATGTCTTAGGTCAGAAGTCCAGGTGATCTCAGCTGAGTTCACTGATCCATGTCTCACAAGGCTAAAGTCAAGAAGTTTGCCAAGTTGGGCTCTTAGACTTGAGGAAAGACTGTTGTGACTGTTGGTGGAAAGTTAACACTCCCTTGCTGCATCTCAAATCAGGGCCTCTCGGTTCTACTAATGACCATTCCTATCTCTTTTCACCTCAAACCAGGAACAGTCTATCACATCCATCTCAAATTTCAAATTTATTTGGTCTCTCCTGCCACCATGCACATAAAACTCTCTGATTTTAAGGACCTGCCAGGCCCAGCCAGGTAATCTCCACTGTGGCATATAATGTAACACAACTGTAGAACTGATAGCTCATAACATTCCCAAGTTTTGATAATATTTCTGGAACATCTCTGGTGAGCTATTTTAGGAAATCTGCATGCTACATTAGCACTGACCAGTGAATTGCCTTCCAAAGTATGCATTCTCTTTATTGCAAAAATTACATCCCAGACTAGAAAATTACCTTTCAATTACATTTCAGAGAGGATATTTTGGGTGCTGGAATTTACATTAAATACCTTCCTTTTGACTTTTTTTCACATAGAAGAAATAAATGGAAGCCAACAATATTAGTTTTGTATTGCTGCTGTAGCAAATTACCACTACTATAGTGACTTGGTCCAAATTTGCTTTCTTATAGCTCTGGATATAAGAAATCTGAGACACATCTCCATAGGCTAAAATCAAAATGCCCCCTTCCTCCATCTTTAAAGCCTACAGTGTTTTCTATGTATAGGTCCTTTGTTTCTTTAGGTAGATATACTCCTAAGTATTTTATTCTTTTTGTTGCAATGGTGAATGGTATTGTTTCCTTAATTTCTCTGTCTGTTTTTTCATTGTTAGTATATAGGAATGCAAGGGATTTCTGTGTGTTAATTTTATATCCTGCAACTTTACTATATTCATTGATTAGCTCTAGTAATTTTCTGGTAGAGTCTTTAGGGTTTTCTATGTAGAGGATCATGTCATCTGCGAACAGTGAGAGTTTTACTTCTTCTTTTCCTATCTGGATTCCTTTTACTTCTTTTTCTGCTCTGATTGCTGTGGCCAGCACTTCCAACACTATGTTGAATAGTAGTGGTGAGAGTGGGCACCCTTGTCTTGTTCCTGATTTCAGGGGAAATGCCTTCAATTTTTCACCATTGAGGGTGATGCTTGCTGTGGGTTTGTCATATATAGCTTTTATTATGTTGAGGTATGTTCCTTCTATTCCTGCTTTTTGGAGAGTTTTAATCATAAATGAGTGTTGAATTTTGTCAAAGGCTTTCTCTGCATCTATTGAGATAATCATATGGTTTTTATCTTTCAATTTGTTAATGTGGTGTATTACATTGATTGATTTGCGGATATTAAAGAATCCTTGCATTCCTGGGATAAAGCCCACTTGGTCATGGTGTATGATTTTTTTAATATGTTGTTGGATTTTGTTTGCTAGAATTTTGTTAAGGATTTTTGCGTCTATGTTCATCAGTGATATTGGCCTGTAGTTTTCTTTTTTTGTGGCATCTTTGTCTGGTTTTGGAATTAGGGTGATGGTGGCCTCATAGAATGACTTTGGAAGCTTACCTTATACATAGAAAACTATAAAACACTGATGAAAGAAATCAAAGAGGACACAAACAGATGGAGAAACATACCGTGTTCATGGATTGGAAGAATTAATATTGTCAAAATGGCTATTCTCCCCAAAGCAGTCTATAGATTCAATGCAATCCCTATCAAGCTACCAACGGTATTTTTCACAGAACTAGACCAAAGAATTTCACAATTTGTATGGAAATACAAAAAACCTCGAATAGCCAAAGTAATCTTGAGAAAGAAGAATGGAACTGGAGGAATCAACCTGCCTGACTTCAGACTCTACTACAAAGCCACAGTCATCAAGACAGTATGGTACTGGCACAAAGACAGAAATATAGATCAATGGAACAGAATAGAAAGCCCAGAGATAAATCCACGAACCTATGGACACCTTATCTTTGACAAAGGAGGCAAGGATATACAATGGAAAAAAGACAACCTCTTTAACAAGTGGTGCTGGGAAAACTGGTCAACCACTTGTAAAAGAATGAAACTAGAACACTTTCTAACACCATACACAAAAATAAACTCAAAATGGATTAAAGATCTAAATGTAAGACCAGAAACTATAAAACTCCTAGAGGAGAACATAGGCAAAACACTCTCCGACATAAATCAAAGCAAGATCCTCTATGACCCACCTCCCAGAATATTGGAAATAAAAGCAAAACTAAACAAATGGGACCTAATGAAACTTAAAAGCTTTTGCACTACAAAGGAAACTATAAGTAAGGTGAAAAGACAGCCCTCAGATTGGGAGAAAATAATAGCAAATGAAGAAACAGACAAAGGATTAATCTCAAAAATATACAAGCAACTCCTGCAGCTCAATTCCAGAAAAATAAATGACCCAATCAAAAAATGGGCCAAAGAACTAAACAGACATTTCTCCAAAGAAGACATACAGATGGCTAACAAACACATGAAAAGATGCTCAACATCACTCATTATTAGAGAAATGCAAATCAAAACCACAATGAGGTACCATTACACGCCAGTCAGGATGGCTGCTATCCAAAAGTCTACAAGCAATAAATGCTGGAGAGGGTGTGGAGAAAAGGGAACCCTCTTACACTGTTGGTGGGAATGCAAACTAGTACAGCCGCTATGGAAAACAGTGTGGAGATTCCTTAAAAAACTGGAAATAGAACTGCCATATGACCCAGCAATCCCACTTCTGGGCATACACACTGAGTAAACCAGAGCTGAAAGAGACACGTGCACCCCAATGTTCATCGCAGCACTGTTTATAATAACCAGGACATGGAAGCAACCTAGATGCCCATCAGCAGATGAATGGATAAGGAAGCTGTGGTACATATACACCATGGAATATTACTCAGCCATTAAAAAGAATTCATTTGAACCAGTCCTAATGAGATGGATGAAGCTGGAGCCCATTATACAGAGTGAAGTAAGCCAGAAAGATAAAGAACATTACAGCATACTGACACATGTATATGGAATTTAGAAAGGTGATAACGATAACCCTATATGCAGAACAGAAAAAGAGACACAGAAATACAGAACAGACTTTTGAACTTTGTGGGAGAATGTGAGGGTGGGATATTTCAAAAGAACAGCATGTATACTATCTATGGTGAAACAGATCACCAGCCCAGGAGGGATGCACGAGACAAGTGCTCCGGCCTGGTGCACTGGGAAGACCCGGAGGAATCGGGTGGAGAGGGAGGTGGGAGGGGGGATCGGGATTGGGAATACATGTAAATCCATGGCTGATTCATATCAATGTATGACAAAACCCACTGGAAAAAAAAAATAATAATAATAAAAAAAAATTAAAAAAAAAAAATAATAAAGCCTACAGTGGCAAGTGGAGTCTAAACATTTTATTTCCCTACTTCTTCATCTATAACTGCAACTCTCTTTAACCAAATGTTCTTCAGGGTTCTAAAAGAGTCTTTGTTTTTAATGACTCATGCAATTAGATTTGACAGGTTCAGATAAACCAGTATAATCCCCCATCTCAAGATCCATACCTTTAATCACATCTACAAAATCTGTTTTGTAATGTCAGGTAACATATTCATAGGTTTCAGGGACTACAACTTAGAAAACTTTGGAAGTCGTTTATCTGCCTACCACACTGAGTTAACCTAAAAGAGTGAGAATCTATTGGGAGGATCCATGTACTTATCAGGTAAAATAAGAATTTCCAGAAGGGTATGGAATAACATACCAGAAGGATAACTGTAATCTCTCCGCGTATGTTTCTTCTGCTTCTCCTGAAAATCTGCTCTACTTTTCTTTCCCAGCAGAACCACCTTTTCTTTTTCACCCAACCCACACAGCAGAATAACCTTTCAGCATCTCCTGATTTTATGATAGAAATCTAACTGCCTGCAGAGGTTGTCTTGACTCTTTCTCAGACCATATATCCAAAAGAACTAATAACAAGGGTCTTACCGTTGGTCTAATAAGTCACACAGAGTGGTGTAGGATTCCTTTTAACCAATGAATAAACACAATACAGCATTCCATATAATAGGATATCATTCAAGAGAGAAAAGGAATTAAGTGCTGATTCATGCTGAAGCCTTGGGAATACACTAAGTGAAAGAAGACATACACACACAGAAAGTCCCACTTATTCAATCACTTCATTTATATCAAATGCCTATATTAAGCAACTGCACAGAAACGGTGAGTAGGTTAGTGGTTGCCTAGAGTTAGAAGACTGAGAGTAAATGTGGAGTGAATAACAATGGGGATAGGAATATCTTTTTGAGATGATAAAATGTCTTAAAAATGATTCTGGTGATGGTGTGTGTGATGGTTGGTACTGATTGCACAATTCTGTGATTATACTAAAAAATGTTGAATTGTTTAAAGTTGTGAATTCTATAGTGCATGCTTTATATCTCATAAGGAACTCAAATTCTTTGAAGAGATATATGTGACTTTTCATGTAGTCAGTAATCACTTATTCTAAAATTATAGAGATGAAAAATGGATGTTTTATACCAATGCTAAAACACACATAGATTAAGTTTACACATTACATGTACTGTCTAGACCTTATTTTCTTTTATTTGGTCTTATTCTATACCCAAAGTCAATTGGCTAGTTTTCCTACCAAAGAAGTATTAGAAACAGTCAATTAGAAGATGGATAAAAGACACTGAAATTCATGAGAAAAAAAAGTGAAAGTAGTTCAACTAACAATAAGGATATAATAAAAAATAAATTCTATGAATTAATAATATAATTCAATTCAGTTCAGTTCAGTCGCTCAGTTGTGTCCAACTTCTTGCGACCCCATGAATCACAGCATGCCAGGCCTCCCTGTCCCATCACAAACTCCCGGAGTTTACTCAAACTCATGCCCATCGAGTCAGTGATGCCATCCAGCCATCTCATCCTCTGTTGTCCCCTTCTCCTCCTGCCTCCAATCCCTCCCAGCATCAGGGTCTTTTCCAATGAGTCAACTCTTCACATGAGGTGGCCAAAGTATTGGAGTTTCACCTTCAGCATCAATTCTTCCAATGAACACCCAGGACTTATCTCCTTTAGGATGGAATGGTTGGATCTCCTTGAAGTCCAAGGGACTCTCAGGAGTCTTCTCCAACACCACAGTTCAAAAGCATCAATTTTTCGGCACTCAGCTTTCTTCACAGTCCAACTCTCACATCCATACATGACCACTGGAAAAACCATAGCCTTGACCAAAATAATTAGGGGTCATTTATTTGCAGACCAAGTAACTGGCCACTCTACAACTGATATCCATTTTAAAAAGTTGCAGTAATTAAGTTTGTTTGTTTCTTTTAACTTAAATGTACAGTTCTATGTGTTTAAGACAGGGACAGGGAGGACATACATTTTTCAAATTAATTTGCTGCCAAAATGATTGCTTTCAAACAAATTTGTATCTTAATGTTGGATAGTTTAGCTACCTGTGGTATATTTTTATGTAATAATTAACTCCACAGTTATTCCAAATGAAGAATATAACATTGTTTAATGCTTCCTTATGGCTAATAAATGTGGACCATGTAGGAATGTAGGAAAGCTGTATCTATACCATGCATAAATCTTCAGTGGAGATGCCTCAGACTGTTTATGCATATGGGTGTGTGCCTGTGTGTGGGGAGGAGGAGGGGAGGTGTGCAACCTTGGTAGGTTCAAAAATGTCCTGTGAGGGACCAAACACCTGTTCCTAATGACTTTGTAATCCAAATCCAATGTCAGCACAGTGTTGACACTGGCTCCTCAAAGTATGATTTTATCCTATTTGTATACAGGTGACATCCACAACTGGTGGTGCTCTTTGTTACACTTCTTGATTGTCTGTCCAGTTCAACTTTATCCTCAGCAATCTTTCCTGGTTAGTAAGTAAGTAGTTCAGAGTATTGCATATACAAAATGTATTGTTTCTGAATGTGTCCCACTTACATTTCAGGCAGTAACAACAAGCTAACGTCATTTAAGGAGAGGGGAGATAAATAGGGTTCTGTAAATGTCAGTGCTGGGAGACTATGACTACATGATATCATTCTGGTTCAGGGTTTCCAGGTGCTTGTGAACAGAAGGATCTGGGGCTTCTGAAAAAGAAGTTGAGAAATATACTTTGAAGAACTTAGTATTTTCAAATTAAGTTTTATTATTTTCATTTTAGACTGTGATTTGTCCTTGAGAATTCATTCTAACTCTCTGTTTGTATTATTTCACATGTGTTTTATGTTTCAGATGAACTGATCTATGAGCATTACTGACCTACCAGCCAGGGTATCTCAAAAATTGTGCTGAACTTGGGCCTGTCAGCATGGTTGTAAATCCGTATGAATATTGCTTACCTTAGAGTCAACATGCAGACTGGTCATCAGTACTAAGCATTTCTCTTTTTTATATATTTGTGTGCATTGTGAACATGGTCTCCCTTCTTTTAACTACCTTATGTCTCACAATGTAATTATTTGAAATAATTGCTTTCTCGTAATTTCAAATAAAAAGCTCATTATATAAAATTAAAACCACTTGTAAAATAAGAGAGGGAGTAAAAATTTGTATGTATTATCCCTCCCTGAAATAAAATTATTGCTGTTATCATTGGATGAACATCATCTCTCAAAAACAACAGTATTTTAGGATGGAAGTATTTGTCAGCTGCATCTAAAAATACTAAAATTATTAGGAAGTATTGCTGAGGTTGTTTGAGAGGAAGAATGAGTTCTTTCTTTTCCTGCACAAAGTTGGATTTTCCTTGAAATAAACGTGTAGTCCTTGGACTCAGAATCTGTGCCAAAATGCACTAAGGAATCGGGAAAATTGAGTATCTTAAGAATCTCCCAAATACTTTATACTTTACTGTATGTTTTAAGGTTAGCTCACTGAGTACTCATGTTTATGTGTACACACACACACACACACACACACACACACACACACACATATGTTTATATTTTGGAGTGGTAATTAAAAACTATCCTGTGTCATCATGGAAAATAAAGCTTCTTCCAACCTTTTATAAAGAGAAATAAGAACCTTGCCAAAGTTACTGAATTACATTCAGGAAATTACACTTCTTAACAAATGTTGAATTAAAATAAAAAGTCCATCTCACATTTTTCTAATAGCTGCTTATATTTCTTCTTCAAGTCTCTGTCATAAGACCTTAAATTGACCTCCAGTTATGCTCCCCTTTTGGTATTCACACCAGAAGGAATTGTATAACTCCTTCTCCTTGAGTGTGAAGAGAACTGGTGACTTGTTGCAAACCAATAGAATATGGCAAAGGTGAGGGAATGTCACTCTCTTGATTAGGTTACAGTATATGTCAAAGGTTATGGGATATCACCTATAATTGCATTGCATTATATAAGACTCAATCCTTTATGAAGACCTACACTAGTTTCCCCCACTCTCCTGATGGTAGTGAAGAAGTAAACAGACGTATCATGAGCTGTCTGTAGGAAAACCATGTAACTGGGAACTACAGGAGGTCTTTAGGATCTCAGTGACCCATAAGCACAAACCAGCAAGGAGCCAAGTTCCTCACTGCTTCACTCATAAGGAGAACAATTCTGCCAGCAACCTAAATGAGCTTGGAAATGAACCCATCCCCAGTTTAGCCCTCAGATGAAGAGCTAGTTCTTGACTACATCTTCATTGTAGCCATACAGAGGAAACAACAGATTCCTGATATGAACCAATAAATGTGTGATAGCTGAAGCTGCAAACATGTAGCAATCTGTTAAGTAGTAATAAATAACTAATAAGTGTGGATAAACTATGACTCGAATACAACATATTTTTTCAACAAATTGACAGTGTTGGTAGTTAGAAGTTCTGATTTAATGTACTTCACTTTTGTTTTAAAAACAAAATGTAAGTCTGACAAAATGTCAGACTGATAAAAAAGTGTTATGCATCATTCAATGAAAAGCTTAAACTCTAACACCTATTGCCATAAGTAAACTTCCTGTATTCATTTGTTTGTGTGTGTGTGTGTGACAGAATATTTCAGCGTTTCTCATGGTTGGCTCTCAGAGAACATAAACACAAGAGACAAAACTCTTATAGAGCAATCTATCTAGACTATAAGTCTTCTTGTATTGTTCCTAATTATTTCATATTTATTATCTTTCATTATATGTATAAGTGGCAAAAAGTTGTTCATAAATATGAAAGGCTGCAGAATAAAATACAGATATAATTCATATAGTAAAAAATACTTCATAGACAATGGCATAATTAATCCTCAAACAACCATATGTTGAATGGTTTCTCATGCCCATTTTGTTGATTGTTAAGCAGTTTAAATGATTTATCCAGTCACTCTTAGTATGCAGCAGAGTAGGAAGCTTTGATAATTAATTTTATGTTCCAACTGACTGAGCCATGGATTGCACAGCTATGTGGTAGAACATCATTCTGAGAGTGTCTATGAGGGTGTTTCTCTTGAGGGTAACGTGTAAACCCATTCACTGAGTAAAATGAATCATGCTCCCCAATGTGGGTGGACCTTACCAGTCTGTGGAGCATCTGAATAGAATGAAAAGGCTGAGTCTCCCATATGAATAATAGGGAACTCATCCTGCCTGACTTCCTTTGAGCTGGAACGATCACTGGAGTAAATTATCAGCCCTGTCTGGATATCTGCTGGTCTTTGTACTGTAACTTAAAACATGGGTTCTCCTGGATCCCCAGTATCTTGACTTTGTGGTAATAACATGTTTCTAAATAGAAGTACTGACTTCTCAGCCTCTATAATCACGAGTCAATTCTTTTTTTTTTTTTTTCCCCATTTATTTTTATTAGTTGGAGGCTAATTACTTTACAATATTGTAGTGGTTTTTGCCGTACATTGACATGAGTCAGCCATGGATTTACATGTATTTCCCATCCCGATCCCCCCCTCCCTTTCTTTATAAATAAATAAATAAACAT
This sequence comes from Dama dama, assembly GCF_033118175.1. NCBI lineage: Eukaryota > Metazoa > Chordata > Mammalia > Artiodactyla > Cervidae > Dama > Dama dama. Next base: position 37,435,977 of record NC_083684.1, read on the forward strand.
TTATTCTGTTGGTTCTGTTAGCCAAAGAAAACCCTACCTAACACATAAGCCAAGCACTGGCCTCCCTAATCTCTAAATGCTTTCTCTACCACTTTCATCCTTCCCTGTAAGTAGCAGCATCTCTCTCTTTAAAAAAATAAGACTAGTGGAGTAGTAAAAATCCCTTACTTGTATACCATAATGTATATTTTTGCATGCATAATCTAAATTGTTAAACACACTTATTCTTTATAGGAACTGTCCTTTTCTTCAAGTGTTCAAACATCAAAATGTAAAAGAAACAGAAGAGCTGTGCTCATAGGAGCAGGGGAGTTGTGGTCAGGGCACTCATCACCCTACCCCTCCTCAAATTCCAGAGCCTCACACACACACACACATGCACACACACACACACACACACAAATATCTTGAAGAAACAGTAAGTATTTCAACTGGTGTTCATCAAAACCCTGGTGGTAAGATAGGAATTATTACCTTTATCTAAAATATATTAAAAAAAAAAAGATTTGATTTAAGTGAGGCTTACATGGTGATAATCTATGTTATTGCCTTTCATCATACATAATCTATGTAGTGCCTTTCATCACTTCCTAAATGGTCAGTTCTAAAGAAGTCAGTCGTTTCCAGTTAAATCTTCATTCAAGTCACTTCTAAGCATCCCTAGGATGTTTGTCATCTCAGATAGCTTCATGAAACCATTCCAATTCTATTGACCATCTCTATCTGAAATAAAAATAATACAGAAATTGGTCATATTTTATACATATTTTATACAATAAAACAATTATGAAAACCAGCATAAGCCTAATTATTAGGAGAAAATTGTACTTGTTTTACCACAGAAAACTTACTCTGTTTCTCTTGCTTAATTTGTTTATCTGAAAATGGAAATGATGAAGGTTATGGTCTCATAGAATTTTCTATAACAATTGAAGTAACATATGCAACTGTACCTGTAATGTGGTAAGAGCCAATTGCATTAGCTATTAATATATTTGTGGATTCTTTGTAAGGTAAATTTATTTTTTAATTTTCAAATATTGAATTGCATATATAGAAAACATAGTTAGAAAATCAATGACAGATTGCCTCAATGAAGAAGAACAGCATTTTCTATAATAACATTACAAAATAGAATTTCAATTTATTTTCTTTTTTTTTTTTTATTATTATTATTTTTTTTTCCAGTGGGTTTTGTCATACATTGATATGAATCAGCCATGGATTTACATGTATTCCCAATCCCGATCCCCCCTCCCATTGAAGTATCAGCTAGCATACTGAAGGATCAAATGCCAGATTACCTCAATCAGACCAATGTGAAATGTCTCATGCTTAAAAATATAACTGGTTTTTGCTTGTACATTAAATTGCTGTTTGCTCACAAACTGCAGTTTCAACTTTTGTCTACCTGCAGGTGAATGGAGTGCTAGGTGGGGTTACAGATAAACTATATGCCCTCTTTCATAAGCCTCCTTGTCTGTCTGTGGCTCATTACTTTCCAGAACATTATGGACACCACTGACTTACAATACAGAAAGCACTCAGAAAGCACTCAGGCAAGAATGCAGTTTCCTTGTGTTTTTGGTGATGCCTCCTCCCCTTGTATCATGGCACATAGCATGAAACCAGAAGAAATATCTCTCTAACCTTAGGGGAATTCTTGGCCTCATAAGCTGCATGTTGGGATCTAGAGATTGACAGATCTGGCAGACTCTGTGCTTTCAGAAAAAAAAAAAAATGCACTGATCAACAAGAATTTTCAGAGTTTTTAGTTAACTCATTAACTATCTTAAACTCCTGGGCTGAGTCCCTGCAGAGGACTGATGTGTTGTCTGTACTGAGTCATATCTCACAGGGTTAGAGAATATCAGTTACTTACCTAAGTATCCAAAGTCCTTCAAATCTGGCTCCCAAATAAGAAGCATCATGCTCTAGTTCTGTGAAAAATACCGTTGGTAGCTTGATAGGGATTGCATTGAATCTATAGATTGCTTTGGGTAGAATAGCCATTTTGACAATATTGATTCTTCCAATCCATGAGCATGGTATGTTTCTCCATCTGTTTGTGTCCTCTTTGATCTCTTTCATCAGTGTTTTATAGTTTTCTATGTATAGGTCTTTTGTTTCTTTAGGTAGATATACTCCTAAGTATTTTATTCTTTTTGTTGCAATGGTGAATTGTATTGTTTCCTTAATTTCTCTGTCTGTTTTTTCATCGTTAGTATATAGGAATGCAAGGGATTTTTGTGTCTTAATTTTATATCCTGCAACTTTACTATATTCATTGATTAGCTCTAGTAATTTCCTGGAAGAGTCTTTAGGGTTTTCTATGTAGAGGATCATGTCATCTGCAAACAGCGAGAGTTTCACTTCTTCTTTTCCTATCTGGATTCCTTTTACTTCTTTTTCTGCTCTGATTGCTGTGGCCAAAACTTCCAACACTATGTTGAATAGTAGTGGTGAGAGTGGGCACCCTTGTCTTGTTCCTGATTTCAGGGGAAATGCTTTCAATTTTTCACCATTGAGGGTCATGCTTGCTGTGGGTTTGTCATATATAGCTTTTATTATGTTGAGGTATGTTCCTTCTATTCCTGCTTTCTGGGGAGTTTTAACCATGAATGGGTGTTGAATTTTGTCAAAGGCTTTCTCTGCATCTATTGAGATAATCATATGGTTTTTATCTTTCAATTTGTTAATGTGGTGTATTACATTGATTGATTTGCAGATATTAAAGAATCCTTGCATTCCTGGGATAAAGCCCACTTGGTCATGGTGTATGATTTTTTTAATATGTTGTTGGATTCTGTTTGCTAGAATTTTGTTAAGGATTTTTGCATCTATGTTCATCAGTGATATTGGCCTGTAGTTTTCTTTTTTTGTGGCATCTTTGTCTGGTTTTGGAATTAGGGTGATGGTGGCCTCATAGAATGAGTTTGGAAGCTTACCTTCTTCTGCAATTTTCTGGAAGAGTTTGAGTAAGATAGGTGTTAGCTCTTCTCTAAATTTTTGGTAGAATTCAGCTGTGAAGCCATCTGGTCCTGGGCTTTTGTTTGCTGGAAGATTTTTGATGACAGTTTCGATTTCCTTGCTTGTGATGGGTCTGTTAAGATCTTCTTTTTCTTCCTGGTTCAGTTTTGGAAGGTTATACTTTTCTAAGAATTTGTCCATTTCATCCAAGTTGTCCATTTTATTGGCATAGAGCTGCTGGTATTAGTCTCTTATGATCCTTTGTATTTCAGTGTTAACCTCGAATAGTCAAAGTAATCTTGAGAAAGAAGAATGGAACTGGAGGAATCAACCTGCCTGACTTCATACTATACTACAAAGCCACAGTCATCAAGACAGTATGGTACTGGCACAAAGACAGAAATATAGATCAATGGAACAGAATAGAAAGCCCAGAGATAAATCCACGAACCTATGGACACCTTATCTTTGACAAAGGAGGCAAGGATATACAATGGAAAAAAGACAACCTCTTTAACAAGTGGTGCTGGGATAACTGGTCAACCACTTGTAAAAGAACGAAACTAGAACACTTTCTAACACCATACACAAAAATAAACTCAAAATGGATTAAAGATCTAAATGTAAGACCAGAAACTATAAAACTCCTAGAGGAGAACATAGGCAAAACACTCTCTGACATAAACCACAGCAAGATCCTCTATGACCCACCTCCCAGAATATTGGAAATAAAAGCAAAACTAAACAAATGGGACCTAATGAAACTTAAAAGCTTTTGCACAACAAAGGAAACTATAAGTAAGGTGAAAAGACAGCCCTCAGATTGGGAGAAAATAATAGCAAATGAAGAAACAGACAAAGGATTAATCTCAAAAATATACAAGCAACTCCTGCAGCTCAATTCCAGAAAAATAAATGACCCAATCAAAAAATGGGCCAAAGAACTAAACAGACATTTCTCCAAAGAAGACATACAGATGGCTAACAAACACATGAAAAGATGCTCAACATCACTCATTATCAGAGAAATGCAAAGCAAAACCACAATGAGGTACCATTACACACCAGTCAGGATGGCTGCTATCCAAAAGTCTACAAGCAATAAATGCTGGAGAGGGTGTGGAGAAAAGGGAACCCTCTTACACTGTTGGTGGGAATGCAAACTAGTACAGCCGCTATGGAGAACAGTGTGGAGATTTCTTAAAAAACTGGAAATAGAACTGCCATATGACCCAGCAATCCCACTTATGCGCATACACACTGAGGATACCAGATCTGAAAGAGACACGTGCACCCCAATGTTCGTCACAGCACTGTTTATAATAGCCAGGACATGGAAGCAATCTAGATGCCCATCAGCAGATGAATGGATAAGGAAGCTGTGGTACATATACACCATGGAATATTACTCAGCCGTTAAAAAGAATTCATTTGAACCAGTTCTAATGAGATGGATGAAACTGGAGCCCATCATACGGAGTGAAGTAAGCCAGAAAGACAAAGAACATTACAGCATACTAACACATATATATGGAATTTAGAAAGATGATAACGATAACCCTATATGCAAAACAGAAGAAGAGACACCGAAGTACAGAACAGACTTTTGAACTCTGTGGGAGAATGTGAGGGTGGGATATTTCAAAAGAATAGCATGTATACTATTTATGGTGAAACAGATCACCAGCCCAGGTGGGATGCATGAGACAAGTGCTCGGGCCTGGTGCACTGGGAAGACCCAGAGGAATCGGGTGGAGAGGGAGGTGGGAGGGGGGATCGGGAAGGGGAATATGTGTAAATCTATGGCTGATTCACATCAATGTATGACAAAACCCACTGAAAAAATAAATAAAATTAAAAAAAAAAGAAGCATCATGCTAAAATGAAAATGAATCTGTAAGTCAAGGTATCTAGATCTTAATTCTTCGGCCACTTGACTCTGTGAGTCCCTGCTGTTAAGCTTTTCTGGGCCTTGGTATGCTCACTATGGCGTTGAAACTATTGCAATCCCTATTTAAACAAATAGGAAAACTGATGGTCAAAGAGTTCAAGTGTTTTGTATAAGGTTGGACAGCCACTCTGCAGTAGAATCAGGTGTTGTTGGCACCAGAACTCATGCCCTTAAACCCTCCCTTACATTTCCTGCTGTACTGAATGTTTATCAAATCATTCTGAACAAGTTTCAGCATGAATCACTGGCTTCCACAAAGCATAACCCTGTATTTTACTTACTCTGCTCTCCTAGGCATATGACAACTTTTCTGAGCCTTTCTTTCCTCATCTGTAAAATGAAACAGGGGTTAATAATATCAGGTAATTTATAAGTTTATTTCAAGGACTAAATGGATTATCATCTATAAAGTACTTAGAAAAGTACCTCAATAAGTATTAAATATTAATATTAGTATTAATTGTTATTACTATTGGTGTTATTACCTAATACTACCTGGTGGCTTTAAGCAGAAATTAAGAGCAGAGCCAGTACCAATAGACAGGCACATGTGTCAATCACATATTAATTAGCAGTTTAATAAAAGCAATAATGACTTAAATGCTTACATTTAAAATACCACCATACTCTGGTTTCTCTTCAGATCGTATAAATCTTTCGTCTTTTAAAATACCACCAAAGGCAAATTTGGATTAAGACTAGAGTCATAATTCCTCAATGCTGGAAAAATGCTTAGAATCAACTAGGAGCTTTCAAAAACCCAAGTCTCATCCAAGACCAGTTAAGACTGTCAGCATCCTTACCTTTTTAAAGCACTCCAACAGCAGTTGGTTTGAACTAGTTAAAAATGAACTACTTTACAAAGGGTTTCAAATTTCCAGGAGAGTTATTGTTTGGGGAGGGGAATGGGACTAAACAATGTTCTAGCCAGATATTTTTGTCTTTTCACTTTTTTGTGCTGACTTCTGCTGTCCTCCTGGAGAGGGATAAACATTTTTCTAGTTCCTCTATTTCCAAAAGTTGATTTAAGCACTCTTTCCCTTCCATGGCTATTCCATATTCCAATTGCCACCTCTCTCTGACAGCTACCCCAGTCCTACTTAAAATGACCATTTCTCTGCTGACCCTAAATCTCTTTATCTCTCTGCTAGGTGTTCGAGAAGAGCATTCAGAAATTTAAAAGTCTTAATTGTGAAGATCAGCCTGACATTGTCAGGTAAAAATAAAGAGTAGGAGAAAGCAAAATTTAATTTGCTTGTCCTCAATATAGCTTTATTTCTGTCAGTTTTAGGCATGGTTTTCCATTTTTTCATGGTAGTAAGGACTAGGAATGTGTGTGGGCTCAAAGATGGAAACAGCTTAATTCTGCAGTCACTGAGCCATGCCAAATCCTCTCTCTGCACAGAAACTACTATTAAGAGTAACCTTTTGGATGAATGGAGAGATTCCTTTCAAGACAGTTACCCATATGCAACTTGATAGGTGAACGGGGCCAATAGACTGTGATTACTAATTAGCAAGGGAACGATGTTAAGGTCTAAGTGTTTACTACATAGTAGTCTTCCGTCCATTAAAGTCCGCTTTATATACATATATCCAGTGAGTTCTCAACTGCTAGTGTTATGTTAATTTAAACTGTTCATTTAACTTAGGTATTTACTCTGTCAGGAATGGTAATGAAAGAAAAGAATGTGAAATGAAGGCACAGTTCCTGGCCTCAAAGAAGTCATGGTCCAGCTGTCCATCTATGGGAGGAGAAAAATTGTATGACTGTAAGATAATTGCCAAATATAGAGAGAGACACAGCTTGGCTGAAACATTGGAGCAGTATATAACTTATCCTCACTCAAAATTGTTTTTGAGTAGATCTGAGTCTACTAGGGCTTCTCCTTATGGAAAGAGGAACACAGCCTGTGCAGAGAACTGGAGAGGAAAGAAAACAAGGTTTGTCTGCAGGACTGCAGTAGCATGGCATGACTTGAGTGAGTCAAAGAGGCCGGCTGAGATCACACCATGGGCATTCCTGGGATGGAATCTAGAGCTTAACTTTTATCCTGAAGTATACATAAAACATCTTCAGGTTTTTTTTTGTTTGTTTGTTTGTTTGTTTTTTTATTGTCACCCTGCTTATTTAACTTTTTTTTTCATTTATTTTTATTAGTTGGAGGCTAATTACTTTACAATATTGTAGTGGTTTTTGTCATACACTGACATGAATCAGCCATGGATTTACATGTATTCCCCATCCTGATCCCCCCTCCCACCTCCCTTTCTACCCGCTCCCTCTGGGTCTTCCCAGTGCACCAGGCCCGAGCACTTGTCTCATGCATCCAGCCTGGACTGGTGATCTGTTTCACCATAGATAATATACATGTTTCGATGCTGTTCTCTCAAAACATCCCACCCTCACCTTCTCCCACAGAGTCCAAAAGTCTGTTCTGTACATCTGTGTCTCTTTTTCTATTTTGCATATAGGGTTATCGTTACCATCTTTCTAAATTCCATATATATGTGTTAGTATGCTATATTGGTCTTTATCTTTCTGGCTTACTTCACTCTGTATAATGGGCTCCAGTTTCATCCATCTCATTAGAACTGATTCAAATGAATTCTTTTTAATGGCTGAGTAATATTCCATGGTGTATATGGACCACAGCTTCCTTATCCATTCGTCTGCTGATGGGCATCTAGGTTGCGTCCATGTCCTGGCTATTATAAACAGTGCTGCGACGAACATTGGGGTGCACGTGTCTCTTTCAGATCTGGTTTCCTCAGTGTGTATGCGCATAAGTGGGATTGCTGGGTCATATGGCAGTTCTATTTCCAGTTTTTTAAGAAATCTCCACATTGTTTTCCATAGCGGCTGTACTAGTTTGCATTCCCACCCATCTTCAGGTTTTAAGCAGGAGAGTGACACAATGTGTTTTCACTTTAGGTGGGGAGAGTACTTTTGGGTATTACATTTAAAAGTCACATGGGATGTCACAGAAAAATAATCAGATTTTTGAGGGAATTCCACATTATGTTACATTAAAGAGCAGATGAGAGAACAGAGAAAGATTTTAGACTGGAGCAGGTAATACCAAAGTAGGACATCTGGTGCCATGAGAAAGAGGGAGAGAAAATTTATTTGTGATTTCTGGGCACAAATGGAACTATCAGTTATTAGAAACATATTCCCATTCAGCATTTAAAAAATACATACCTCTAGATGTTTGGAGTTGTTCCAAGATGGAAAGGCTTGCTAGTTGCTTCTGGTTGGGGCTATAAGAGCAAATACCTGATAGGAACTTGGGTAGGCATATTTAAGTCTTTTACAAAGACTCTGTGCCCTCTAGGTAGCTTTGGTCTCTATATGCAGCCACTGGAAAGTGTGCTGATGAAACCAGCAAAAAGGTCAGTAGTGGGACAAACTTCCTTAAGGTCTGAGATAGAAGTTCAGATAATGAGAATTTTTTGTACTCATTGCAGATACATGCTTTCAATTAGAAGCAAATAATGAAGCAAAGGTCCTTGAAAATCTGTGGCCTTCACCTTGTAACCAAAAGTACATGATTCAAAGAGTTCTTGATTGGCTCCTCCTGGCAAGACACTTTACCTCATTTTTTTTCTACCAACTATCATGATTCCCAGATACAGACTCATCTTTACAGTTGCATTGCTAAACATCTTTCTCTTATTTTTCTTTCTAGAAACCTGGAGGCAAAAATATAGTTCCTGAAATGATACATTTTAATTTAAAAAATATTTTGTTCCAGTTTTAAACTGGAACAAAAAATTACACTTGTATTCATGTTTGGGTCTAAGGTAATATTTTTGTTATATATATAATTCTATATTATCTAATATATCTTTAATGCATTATCTTATGATCTATATTATTCTAAAGAAGGCAGTCTGTGAGTGAAAGGAATATTTATGGTGATGCTGTGGAAGGTAAGAGAAGGGTTGGTGTTCAAACAGCTCTTCCTTTAATGTCCATTTCACTGACAAACATGGACCAGTTCGGTGCCCATCTGAACAGAGATACAGAACCATTTTGCTTGACATTTCACTTGAAATTTTGAATTAATTTGCTTTTGCAACCATGGAACCAGCATAAAATTAGCATGTTGTTGATTGAAACTTTTAGAGCACTGTACTCGGGATCCATTAGGTTGAACCATACCAAGTTGCAAATATTTAAACATTTCAACCTAAAAAGTGACAACTTTTGTGATTTAGCCAAAGAGAAGCCTCAGTTTGAGTATTAAATAAGATATTCAATCTCTTAGAACCTAAATTTTTCTTACCCAGTTAAATGTGGACAAAAGCAGCAATCTGTTCCAGGTGATATGTAGATTAAACGAGACACTGAGTTGGGGACACACTTTTTAGAAAGGTAAAATGCTTTGAATTGCTTTAGCATCCTCCAAAGCCCAGTAAGATGATTATGTTCCTCAACTCTCACTCCCTGCTGGTTAAGTGATTTCTTGGTTAGAATACGCAAAGGTTTACATACTTTTATTTCTTTCTGGATATGATATGACTTTTCTTTCATTGATCATTTATTCTCAAAGCTATTTTTCTTCTTTCCTGGATTTACTGCACAGATTTCTTCTGAATGGGTAGAATATTTATACATTTCATTAACTGTGTACTTAGGCTTTCTACTTTGTTCATCCAGGAAAATACTCAGTAGAAAATGTGCTTGAGAATTGTTCCCTTTACCACTGAGGACTGAAATTAATTCTCTTGCAATTTCTAAGAGCTTCAAGCATTTGTTTTATTTAGGACTCAAACAACTGTGCTAGCAATGCTTTTATTACTGTTAATGTGCTTTGGTCCTTTATATCTGGGTGATACATTTTACCAACATTGGTCTGACAGGACTTTCAACAACTTTAGTCTGGACTGTGGTACCAGGCTTCTAAGAGATCTTTCAACCTTCACTTTCCCTTCCCTTGAAAACTGTTGTCCAACTTAACATCAGAATTTAACTTCTAATCACAGATTACAGTAGCCTCAATTTAAGAAGAATCTTGCATGACTCCCCAGTGCTCAAAAGATTAAATTCTCACTTTATGGTTCATTATACAAGATCTTCTTAAAATACAAGTTGGTGTTAGATTATCTCCTGCATTTCCCCTTGCATCTCCTGAATCCAGTTTACTAAATTCTGTCATTATCCAAATAGTCTCTTACAAGATTCTCTTCTCTCTGACTGTTCACAACCTAGTTCTCTGCCTGGAGAGACTTCTTTGTCTTCTTTGACTAGTAAAATCATCCTTATAAGACAGCTCAAATGCCATCTCTCTGTGAAATTCTGCTCTTCTCCCTGAGGCTATTAATCATTTATTCCTCTCTGTTTCTCATACAACTGTGCTCATACTTTCCATTGCAATTACGCTTTTACTTACATTTCTCTTTCTCTAGTGTGACCTCTTGTAAAGCAAGGACACTTACTCATCTCTGCTTCCCCAGGGTCTAGATACTCATTGAACTGTTGCTTTTTTTTTTTTTTTTTCATTTTAAGTATAAATGAAGGGTAAGTTTCTCCAGCTTTTATAGATACATTTAGTCCTGCCTAAATGATCCACAATTACAGTTCCTGATTACTTGGTGAATGTTCAAAATGTCTGAAGGTCCTAGAGAAGAAAATTACTGAACACTTTTCAAGAACAAAGGGGATTTCTGATATAAGATTTTAGGACAGAGTGTGATGGGCATGTATGAGGCACACTTCTCCAAATCTGACCCATGAAAAGAGGCCAGGGAAATGACCTGTTTTGGTGTCTGGGAACAACAGCTGTCATTTAAGGTGACCACTGGCTCAGTGAGATGTTTGGTGTTATTCAATTAATGATGGCCTCAGAATACTCAGATTGTGGAGGGTAATTGTCTAACTGTATTCTCTCACAGAAAGAAAATATCAGCAATAGTTGAATATCAGCAATAGTTGATTCATTCTATAGGATTTGGTTTTAAGAGGAACAGTGTCAAGCTACTGTCAGCTCATAAATGAGACACCAGAAAAATGAGGTGTAGACATGACATCATTTATGTAATAGTTAAAGAAATTGAAATGATTAGATGAAAACAAAAAATAAGAGAGTTACCATATATTCAGATATGGGCCCACATATGTGATAAGTTGACACATGAAAAGAATAAGAGTGCATTCCCCATTGTTTCAAAAAGAGGAACATCCTTTACAGGGAGGGCATACTGTTACTGCATGAAAAGGAGACAGATTCATTAGCAAATAAGCAAGTGAAACTGTAAGGTGAAACCATTTCCTGAGATGAACAATCATGTACAGGATTTATAGTGGTAAGGTCAGACTAAATATATGTTTTGTAAATATTATTATGTGTAAGAATCACTTCTAATCTTGGCTAAATGAGAATGAATTCTTATTCAGGAGATCTAGAGTGGGTCCTAAGAGTCTTCATTTCTAGCAATATGCCTTTAGGAAATTTGCTCATCCTGCCTGCACCTTACTTTCCTCATCTATAAAGTGGGAATGCTTTGTTCTTTTTATATTGTCTTGGTCCAAATTAAATGAGAAGATGTATGTAGAACATTTAATGCATTGCAGCAGCTAGCAATTTTAAGCTTCTGTATGATGTTAGTGATTGTATTTTAGCTTTGACAATATTGTGCATTCCATTTCTAGGGTCATATTCTTATTTATTTCCAAACATACCAGAGTAATAAAAAGATAACTGCAATGTGAAAATCAATGCAGGTACATTCTAATGTTCTGATAATGTAACTGTTTAATGAAACTCCATATAGCTTCAACCCAATGCAGAATGATCCTTCTAATGAACAGCTATATATCCTTTAAGATTCAACTGAAATACCACCTTCCCAATCACAACAAGGGGATCATCACTCAACTTTTTGGTCCCTCTCCTGTACATACTGCAAGAATCTCTTAAAGCATCCATCATAAATTATGAGAACAGCTGCTTGACTGCTTGACTACAAACACATCTCCTCCTTGGAACTCAGGATTCCTTGAATTCAGGGACCAAGTTGTTCACAGATTATATCCCCAATATCTATATCTAATTGATATCTAACATATAACATGGTAAATAATGGATCCTTTCAATTAATTGATGATTTAAATTATAGATGAGTAGTCAAATTCATTAAAGAATTGATAAAAGTCAGTCCTTGATGTTCACATTTTCCTTTCAAATACTCCCTGCCATCTTCTGTAATTCTCTCTTTTTGGAGTGGAGTTTTTTCCCTGTATGTGCTATAATACAGGTCTCCATTGAGATGTTTTAAAAAAAATATTTACTATTTGTCTTCTTTTGGAGAACTTTGTATTTTAACCAAAGTGTGTAGGAGAGAGACAAACACATGTGATTATATGTCTGTAAAAACAAACCAAGGACTAACAGGTGGGATAAATATTTAGGGAGGGGACGTTCAGGTCAATTCAAATGCTCTCCAAATGATGCATATTCAGCTTATTTTGTTCAAGAGGTTACCTCTGCACAAATTCAAGAGTAAAAATTAGAAATAAGAAAATACTTAATTTTTGCTTTTGCTGTTGTTTGCTGGGAAGACACTTCCATTTTTGGTACCAACTACTGATATACTTCACCATTCAATCAAGAGAGCCTTATGAAGAATATAAGTAAACATCCTCTGAGAAAATACAAATGGCTGGGAAGTTAGATCCTCCAGGCTGTAAAGAATTTTACAGGTTATTTTGCCCATCTTCCTGTCTCTAGAGGACAATAACTTTCTTGAAGTACAAGGCGGTCCCATATCTGTATCATCCATGTGGACTGAGACATTTCGGTTTACAATTCTCTTTGTGCAAATACTTTCAAATAGTACAGAAGAAAGTAAGGCAAGGCATCGTACCACCCATGCCCTGTGCCAATGGCAACTATTAAAATAGCAACAAGATAGAAAGAGCAATCTCTGTAACTCCTTGTGAAATAAACTAAAAACAAACTGTCAGGCACTGTGCTAACGTCTTCAAGTATATTATCATTTTGGCTTATTCTTACCAAACCTGTAAGAGGTGGATACGATTACCCATTTTAGATAATAAAAGCTGTCTTAGAGAGGTTTAGTAATGTAGTCCATGTCAGATGTTTGTGCCTGCAAAGTATAGACTACCCCATGATACTCTATGCCTCCCTGCCCACGGAAGCACTGTGATAGTAATCTCCAAAATGGTGGTATCCTTTGTGCAAAATCCTTGAGAATCTAGAAAGATACATAAGAGATAATCTTCCCAGATTGAATGTTTATCTCTTGGAATCTTAATTAACAGCAATAGTGTTTTTTTTTTCTACTTCTTAGTCAAATGCCTTACAAGTAGAATGAGCAGATTTCCCTGCATGTCTCTCTAAGACTGCTCATAGGGTTTTGTTTTGTTTTAATTAACTTTTTTGAAGGATAATTACTTTACAGAATTTTGTTTTCTGTCAAATCTCAACATGAATCATCCATAGTTATAAATATATCCTCTCCCTTTTGAACCTACCTCCCATCTCCCTCCCCATCCCACCCCTCTAGGTTGAAACAGAGCCCCTGTTTGAGTTTCCTCAGACATACAGCAAATTCCCATTGGATATCTATTTTAATGTAAGTGTCCATGTTACTCTTTCCATATATCTCACCCTCTCTTCCCCTCTCCGCATGTCCATACATCAATTCTTTATGTCTGTTTCTCCACTGCCGCCCTGTAAATAAATTCTTCAGTACCATTTTTCTAGATTCTGTATATGTGCGTTAGAATATGATATTTATCTTTCTGAATCACTTCACTCTGTATAATAGGTTCTAGGTTCATCCATCTTATCAGAACTGACTCAAATGCATTCATTTTTATGACTGAATAATATTCCATTGTGTATATGTACCACAACTTTATGCATTCATCTGTCAATGGATATATAGGCTGCTTCCATGTTCTAGCTGTTGTAAATAGTACTGCAGTGAACAATGGGATACATGTGTCTTTTTCAATTTTGTTTTCCTCAGGGTATAGGCCTAGGAGTGGGATTGCTGGGTCACACGGTCATTTTGTTCCTAATTTTTTAAGGAATTTTCCATATTGTCATCCATAGTGACTGTGTCAACTTACATTCCCACCAACAGTGCAAGAGCATTCCCTTTTCTTCACACCCTCTCCAGCATTTATTGTCTGTAGACTTTTTGATGAGGGCCATTCTGACCACTGTGAGGTGACATTTCATTGTGGCTTTGACTTGCTTTTCTCTAATAATGGGTGATGCTGAGCATCTTTTCATGTGTTTGTTAGCCATCTGTATGTCTTCTTTGGAGAAATGTTTGTTTAGGTCTATTTCCCACTTTTTGATTGGGTTGTTTGTTTTTTCTGGCATTGAGTTATAAGAACTAGTTGTATATTTTGGAAATTAATCCTTTGTCAGTTGTTTCACTTGCTATTATTTTCTCCCATTCTGAACGTTGTCTTTTCACCTTGCTTATAGTTTCCTTTGCTGTACAAAAGATTTTAAGTTTAATCAGGCCCCACTTGTATACTTTTGTTTTTATTTCTGTTACTCTAGGAGGTGGGTCATAGAGGATCTTGCTTTGATTTATGTCATTGAGGGTTCTGCCTATGTTTTCCTCTAAGAGTTTTATAGTTTCTGGTCTTACATTTAGGTCTTTAATCCATTTTGAGTTTATCTTTATGCATGGTGTTAGGAAGTGTTCTAATTTCTTTCTTTTACATGTAGCTGTCCAGTTTTCCCAGCACCATTTGTTGAAAAGGCTGTCTTTGTCCCATTGTATATTCTTGCATCCTTTGTCAAAAATAAGGTACCCATAAGTGCATGGGTTGCTTTCTGGGCTTTCTATCTTGTTACATTGGTCTATATTTCTGTTTTGGGGCCAGTACCATACTGTCTTGATGACTGTAGCTTTGTAGTACAATCTGAAGTCAGGAAGATTGATTCCTCCAGCTCCATTCTTCTTTCTCAAGTCTTCTTTGGCTATTCAGGGTCTTTTGTATTTCCATATGCATTGTGAAATTTTTTTGTTTTAGTTCTGTGAAAAATGGCATTGGTAATTCGGTAGGGAGCACATTAAATCTGTAGATTGCATTTGGTAATATAGTCATTTTTATAATATTGATTCTTCCTACCCAGGAACATGGAATATCTCCCCATCTGTTTATGCCATCTTTGATTTCTTTCATCAGTGGCTTATGATTTTCTGTGTACAGTACTTTTGTCTCCTTAGATAAGTTTATTCCTGGATATTTAATTATTTTTCTTGCAGTGGTGAATGGGATTGATTCCTTAATTGCTCTTTCTGATTTTTCATTGTTAGTATATAGAATTGAAAGTGACTTCTGTGTATTGATTTTGTATCCTGCAACTTTGCTAAAGTCACTGATTAGCTCTAGTAATTTTCTGTTACTATCTTTAGGGTTTTCTATGTGCAGTATCATGCCATCTGCAAACAGTGAGAGCTTTACTTCTTTTCTGATCTGGATTCCTTTTATTTCTTTTTCTTCTCTGATTGCTGTAGCTAGGACTTCCAGAATTATGTTGAATAATAGTGGCAAAAGTGGGCACCCTTATCTTATTCCTGATCTTAGGGGGAATGCTTTAAGTTTTTCACCATTGAGAATAATGTTTGTTGTAGGCTTATCATATATGGCCTTTACTACATTGAGGTAGGTTCCTTCTATGTCCATTTTTTTTTAAAGAATTTTAATCATAAATGAGTGCTGAATTTTGTCAAAGACTTTCTATGCATCTATTGAGATGATCATATGGTTTTTATCTTTCAATTTACTAATATGGTGTATCATATTGATTGATTTCCATATAGCAAAGAATTCTTACTTTCCTGGAACAAACCCAACTTGATCATGGTGTATGAGCTTTCTGATGTGTTGCTGAATTCTGTTTGCTAAAATTTTATTGAGGATTTTTGCATCTATGGTAATCAGTGATATTGGCCTGTAGTTTTCTTTTTTTGTGTTGTCTTTGTCTGGTTTTGCTATTAAGGAGGTGGTGACCTTGTAGAATGAGTTTGAAAGTGTCCCTTCCTTTGAAATTTTTTGGAAGAGTTTTGGAAGAATAGACATTAGCTCTTCTCTAAGTGTTTGATAGAATTCTCCTGTGAAGCCATCTGGACCTGGGCTTTTGTTCTTGGGGAGATTTTTGATCATAACTTTGATTTCAGTGGTTGTAATTGGGTTTTTCATAATTTCTATTTCTTCCTGGTTCATTCTTGGAAGATTGAACTTTGCTAAGAATCTGTTCATTTCTTCCAGGTTATTCATTTTATTGCCATATAGTTGTTCATAATAGTCTCTTATAATCCTTTGTATTTTTGCATTGTCTGTTGTAACCTCTGCTTTTTCATTTCTAATTTTGTTGATTTGATTCTTCGCCTATTTTTCTTGATGAGTCTGACTAAAGGTTTGTCAATTTTATTCATATTCTTAAAGAACCAACTTTTTAAAAAGTTAATCTTTACTATTGTTTCTTTAATTTATTTTTCCTTTATTTCTGCTCAGATCTTTATGATTTCTTTCCTTCTACTAATTTTGGGGGTTTTTGGTTCTTCTTTTTCCAGTTGTTTCAGGTATAAAGTTCGGTTGTCTGTTCAATGTTATTCTTGTTTCTTGAGGTAGAATTGTATTGATATAAACTTCCCTCTTAGGACTGCTTTTGCTGCATCCCTTAGATTTTGAGTTGTCATGTTTTCATTGTCATTTGTTTCTAGAAATTTTTTGATTTCACTTTTGATTTCTCCAGTAACCTGTTGGTTATTTAGATATGTGTTGTTTAATCTCCATGTGTTTGTGTTTCTTACGGTTTTTTTCTTTTTTCTTGTAATTGCTATCTAGTCTTATAGCATTGTGGTTGGGGAAGAAGCTTGATACAATTTCAATTTTCTTAAATTTATTGAGGTTTGATTTGTGACCCAAGATGTGGTCTATCCTGGAGAATGTTCCATGTGCACTTGAGAAGAAGGTGTATTCTATTGCATTTGGATGGAGTGTCCTGAAAATATCAATGAGCTCCATCCCATCTAATGTATCATTTAAGAATTGTGTTTCCCTATTAATTTTCTGTTTTGATGATCTGTCCACTGGTGGTATGGTTGGGGTATTAAAGTCTCCTACTATTATTGTGTTACAATTTCTTCTTTTATGTCTGTTGGTGTTTATCTTATGTATTGAGGGGCTTCTGTGTTGGGTGCATAGATATTTACAATTGTTATGTCTTCCTCTTGGATTGACCCCTTGATCATTATGTAATGTCCTTGCTTATCTCTTGTAATGCCTATTCTTTATTTTAAGGTCTATTTTGTCTGATATGAGGATTGCTACTCCAACTTTCTTTTGCTTCCCATTTGCATGGAATATATTTTTCCATCCTCTCACTTTCAGTCTATGTGTGTCTTGAGGTCTGAAGTGAGTTTCTTGTAGACAGCATGTATATGGGTCTTGTTTTTGTATCCATTCAGCCAGTCTGTGTCTTTTGGTTGGAGTATTTAGTCTATTTACATTTAAAGTAATTATTGAAATATATGTTCCTATTGCCATTTTCTTAATTGTTTGTGGTTGATTTTGTAGATCTCGTTTCTTCTCTTGTATTTCCTGTTATATAAATTCCTTTATATGTGTTGTAAAGCTGATGGTACTGGTGGTACTGAATTCTCTTAACTTCTGCTTGTCTGAAAATGTTTTGATTTCTCCATCAGGTTTGAATGAGATCCTTGCTCGGAACAGTAATCGTGGTTGTAGATTTTTCCTTTTCAGTACTTAAAATATATCCTTCCATTCCCTTCTGGCCTGCAGAGTTTCTGCTGAAAGATCAGCTGCAAAGCGTATGGGGTTTCCCTTGTATGTTACTTGTTTCTTCTCCCTTACTGCTTTTAATATTCTTTCTTTGTGTTTAGTCTTTGTTAGTTTGATTAGTATGTGTCTTGGTGTGGTTTTCCGTGAGTTTCTCCTGTATCTGACTCTTTGTGCCTCTTGGCTTTGACTGACTATTTCCTTTCCATGTTGGGGAAATTTTCAACTATAATCTCTTCAAAATTTTTCTCATGCCCTTTCTTTTTCTCTTCTTTTCTGGGACCTCTATAATTCAAATGTTGGTGCATTTGATATTGTCCCAGAGGTCTCTGAGACTATCCTCAGTTCTTTTCATTCTTTTTACTTTATTCTACTCTTCAGAAGTTATTTCCACCATTTAATCTTCCAGCTCACTGATTCATTTTTCTGCCTCAGATATTCTGCTATTGATTCCTTCTGGGACTTCCCTCGTGGCTCAGATGGTAAAGCATCTGCCTACAATGCAGGAGACCCAGGTCTGATCCCTGGGTCAGGAAGATCCTCTGGAGAAGGAAATTGATTCCTTCTAGAGTATTTTTAATTTCAATAGTTGTGTTGTTTGTCTCTGCATCTTTATTCTTTAATTCTTCTAGGTCCTTGTTAATTGATTCTTGCATTTTTTTCCATTTTGTTTTTAAGATTTTTGATCATCTTTACTATTATTATTCTGAATTCTTTTTCAGGTAGTTTGCCTATTTCCTCTTCATTTATTTGGACTTCTGTGTTTCTAGTTTGTTCCTTCATTTGTTTAGTATTTCTCTGCCTTTTCATTATTTTTTTTTAACTTATTGTGTTTGAGGTCTCCTTTTCCCAGGCTTCAAGGTTGAATTCTTTCTTCCTTTTGGTTTCTGCCCTCCTAAGGTTGGTCCAGTGGCTTGTGTAAGCTTCAAATAGAGTGAGATTTGTGCTGAGTTTTTGTTTGTTTGTTTGCTTGTTCCCTCCCTGACAGAGAAGCCTGGCAGGCCACAGTCTATAGGGTCACAAAGAGTCAGACACTACCGAAGTGATCCTGAATACATAGGTGCAAGACTTTTTTTGCCTGTGGTAGCTCTGCCCCAGTGAGAGTTGAGCATAAAGGTGGCGCAGTTGCTTGGCTTGCAGGGACTCTGGTGGTGCCAAGTGTGCAGGGACACAGACTGCCTCCGTGCAGCAGTTATGGCCCTATCGGAGCCTATTTTTGAGCCTCTTGTAGCTGGCGATCAGAAGGCCTCTTTGGCCAGTCTTTCTCCATAGCTCCACCCATTCAGGCACTTTGGGGGCTCCCTTGCCTGGGATCCTTCCCTGTTGTTCAGCACATTGGGCATATAGAGGGGGCCCCCCTGATGGGGGGATCCTACTCTGTAGATTGGCAAGTCATGCACTCAAAGGAGGGGCACCCTGGGTGGGGTCCTACTCTGTAGTTCAGTGCTTCAGGTGTTTGATGGGCCAGACTCTCTATTGTTCAGCTGCCAATGCTGGCATGTGGGGAGATAGAGGCTATGGTGATGGATCCACTCCCTGCACAGGACTCAGCTGTATCGCCTTGCTTCCATGGCTGCCTGGCTTTCCTCCACAGGAATTTCCCACTACAATCTTCTCCCTCACATCCCTAGGATATGTCTCTCCACAGTCAATAGCAGCCCTTGCCAGGGGACTTCTCCACAATCCCTAAACTCCCAATTCCCAGCCACTGTGCCTTCCAGGGGATCCACAGCCCTGTCTGGGGTATGTATGGCTATGGCAAGGACTGTCTGATTCTCATTCCATTTAGGCTTCCACAGGTCAGTTGTCTCACTGTCAGCCTTAAATGTTTCTCCTCTGACTCAGACAGTTGCCCCGATGTGGGGATTGGATTCCTGCTTCAGCTCTCCCACCCGCCGAGGGCAGGTCCAGTCCTACTAACACTTCTGTTTTTCCCCCTAGTTCCCTCATTCCACTGAGTTTTGCATGGGTCTATATATTATTTTCCACTGGTCAGGTATTCCTGTCCACTTTCAGCTGGTGTTCTGCATGTACTTCTGTGTCTGAAGGTGTATTCCTGATATATCCATGGAGATAGATGTACTACTCCACATCAACCCACTCCTCCGCTAATTTGTTCTCCTCATAGAATTTTATCCTCAGTTCTGGCCACTAAAATCTTTAAACAGCCCTGACTGGGCTTTGTGGCTTTCATTACCCTTCTCTTCCTAGGTTCTAGGTTCTGTAGGCTAAAGCTATGGGACTTAGGAATGCACATAAGGTTAGTCCTAGCATGAGGCTGTCTATCTCAGCAGAATTCAACATGAGGGCCTGCAATGACCATCTCTTACGTGATCTTAATGCTGCTCTTTAGCCTTTCCCTTGTCCTTGAGTTAAGGGACTTCTCAATTGTCGGTGTTTTTGCTTTGTTTTATTTGTTTTTATTTTATTATTTTTTATATTCAGTATAGCTGAATCCAGTGAGAGGGTCTGGCAGGCCCAGTGCCCAAATTTGTAATTGAAATTACATGAACTGACTTCATTTTCAATTGGTACTTTTTTTTCACTCAGTTCTCCTTTTAGAAAAATCAATAAATGGTTTTTGGGGCCTTTCAAAGACATTGAATGAATTCTTTTTAATGGCTGAGTAATATTCCATGGTGTATATGTACCACAGCTTCCTTATCCATTCGTCTGCTGACGGGCATCTAGGTTGCTTCCATGTCCTGGCTATTATAAACAGCGCTGCGACGAACATTGGGGTGCACGTGTCTCTTTCAGATCTGGTTTCCTCAGTGTGTATGCCCAGGAGTGGGATTGCTGGGTCATATGGCAGTTCTATTTCCAGTTTTTTCCACACTGTTCTCCATAGCGGCTGTACTAGTTTGCATTCCCACCAACAGTGTAAGAGGGTTCCCTTTTCTCCACACCCTCTCCAGCATTTATTGCTTGTAGACTTTTGGATAGCAGCCATCCTGACTGGCATGTAATGGTACCTCATTGTGGTTTTGCTTTGCATTTCTCTGATAATGAGTGATGTTGAGCATCTTTTCATGTGTTTGTTAGCCATCTGTATGTCTTCTTTGGAGAAATGTCTGTTTAGTTCTTTGGCCCATTTTTTGATTGGGTCATTTATTTTTCTGGAATTGAGCTTCAGGAGTTGCTTGTATATTTTTGAGATTAATCCTTTGTTTCTTCATTTGCTATTATTTTCTCCCAATCTGAGGGCTGTCTTTTCACCTTGCTTATAGTTTCCAAGAACAGCATTGAAACATGTATATTATCTAGGGTGAAACAGATCACCAGCCCAGTCTGGATGCATGAGACAAGTGCTCGGGCCTGGTGCACTGGGAAGACCCAGAGGAATTGGGTGGAGAGGGAGGTGGGAGGGGGTATCGGGATGGGGAATACTTGTAAATCCATGGCTGATTCATGTCAATGTATGGCAAAAACCACTACGATATTGTAAAGTAATTAGCCTCCAACTAATAAAAGTAAGTGAAAAAAAAAAAAAAAAAAAACCAAAGACATTGAATGAGTGGAAATCAGGTTTCACCATATCATTATGGCAACTAAACACCCTAGGTTTTCTGGGACTGATCCAATTTCAAACCTATCTTGTTCCCCAGTTGTATTTTCTTATTTTTGATTAGGGAGGTACACAGTTAGCCTAATAGAGAAGGAAGCATTTTTGAACATCAAACTTTGGCCAGGCATTTAAAATTGGAGATGTGTATGTGTGTGTCTGTGTGTATGCATTGCAGGTACATGTAGATATATATTTGTTTGCACATATGTATATGTGTACATATTTATTTTTGTCATCTGTCTATATCTATAGATATAACTATAGACATAGATACTAATTTATGTACATATCAAGATACAGAAACACCTATTATCCTTATCATGTTCCCATTATACAAGTGGGAGAATTTGAAGTTTACAACTTTCTCAGGGTCTACTACATTTGAGTAGCTAAAATAAGATTCCAATTTTGTAGTCTGGCTTTATTTAAAGCCTGTAGTCATTACATCCTGGAATTTATTTTTGAAATGTATATTTTCTTTCTTTACCTCGTTTATTCCTTCTGAGAACATTCTGCAGGCTCCTCGTCATCTGATTGCAGACGCCTTGTGAAGGGATAACTTGCCTCTTCCACAACCTTCTCTTTATTTTGCCCAGCCTCCTGCCCTTCCTAGTCCTTTCCTAACTCCTAAAAGTCTTGATCCTGTGAGATGTAAAATCAAACTTCAAACACCTGAAATGGTGCCTGCCTGAGGAGCCATGATTGATTGCCACTCACTAATTATTTGGAAGGTTTGGGAGTGGGTAAAGGAAGAGAGATGATCACAGAACAGTTAGAAAGAGATTTGTTTCTCTTTTTGCTGCTCCCTTGTTATTTGAAAATGTCTGTTGGTTTCCTTTCAGCCAGTTTGTGATTAAGAATCCTGCTGAGATGACACTTGGTGGTTTGAATAGCGAAGCATTGAACCTGCATTTCTGCAGGTAATTTAGAGGTGGGTCCATGGGAAGATCATCTGCAAGGCTCACCATAACCTTTTTCAAAAATCTGTAACAATATTACCTTAACAATAAGATAATATTTTCCAATGAGAACATAATTGATGCAATAGTATTTTGTTTTTCATTAATATGTGCTTTGACTGTCCAGTTTTAGGATATGAAATATAACTGAATTGCAGTTTCTTTTAGGCACATCCAGGGAAACCATCCTGGTTATATTGAATAGCCAAAAAGATAAACATAGACTTAGGTAATTATTTACCTGACACACCCATCAGGTGCATCATTGGCACCTTTATATATGTAACAGAGGAAAGAGTTGAAATTAAATTGTTCTAAGAAAACCTACACAGTTTCACAAGATTCAAAATTGTAAGAGTGACCCCTAGTGACTATGTAACTGCTTAAATCTTTACTAAAACTCAATACAATGTTAAACATGAGCATCTGAAGAAAAAGAGAACATAGTTTTTCATAA
Organism: Dama dama; assembly: GCF_033118175.1. Lineage (NCBI taxonomy): Eukaryota > Metazoa > Chordata > Mammalia > Artiodactyla > Cervidae > Dama > Dama dama. The sequence continues at coordinate 37,458,687 of NC_083684.1, forward strand.
AAAATAAAAACAAAATTACTTATTTTGAATTTGGTTATATTTCATATTTATGCTTTGAAAATAATATGATTTTATCACAAAACATTGATTTATTCTAGATAAAATATATATCACTTTTCTATTACTCCTTCAGTTCAAATCAATGAATTTGCATTGTGAATATACTGGGTGCACATTCCTAGAAATTCCTAAGGATGTAAAGAGGAAGGTCTCATTTCTGTGGTGCTCACAGACCCACCAGGAAAGACACAAGCATACTGGGCCATTGCAGGTTAGTGGGGCGCTATGGGCATACGTATAACAACACAGCCTCTAAAAATAGAACTATTGTACAACAACTGGGCGGCCTTTCCTGGAGAGCATAGATTGGAGTAAGATTTCATCAGTGGGAAGAGAGAGAGCAGCTCTACCTAGGCACAGACACATAAAAGCAACATGAATCTGTATAAGAATCATGAGTATTTCAGTGAGGCTGAAGCATATAGAGCTATAAAGATATGCAGAATAGTCTTCAGACACAGGTACAAGATAGCTCAGGAAAGGCCTTATACACCATTCTTGGGCATTCTGCTAAAGGCAATTAAGAGAAGACTTAAGCAAGGAAGTAATGTCAGCATTTGGGATGAATTATCTGGCTTCAGAGCAGAGCATAGTTGAGGCTATCAAGACTCGTGCTCATCTGCTTTGGTCCAGTCCAACATTTTGCGACCCTATGGACTGAAGCCCTCAAAGCTCCTCTGTCCATGGGATTCTCCAGGCAAGGATACTAGAGTGGGTTGCTATACCCTCTTTCAGGGCATCTTACCAACTGAAGGTTCAAACCTGCATTTCTTGCATCTCCTACATTGGCAGGCAACTTCTGGGAAGCCTGTACATTTTGGTTATTTAAACACATAAATATTCATTTACATATATTAACTTTATGAATCACAGTATGACATTTAATTTTAGAATCAACTATTTAAAATCTTCATTACATGGTAAATTTAAGTAAACTAGACTGTAGTGGAAGAAGCTGTTGTATCCCTAAATTGTCCAGATCAGTTCAGTTCAGTTCAGTCACTCAGTCCTGTCCGACTCTCTGCGACCCCATGAATCACAGCAGGCCAGGCCTTCCTGTCCATCACCAACTCCGGGAGTTTACTCAAACCCATGTACATCGAGTCGGTGATGCCATGAAGCCATCTCAACCTCTGTCATCCCCTTCTCCTCCTGCCCCAATCCCTCCCATCATCAGGGTCTTTTCCAATGAGTCAACCCTTCGCATGAGGTGGCCAAAGTATTGGAGTTTCAGCTCCAGTATCAGTCCTTCCAATGAACACCCAGGACAGATCTCCTTTAGGATGGATTGGTTGGATTTCCTTGCAGTCCAAGGGACTCTCAAGAGTCTTTCCAACACCACAGTTCAAAAGCATCAATTTTTCAGCACTCAGCTTTCTTCACAGTCCAACTCTCACATCCATACCTGACCACTGGAAAAACCATAGCCTTGACTAGATGGACCTTTGTTTGCAAAGTAATGTCTCTGCTTTTTAATATGCTATCTAGGTTGGTCATAACTTTCCTTCCAAGGAGTAAGCGTCTTTTAATTTCATGGTTGCAATCACCGTCTGCAGTGATTTTGGAGCCCAGAAAAATAAAGTCTGACACTGTTTCCACTGTTACCCCATCTATTTGCCATGAAGTGACGCGACCAGAATCCATGATCTTAGTTTTCTGAATGTTGAGCTTTAAGCCAATTTTTTTACTCTCCTCTTTCACTTTCATCAAGAGGCTTTTAAGTTCCTGTTCACTTTCTTCCATAAGGGTAGTGTCATCTGCGTATCTGAGGTTATTGATATTTCTCCCGGCAATCTTGATTCCAGCTTGTGCTTCTTCCAGCCCAGCGTTTCTCATGATGTACTCTGCATAGAAGTTAAATAAGCAGGGTGACAATATACAGCCTTGCCGTACTCCTTTTTCTATTTGGAACCAGTCTGTTGTTCCATGTCCAGTTCTGTTGCTTCTTGACCTGCATATAGGTTTCTCAAGAGGCAGGTTAGGTGGTCTGGTATTCTCATCTCTTTCAGAATTTTCCACAGTTTATTGTGATCCACACAGTCAAAGGCTTTGGCATAGTCAATAAAGCAGAAATAGATGTTTTTTCTGGAACTCTCTTCCTTTTTCAATGATCCAGCAGATGTTTGCAATTTGGTCTCTGGTTCCTCTGCCTTTTCTAAAACCAGCTTGAACAATTGGAAGTTCACAGTTCATGTATTGCTGAAGCCTGGTTTTGAGAATTTTGAACATTACTTTACTAGCCTGTGTGATGAGTGCAATTGTGTGGTAGTTTGAGCATTCTTTGCCATTGCCTTTCTTAGGGATTGGAGTGAAAACTGACCTTTTCCAGTCCTGTGGCCACTGCTGAGTTTTCTAAATTTGCTGGCATATTGATTGCAGCACTTTCACAGCATCATCTTCCAGGATTTGAAATAACTCAACTGGAATTCCATCACCTCCACTAGCTTTGTTTTTAGTGATCCTTCCTAAAGCCCACTTGACTTTGCATTCCATTATGTCTGGCTCTAGGTGAGTGATCACACCATTGTGATTATCTGTGTCATGAAGATCTTTTTTTTTTTTTTTTTTTACAGTTTTTCTATGTATTCTTGCCACCTCTTCTTAATATCTTCTGCTTCTGTTAGATCCATACCAGTTCTGTCCTTTATCGAACCCACCTTTGCATGAAATGTTTGCTTGGTATCTCTAATTTTTTTGAAGAGATCTCTAGTCTTTCCCATTCTGTTGTTTTCCTCTATTTCTTTGCATTGATCGCTGAGGAAGGCTTTCTTATCTCTCCTGGCTATTCTTTGGAACTCTGCATTCAAACAGGAATATCTTTCCTTTTCTCCTTTGCTTTTCACTTCTCTTCTTTTCACAGCTATTTGTAAGGCCTCCTCAGACAACCAATTTGCCTTTTTGCATTTCTTTTCCATGGGGATGGTCTTGATCCCGTCTCCTGTACAGTGTCACGAACCTCCATCTATAGTTCATCAGGCCCTCTGTCTATCAGATCTAGTCCCTTAAATTTATTTCTCACTTCCACTGTATAGTCATAAGGGATTTGATTTAGGTCATACCTGAATGGTCTAGTGGTTTTCCCTACTTTCTTCAATTTAAGTCTGAATTTGGCAATAAGGAGTTCATGATCTGAGCCACAGTCAGATTCTGGTCTTGTTTTTGCTGACTGTATAGAGCTTCTCCATCTTTGGCTGAAGAATATAATCAATCTGATTTCGGTGTTGACCATCTGGTGATGTCCATGTGTAGAGTCTTCTCTTGTGTTGTTGGAAGAGGGTGTTTGCTATGACCAGTGCATTCTCTTGGCAAAACTATATTAGCCTTTGCCCTGCTTCATTCCGTACTCCAAGGCCAAATTTGTCTGTTACTCCAGGTGTTTCTTGACTTCCTACTTTTGCATTCCAGTCCCCTATAATGAAAAGGACATCTTTTTTGGGTGTTAGTTCTACAAGGTCTTATAGGTCTTCATAGAACCATTCAACTTCAGCTTCTTCAGTGTTACTGGTGGGGCATAGGCTTAGATTACCGTGATATTGAATGGTTTGCCTTGGAAATGAACAGAGATCATCCTGTGGTTTTTGAGATTGCATCTAAGAACTGCATTTCAGACTCTTTTGTTGACCATGATGGCTACTCCATTTCTTCTGAGGGATTTCTGCTCACAGTAGTAGATATAATGGTCATCTGAGTTAAATTCACCCACTCTAGTCCATTTTAGTTCGCTGATTCCTAGAATGTCGACATTCACTCTTGCCATCTCCTGTTTGACCACTTCCAATTTTCCTTGATTCATGGACCTAACATTCCAGGTTCCTGTGTAATATTGCTCTTTACAGCATCGGACCTTGCTTCCATCACCAGTCACATCCATAACTGGGTGTTGTTTTTGCTTTGGCTCCATCCCTTCATTCTTTCTGGAGTTATTTCTCCACTGATCTCCAGTAGCATATTGGGAACCTACCGACCTGGGGGGTTCCTCTTTCAGTATCCTATCATTTTGCCTTTTCATACTGTTCATGGTGGTCTCAAGGCTAGAATACTGAAGTGGTTTGCCATTCCCTTCTCCAGTGGACCGTATTCTGTCAGACCTGTCCACCATGACCCATCTGTCTTGGGTGACCCCACAAGGCATGGCTTAGTTTCATTGAGTTAGACATGACTGTGGTCCTGTGATTAGATTGGCTAGTTTTCTGTGATTATGGTTTCAGTGTGTCTGCCCTCTGATGCCCTCTTGCAACACCTACCCTCTTAGTTGGGTTTCTCTTACCTTGGACATGGGGTATCTCTTCAGGGCTGCTCCAGCAAAGCGCAGCCACTGTTCCTTACCTTGGACGAGGGCTATCTCCTCACAGCCACCCCTCCTGACCTTGAACGTGGAGTAGCTCCTCTTCTCCCTCCTGCGCCATCAATTGTCCAGATACCAGGTCAAAAATCCAAATCTGGAATTATAAGCCTTGAATTCATGATCGGATGCTTACTTTTCTGATACATGAAAACACCTACCTCACCTTCCTGCTTCCTGTCTTCTCCTTGGGCTTGCATAACAGACTAACTCAGACTTGGTGGCTTAACCAATAGAAATTTATTTTCTCACCTTCCTAGAGACTGCATTCCCAAGATCAAGGTGTTGGCAGGTTTGATTTCTCCTGAGACCTCTTCCTTTGGTTTGCAGATGGCTCTGGGAGTTGGTAATGGACAGGGAGGCCTGGCGTGCTGCGATTCATGGGGTCACAAAGAGTCGGACACGACTGAGCGACTGAACTGAACTGAACTGAACTGATTGGAAAAAAAAAAGAAAAAAAGTAACCTCACATGGCCTGTTTTCTGTGCATGTATACCCTTGGTATCTCTTGCTCTTCTTATAAGGACACCAGTCCTATCTGATTGAAGTCCCAGCCTTTGCCCTCATTTAATCTCCGAATACAGTTACATTAGGGGTTAGGACTTCAATATATGAATTTTAAGGGAGTGCAATTCAATCCATAACACTGCCACATTTCCTTGCTCAGGAAATTAAATAGCAAGAAAATGCTTCTTCGAAGCTCACATTATATGGAAGGGTCTTGAGCACAGTCAGAAATATGGTTTATGGTCATGGGGAAAAAAAAACAATTTGTATTAGAAATTATAGCAGAGGCTGTGGTGTGCTGAACAGATGCCCACTTCAGAATTAAGACATTCATTTCTCCAGCTGCTAGGAGTGTTACCTGATGACCATTCAAAGTTGAGCCCCTCTCCAAAATTTTCCAAAGTCTAGATGCAGTTGCCTTACCCAAAGTCTTATTCCTTGCTTGGAAATAGTTCCATCCAAAGTTTATTCAAATAGGCTTCTGAAGTGAAAAGTGAAAATGTTAGTCATTCAGACATGTCCAGCTCTTTGCGACCCCATGGACTGCAACCTCATGGACCCCAGAGGACTGCTCCTCTGTGCATGGAATTCTCCAGGCAAGAATACTGGAGTGGGCTAACATTCCCTTCTCCAGGGGATTTTCTGGGCCTAGGGATTGAACCTGGGTATCCTGCATTTAGGGTAGTTTCTTTATTGTCTGAGCCACCAGGGGAACCTATAAGCTTCTAAGGACTTGTCCTAACATTCGTCATAGATGGGACAACTCTGAAGGGACATTCAAGGTCCAGATCTCCCCATAATGATGGCTTAACATTTCAGTCATTGCAGCCCATCTTCTACCTCATGTCCAATCCTACTTTGGATGCTTCTATCCTAAAGCAAAGAAGAAAGATCACTCTGTTGCTCCTGAGAAATCTGAATACAAATTTGGGTCACTTTTCTCAGAGAATCCAAGTAAATTTATTTCAAACATAGAATGTTAAATGGGACTGAAAAAACCCATCCTATTTTAATGTTACAAAGTCTTAGAAATCAAGTAAATTGTTCGTTTACTCCATATTATGTTTTGGGCTTCCCAGGTGGCACTAGTGGTAAAGAATCAGCTTGCCATTGCAGGAGACTTAAGAGACACAGGTTCGATCCCTGGGTCAGGAAGATCCCCTGGAGGAGGTCATGGCTATCCAGCCCAATATTCTTGCCTGGAGAATTCCCATGGACAGGGGAACCTGGTAGGCTACAGTCCAAGGGGTTGCAAAGAGTCAGACATGACTAAAGCAACTTAGCATATTATGTTTTTAATTTCAATTGAGTATTCTCAAGTTATTAGCTTGGTATTACATTCCACTGTGCTATAAGTAGCACAAGGACAAGGATTTTATTAAACTGGTTCTCTAATACATTCATAACTGCAAGCAATATATCTGGTATACCAGGCATACTGTAAAACCTGTAGTGAAATAATGGCTTATTATATATTCTCTAGAAAGCAAATAAAAATCTTCGTATAACTTTGAGCAGTTATTACATATCCATCAAAGCCTGGGTCAAAAGCTATTTCTGCTTCATGTTTTTTATTGATTTATCATAGGTAAAATAATCAATCTTCACCAAACATTCTCCATTGCTCCTTTGTGATGTCTATTACTTCATACCATCTGTTGTAATTATTTGGTTTCTACCCTCTATTGTAGTTCTTTGGTTCCCTTTGCTGTATATTTTGTTTTAAAAGTGAGAAGTTAAAAGAGAAGAATTTTGTCCATTTCTCAATATAAGTCAAGAAAGTGTGCAAAAGTTAGGCCAGATGTGGCTGGAACCTTTTAAAACACAAATATTTGGATGGATCCTGGGATTTGGAGTTCTCTTTATGTGGATCAGAGAACAGCTTTTATTGTGGTATCTCCTACTGTGCCTAAGAACAGTTTCACTTCGTGTTACAGTTAACTTCTAATGGCTTTTAGGCTTTTATACCTTCTTTCTGTCTTATATTTCAAATAGTGGAATTTTAAGCCTCAGAACAGAAGGGTAGAGGTAGACCTGAGCTCTTTCAAATAAAGCAACCATATCCCTCATATTAACCTGTTCTTAGAGCTCATAAACCCTACCTCCCTTTATTGTGACAGTCTTACAGATCAAGGACACCATGTAATTTTATAGCAGCCACTTTTGACTGCCTGATCCCACATTCTTAAATCTAACAAGTCATCAGTGCATAAAGTGGCAGGAAGTAGACAAATACAAACTTTACATCAAGAAGTACCAAATTCTCTCAATGTCCTCTGCATTGACTGACTCATGTTCTCATCCAGTTCTGTATGTGATTCTTGAGATCTGATATTTTTTTCTCTTTCTCAGGACTGGACTTGCCATGGACTGTTGGTGGTGAAATGCTTAACTTTCTGCCAGACATAGTTAGAACTCACTCTCTGACTTTCTCTGCAGTTTGATATTTGAAACAATAAGCTATTTACAACAGATATGAAAAATGGCCATTTATCAGTTAGCTTCTTGTCTTAATTCGGATTCCAAGAAACAGATACTGGGATAAAGATCTGCATATAGGACAGTTATTGAGGAGTATCCTTTTCCATACTGTCCTAAACTATGGGGAAATGGTTTTGATGGTCCTGCATGGAAAAGACATTTGATGCACTGTCCCCCCTGGGAAGAGGATATGATATTGACAAGAAAACTGTCTTCACCTGAGGCAAATCTCCAAGATTCTTAAAAGCTGGTGGCTATCCACTGACTGGCGGTACCAGTAGCTGAGGAATAAGTCCTTCTGTCTTAAAAAGTGGCCTGGACAGTGTTCCACATGGCCCACTATATTTGCTAAGGGTCAAGATCCTATCTGTAGAAGAAAATGTCTTAACACCTTATTATTTGGGAACACATCACAAGCAAATATTCAGTCTGATCACCTTTCTATGAGAATACAAAAATATTGAAGTGTGATCTTGGAAGCACCCCCACTATGAAGAGCACATTGGCTGCTTATTTTAAATGTTTCCCATCAAAAATACTGAATAAGAATCTTTGAGAATGGAATGCAGTATCTTCCATTAATTAGCACCTTCCCCCAACCTGATAAAACAGGCTCTCCTAAATTCAACAGAAAACACTGCTATGTAAGGTGGAGTCCTCTCGAGGCCTTAAGTCAAAGTCATCTTTACTCATATCTTTGTGTGTGTGTGTTGAATGGATGATAATTCACTGTGATAATGTAGCACATGGTAGTTAAAGAGCACATGATATTTTAAAGCTTATTTTAATGAAAAATTTGATATTTTGAAGATCCAGGGTGTTTTTAGTTGCTAAAATAGACTTTGTGTTGAAAAACCTTTTAAAACTGGAGTAAATCCATTAGAGTATAAGGTGTTTAGCAATTTAAACATCCATAAGCAACCTCAGGGGCTTCCCAGGTGGCTCACTGGTAAAGAATCTGCCTGCCAACATAGGAGACGCAACATACGCAGATTTAATCCCTAATTGGGAAGATCCCTGGAGTAGCAATCCCCCACTCTAGTATGCTTGCCTGGAGAATCCCATGGACAGAGGAGCCTGACATGCGGGCATGACCTAGTGTTTAAAAAACACAAGCAATATCATTCAGTACTTAGTTACCAAGTTTAATATGTTTTTTAGAACTTGGAGCTATTAAAATTTATCAAAAGTACCCCAATAAATGATAAAGTTTTAAGAAAATGGAGTTGCAGTTACTTAAATGGTCAAAATAAGCCTCCTAAAGTTTTGTCTTCAGAGGTTTGGCATAAGAGTCATCATACAGCATTTTGGGATATGTATTCCTTGTGACTGTTCACTCAGAGGAATCATATGATTTTCCATCTTGTCTACGTAAAAAGTAAAAAGATAGTACCTCTGAGTTAAATTGAGATACTAGAATTTCACGATGAGGATTTCTGATGAACTCCCTGAATGTTAGCTAAACTGTGATTAGTATTGTGCTGTTTTACCAAATATGTTGAATGTGAAGTGTAGGTCATTGATTTGAGCAAATGAGCTGAGAATTTCAGAATGTTGTGTAATAGACTTCAGAACTATAATTTGAAAGTCTTTTATTAATTTTTTGGTGCAAGAGCAGTGATTTGACTTAATCCCAATAGAACCTGAATTAACCAGCTTTGATCTAGATGCTTCTTTAACTTTATTTCTTTTCTTTATGATATGTACAATTGTTAAAATGCATGTTAATAACAAAAGAGACTGAGCCCTTACTAAATTTCACATCCTTTTAGCCATTCTTCAGCATATATCATGATCCACAATCTTTAAAAGAGACAATAGCGACTCAAGTTATTAAATGACTGCCCAGACAACACACAAAACTGAGATTCAAATTCAGGTCATACTTTAGTTCCAGTGTCCATTAGAAAACACTGAATCCCAGTCTATGGTACTCCTTATTCCTTGGCCTGTTCTCTACCCCACTTCTTTTATTTCTTTATATATAAATTCAGGGCAATGAAACTGTGTAATCACCCTTATGTCAGAGCCTATATGAGCACCAAAGACATAAGAATATACAGTTGGATGAGATTCATAAATTTATATTAATAATCAAATGTAATTTTTTTATAAATTGCTAAGGTCATTGACTAGGTTAATACTAATGCTCAGTGAATTCTTTATTTCTATATCATCATCATCATCATAGTCATCAGTATTCAGACACTATTCCTGCACAAGGGCTTCCCAGGCGGTGCTAGTGGTAAAGAACCTGCTTTCCAATGCAGGCGATGTAAAGAAACACAAGTTTGATCCCTGGGTTGAGACGATCCCTTGGAGGAGAGCATGGCAATCTGCTCCAGTATTTTTGCCTGAAGAATCCCATATACTGAGGAGCCTGGCAGGCTACAGTCCATAGGGTTGCAAAGAGTCAGACATAACTGAAACAATTTAGCATGCACACATGCATACACATTCCTATATCAAGGAATTTAAATTTAGTGGAAATAAATATAAAAGCAAAATCATTATAGGAAAGAATTCCAATAGAAGTAAGACATTGTAAGAGGTTTCCTCCGTAAGTATGGGAAATGCTTCTTATTTTGCTTAAGAGATATTGTAAGCTTTGATTATGATTTAGCTAAGCAGAGAACAAGGCAGCTTCAACATTAAAACTCTCTTGAAAACAGACACCAAAGAAATTCTTAGAATCCCAAATTAACTTACCCCTGAATATATGAAGTTGATGCTACGTAGATGGTGGTAGAAGATTCTTCTCCAGGAGGTTATGATTTTCCCTCTTCTATGCAGGTCCTAAAAGCTCCTGTGGTTGGAAAAGCTCCCAGTAGAACAAATCTATTCAGAAGAATCAGATTTCCCTGTTGTTTTTGTTCAGTTACTAGATCATGTTTGACCCTTTGTCACCCCATGGACTGCAGCATGCCAGGTTCCTCTGTCCTTTTAACTATCTCCTGGAATATGCTCAGATTCATGTCCATTGAGAAGGTGATGCCATCCAACCATCTCATACTCTGCCACCTGGTTCTCCTTTTGCCTTCAGTCTTTGCCAGCATCAGGGTCTTTGCCAGTAAGTCAGCTCTTTGCATCAGATGGTCAAATTATTGAAGCTTCAGCTTTAGCATCAGTCCTTACAGTGAATATTCAGGGTTGATTTCCTTTGGAATTGACTGGTTTGATTTCTTTGCAGCCCAAGAGTCTCTCAAGAGTCTTCTCCAGCACTACCTTTCAAAATCATCTTGGGTGCTTTTTTTATAGTCCAATGTTCACATCCATACATGACTATTGGAAAAAAAACAACAACATAGCTTGGACTATATGGACCTTTGTTGGCAAAGTGATGTCTCTTCTTTTTTAATATACTGGACTGGTTTGTCATTGCTTTTCTTCCAAGGAACAAGCATCTTTTAAATTCATGGTTTTAGTCACCATTTGCAGTGATTTTGGAGCCCAAGAAAAGAAATTGTGTCACTGTTTCCATTTTTACCCCTTCTATTTGCCAGGAAGTGATGGGACTGAATGCCATGATCTTAGGTTTTTCTTTTTTTTTAATGTTAAGTTTTAAGCCTGATTTTCCACTCTTTTAGGCTCTTTAGTTCCTCTTCACTTTCTGTCATTAGAGTGGTATCATCTGCATATCTAAGGTTGTTGATATCTTCCCTGGCAATCTTGATTCCAGCTTGTGATTCTTCCAACCTGGCATTTTGCATGATGTACTCTGCATATAAGTTAAAGAAGCAGAGTGACAGTATACAGCCTTGACGTACTCCATTCCCAATTTTGAACCAGTCATTTGTTCCATGTCCTTTCCCTGTAAAGGAGAACAAACAGAGGAAACTCTGTGGTGATCCACACGGATTCTCATCTTCCAAAATACCCTTTAGATCTAAAATGTTTGCCCCGATTGAATAGTGAGGCCTTTTAGAAGCAGCAGCTCCATTAGTACATTTTCTGGACACTGCCTCTGTGAACCTGTCTGATCTCAGTCCCTCCTGTCCCTGCCCAACCATGCTGACTTGTGATTTTTTTTCCCCTAGTCACAGATTAGTTCAGCTAGGATGAATCTGATTTTCACTTAAGTCTGTGCAGACTTCCTCCTGTGAGCCACTGCCGGGTCTGCTGGGATCCTGCCAAGGACACTTCCTCACCTGGAATCTTGTTTAGAGTTTCAGACAGAAAGTTGGCAGCTCAGGTGTTTGTAGTCATAGTAACGCCAGGGGAAAATTAGGGATGTACACAGTTGAATGTCTGACCCTGTGAATATGAGGCTGTCTTTCTCTATTCATCCTTCTATCCATTCATTCACTGATTCATCCCCAAAACATTCATCAAGAATCTGCTATATGTCCTACATTGTGTTTGATACAAGAAATGCCAAGCTGAAAATTATTTAGGTGCTGCTTTTGAAGAGGTCATTCATCATTTGTTCAATGAGTAAATGTTACTGAGACTTTTACACATCTCCTCCCTGAACAGGTCCTTGAAATGCAGAGAAATGATAGACAGGAATTTGTGCCTATTTCTATAGTATGTTTCATCTATAAAATCCAGAAAAAAAGAGATGAGTACCCACTAGGCAGTGCTCAGTGACATATAGATTATTTCTGATGTATTCATATAAATAGACAGAAAAACAGACAACTTCAATACAGTGAAATATGTGCCACATAACTATGTGGCAGTGCTGCTGGAACTATTTTGACCTACCAGGCAAAATATCCAGCAATGTCTGTAGACATTTTTGATTGTCACAGATGGAGAGTGCTACTAGCGTCTAATGGGTAGATGACACAGATGCTGCTAAACAACGCTGCAATCCACAGGCACCCCGCTACAACAAAGAATTATCCACCCCAAATGTCAGCAGCACCCAGGTTGAGAAGCTCTGTATGCATATAGGCATAAACATACACAACTATGAGTGCAAAAGAAAGTTTGATTTTATCTTGAGGGCTAGAAAAGTCTGTCCAAAGAAGTCATTTCAGTGTGGTTGTTGACTCCATCACAAATTAATATGAGTGTCATGACCCTGAAACATTATAGACTAAACAGTGAATAACAGAAAATTCTTTTTTGCTTGTTTATTTTCACCCAAAACTACTGGAGAATATTTTTTCATGTAGTTTTGTTAGATATTCCCAACAACCCTGTGAGGTATATAGAACAGATACAATTCTCCTGTGGAACTTAAAACTCACAAAGATTGTGTTTTGTTTATTTATATCTCAATTTCCCCTAAGTCACAACCTATCGTAACTGGCATTTCTCATAAAGACTAATGATGGCTTAAAACATATTTGGCTACTCCAACAGCGAAGAGAGGGGGGATTCTCAGAAATTCTTCACAAAGTAAAATGATCATATGCTATTGGACAAAAAGTTGCATTTTGTGGAATTAAATGTTAGGTGCTTTGTGCATTTTTCAATTTTATTACTAAAGTCCTTCCACACTCCAGGTATATACCTGATTAACTAATATGACCAACCCCATCATTTTAAATAGGGAGGGCAATCAGTGGTACCTATTCATGTTTTTTATAAGGGTGTTCATGCCCCAGAAATGGCCAAGAAAAACAGAATTGTGCAGACACAACATGTGTCAAGAATATAAATACAGAGAGAATGTGGTTTCTCAAATAAGCTTCTTGCCTGCAGGCAACACCCGCATTAATCAGGTAGTTACCTCTTCAGATACTCTGAACCAACTAGAGGTTTGGCTGAGGCTCAGAATCACTTGACCACCGACCATTTGAAGCTCTTCCCTGTCTAAACAAATCGCTAACTTCTGTTTATCCTGTCTTCTAAATGTTTCTCTAATCTGTTATTTAATCTCCACTGTCAGTGCATACCTACTTTTGGGCATTGATTGTCACCTTTTTGATGTTTTCTGTACTCAGGTAACACAGTAAACTATTACCTAATATATTTATCTAAATGCACAAACTTAAGTGCATTTGTTTAAAAAAAACATATATTTCAATCATGAATGTTAAAAAAAAACAATTCAGGAAAGAAAAGAAGATAACCTTAAAGTAATTACAAGTTGTTGTTGTTGTTGCTTTTAAATGAATTGTTTAGCTGAAAGCCACTGCTTAGAGGTCAGCTCTGACTATTGAGATGGGGGATTAGCAAGTTTTAAAGAGATGTGAACAGCTATCACCAAACTGAGACCATCTACTTTCTGTAATCAGGAGGACTGAAACAGCACTAGAAAAGGAAACTCATTATGCAAATAGCGTTGTTTTGAACCTTTTCTGCACTCTGTAATATATATACCCCATACTTGGCCAGTGATATGGATACCTTATTTTGGGAAATGTTGGTTCAGGGCTTATCATCTTAGCCTAGACATTTAGCAAGACATTTAAATTGATCTCTCTGTCTAGGCTTTTCTAAAACACTTCCACACTAGGGAACCCCATGACCTTTCTTTTCCACAAAGGCATATATATATATATGTATGTATGTATATATGTATGTATGTATATATATATATATATATATATATATATATCTTTATAACTTCAGCATCCAGTTCAGTAGTCTCGTTGCTTGGTATGTCTCTCCAGTAAAATCTGTTGCACAGAACTGGACTTCTTTTCTGAATTTCTCTGAATTTATGAAAGGTGTGATTCATGTTAGTACTAAACAAATAAGCATAGTAGGGGCAAGATTGAAATACACAAATGTTGTTTGCTTCTTTTCCTTTTAGCCAATAATAATAACTAACTTTATCATGTAAAACTTGCTTATAATATATATAAGACAAAACAATGTCAGGAAATGTGCTAAATAGTTGCAAATACTGACACATGAAACATTACCAGGAAACTAGAGTACAGTAAGATTTAAGGACCTTACCCAAAGTTTCTTATCTAGAAGAGCCACAATGTTGCTGGATTTGACCATGGTCAGGTTTCTGAGTCACTGCTTCTAGCCCTATTCTGAGTAGCTCAAAGTTGAATCAGTTCAGTTAGAATTACGGTTTTGGCTAGGCACACATTTACCAGATTTTCACCCTTCTCAGACTGTAGATAGAATAAGGGACATTGATACAGAGCACCAATTCAGTGTAAAACACACACAAACACAAATGCTTAGGTTTCTGTCAATGTGGTTAACAGTGGACCAGCTATTATTATTATTATTAGTTATGTATTTACAAAATATTAAATATAGATATCAATGAGTTAATAATTTGAAATAAATATTTATATATTTAATATGGAAGAGGTCAAGAAAGAAAGAGTAACTTTACTAAATTGTATGTGAATAGGGTCTGGCTTTTCAAATAATGAGGCCAAATTGTCTTTCCATGTTAGACATTAGTTCAATAAAATAGCATAGGGTTCTGAATCATGCTTTGTGTGGATTCTATAAAATGATCTTTGGTGTCTTGTGCTAGAAATGAAAAGAAAAAAGGAATTGTGTGTTTTTAGGCCTGTCTTGAAGAGAGTTTATAATATCAACAGTTCCTCTTTCCCATTTTCAGGGCAGAATGAAATCTAGATTCCCCTTGCAAGACACAGCTTGCCACAAATGCTAGACTAAACATTCAGAAATAAAGGTGAGCTCCAGGGAGAGCTCTGAGTTTCCAGAGGCTAATTTGTACACCATGGCTTGAGCACTGCTCTCTGACAAACAACAAAAGATGCTCTTCTCCAAAAAGAAGAGCTTATTTACTTGGTTGTCTGCTGTATGCTTGTTTGATATTTCTTTGACTCTTGATCTTTGTTGGAGTGAAAAAGAAAGAGAGAGAGAGACTTTTTAAAAATTGCCTAATAAAATTGGTAAAGTTTTGACTAATTTTGGAAGAGAAAACACCTTAACCCAGCTAGAGATCCAGGCCATCTTGATTTGCTTCCTCTGGCTTTCAGTTATTTCTCTGCTTGGGCTCTGTTCCACCCCTCCCTGCAGACTCAGACCTTCTTGGTCCTTGAGACAATCCTGGCAAAGGCGGGGTGCTTTTAAATGCTTTAACACACTCCTGCCCTTTCTATCTTTCTATGGAGCATTAAGTTACTACCTCATATGTAGGATCCGGGGACCATCTGGACACCCTGCGTTGCTTACCAAAAGCTGTATCATCAGAATTGATATTGTGTTATGAGAGTTGTCCTAAGTTCTTAAAGTCACTTCCTATTCCATGGACTTAGAAGAGTTAGTAGTACTCTTCTAAATTTTCCTTTCTTTTTTTCTTTTCTCCATTCTTTCTTTCTCTATATATTTTGCTTTCTTTCTTTCTGTCACTCATGCATTTATGTAACAGATTTCAACAGCTCTTAATATCCCACCATCATCCATGGGGATAATAGAGAATTTTCAGATATATAATTGAGTCACAGTTTCCTAATAAAGATGACATAATTTATAGAGAAGCCAAATGGAAATTCCTTTTTTTCTATAACTACTGGGATTTCTCCAGAACCTCTCCAGGAATAGAATTGGAAAAGCCATAATCCTAAATCTTTTCTGTTATCTTCTCTACATATCTAAATATGTGTCATGTTCTCATTTGTACAAATTGCTTTTGTACATTGCTTCATTGCTTCATGTCCATAGAATATTTCTGTGTTGAATTGCTTCTATTAGGCAAGCAAAACCAAGCTTGCTGACAGGCTATCAGTCATAATCCCAGACTTCCCAAAAAGACAATCTAGTCCACCTTGTTTGAGATGGAATGTCAGTGTTTAAGTGATTTCTTGGAAGAATAGCCTCTTTCTCCCTGTGCTGTAATCACTTGTTCTATCTGATAGAGAAGTCCACTCCTCTACTTCTGAAGTTTTCCTGAAGCTCCACATTATTGTCCCCATCAGCCTGATAGAATCACTTTATTCCTCCCTGGAGCATTTGCTTTCTGTTTCCCGGTACTAATCAACTACTTTGAAGTTGACGTACACCAGGTTCTCAATATAGTGTAGTGGTGGTAATAATGATGGTACTAACATCACCAAAAATATATAATGCTTTCAGATGAAGTTGTGATTAATTGAGCAAGTGTCACAAATCCTATCCCCCACGAAGTTCATAGATAGGTGTCTTAGAATAGTGTTTGACGTGTAAGTGCTCAATCTGTTAAGTAATATTATTATTTTCCCATACAAAGTAGTTGAGTTGTGAAAAGAAACCTCCAAATACACACCCATGTGTGTGTGTATGTATTGTCCCCACATCCTTACCTTACTTATTTTTAGACTCGGCCATTTCTTACCATTCTAACTGGCCAATTGGTAAACACCTGTATGTTTATACATTGGTGTTCTGTGTGTGCACAGACTGCAATATAGATTTTTATTAAATTACTTAATACCATCAATAGGTGCTGCTTGAGAGGGCATGAACAAAGAGAGGTCTTTAAGGAAAATTATATATATATATATATATATATATATACACATATATATATATATATATATTTGATTACAAGAAAAAATGAAAAAAAAATCCCACTAAGTGCTTAGATTTTCCTTCTTTTGCTCAAAAATACTATTTTCCATCCCCATTGCTTTACATGGCATTTATCCTTCCTGGAGTGTTTGTGCCTATCAAAATCTGTCATAATATATAAGGCTTAGATTATCTACTGTGGCCTGTATGACTATTTCCCCAGTCCTCCCCTATTTGGCCCTGATTATATCTTCTTTCTGTATATGCAGCACTAGATCCCTAGCATTATGAGAACTGCTAGACAATGTTCCCTGGACCTGATATAAAGAATTTGAGTATCTGCCTTTGTATATTAGAAAGTCTGCATGCAGCACTGTACTGGGCACAAGGAATAAGGTGGTGAAGAAAGCAGATGTTCAGGCCCTTTCAGAGCTTACAAGATAGGCATGAATGTGGATCAAAAGCAAAATAATTACAAATCATCCATTGATCCTTTAAGAATATACCAGTGCTATGAAGTTGAATCTCAGAATCAGTTATAATATACACAAAAGTGTTCTAATTGAGCTTGGTTAGTCAAATTAAGTGCCCTGATGAAAATACTATTGAAGCCAAGACTTCGAGAATGAGTACAGATTACCAGTTAAATAAAGAGGAGACAACTGATTTTACCAGAGGGAAACAATATGCAGATATGCTAATATTTCTCCATTCATGTACTCACTCACTCACTCAGCAAACAGTGAGTTCCTACTTGATGCTGAGCACTATTGGATACTGGAAACTTAAAAGTGAACAAGTAGGGAAATACCCAGATCTTTTGGAGCTTTAAATTCTTGTGGAGAAGACAGAGAGTAAACAAGTAACAAAACGAGGCTATTATGCCATGTCTGGCACTAACTTGTATAGTGAAGGGGATTTACATCAGGATTATGAGATAGGTAGTGTCAGAAAAAAGAAGAGGAAGGAACAAACAGTGAGACAGACAGATCTGGAAAAACATCTCAGGGGAGGTAAGTCTGAGCTTAGACGTGAGTGAGAATACAGCAAGCATGTGAACCTGGAAAAGGTTTGGGATGGTCATAGTGGAGAACATCAAAGGCAGAGAGATCTGGAGTTAGCCTGGAGATTTAGGTGAGAGCAGATTCTGTAGGCCTTTCAGGTACTAGTGCATCCTGAACGTTATTCTAAGAGAAAAGAACAGCTATTAAAAGCCGTTAAACAGGAGCATCACATGATCACATTTGCATTCCAGAAAAAGAATATTTTCTTATGGAGCAGGAATGGATGTTAAAATTTCTTCTGTACTATTAACGAGTGGGTGAATACTAGAAACTGATTGTGTCTACTTTTGCATGTAACCAAGTCAGTTTTTAACCCACCCCTAAATATATTACCCAACAGAAATGAGTGCATATATGCACCAAGAGAGACATGCAAGAAAATGTATAGCAACATTATGTGTACTACCACCAATCTAAAAACAAACCAAAAACTCAAGAGTAGATTGGATAATTAATTATGATATAAATCATATAATGGAATATTTTGCAGCAATGAGTAAAATTGCCACTACATACTACATTGAGGAATCTGACAAAGCTTTGAACAAAAGAAGCCAGGAATAAAAGAACACTTGCTATATGATTCTGTTTACATGTAAAGTGATTAGCCTCCAACTAATAAAAATAAATGAAAAAAAAAAAAAACAACTTTAAACCAAATCTACAGTGTTTGGATTCAGGATACTGATTGTCTTTGTGGAAGAAAATGGAAATCATTTTGGGGAGGTAGTTTCTGGATACAACTGATATTCCATTTCTTGATCTGGGCAGAGTGTTACATATGGTTATAATTATTTGAGTTGTACAATTGCACTTTTTACATTTTCATTATAATTCAAGTATTTAGTAAACAAAAAAGGTGGTAAGAATTATTGATGGCAGTCATCCAGGTAAGGACTGGTTTTAGCCAAGACCAGAAACTACAAGAATGAATAGGGAGATTCAAATGACATTATATAGAAGTGAAAAGGCTTAGTGGTTAACCAGTAAGGAATTAGAAGGAGTCAGATAATTTTTAGAATTCAAACTTTAGTCTTTCTTTATTTTACAAGCTTCTGACATGTTTGCTTATAACCTGTTCCTCCTATCCTTGTGGTACCTAGCACTACATTTGGCATGGGATCAATATTCCATAAATATTGAAGTAATAAGCACCACACTTTCTGATAAGAGTGGAGGATCTTACTTGGTATCAGAAGATAAAGAGAAGGAGGAAAGTAAGGCATTTAGCTGTAGCACTCTGAGTTGTTTTTACAACAGAAGAGAAAGTAGATTTAAAATTACTTGGAGCAACCATATCAATGACCTTCTTGGGTCTCATGCAGCCAGCAGTGAGCCCTGACACAGAATGGGAGATGATCTATTGACAATCAGGACTGATCCTAAGGCTTTTAAAATTTTCTGAGGAAAGCCAAGATAAAGTAAAAATAGCATCATCTTATTCTCGGCCTGACTAATGGGAACAGTTGCATAAAGGTTTCTCGTTAAGCACATCAAATCTTACCCTTTATATGACTTTGGTTTAGTTTTTTAGTCTGGTTAAATTCCATTCGCCAACAGAGGAAGTGATGGCTATTTGTAGGACTAAAGCTGCTCTGAGTCTACTTTCCTAGACAATGTGGGTATTTCTGGAGGGAGAGGGATAGGAAAGCCAGGGCTTAACCGGGGGAGCCTGGTGGGCTGCCGTCTGTGGGATCACACAGAGTCGGACACGACTGAAGTGACTTAGCAGCAGCAGCAACCACTGATTTATAAATGGTCACTGAGAACAAATAGAAATTTGGTTACAACATGGAATGTAAAGAGATTTAGCACTATATACATCTGAGTTGTCCCAGGTACTTTCATAAAGCTTCCTTTTTAACCCCTGTGCATTAAAGCTTCCAACACTCAATTCTCAAAATATTATTTACTCTTTCATGACAAAAGGAAGGTTGTATGCAAGATAATAGATACTTAATCACTTTGTTAAAATGTGAGTATTTAGAAAAATCAGCCATTTCTTTTAAAACAAAAGAATCTGAAGTTTGTAATTACGAAGGGCAGTTCTCTAACATGGGGCAGTGAGGCCATGGGATTTTGAGAGAGGCCAATCATGTTTTACATCTCCACCTTTTCTTCTGTCACAAGCCTATAACACTACTGACATCACTTAAAGAGCCTCGTTGCCCTTAACTATGAAACGGTTGAGCATAGTACATAGTAACGTTTTCATCAGTACCCCCAGTATTAAAACAATGCATATTTTAACCCCTAAAATGATCCCTGGCATTATGTCTATACTATGTCTTTACCCTTTTCTGGTGTTAGAGTGTGATTCACAGATATAGGCAGCCGTGTTTCCTCCTATATCAAAATGTCCTAACTGATTTTACTTTGGGAATATTATAATTAATTTTAAAGTTTTGCTTCCATTTATTTTCTCATTGTCAGCCATCAGTTTTATTACCATGCATCAGTGGCTGTTGGCATTTTTCCTTGTTCTTCCTTAACCTACTATGAAATCAGGTATCTACATTTATGGGATCTGTGTGTAAACTAAGAGCAGAATCAGGTTTTATACCCGAAGTGACCTCATGAGTGCCTGCCTGGATTCAAAGCTAGTCCTTTTTGCTGTTTCTCTCAACTGTTCAGAGTTCAAAGTTACACCCTTAACGGTTTATATCAGATAAGTGAGGTCTTGTTGATATATTTTGGAAATCCCCCATTGAGTCACATTTACCTGCATGAGGAAGGGAAGGCACTTGTCAATGTGTATAAGAATGAATCACAAATATCCTGGAAATAAGAGTATGGGGAGGGGGTAGGTGGTCTGCTGTGCTTATTTGAGGAAGACACCAAGGTTAGGAAAAGTGCATGTAATTACTCTGATAAAAGGGCAAATGACTGAAACTAGTTTTATCAGTGAGAAAAAACAAAAGAGCCCACAATAGGTAGTTCAATAGAGGAATTTAATTAAGATACTAATATGTTGGAAAGCATAAATGGCCAAAAGGGAGGTAGTAAGGCAGTCGGGATTGTAGCAATAACTGGAAGTTGCTACCATGCCTACTGTAAAAGGACACATATCATTTTCTAGTGCCTAGGATATGGTTCCACCTAATGAGTGCTTGACCTCAGGGTAAGGACTTTCTGTCTGAAAGGGTATGCAACAATGGAAAATACATCATCCCACCATAAGTGATGCTTCCCAAAGCATAGAGAGGAGACAAGTAGGCTGGCCTCTTCCTCTATTTCACCCTCCAGTTTTCTACCAGGTCATTCCCAATGACTAAACAGAACCAGATGTTGGTTTGGTGAATGTAACTGGCCGTTATCGGAGCAAAATAAGCAAACAGAAACAGACAAATATGAGAGGAAAGAGACAAGTGGTCAGCCCACTAGTGAGAGATAATTGGTTGTAATCAAGGGATAATATTGAGGCTCGTTCTTGTGGGAATTATGTTTAAACAAGCCTGTGTGTCAGGGAAATGAGATGGCAGAGTGGAAATGAAGGTAGTTTCAATGATTCCTCACAAATGGAGGAATCCAGCTGCCCTGGATTTACATCTTGTGAACAAGTTATTCTCCATCCTCTTGGTTTGGTCAGAGCTTAATCCAGGAAGACATAAATTGTTCTTACGACCTTCCTCCTATGAAATGATTGATTTCAATGCCTCTGTGTCTGCATATGCATGAAAAGATAAATATCTGTTCATCTATAGGTTCTTTTCCTCAGATTCCCAATCTCCAGAGCAGGGATAAAGCCACAAATCTGCCAGAACACCCAAGAAAAGCAATTAGTTCATTTTAGACATATTTAAATATGTTGAATAAACAATTTTGTGTTTTCTTTGGGGCCTATTACACTTGAGCTTGAGAAGTACTTACTAATAATTTTTTGGTTAATATCCACTTGAATCACTTTAAATTAGCATTTCAAAATCAGGCTGAGTCCAAAGGCCAGAGGGTTGGCAGAGAGATGATGACAGAAGCTGAATCTCAACATTCCTTTAGAAAGCTGAGGTTTACAGAGGGTTGGTTTTGGCTTCTCCACTGGAAACTTATGTTTGGACAGCCATCTAATACTAAAAGAGTTTTGATTTTGCCCGGGATTTGGATAATCGACACTAAGTTAGCCTGATGTTGTTGGAAAGAAACCGACCTGGGCTAGGAGTCAGAAGATCTGGCTTTGCTGTCAAACCTGCCTTCACAGTTCTGTGACCTTGAGTGTATCACTTAATATTGCTAAGGTTTGGAAGGTAGGGTGGAGGATGTGTGTGAGCTGTTGGGAGGCAGGGAGGAGGTAAATTTATTGAGAACAAAGAACAAAAGTCTTCTTCTGACACAGTGGGTGTTAACTTTCTGTTGAGCCCCATGTCCTCAAAGAGACACATGCAAGGAACGCAGAAATGTGCATTAAAATATGGCATTTGCTCCAACTAGTTATCATATCAGCTTGATCACATCAGTCATGTTCCTTCACCTCATTGTGGCATTTTTCTTCTTCAAAAACACCAGTAGATTGATAAAAAATATCTTACAATATAGTGATTATCCTTCTAATAGGACCCAGACAAATGTAGGCACAAATCCAAGTCCACAGCTATGTGACCTTAGGTAAGTCACAAAACTTTCTTAAACCTCTGTTTCCACATCTGTGAAATAGAAAAGATAATAGCCCCTACCTCAATGCTGTGTGCACTGAATGAGGGGAAGAATGCATTAGAGCTCTTAGTGCAGCACCTAACACAAAGCCTCAATCAGTTCTGTATGTTAATACAATGGTAGCTTATTAATAGTTTAATCAGTGTAGTTATTTGTTTTCCCAGTTCTTGGTCTCTAACCATAGCCATCTCCTGGTGAAATCCTTTCACCTGAACTGTGTTTTTGGCTACTTGATGTTTCCTAGGTCTTATACAGGAAATTCTATGTCAGTGCTTAGGAGCCTGTCTCGAGTCCAGTCTCCTCTCAGGTCCTAACTACGTCCGTCTCTTGTCTAGATGTATGAGATCGGTTCCTCAGAAGGAAGTATCAGGCAAAGGATTCATGAGGATGTAATTAAATCTGAAAGAGTTGTCAGGAAAAAATAGTAGAAGAGTGGCGAGTGGGGAATAAAGAGACCACACAGTGTGTGGTATCAAGCAGATCCCAGGGAGGGAAATGTTGGCTCAGTCCTATGGAGGAGCATGGATTATACATTGATTTGCAGGTAGTAATCTGGCTCCCTGGAAAAGTTGGAATTGTCCCAAGCAAACCTCAAGAAAACTTGAGGTTGTATCCAGCAATTATTGGTTGTAGGCTACCCCCAGGCATTTAAAGCTCTGCCTCTACTAAGAGGAGGTGATTGTAGGCAGCCTGTGGAAAAGCTTCTTACCAAGAGACATAGGTCTAGCAGCTATTGATAAAAGCACACTTGGAATGGATAGACAAAAATGTATCTTAAATATTCTCACCAACGTGCAAAAGAAGTTAATTATATGAGGTGATGGATGTGTTAAACATCTTGATATCAGTAATCATTCCACAATGTATATCTATAATCATCACCTTGCACACTTGAAATGTATAGAATTACATTTTTCAACTATTCCTCAACAAAGATTATGAAGCAGGAGAGGATAAAGGAATCCATAGGAATAGGAGAAGCATCTTTCATAGCAATAATGCTAATAATAGTTTCCCTGAGCATAGTACTTTGCCCGTAATACTTCCACTCTCATGTCATTTAGCTCTGTGAAGGATTGTTATTCTGTATTGATAGATGGTGAAGATAAGTCTCATTTAACACATGTGCATATGTACACACACGTAGACATAAATATATTTAAAAATGCGTTTAACAATCCATAATATTTAGTCTTTCCACTAAAGCAGGTCACTTAATGGGTTTTTTTTTTTTACAAATTTATTTGTGCTATAGTGCACACACACACACAAAAAAAAGCTTTGTAACTTTTAAAAAAAATTTTAAATATTTTAATCCCTGCTGAGTTAGGACAGTTCAGTTGTCAGAAGATTATGAGGATGAATTGCATAGAAAATTCCCAAAGTAGTGAAAAGATAATTTTTGTCTCTCCTCTGGGGGAAAGAGATACACTTTTCTAGCACTGTAGTGCATGATAGTTGTTGTAGTGATGCTTATTAGAACTTCTTCTCAATAATATCACAGCCACTGTCAAATTACAGTTACACATGTAAACAGCTGAGTAGGGAATATCTGGATTTCTGCCATATGTTCTCTCTCCAGCTCCTGCTGATCAGTTGAATCTCTCACAGCAAGGTATGGATCAAAATTGGATATGGGTATAATGGGCCTTGGAGTTCCCCTTTATCAGTTGCTAGAATAAGGAAAGAGTTGAGAAACACCTAAGTCTTGATGTCCACTGATTCTGACATGCAAATAAAGCACACTGTAGTACCTGGGACCATATAAAGCTTCTTTAGCCATCAATCCATTACCTTCTCTCACGGGAAAAGAGAACCAGACAGTGGGATCTTGCTCCCTGACTCCTGGAACCCCAGCTTGCCTTTCTTCTCATCTGAGTTAAGATGTTTTGGTTGCCTGGATACAGCTGAGCTTGTGAAAAAATGTCACTGAGCTGCTGTCATGATGGCCATTTTATCACCATGATTTATAAATGGATTATCTGTGAAAATGGCTCTAGTTTTAATCATGCTTCCTGCAGGAAAAGGATTGTTCATGTTGGTTTGTTTCAATGACAGGTCCAGCTACTCTGATATTTTACAATGGTTGGCAGATGCTTTACTGCAAATGATATCCATCCTCCATAAAGAATTAGTTAGCTTCTAATATTGTTAACCTCAAAATGTGTGTTCTACTTACTCCCTCAGTCCTATTTCAGATTCATTCTTTGGGGGAATCAGAACTCTCCATCCCATTTTCCTCTAATTCCATTTGAAGAAGGAAGCAATAATCAACAAATTGTTTCCACAGTGTTCCATATATGGGAATCAGTCTTTGATGTATTTATAAAAAATAGATTTCAATGAAGAATGGGGGAAAATGCACAATTTCCTCTTTTTGGGTCTTCAATGAAAGGAAATATACCTGGAATCTATCACATTATTACCATCAGTTCATTTGGTCTGTATCACAGGCAGGTACCATTACCTTTATTGATCCTCATTCTTAAAACAATCTTTCAAGATGGGATCATCTCCACTTAGAGTCAACCAAGGATTAGCTTGGTTAAGTGACATAGTTAAGTGGCAGGAATGAGATTTCAGTTAGATTTCTAAGATCTAGTCCTTCATTTATTTTCATCATTCTCGTGCTTGCTAGGGTTTGTTCGACAGAGCACTAGGCCTGTACAATCTCCATACCTCTGCCTCCTCCTACTTGCTCTCAAAAAAGGTGGAAAAAAAAAAATTTCAAAGAAACAGTCTTGAGGAATCACTGTGTACAGTAATATTAAGAAAATTCGAGGAGGCCCTGCTTTCTATGTCATTTTATTTAGCTGATCTTTTCCCAAAACTTAGTCAACCATGAAATATGTGTTTGACTGATACTTGCTGACAGAACCCTGTGGATAAGGTTTTAAGAAAAGCTCCATTAGATTATATTTCAGTGCCCGCTTTTACAGTTGTTTTTTTTTTTTCCTTCTTTCTTATTTTACATTTACTTGCATTTTCAGGAAATTCATAACAAAATTTTATAATATCAGTAAAATTAACTCTAGCATTTCTTTCTTTCTTCCTCTTGAATATTATTTCCTCTCCTTCTCCAGCTTCTTATCCCACTGCTTCTCCTCCTCCTCATGTCCTGTCACTATCATCATCATGTTTTTTTTCTTCATCACAGTCATGAACTGTATTTGAGCACAAATGCCATGTGAATACCACTCTTGCCCTTGTGTCATCCTAACTATTTAATGAAGATCAGAGTGGTTAAATATATTCTCCAAATCACAGAGCTATAAAGTGGCTGAGCAGAGAGTCAAACCCCTGAATTACTTTTAAATCTTATTCATAGAAGCACAAGAAAGCAGGCCTGGACTTTATTTCAGTTTATTCCATACTTTGCTCTTGGAAAATTGACTCATTGAAGATTTAAGAGACAAAACTCAAGGGTCAGGGCAAAACAGCAGTAGAGCAAGGTATAAACCCAGTCTTTCTGATCATCAGGCCAAATCTATTTCTAGAAGGAACTTGGTGACACTCCTGGCAACATATCAAATAGATTTTCCACCACCTCCTTTTCATTTTAGGAGTTCAAATATGTGACTCAGGTCATCTGGCATGTGATATGCTCGGCACACTAATGTACTTTGTAACTAAATGGAAACTCCACTTTTAATTAACCAACAGTGATTAGCATATCAGTTACTCTAGGCCATTACAGATTGGACCAAAAACTTGACCATATGAGTATGAAATAAGCACTATTAAATTTTTATTTAGATAGAGATTCAACTAAACTGCTAGTTCTACTATCAAAAAGCGAAATTATCTTTTACTAAGATTTAGATTGTAATCAGTGTTAAAAACTGCCATTAGCTTTTTGCTGAGTGTATCCTTCTCATCTCTGTGGAATTGTCTGATCACCAAAATGATAATGAAATAAAATGAAAATGAGCCTTATGTTCAACTATGAGATTTTGTCAGACATAAAAAAATTCAATGCATCTTAAAAATTGAGCATTTTTCAAATTTAAAATTTCCTGTAGGAACATAAAGGTGAATGCATTTATGCACCTTTTCAGGAGCCACATATACACACAAATCTGACCTAAATTGGGATGCATTTATTTTCATTTATTAGAACACCAATTTTTTAGTGGTGATTAAGTATGCTTTTTATGAACAGCAATGCCCCCTAGGATCACAAGATTATTTGTGGATTATTAATTATGTCTGCTGCTGAAGTGCAGAAAAAGGGACGGAAAATGTCTGGGGCACTCAGATAATTATAAGTCAAGAAATAGAATTTAGGTTTAAAATATAGTTTGATGACAACCAAAAGGAGACCTAATTTGTTTATTTTGTAACAGGATGCAGTTCAGGGAAGGAAATACATGAGTTTTAGTCTAGAGGTCTAAGTTTAAGACTTGTTTATACATCAACTGTTCATCTTTTGGTAATGTTATTCATTTCTGTGACCTTTTAAATATCTTTGTATAGAGTATACAGAGACATTAAGTCACTCCTGTATAGTTGTGCCCTTTAAATTTGAGATAATAGAAGTAAAGTTTCCGAGACAAAGCTCACACAATAGGAATTCAACAAATGTATTCATGTTGCATTATCCTTTGATTGTTGTTGTTGTTCAGTCGCTAAGTCATGTCCAACTCTTCACGACCCCGTGGACTGCAGTATGCCAGGGTTCCCTATCCTCCACTATCTCCCAGAGTTTGCTCAAGTTCATGTCCATTGAGTCAGTGATGCCATCCAACCATCTCATCCTTTGTCCCCCTCTTCTCCTTTTGCCTTCAATCTTTCCCAGCATCTTTTGATTAACATTTGCTTAAAATGAAGTTATAAGGCTGTGTAAGTGTCCAATAGGTTAGGTAATGGACATAGGGAGGCCTATTGATTGAAGGTTGAAGAGTATTTGGTTATGTATCTTTCTTAGAGTTTGGACAGATAACTGATACCTAAAGAAATCCAGATATATGCACTGTATTCATGGGTTGTAGTCTCATTGGTACTAATCAAATTGGAAGCAGGGCATTATATTTAAAGTCATTATAATTACCTGATTTATGAAATAAACCTAGATTGATGAAACTATGCCTGTTAAAGATAATGTTCATGGAATAAATTGAGCTAAAAATGGATGGCACTCCACAAGTTATCATCTTTGAATGCAAGTAAAAACAGAATAGTATACAAAACTATCATGAGATGGTTTGGCTGTTTGATTTTTCCCAAAACACTCACATTCTGATTTCCAGATTTCTCACATGTCAAATGGCACTAATACAAATATATGCACTGTGTATATGGATACACAAGCACAAGCACACACACAGTCTGTCTTTGGAAAATACTAAATCTGTTATAGTGTAATTAGATACTAAGTTGAAAGTTGTGTCTATTTGTATTCTTAAAACGGTAATACTTGAGCAGACTATCAGATTAAGATTCCCCACCTTCTGTTTTTCAAGATGACAAAAAGCATATACATAAGATACAAGGTTCTTAAAATTTGTATACAAAAATAATAAAGGAAAAAATAAAATGAAACTCACTGCTATTGGTATTATCATAAAATCTGTTTAGTTCAATACAGTATAGAGTAGTATGTCTGTTTACAGGTGACCTGAGTGCTGGTACAAAAGTTTACTGCCCTTGAGTCTCATATCTGCCTATACTCTGCTTATAGCATTACTGATTCTTGGTATTACACAGACACACACACACACTCACACTCTCTCTTAATTCAGTTATCATGGAGAATCATAGATTTGTACTTTTAAGGCAACATTTGATATTTATAAATAATCAATGAGCTTATTCACTGGGATTTCAAATGTAAATGAAACTTCGAATACTTCTAGAAGTAACTCCCGTGTTTCCAAGGATCATGGTTCTGATGCAGTAGTGTCATTCTCATGTTTTCATTTTATTTCTCTCTGTATTATACAGTTTCCTATATAAATTATTTTATAGTTTCAGTAATTAAGATTTTTCAGTATTCTTATTTTCTACTTTTCTATATCTGTCTCTTAAAGTAGTAGAAAATTAACCCTTTAGAAAAAGGGAGGTGGGAGGGGAGCACTCATTGAGAACCTATGCTATGCCAGACATGAAACAAGACATGTGACAGTGAGGCTTTCACTTCATCTTCACAACCATCCTATGAGATGGGTATAATTTTCCTCACTTGATGAGTGAGTAAGCTGAGGCCCAGAGAGCACTATGTAGTGGCTGAACGGAGCTTTGAATATGAGTTTTAGTGGCTATAAACCTGTGTTTCCACACTTGTTCTACTGAATGTCAGTGATCATAGTTCACTTTCTATTTATCTTGTCAGTCATACAAAATGTCTAGCTCAATTTTTTCAGATAGAGCCTCAATAAATGGCAGTTAATGGTGACAAAACAGGACTGGATCAATGAAATCACCATTAAAGTCTGCCTTAGTTTTATTGGTTAAGTTAATGAGAAACCACAGTGGGGGGAAAAAAATCAATGTATCGGTTCTTCTCTGAATGAGAAACTCATGTGAGAACTTGACAGTTATACAAAGGAGGTTTTTTGTTTTTTTTGTTTTTTTTTTTAAACTGGTTTGAGGTAGTAGTGTTCTCCCTGTTGGATCTTCTCTTTTATTTCTTGCATTAAAACACTGCACTATCCCAATATCATCATCAATATAAGTTGATGCTGATTTTTTCTTCATTGTTAGGATTACTAGGTTGCCAGATATGCCTTCTGGTCCAGAGAATCCAGTGAACCTAAGTAACCATGGAGTGCTCTTGAAAATCATCTGCCATATGTTAATGGTCCACATGTTCCTGTCGCTGGAAAATTTACTTTTCTGTTATAGTGCCTGAGTTAGTGTTTGTTGTTAAAATAATCAACCCATTGGACATCCCTGCTTGTGATTTATTTTTAAAGATAAGACATTATTTTAGAAAGCACCACAAATGCCACCCAAGCTGATACTTTAATCACACACACACACACACACACACACACACATACACACATAATGCAGGTTTCTTTATTGACACCACTTGAAACATCCTATGTTAACCATGTTAAAAAACTTTTAAGCAGTAAATTTTTTCAGCCTCATTAAAATTGCAATATGAATGCTTGGGAAATGTATCTTTGCACATAGAATTTTCTTCTATTCCTGGAATAAGCCTCAATTCTCACAAAGTCAGTATAATTATACAGAAGACATATATGAATGTATACAACTATGATTATCCACAAACTTTGAAGATTTCTAAACAACACGTGCACA
The DNA here is from genome assembly GCF_033118175.1 of Dama dama. NCBI lineage: Eukaryota > Metazoa > Chordata > Mammalia > Artiodactyla > Cervidae > Dama > Dama dama. The sequence goes on from NC_083684.1 coordinate 37,488,444, forward strand.
GATCTTTATGTCGCCACACAGAGGGGAGAATTATCTCCTACAATGAAATGGAAAAATGGGGACAAGTTAATCATCCAAAGGAACAAAGAGTAATGCAACAGCTCCGTTGCCCTTGAAGGGCACATTCTCTGAAAAATTCAGTACTGACTAAATCTAACTAGGCCCACTGTGTCAGTTAAGCACTGTGAGCCTCCCCATGACCCCAGCATTTAAGCCCTGAAGTTACCTTAATATCTTGTCTCTTTTTGCAGTTTGTAGTAGTCTTGAGGTTTTATTTTATAGAAGAAAATATACTGTAGTGGCAAGAAGCTCTGCTGAGCTAAGATTCTGTTGTCAGACCAAACTTCCTCAAGCTACTTGCCAATAATTTAAAATGCTAATTGTTAGCAGTGTCTCCTCAGCAGTAATAATAATAGTAATAATTGGCCAAAATATTTCCCTTACCAAATAATTATAGGTGAAATTCCAAACTCAAGTTACCCCGGGATCTTAGGTTTCATTTTGTCTTATGGTAGAGGTGAATGATGATATTTACCTCACAATTACTGAGAAATTAAATAAGAACATCTATGTTAAGCTTTCAGTATAGAACCTGGTGCCGGGTAAGTTCTCTTTAGTGATACGTTATACCAATGGTAAAAGTTGTAAAGAGTACTGGTAGTAATAGCAATATTAATTGTGCATAATCCTGTTCTTTCCATTTGTGAATAACACAGGTTCTAATGGTAGTTTCCAACAGAAGGAAAAAATTGGATATAGATAGTCCTGGGGCCCTTTATAAACCAGCACAGTGTTTCACTACAAGTGAGTATTGGATCCAAAAGGTTTTGTGTTTGAGAGAAGGCCTAAGTGCCTACATCTTATTCAATACCAACATAATAGACACTTTTCCTAGATTGGATCCACATTTACTGTAATAATCTATAGATAGTTTTCTATGATTCTCAATTGACATTTTGAAAATGTTCCCAGAAACCAGTTTGAATTGTTCTTTTCAGAAACCAAGTGGATGGCACAGTCTTATTTCTTCAAATCAGTCTATGTGAGAATGAGGCTAAAAGAGGAAAGGAGATACTTATTGAGTGTAAAAGAGAGAGACTGAGGTTAAAGCTTTAGAGGACACTGATCAACACGTTAGATGGTACCCATAGTAGGGCAACTGGGAAAGAAAGGATTAAAGCACTCCTACCCACTGGCAGAATAGTTGAAGACCTGTGGAGGGTTAATTCAATGACGAAAAGCCAGGCTGGAAAAAAACAGCTGGCTATAACTATATGCAAATTCAGTAAAGTCAGTTATAGTTGATATAAGTCTGAGAGTCAGATTGTGGAGCAATAGAAATTCATTGGTCCTAATACAAGGAAGAATGCTTTAACAGACTTATCCAAAGCTTTAACATGTTGCCTTAGAAGGCAGAAAGCTTCCATCAACACTTACTACAATGAATTTAAATATTCATTGCTAATGGATAATCTAGAGAAAAACTTACATGTGACAGAGAAAAGGGACAAGTAACTTTCAATCCAGAATGACCTTCAATGCAGGCCTGATGGGTTTGGATCTTATGAGTACTGGTCAACTTGGCCTGGCAACCATATAAATCCTTGTGTTATAATTTTCTAGTGAGATCAACTGGATCTGTGTTTTCAAGTGCCAGTTTAAAATCTTAGACTCATAGACTTTTGAAGCTGGAAGTAACCTTAGAATCGGCCTAGGCTAGATTCCACAGACAGGAAGTTGAAAAGCATCCTGAGACTATGTCCTGGCTCTGCAGAGAATGTCTGTTCCTGCCAGAGAGAGTGTCTCCTCCATCAATAATGTCTGCTAGAGACTGAGGGTGAGATGAGCAGGATGAGTGAAATGTTTGTGTGTCTGTAGTGTCCTTGCTCAATCTGTGCTGCTTCCTCACTTCATAACTGAGGCTCAGAAAATACCAGAGTGTCCCTTAATGACAACAGCTAGATCTTGGATGAGGACATAAGATTTTACAAGAGATGTATGATGAATAAATTGACCCAGTGTAACATTTCTGCCTACCTCTGGTTAGTTGTTTCTTCAGTTTGTATACCCAATAAAAACAGAACTTGCTGCTCTTCCATTGACAGGTCATGTCCTATACTTTGTGGTCCCATGGACTTCAGCACACCATCTTCCCTATCCCTCACCATCTCCCAGAGTTTGCCCAAGTTCATGTCCATTGAATCGGTGATACCATCCAACCATCTCATCCTCTGTCTCCCTCTTCTCCTTCTGCTGTCAATCTTTCCTAGCATCGGGGTCTTTCCCAGTGAGTTGACTGTTCGCATCAGGTAGCCAAAGTATTGGAGCTTCAGCTTCAGCATCAGTCCTTCCAAAGAGTATTAAGCTTTGATTTAAGAGTGACTGGTTTGATCTCCTTGCTTTCCAAGGGACTCTCAAGAGTCTTCTCAAGCACCGCAGTTCCAAAGCATCAATTCTTCAGTGCTCTGCCTTCTTTATTGTCCAGAACTTGATACAAGAACACTAGTATATGTTTGGATGATACTGTATCAATATCACTTGCCTGGCACTGTTCTAATTATTTTCCCTTATTTAACTCATTTGATCTTCATGTCAACATCATGAGGTACATTTTATTTTAATGACTCCTATTTCACAGATAAGGAAACCAGAACCAGCCAGGTTAAATATCTTGCTTAAAGCTCCATGATAAGCAGTGGAGCTCAGATTTGAACCTAGGAAGGCTAGGCAGCCCAGACCCAGAGTCTAGTCTCATGACTACTCTGTTGCTTTGCCTTTATGGGAAGTTTGTTTAGTTCACAAATGATTCTCTCCCCAGCCCCAATGGTATTACCTTTACTTTCTCTCTAATGGTTGGGTGGGGTGAGTAGAAGAAAAGCTGCCACTTCTTGAGCATTTACTTACCCATGTAAGACCCTGCAGAGCCTTCTTTATCCTACATGGAGACAAGCTGTCTGTCGGACTGCACCCAGAATGATTATGTAGAACAGAATCTTCTAACGAGCTGTGATATTAATATATATGAAACATAAGCAGGGAATAAACTTTGGTTATTTTGAGTAAACAATACCTTCAGGATGTACTTGGATATATTATAGAAATTCTTCTGGATGGTCCAGTGTTGTGTACCACCCTTACAACACATTAACTATCAGAAAAAAATTCTACAATCCACTTCGAAGAGGTTGTTGATCATTGTCAAAATAGTTTTAAAGGATAAAAAGATACCCAATTCCCAGCTTCTTCAAGCCAGATAAAGACTATTTTCATGAAGTGGTGGTGGTGGTTTATTCTCTAAGTCGTGTCAAACTCTTGCAACCCCATGGACTGTAGCACACCAGACTTCTATGTCCATGAGTTTTCCCTAGGCAAGAATGTGGTGTGGGTAGCCATTTCCTTCTTCAGGGAATCTTCCCAACCCAGGGATCCAACCCAGGTCTCCTGCATTGCAAGCAGATTCTTTACCAACTGGGCCACCAGGGAAGCCCACTTCCTTGAGTGAATGAGACAAATGAAGACAAAAACCAATCCCAAAATTCTTTCAGACTCAATGAAGAAAGGCATTGGAAGAATAGTGAGTACCCTTTCCTTGCAGCATCCACTGATTTCAAGAAGAAGTCTCTTTTTTGACCTAATATGCTAGAAAACTTTCTTTAGTTCTTAAAAGACATTAGCAAAATAAGCAGTTTGCAATAAAAAAATTCTATATAAAATATGCATGCCTTAACCACAGCATTCCTCCAAATTGTGCACAACATGCTAATTACAAAGAAACCCAGGTTTTGTTAAGTATAGGCTCTTAATGAAAGAAACATAGTCATGTGACTAACTGCAGCTATTGGGGAAAAAGAAAAAGGTTGAAATAGAATGAGCTAGAAGAGAATGAAAGAAATCCATGTGGATTAATATTTGTGGCCCTGTACCAGAAAACTAGAATAGTGCTCACAACCCAGCATTTCCCCCTGGTTTGAGAACAGTGTATGCATGCTCTCAGGAGGACATGTAATCCCCCCAACTTTACCACCTCAGTGGGCAAGTCTAACGAAGGCAAGTCTGGAATAAAGGAACCTTTCCCATTCAGAGATCTATGGTGTCAAAGGTAGGAGAAGCTAAAGACACTGTCTTATAACAAAACTTATGAAGGCTTTTTAAAAACTATGTCCTGATAAACAAATAAAAATAAACAACAACCAAAAAAACCATGTCCTAAGAGGAGTGCCTTAAAGGATCTGGAAAACATAGTAGCAACAGAAATACCATCAGGTGGAAGGGAGATGAGACAATGTATATAGGAGATAAATGAATTAGAACAGTACATCAAGATGGGTTTACCAACAATGATCATATGGCCATATGGGTTTAAACATATAACCAGAAATAATCCTCTCTTTATGTCCCATGGTTGCAAATATTTTAGAATAATCTCCTTAATAAGAAATTAATAACCACTACATTTGAAATTAAAAGACACTTGCTCCTTGGAAGAAAAGCTATGATGAACCTATACAGCATATTAAAAAGCAGAGATGTTACTTTGCTAACAAAGGTCCATCTAGTCAAAGCTATGGTTTTTCCAGTAGTCATATATGGATGTGAGAGTTGGACTATAAATAAAGCTGAGCACCAAAGAATTGATGCTTTTGAATTGTGGTGTTGGAGAAGACTCTTGAGAGTCCCTTGGAATGCAAGGAGATCCAACCAGTCCATCCTAAAGCAAATCAGTCCTCAATATTCATTGGAAAGACTGATACTGAAGCTGAAACTCCAGTACTTTGGTCACCTGATTCAAAGAACCAACTCGTTGGAAAAGACCCTGATTCTGGTAAAGGTTGAAAGCATGAGGAGAAGAGGACAACAGAGGATGAGATGGTTGAATGACATCACCAATGTAATGGACATGAGTTTGAGTTGTCTCCAGGAGTTGGTGATGGTCAGGGAAGCCTGATGCGCAGCAGTCAATGGGGTCACAAAGAGTCAGACATGACTGAGTGACTGAACTGAATTGACAAACTCTGATCTTCTCTCTCCACTTTTTCTTACCTCATCTAATTTCATTTCTTTAGAATAATTCATGTTTAATTATTTGATAGTTTTATTTCTCTCTCACTAGAAACTAAGATTAGGGAGAGCTGAAACCTGTTCTAATCTATTTTATTAAGTATACATTCCCAGAACAGAGAATAATGCCTAGCATGTAGTTGGTTTGGGATGAAATTTTGAATGGATGAATGTTCCTCACAAAAATGGTCGCTGATGGGCATTTCATTAGGTATAGGAAGAGCAGGATTATGAGGCCCGAGCTTAGTAGCTTTGAAAGAACTGAAATCAATGAGTAGAATAGTATCTCCTGAACAAGGCAGGACACAAAAATAAAGGACAGAAATGGTATGGACCTAACAGAAGCAAAAGATATTAAGAAGAGGTGGCAAGAATACACAGAAGAACTGTACAAAAAACATCCTCACAATCCAGATAATCACGATGGTGTGATCACTCACCTAGAGCCAGACATCCTGTAATGTGAAGTCAAGTGGGCCTTAGGAAGCATCACTATGAACAAAGCTAGTGGAGGTGATGGAGTTCCAGTTGAGCTATTTCAAATCCTGGAAGATGATACTGTGAAAGTGCTGAACTCAATATGCCAGCAAAGTTAAAAAAAAAGAAAAAACTCAGCAGTGGTCACAGAATTGGAAAAGGTCAGTTTTCATTCCAATCCCTAAGAAAGACAATGGCAAAGAATGCTCAAACTACCACACAATTGCACTTATCTCACACGCTAGTAAAGTAATGCTCAAAATTCTCCAACTCAGGCTTCAGCAATATGCGAACCGTGAATTTTCAGATGTTCAAGCTGGTTATAGCAGAGGCAGAGGAACCAGAGATCAAATTGCCAACATCTTCTGGATCATTGAAAAAGGAAGAGAGTTCCAGAAAAACATCTATTTATGCTTTATTGACTATGCCAAAGCCTTTGACTGTGTGGATCACAATAGACTGTGGAAAACTTTTCAAGAGAACACCTGACCTGTCTCTTGAGATACCTGTATGCAGGTAAGGAAGAAACAGTTAGAACTGGACATGTAACAACAGAATGGTTCCAAATAGGCAACGGAGTACGTCAAGGCTGTATATTGTCACCCTGATTGTTTAACTTACATGCAGAGTACATCATGAGAAACTCCGGACTGGAAGAAACACAAGCTGGAATCAAGATTGCTGGGAGAAATATCAATAACCTCAGATATGCAGATGACACCACCTTTATGGCCGAAAGTGAAGAAGAACTAAAGAGCCTCTTGATGAAAGTGAAAGAGGAAAGTGAAAAAGTTGGCTTAAAACTCAACATTCAGAAAACTAAGATCATGGAATCTGGTCCCATCACATCATGGCAAATAGATGGGGAAGCAGTAGAAACAGTGGCTGACTTTATTTTTTGAGAGGGGCTCCAAAATCACTGCAGATGGTGATTGCAGCTATGAAATTAAAAGATGCTTACTCCTTGGAAGGAAAGTTACGACCAACCTAGACAGCATATTAAAAGGCAGAGACATTACTTTGTCAACAAAGGCCCATCTAGTCAAAGCTATGGTTTTTCCAGTAGTCATGTATGGATATGAGAGTTGGACTATAAAGAAAGCTGAGCACCGAAGAATTGATGCTTTTGGACTGTGGTGCTGGAGAAGACTCTTGAGAGTCCCTTGGAATGCAAGGAGATTCAGCCAGTCCATCTTAAAGGAGATCAGTCCTGGGTGTTCATTGGAAGGACTGATGTTGAAGCTGAAACGCCAATACTTTGCCGAAGAGCTGACTCATTGGAAAAGACCCTGATTATGGGAAAGATTGAGAGCAAGAGGAGAACAACAGAGGATGAGATGGTTGGATGGCATCATTGACTCAATGGACATGAGTTTGGGTAAGCTCCGGGAGTTGGTGATGGACAGGGATTCATGGGGTTGCAGAGAGTTGGACACAGCTGGGCGACTGAACTGACTGACTGACTGAACAAGGCAGAATCCCAGGTACCAGTCATGGGGAAGAAGATACAGGTGGGACTCAGGCTCATTTGCTGCTTCACCCTCTTCTTCCAATCAGGTACTCATTTAACATTTTTTGAGCAGCTCTTACACACTACATATTAGACACTTTTTCAAAGATAAACAATGTCTGATCACTACTCACGGAATTTGTGTTGTAGAGAGAAAGGCAAGTGAATGACAGATAACTGGAGCACAGAGGGAGATTTTGGAGGATGCTGGTTAAGGGCAGATACTGGGGTGCACCCTCTTGGGTTGGAAGGAGCCTGTTTTTTCTCCTAATGCAGAAAGTCTCTCAGCACTTAAGTTTTGATTGTCACACCTATAAGTAAAATGAACAATTCTTTGCCATATCCATGGGATTCTCCAAGCAAGAATACTGGAATGGGTTGCCATTTCCTTCTCCAGGGGAACTTCCCGACCCAGGAATTGAACCCAGGTCTCCCGCACTGCAGTCAAATGCTTTACCAACTGAGCTATGCACGAAGCCCCTGTAGCAACCTAGGCCCAGTGAAATTCAGTAACTTGTCTAACACATAGCTGATTTTTGAAACATTTTAATAAAGTAGACAATCTATTCATTGTCCTTTTGTCAATGACCTAAGATGAGATAAACTGCACCCAGGTCTCATTATTAGGAAAGTTGTTCCTTTGACAAATTCAGAATCCAATCAGTTTCCTTGAGCACAACTCAATCATCATAACCTCTGTCATCAAAACCCTGAACTTAAATGTTGCTTTCAATAGTTCTGGATATGGGAAGCCTTCTGATGTTTATTCTTTTGTTTGCTGTAGTCTGTGTCTCTGATTCTTCCCCCAAGGCATAGGTAAGAACTCCTCCTAGTTAACCTCTTGGTTCACTGTGTCATGACTGGAAGACCGTCTTCACAAGGTTGAATTGATTACTGATAGTTCCTTAGAAGGAGGGGAAAAAAAATCTCTACACTGCTCAGCCAGTTTTTTTTTTCCCCTAAATTTCATCCTAACCTGGATTTTCAGAGACATTTTTGAGAAATGAGAATACATAGCAGGAATAAGATATCTTACTTTTATCATGTGCTGTGATGTCTGGAAATGTTTGATACAAAGGCAATTTAAATGGTAATAAATAGTATGTATGCATGTGTGTGTATATATATACAGTGGTGTTTATATTATATATATAATTTAAGTGTCTTAAATTATATTTATATGATGATAAAATATATGTATAATATTATCATATACCTTTTACATTTATCATTATTTGTGTGTGTGTATATATATATATAATTCAGTTGTTTTATTCACTGACTAATATTATTTTATTTGTTTATGCATTCACTCATTCGTAAATAGTAAGGGTATTGGTAAAATTAATAGTAACAGCTGGTAAAGGATAAACCCAGACCCTTGCCCTTTTACGGGTTACTTAAATACCTTATTATGCATCAGTCTTCTCCCAAAGAGCTTATGTTGAAGAAATATCTGGCTTGGTTTTGTTCAAGTGTGAGTTTCTGAAGATGAAATTCATCTCCATGCATTGTTTTGAAGAGTTTAAGGGAAAGGGCTTCCAGAGTTTTCTTGAAAAACATGTGGCTGTTTAAATAATTTAGGAGATTATCAACAAAGGAACCACAAAACACTCATAATATGGACTACAACATAGGACAAGGTTCCTCTCATTGAACTTCATTTTAAGTTATTGGGAAAGAGGGAAAGACCTCTGTGTAGTTATTTACTTCATAACCATAAGCATCCCAACCCCTATGAAGTGTATGCTGGTTGATTTTTCAGCATTTTGAATAATAAGCTTCAGTTCAGTTCAGTTCAGTTCAGTCGTGTCTGACTCTTTGAGACCCCATGAATCACAGCACGCCAGGCCTCCCTGTCCATCACCAACTCCCGGAGTTTACTCAAACTCATGCCCATCGAGTCGGTGATGCCATCCAGCCATCTCATCCTCTGTCGTCCCCTTCTCCTGCCCCCAATCCCTCCCAGCATCAGGGTCTTTTCCAATGAGTCAACTCTTCGCATGAGGTGGCCAAAGTATTGGAGTTTCAGCTTCAGCATCAGTCCTTCCAATGAACACCCAGGACTGATCTCCTTTAGGATGGACTGGTTGGATCTCCTTGCAGTCCAAGGGACTCTCAAGAGTCTTCTCCAACACCACAGTTCAAAAGCATCAATTCTTCGGCCCTCAGCTTTCTATCACAGTCCAACTGTCACATCCATACATGACCACTGGAAAAACCATACCCTTGACCAGACGGACCTTTATTGGCAAAGTAATGTCTATGTTTTTTAATATGCTATCTAGGTTGGTCATAACTTTCCTTCCAAGGAGTAAGTGTCTTTTAATTTCATGGCTGCTGTCACCATCCACAGTGATTTTGGAGCCCAAAAAAATAAACTCTGACACTGTTTCTATTGTCTCCCCATCTATTTCCCATGAGGTGATGGGACCAGATGCCATGATCTTAGTTTTCTGAATGTACCTATACATTATTCTATGTTGTTCACTTATGAGAATATATCTCTGAATTCCTGGAAGTGGGGATTGCTGGAGTCTTTTAATCGAGCACTTTGGAGATGTTTTGGAAAATCTAAATGGTCACTTCCATAACCAATTTAGCAGTATAATGTCATCAGTTTAGTCAATTAAATGCTGCTGTGTGTATGTGGGTTGAACCGTTAAATTATGTCTCCATAAAGCTGAATTTATTGCAGGGACATAATGTGATGAAGCCAGAGATAAGGTTCTTACTCTACCATTTGCTAGGCATATCGCCATGGAATCTCTGTCTCACTTTTTATATAAGTAATATATATAATGTAAGTTAAAATATATAAAAAGAGATGTACTATAAAAATAATAATTGCCTCTTACAAGTACCATGTTATCAGATTTAGCCAAAAACAAAAACAAACAAAAAAGATCATAGCTAAATTTGAATTTAACATAAATATTTGAAACAGTTTTAGTGTGTGTCTCATGTTATATTTGGGATATATTTTACTTACACTTTAGAAATATATCCTTTATCTGACATTCCAATGTAACTGTGTCCTGTATTTTAACTGGTAACTCTAATCATGAGAATAATTTGAAAGAACCTTTGAAGTAACTCATGTCAGTTTTCTTTCATTCCCCCTGGGTGTTGATAATATTTGCTAAAGAGTGTCATGTTTATGGGGACAGTCTCTGTAGGGAAACATTCTGGGTTCATGCCTTCTTTACTCTCTCTTTTCAGCCAAGTGAATTTAGACATTTTATTGTGCTTAGTTGCTTCAGTTGTATGTGACTCTTTTGTGACCCCATGGACTGTGTAGCCTGCCAGGCTCCTTTGTCCATGGGATTTTCCAGGCAAGAATACTGGAGTGGGTTGCCATGTCCTCCTCCAGATCTTCCTGAGCCAAGTATCAAAACCACGTCTCTTATATGTCCTGAACTGAGTAATTTACCACTAGCGCCATCTGAGATGCCCTTAGACAATTGATTCAAACTCTGTTTCGTTTTTAAGTGGGACTAATAGTAGTACTGACTTCATATCATTGTTATATGAATTAAATATACACTCAATGCTTAGAATCTTATTTTTTACATCAACTATTATTAGTATATCTAATATACTCTCCAAAGTTTGGAACAGAGTATTCACATAGTAAGTATGTTGAATAGAGACAAAAAGAGAGAGATAGAGACAGAGGAAGAGAGGGAGACAGGGATAGAAAGAAAGAGAAGAAAACAACAGAAAGGAAAAGAGAGACAAGATTCACCTAGAGCTAAATAAAAGTGCTAAAGCAAAACAGATACAAGCAGGTTAGTTTGGTTCTGAAAATGATTTGTGCATTTTTTTGTTTTGCTTTTCAAAGGAAACTAGCATCAAAGTTGATTTTAAAAAAAGAAAGAAAGAAAAAGCTTCCAGGATCTCACTAAATAAATACATTTGGAAAAGAATCCATCTCTCGGCTTACATGAAAATAATGAAAAGATGTACAGTGATGACACATTTCAGGAATAAATTTGAAGGGAATTGTTTCATACAGTTTCACAAAGGGACCTTAGGGAAGGAGAGCCTATTCAGTAATTAAATCGCTTGTCGCCCTCACACATTGGCAGATCTACGAAGATGTCACCTCAGGGAATTTGATGACTGCTCTCCCCTGGGAGCACTTCGTTTTGGGAAATCTGAAACTTTATTTAAAGAGGTCATTTGCTACATAGATTCAAGGAGCTATTACACAGAGAGAGATTTTCTTGTTGTTATAAGACATATGGCATATCTTTCATTTATTCTCATAATCAAGCCAAGTTGGATTTGTTCGGTGGATGTAGGTATATTTTAAATGTTTCAGAATAAGGATTTCAGATATTTTTTTTTAATGTAAAGGAGGGAATGCAGTCCATGGGGTCACAAAGAGTCGGACATGACTCAGTGACTAAATTGACTGGCTGACTGTGGAAACTAGTGCTATATTTATGTTCTCTGAATTCAGCCATCAGCTCTGCATATTATTCACATTGTTCTGAGGACAGGAAGAGGGACTTCCCTGGTCAGTTTAGTGTACCTCTTTGAGAAGTGCTGCAGGATCTCTTGCTGGAGTGTGTGAGACTGGTGATCGGAGTATCAGATTTACCTGTGCAGTAAAAACTCAACATGAGGCTGGGACATTGATATGAATAACAAGAAGATAAGAAGGATTGGTGAACCAGAAAACGGAAGAAAGGGACAGTAGCCAGAGCTGATGACTGGGAGATGGTCAGGTTTTCCTTTGCTGAGAATGAGAATGTGGTAGGGAAACATCTTCATCTGGGTCATCACAGGCAACCAAGATGAACCTGAGCAGGCAGCCTAGCTAGGTGTGTTGTCAGAGAGACATATTTTGTTGACATTTCTCTTTTTTATTTTTTCATTACTTTTACTGAAAAGGAAAATACTGGATAAGAGAGATACTACAGGAAGATCAGAATATAAGGCCTTAGAATCCCACAGACCCCAGATGCATGCATACTCTCAAATTTAGCACCTTGGAAACTGTACTCAGCCCCTCTCTACAGTCATTTCTTCTTTTGTTGAAGGAAAAAAAAAAAAAAAGATGACTCTTACCTTTAAAGGTTACTGTGACAGTAAAAACACTTTCTAAGTGCTTACCACAGAGTCTGGCACAAAATAAACCTTTAAATTATGTTAGTTGCTCTCACTACCACCACCATTTAAATTTCTGCCATGTTATATAGCATGCCTCTCTCCTGTTCCTATATAAGTAGAAGTATTAGTCACTCAGTCGTGTCTGACTCTTTGCAACCCTATGGACTCTAACACGTCAAGCTCCCTGTCCATGGGATTCTCCAGGTAAGAATACTGGAATGGGTTACATTCTGTTCTCCAAGGGATCTTACCAACCCAGGGATTGAACTTGGGTCTCCTGCACTTCAGGCATAGTCTTTACCATCTGACCTATACAGGTGATGTTATATACAGAAATAAATAGACAAACATACAAAACAGATACATAGACAAAAATAAACAGACAGAAGCTACATAATTAAGAAGTTGTGACTTATGTGAAACATTGCAAAATGCTTACTAAAACAATGAAATGCAGATTATGAGATTTTCATTAGTAGTATAGATTTAAATTTGAAATGGTAATATATATATATGGAAAGCCAAATAAATGTTTACAGGGACCAGTTAGAGGAATAGGTGAGGAAAATAAACAAAAACTCAACTTTGGTAACTAGAGAATTGTTTACATAGGAATATTTAACCTGCCCTCATCAGAAGGCCTTGTTTCTTTCCATTTCTCTAAATGAATATTTTGGGATATATACATTTGAGCTCACCCATTCAAATGGTACAACTCATTTAGATTAAAGAACCCTGGATCCGCAGAGCAGTGCAAAGGATGTGAGTGTGAGAAGATAAAAAAATTGAGACAGAACCTTGCCGTCTAGCTGTAACTAGTCAGCTTTATGATAATACGAGTTGCTAAATCCAGGGCCATCATTACCTGCATTTCTAGTACACCTCCTCTGGGCACATCCATGCCCCTCATGGAACTTCTCAGTCACTCTTCTATCAAATCATGAGCCATGTTGCTTTGTTGGGGGTTACATGTGGATTTCTCCCTTGTACCTTTAGCTCCTAAAACACTAAATGAATAAAAGAAGTTTATTTACAATACTTCATAAACCCTGGAAAAACATGCATGAATTGAAGATAATCTCTCACCACCATTACGAACTGCTTTGACTGGAGAAGCCACAAAATCATAAAATCTTAATGAATATTTCTTAGACAAAGGAATGGTGATAGGTTTCTTTAAATATGTCAGAAGATGCTATCATTGTAGGTCTCCATCTTTTGACCAAGAAGCTAAATAAGAATGACATAATCTGAAAAAGATTTCTGCCAGTGGAGGGAAGGGGGATACACACACACACACATATAAAACACAAAGTTTCTTTGAATTAGTTATTATTTGTTGTTGTTCAGTCGCTAAATCATGCCCGACTCTTTGTGACCCCATGGACTGGAGTACAGCAGGCTTCCTTGTCTTTCACTGTCTCCCAGAGTTTGCTCAAATTCATGTCTATTGAGTAGATGATGCTATCTAACCATCTCATCCTTTGCCTCCCTCTTCTACTTTTGCCTTCAATCTTTCCCATCAGAGTCTTTACCAAAGAATTAGCTCCTCACATCAGGTGGCCAAAGCATCGAAGCTTCAACTTCAGCATCAGTCCTTCCAGTGAATATTCAGGGTTGATTTCCTTTAGGATTGACTCATTTAATCTCCTTTCAGTCCAGGGAAATCTCAAGAGTCTTCTCCAGCGCCACAATTCAAAAGCATCAATTCTGTGGTGCTCAGCCTTCTTTACAGTCCAGCTGTCATATCCATGCATAACTACAGGAGAAACCATAGCTTTGACTATATGGACCCTTGTCACCAAAGTGATGTCTCTGGTTTTTCATGTGCTGCCTAGGTTTGTCATAGCTTTCATTCCAAGGAGCAAGTATCTTTTAATTTCATGGCTGCAATCACCATCCACATCAGTTTGGTGGTCTGTGCTGGGACTGGATGCCATGATTTTAGTTTTTTGAATGTTGAGTTTTAAGCCAGTTTTTCCACTCTCCTCTGTCACCCTCATCAAGAGGCTCTTTAGTTTCTCTTCACTTTCTGCCATTAGAGTGGTATCATCTGTATATCTGAGGTTATTGATATTTCCCCCAGCAATCTTGATTCCAGCTTGTGATTCATCCAGCCCAGCATTTCTCATGATGTACTCTACATATTTGTTATTATGTTGATGCAAAAGTAATTGTAGTTTTGGACTGTGAATTTTAAATCATTACAACTAGGCACAAACACATCTTTATTCATCAAAATAGGAACCATTAATATCAACACATTTTGATAGTAACAGATAATAAGTTTCCTTATTCCTGTAACATAAAAAGCTATGCTTTAGGATTCACTGAACTCCTGGAAAGCATTTTCTGCCCCTTGAAGGTTGTGGACGCATTTTCCCTGCAAAAAGTCATCTAGAAGCTTGAAGAAGTAGTATTTGTTTAGTGAGTGGTCAAGAGAACCTGGCAGATGAGGCAAAACTTTGTAGCACAGTTTGTTCAACTTCTGAAGCATTGGTTGTGTGACAGACGTGCAGTTAGACATTTCCCTGGAGAAGAACTGGACCCTTTCTGTTGACCAATGCTGGCTGCAGACATTGCAGTTTTTGGTGCATCTCATCAATTTGCTGAGCATACTTCTCAGATGTAATGGTTCTGCTGAGATGCAGAAAGGTATAGTGGATCAGACAGGCAACAGACCACCAAACTGACCATGACCTGTTTGGTGCAAACCTGGCTTTGGGAAGTGCTTTGGAATCTCTTGGTCCAAACACTGAGAAGGTTGTCACCAGTTGTCGTATAAAACCCACTTTTCACCGCATGTCACCATCCAATCAAGAAATGGTTCATTGTCATTTTGTAGAATAAGGGAAGATGACATTTCAAAATAATGTTTGTTTTTTATCAGTTTACGAGGCATCCCTTATCAAGCTTTTTCACTTTTCCAATTTGCTTCAAATGTCTAACCACGGTCTATGTTGAGTTCTTCAGTAACTTCTCATGTAGTTCTAAGAGGCTCAGCTTCAGTGATCCTCTCAGTTGATCACTGTCAACTTCTGATGGCCGGCCACTGTACTCCTCATCTTCAAGGCTCTTGTCTCCTTTGCAAAACTTCTTGAACCGTCACAGCAGTGTGCATTGTTTAGCAGTTTCTGGACCAAAGGTGTTCTCGATTTGTGAGTTCTTTCTAGTGCTTTACAACCAATTTTGAACTTGAATAAGAAAATCACAAGCTGAAATCAAGATTTCCCAAAGGAATATAAATAACCTCAGATATGCAGATGATACCACCCTTATGGCAGAAAGTGAAGAGGGACTAAAAAGCCTCTTGATGAAAGTAAAAGAGGAGAGTGGAAAAAGTTGGCTTAAAGCTCAACATTCAGAAAACTAAGATCATGGCATCTGGTCACATCACTTCATGGCAAATAGATGGGGAAACAGTGGCTGACTTTATTTTGGGGGGCTCCAAAATCACTGCAGATGGTGATTTCAGCCATGAAATTAAAAGACGCTTACTCCTTGGAAGGAAAGTTATGACCAACCTAGATAGCATATTAAAAAGCAGAGACATTGTTTTGCCAGCAAAGGTCCATCTAGTCAAGGCTATGGTTTTTCCAGTGGTTAGGTATGGATGTGAGAGTTGGACTGTGAAGAAAGCTGAGTGCCAAAGAGTTGATGCTTTTGAACTGTGATGTTGGAGAAGACTCTTGAGAGTCCCTTGAACTGCAAGGAGATCCAACCAATCCATCCTAAAGGAGATCAGTCCTGGGTGTTCATTGGAAGGACTGATGCTGAAGCTGAAACTTCAATACTTTGTCCACCTCATGCGAAAAGTTGACTCATTGGAAAAGACCCTGATGCTCTAAGGATTGGGGGCAGGAGGAGAAGGGCATCGATGACAGAGGATGAGATGGCTGGATGGCATCACCGACTCGATGGGCCTGAATTTGGGTAAACTCCGGGAGTTGGTGATGGACAGGGAGGCCTGGCGTGCTGTGATTCGTAGGGTCACAGAGAGTCGGACATGATTGAGTGACTGAACTTAACTGAACTGAATTGAAGAAAATCACATGAATTTGCTTTTTGTCTAACATAATTTCCATAGTCTAAAATAAATATTAGCTAAACAGCAAATAATGTCATTAGCAAAAAAACAGAAAGCAAAAAATGTGCATTAAAATGATGTATAACATAACCACAATTACTAAGAATGTATTCCAATGTCAAATTGCAAATTTCAACAATGCAAAAACCACAGTTATGTTTTCACCAACATAAAAAAAGTAAACAGGTGACAATATACAGCCTCAACACACTCCTTTCCCAATTTTGAATCCAGTCCATTGTTTCATGTCCGGTTCTAGCTGTTGCTTCTTGATTTGCATACAGGATTCTCGGGACTCAGGCAAGTTGGTCTGGTATTCCTGTCTCTAAGAATTTTTCATAGTTTGTTGTGATCCACAAAGTCAAACGCTTTAACATAGTCAATAGAACAGAAGTAGATATTTTCCTGGAATCCTCTTGCTTTTTCTGATCCAACAGATGTTGGCAATTTGATCTCTAGTTCTGCCTTTTCTAAATCCAAATTGTACATCTGGAAATTCTTGGTTCATGCACTGTTGAAGCTTAGCTTGAAAGATTTTGAGCATAATCTTGCTGAAGCATGTAAAATGAGTGAAATCGTGTGGTAGTTTGAACATTCTTTGCATTTCCCTTCTTTGGGATTGGAATGAAAACTGACTTCCAGTCCTGTGGCCACTGTTGAGTTTTCCAAATTTGCTGACATATTGAGTCCAGCCCTTTAACAGCATCATCCTTAAGGATTTGAAATAGCTCAGCTGGAATTTCATCATCTCCACTAGCTTTGTTTGTAGTATTGCTTCCTAAGGCCCACTTGATTTCACACTCTGGAATGTCTGACTCTAGGTAAGTGAGCACATCATTGTAGTTACCCAGGTAATTGAGAGTTTTTTTGTGTGTACAGTTCTATGTATTCTTGCCACGTCTTCTTAATCTCTTCTGCTTTTGTTAGGTCCTTACCATTTTAGAATTTATCTGTATGTAACATAGTATCCAATTTGTCAAAATCCTTTCACATAATGTTGAGTCAGTTAGTGCTTAGGACTGATGTTGAGTACAAATTATATACATTTGAGTGTTTTGATTTTCCTAAAATTATAAACTGAAAACGTGTAATAGATTTTCATCCTAGATTTGTATAGATTATTAATTGATGATTGAATTTAAAAACGTAAGTTTGCTTAGCAAACCTGTGTACAACTTTTATAATACTTTTTATAATAAAGGCACAGGAGGGATCTTCATTTCTATTAGCTTATTCAGAACAAAAAGTAATAACTACATTCTAACATATTCTTTAGGCAATGGAAACAATAAATTTACTTTGCTCTTTCTGTCAAGGACAAAATTTGCAAAGGCAGTACCTTTATATTAGGGAGCTGATGATATTTATAACTACAGCTACATTTAGATTGCCTTCATTATAATTTTATTCTCAATTATTCTATATTAGATTATGTTTAAAAATTTAAGCTAAAGTTTCATTTTTTTGGAAACAGGAGATGAAGCATATCAATAATGGAAAATATGATACTTTGAGATATTCTATTCAGAATGAACTATGTGTTTTCCCTATCATAAATATAAGCAATACACATTTAGTAATATGCATTTAGTATGAAAATATTAATAACAATTTTCTTAAATTATAGTGTGTTTTAGCTGTTTTTCTTTTCTTTTCTTTTTTTTTACTTTCTAATTTCCTGATATAAAAACTGGGAATAGGTGATCTCAAGTTTTTATCATTAAAAAAAAATATTCAAAAATCCATTTGTAAATATACTTAAGTTCTCAAATTGATTTTATTCTTTTTTTCTGTAAATTAATTTATTTGTTTTAATTGGAGGCTAATTACTTTACAATATAGTAGTGGTTTTGCCATACATTGACATAAATCAGCCATGGGTGTACATGTGTCCCCCATCCTGAACCCCCCCTCCCACCTCCCTCCCCATCTCATCCCTCAGGATCATCCCAGTGCACCGACCCTGAGTGGCCTGTCTCATGCATTGAACCTGGACTGGTGATCTATTTCACATATGGTAATATACATGTTTCAGTGTTATCTCTCAAATCATCCCACCCTCGCCTTCTTCCACAGAGTCCAAAAGTCTGATCTTTACATCTGTGTCTCTTTTGCTGTCTCGCATATAGGGTCATCATTACCATCTTTCTAAATTCCATATATATGTGTTAATATACTGATTTGCTGTTTTTCTTTCTGACTTACTTCACTCTGTATAATAGGCTCCAGTTCCATCCACCTCATTAGAACTGAAATGCATTCTTTTTAATAGATGAATAATATTCCATTTTGTATATGTAACACAGCTTTCTTATCCATTCATCTGCCAATGGACATCTAGGTTGCTTTCATGTCTTAGCTATTGTAAACAGTGCTGTGGTGAACATTGGGGTACATGTGTCTCTTTCAATTCTGGTTTCCTCAGTGTGTGTGCCCAGCAGTGGGATTGCTGAGGCATATGACAGTTCTATTTCCAGTTTTTTCAGGAATCTCCACACCTTTCTCCATAGTGGCTGTACTAGTTTGCATTCCCACCAACGGTATAAGAGGGTTCCCTTTTCTCCAAACCTTCTCTAGCATTATTGTTTGTAGACTTTTTGATATCAGCCATTCTGACTGGCGTGAGATGGTACCTCATTGTGGTTTTGATTTGCATTACTCTGATAATGAGTGATGTTGAGCATCTTTTCATGTGTTTGCTAGCCATCTGTATGTCTTCCTTGGAGAAATGTCTGTTTAGTTCTTTGGCCCATTTTTTGATTGGGCCATTTATTTTTCTGGAATTGAGCCACAGGAGTTGCTTGTATATTTTTGAGATTAATTCTTTGTTAGTTGCTTCATTTGCTATTATTTTCTTCCATTCTGAAGGCTGTCTTTTCACTTTGCTTATAGTTTCCTTCATTGTACAAAAGCTTTTCCGTTTAATTAGGTCCCATTTGTTTATTTTTGCTTTTATTTCCTTTACTCTGGGAGGTGGGTCATAGAGGATCCTGCTGTGATTTATGTCAGAGAGTGTTTTGCCTATGTTTTCCTCTAGGAGTTTTATAGTTTCTGAGCTTACATTTAGATCTTTAATCCATTTTGAGTTAATTTTTGTGTACAGTGTTAGAAAGTGTTCTAGTTTCATTCTTTTACAAGTTTTTGACCAGTTTTCTCAGCACCACTTGTTAAAGAGATTGTCTTTTTTCCATTGTATATTCTTGCCTCCTTTGTCAAAAATAAGGTGTCCTTAGGTGTGTGAATTTATCTCTGGGCTTTCTATTTTGTTTCATTGATCTATATTTCTATCTGTGCCAGTACCATACTGTCTTGATGACTGTAGGTTTGATGTATAGTCTGAAGTCAGGCAGGTTGATTCCAGAAGTTCCATTCTTCTTTCAAAGATTGCTTTGACTATTTGAGGCTTTTTGTACTTCCATACAAATTGTGAAATTGTTTGTTCTAGTTCTGTGAAAAATACCATTGGTAGCTTGATAGGGATTGCATTGAATCTATAGATTGCTTTGGATAGTATACTCATTTTACTATATTGATTTTTCTGATCCATGAACATGGTATATTTCTCCATCTATTTGTGTCATCGTTTATTTCTTTCATCAGTGTTTTATAGTTTTCTATATTATAGGTGTTTTGTTTCTTTAGGTAGATTTTTTCGTAAGTATTTTATTCTTTTCATTGCAATGGTGAATGGAATTGTTTCCTTAATTTCTCTTTCTGTTTTCTCATTATTAGTGTATAGGAATGCAAGGGATTTCTGTGTATTAATTTTATATCCTGCAACTTTACTGTATTCATTGATTAGCTCTAGTAATTTGGTGTCTTTAGGTTTTTCTATGTAGAGGATCATGTCATCTGCAAACAGTGAGAGTTTTACTTCTTCTTTTCCAATCTGGATTCCTTTTATTCCTTTTCCTTCTCTGATTGCTGTGGCTAAAACTTCAAAAACCATGTTGAATAGTAGTGGTGAGAGTTGGCATCCTTGTCTTGTTCCTGACTTTAGGGGAAATGCTTTCAAATTTTCACCATTGAGGATTATGTTTGTTGTGGGTTTATCATAATTGGCTTTTATTATGTTGAGGTATGTTCCTTCTATGCCTGCTTTCTAGAGTGTTTTTATCATAAATGGACGTTGAATTTTGTCAAAGGGTTTCTCTGCATCTATTGAGATAAGCAAATGGTTTTTATCTTTCAATGTGTTAATGTGGTGTATCACATAGATTGATTTGTGAATATTGTGAAGAATCCTTGCATCCCTGGGATAAAGCCCACTTGGTCATGATGTGTGATCTTTTTAATATGTTGTTGGATTCTGTTTGCTAGAATTTTGTTGAGGATTTTTGCATCTATGTTCATCAGTGGTATTGGCCTGTAGTTCTCTTGCTTTCTTTCTTTCTTTTTTGTGTGTGTGTGGCATCTTTGTCTGGTTTTGGTATTAGGGTGATGGTGGCCTCATAGAATGAGTTTGGCAGTTTAACTTCCTCTGCAATTTTCTGGAAGAGTTTGAGTACGATAGGTGTTAGCTCTTCTCTGAATTTTTGATAGAATTCACCGATGAAGCCATCTGGTCCTGGGCTTTTGTTTGTTGGAAGATTTTTTTTATTACAGTTTTGATTTCTGTGCTTGTGATGGGTCTGTTAAGATTTTTCTATTTCTTCCTGGTTCAGTTTTGGAAGGTTATACTTTTCTAAGAATTCGTCCACTTCTTGCAAGTTTTCCATTTTATTGGCATATAGTTGCTGATAGTAGTCTCATGATCTTTTGTATTTATGTATTGTCTGTTGTGATTTCTCCACTTTCATTTCTAATTTTGTTGATTTCATTCGTCTCCTTTTTTTTTTTTTTCTTGATGAGTCTGGCTAATGGTTTGTCTGTTTTATTCATCTTCTCAAAGAACCAACTTTTAGTTTTGTTGATTTTTGCTATAGCCTCCTTTGTTCTGTTTTCATTTATTTCTGCCCTAGTTTTTATGATTTCTTTCCTCCCACTAATCCTGGAGTTCTTCATTTCTTCTTTTTCTAGTTGCTTTAAGTGTAAAGTTATATATTTATTTGATTTTTCTCTTGTTTCTTGAGGTAAGCTTGTATCACTATGAACCTTCCCCTTAGCACTGCTTTTACTGAATCCCACAGGTTTGGGGTTGTCATTTTTCATTTTCATTCATTTCTGTGCATATTTTTATTTCTTTCTTGATTTCTTCTGTGATTTGTTGGTTATTCAGAAACGTGTTATTTAGCCTCCATAAGTTTGTATTTTTAATAGTTTTTTTTTCTTTTTTCCTGTAGTTGACATCTAATGTTACTGTACTGTGATCAGAAAAGATGTTTGAAATGATTTCAGCTTTTTTGAATTTATCAAGGCTGGACTTATGGCCCAGGATGTGATCTATCCTGGAGAGTGTTCTGTGTGCAATTGAGAAAAAGTTGATATTAAATGTTTTGAGTTGAAATCTTCTATAGATATCAATTAAGTCTAACTGGTCTATTGTATCATTTAAAGTTTGTGTTTCCTTGTTAATTTTCTGCTTAGTTGATCTATCCATAGGTGTGAGTGGGGTATTAAAGTCTCCCACTATTATTGTGTTACTGTTAATTTCCCCTTTCATACTTGTTAGCATTTCCTTACATATTGTGGTGCTCCTATGTTGAATGCATATATATTTATAATTGTTATAGCTTCTTCTTGGAGTGATCCTTCGATCATTATGTAGTGTTCTTCTTTGTCTCTTTTCATGGCCTTTATTTCAACATTTATTTTATATTATATTAATATTGCTACTCCTGCTTTCTTTTTGGTTTCCATTTGTGTGAAATACATTTTTCCAGCCCTTCACTTCCAGTTGTATGTGTCCCTTATTTTGAGGTGGGTCTCATATAGACAGCATATATAGGGGTCTTGTTTTTCTATCCATTCTGCCGGTCTTTGTCTTTTGGTTGGGGCACTCAACCCATTTACATTTAAGGTAATTATTGATAAGCATGGTCCCATTGTCGTTTACTTTATTGTTTTGGGTTCAAGTTTATATACCTTTTCTGTATCTCATGTCTAGAGATGATCCTTTAGCATTTGTTGAAGAGCTGGTTTGGTGCTGCTGAATTCTCTCAGCTTTTGTGTGTCCGTAAAGCTTTTGTTTTTTGTTTTCGTTTATATGTATATATATATATATATATATATTTTAATATAAATTTATTTATTTTAATCAGAGGCTAATTACTTTACAATATTGTAGTGGTTTTGCCATACATTGACATGGATCTGCCACAGGTGTACATGTGTTCCCCATCCTGAAGTCCTCTCCCACCTCCCTCCCATCCCATCCCTCTGGGTCATCCCAGTGCACCAGCTCTGAGCACCCTGTCTCATACATCGAACCTGGACTGGCGATCTGTTTCACATGATAATATACATGTTTCAATGCCATTTCTCCCTCATATTTGAATAAGATCCTTGCTGAGTATAGTAATCTGGGTTCTAGGTTTTTCTTTTTCACCACTTTAGGTATGTCCTGCCATTCCCTTCTGGCCTGAAGAGTTTCTATTGAAAGATCAGCTGTTATTGTTATGGGAATCCCCTTGGGTGTTATTTGTTGCTTTTCCCTTGCTGCTTTTAATATTTGTTTTTTGTGTTTGATCTTCATTAATTTGATTAATATGTGTCTTGGGGTGTTTCGCCTTGGGTTTATCCTATTTGGGACTCTCTGGGTTTCTTGGGCTTGGGTGGCTATTTCCTTCCCCATTTTAGGGAAGTTTTCAGCTATTATCTCCTCAAGTATTTTCTCATGGCCTTTCTTTTTGTCTTTTTCTGGGACTCCTATGATTTGTATGTTGGGGTGTTTAACATTGTCCCAGAGGTCTCTGAGATTGTCCTCATTTCCTTTAATTCTTTTTTTCTTTATTCCTCTCTGCTTCATTTATTTCCACCATTCTATCTTCCGCCTCACTTAGCCTATCTTCTGCCTCAGTTATTCTACTGTTGGTTCCCTCCAGAGTGCCTTTGATCTCAGTTATTGCATTATTCATTATTGATTTGTCTTTTTTTTTATTTCTTCTACGTCCTTGTTAAACATTTTTTGCATCTTCTTAATCCTTATCGCTAGTCTATTTATCTGTAACTCCATTTTGTTTTCAAGATTTTGGATCATCTCAGTTCAGTTCAGTTCAGTCTATACTATCATTATTCTGAATTCATTTTCAGGTAGACTCCCTATCGCCTCCTCTTTTGTTTGGTTTGGTGGGCATTTATCATGTCCATTTACCTGCTTACTATTTCTCTGCCTTTTCATTTTGTTTAGGTTGCTGTGTTTGGGGTGGTCTTTCTGTATGCTAGAAGTTTGTGGTTCCTTTTTATTGTGGAGGTTACTCGCTGTGGGTGGGGTTGGACTAGTGGCTTATCAAAGTCTCCTGGCTAGGGAAGCTTGCATACATGTTCTGGTGGGTAGAGCTGGATCTCTTCTCTCTGGAGTGCAATGAAGTGTCCAGTTGTGAGATTTGAGGTGTCTATGGGTTTGATGTGACTTTGGGCAGCCTGTATTTTAATGCTCAGGGCTATGTTCCCGCATTGCTGGAGAATTAGCATGGTATGTCTTGCTCTGGAAATTGTTGGCTCTTGGGTGGAGCTTGGTTTTAGTGTAGGAATGGAGGCTTTTGGATGAGCTTCTGTTGATTAATGTTCCCTGGAGTCAGGAGTTTTCTGGTGTTCTCAA
This sequence comes from Dama dama, assembly GCF_033118175.1. Taxonomy (NCBI): domain Eukaryota; kingdom Metazoa; phylum Chordata; class Mammalia; order Artiodactyla; family Cervidae; genus Dama; species Dama dama. Next base: position 37,512,396 of record NC_083684.1, read on the forward strand.
GTTTTTGATTTAAGCGTCCTGCCTCTGACTTTCAGTCTTATTCTTACAATAGCCTCAACCTTCTCCATCCATACAGCACAGGTGATAAAACATCTCAGTGGTGAAAAGATTCTCCACAGTGAGGGACACTTAGAGAAGTTCACAGAGTTACATAGAGAAGAGAAGAGGGAGGAGGGAGATAGAGGTGACCAGAAGGAGAAGAGGGGGAGTCAAAAGGGGAGAGACCAGTCAAGCCAGTAATCAGTTCCCTAAGTGTTCTCCACAGCCCAGACCACCTAGAGAGATTCACAGAGTTAGGTAGAAAAGAGAAGGGGGAGGGAGGAGATAGAGGTGATCTGGGGGAGAAAAGGGAGAGTCAAAAGGGGGAAAGAGCAATCAAGTCAGTAATCACACCCCTAAGCAAAAATGGGTATTGACGATTAGATTCTTAAAGGTGCAAAATTGATAACAAATAACAAAAAGTAAAGATTAAAAATCTAGAGTAGAGGTTAGACTCTGAAAAATACAATATTAAAAATACAAAAGAAAATCAACCACAAAAATTATAAAAAGTGTATATATGAAATTTGCTTTAAAAATGGGGTCTTTTTTTTGCAAGGTAATAGTAGGCTATAAAAATGAAAATTAAAGGAGCAATGAAGAACTTAAAAATAAAAAAATTTAATTTAAAATCATAATAGTAAAAATACATCTAGGAATTTCTCTGGAGTTTTTGAGGGCAGTTTGGGGTCAGTTCAGTTTCAGATAGTTCCTTGTTGCAGCTTATACTTTTTCTCGAGGTCTATAGGCCCCTTCCAGTGCTTAGTCAATGCTAACTTCAAGGTTTTAATCTGTTGCACCTGTCACTTCTTTGTTTATTTTGACTTTTCTGTTTGCAAGTCTCTTCAACGTCCAATTTCCGTCCTGACACAAGAGGGTGAAGGTGGTCACTTATTTAGGCTCACTTGTTCAGTTGTGCTGCGGGGAGGGAGGAACCCTGCAGACAAATATCACTGGCATGTGTGGGGAGTGCTCACAGTTCCTGGGCCACACTGGGTTTGCCCCCGCTCACGGCATGTGGGCTGTCCCAGTCTACACCACTCAGGCTCCAGGTTGCTCTGCAGGCGACCTGTCCAGAGCGGGCCCTGGGCCGCGTGCCCTTCCCGGGTCCCAGACGCTCTGCAGGTTCTCGGGTCCTTCACAGGGCGCAGACTTGGCTGGGCATGGGTTTTGTGCCCGTCCCAGGTCGGAGCAGCTCAGGCGACCAGGGGCTTGCCGAGTGCACTGTACCAGGTGGGCCGTGCATCTTAATCACCTCTCCGGTCCAGGCCGCTCGCTTTCCCCGGGTGCACTGCAACAGCGCTGTCTCGGGTGTGCCGTGTGTCTCCTCTGGGGAGCTTATCTCTGACTGCAACCCTCCTAAGAAGATGTCAACCCTCCAGGATCCCAGGAAGACTTGGTTAGCAACTTTGAGCCTGCTCACAGTTTGATAGAGGATGTGCCTCGCCTTCTGGCTCTGGCTGTCGCCTACCTGCCTCTCTGCCTCTGGCGGGGGGATGGGCAGGTCCGCAGTAGGCTAGCTCTCCTCTGGTTTTTGCGCAATCCTTCATTCTGTGAACAGGTCAGGCTGCGCCTTAGCTTAGAGCTTTTTGTGAGAAAGTTATCTCTCTCTCTCTTTTTTTTTCCTCTCTCTCTGTCTATCCCACTGTTTGGGTTACTGTCTCATGTTAGCTCCATCAGATTGTCCTCAGGGCATTCAGGCCTGGTCCTTTACCCTAAGAATGCAACCCGTGCCTCCCTGTTCAGCTCCTGCTCGCTGGTGGCTCACGCGAGTGTCTGGGCTACTTCTCCACTGGGAGTTGCGGTTAAGCATGTATTCTGTGTTTTGTTTTGTTTTGTTTTTATTCCTCCTGGTTATGTTGCCCTCTGAGATTCCAAAACTCCCCACAGACCCACCAATGAGAGGGTTTCCTGGTGTTTGGAAACTTCTCCTCCTTCACAACTCCCTCCCTGGAATGGGTCTCATCCCTAACTCTTTTGTCTCTCTTTTTGTCTTTTATATTTTGTCCTACCTCCTTTCCAAGAGAATGGCCTGCCTTTCTGGGTGCCTGGTGTCCTCTGCCAGCATTCAGAAGTTGTTTTGTGGAAGTTGCTCAGCATTCGTATAATATTTTGATGAATATGTGGGGGAGAAAGTGGTCTCCCTGTCCTATTCCTCTGCCATCTTAGGACTGCCCCTGATTTTATTCTTATATTCATTTAGATATTTATAATTTTGTCTTCCTTATAATATATTAATCACTCAAAACCTTATTGGAACTTATTAACTCTCTAAGAAATTAGTTTCTATCAATTTACCTTATTATTAAAAGTTTTCTAATTTTTTAAAGATAAATTTATTTATTTGGTGGCATTGTGTTTTATTTAGGTCTTCCCTGGTGGTTCAGACAATAAAGAATCTGCCTGCAATGCGAGAGACTTGGATTCAATTCCTGGGTTGGGAGGCTTCCCTGGAGAAAGGAATTGAAATCCACTCCAGTATTCTTGCCTGGAAAATCCCATGGACAGAGGAGCCTGGCAGGTTACAGTCCATGGAGTCACAAAGAGCCAGACTCATTTGCAGCACTTGGGATCTTTACTTGTGTCATACATACTGTTAGTTGTGGCATGTGGGATCTAGTCCCTGAAGAGGGATCCAACCCATGTTCCCTGAGTTGGGAGTTTGGAGTCTTAGCAACTGGACCACCAGGGAAGTCCCCCGAAGTTTCTAATTTTAAAATCTGCTTGTGTCCTCTTATTAAGTACATTTGTTGTTGTTCAGTTGCTCAGGTGTGTCCTACTCTTTGCAGTCCCATGGGCAGCAGCACACCAGGCTTCCCTGTTCTTCACCATCTATCAGAGCTTGCTCAAACTCGTCCATTGAGTCAGTGATGCCAGAGCCATCTTGTCCTCAATTGTCCCCTTCTCCTCCTGCCTTCTATCTTTCCCAGCATTAGGGTCTTTTCTAATGGGTAGGATCTTGCCATCAGGTAGCCAATGCATTAGAGCTTCAGCATCAGTTGTTCCAATGAATATTCAGGATTTGTTTCCTTTAGGATTGATTGGTTTAATCTCCTCGTAGTACAAGGGGCTCTCAAGAGTCTTCTCCAATACCACACTTTGAAAGCATCAGTTCTTTGGCACTCAGCCTTATTTATGGTCCAACTCTCACATTCATATGTGACTACTGGGGAAAACATAGCTTTGACTAGACAGACCTTTGTTAGCAAAGTAATGTCTCTGCTTTTAAATATGTTGTCTAGGTTTGTCATAGCTTTTCTTCCAAGGAACAAGTGTCTTTTAATTTCATGGCCACAGTCACCATATGCAGTGATTGTGGAGCCCAAGAAAATAAAGTCTGTCACTGTTTTCATTGTTTCCCCATCTATTTGCCATGAAGTGATGGGACTGTATACTATAATCGTTGTTTTTTGAATGTTGAGTTGTTGTTTTTTTTTTTACAGGATCTATCAAACTTTATTTTATTTTATTTTTTATTAGTTGGAGGCTAATTACTTCACAACATTTCAGTGGGTTTTGTCATACATTGATATGAATCAGCCATAGAGTTACACGTATTCCCCATCCCGATCCCCCCTCCCACCTCCCTCTCCACCCGATTCCTCTGGGTCTTCCCAGTGCACCAGGCCTGAGCACTTGTCTCATGCATCCCACCTGGGCTAGTGATCTGTTTCACCATAGATAATATACATGCTGTTCTTTCGAAACATCCCACCCTCACCTTAACCCACAGAGTTCAAAAGTCTATTCTGTACTTCTGTGTCTCTTTCTGTTTTGCATATGGGGTTATCGTTACCATCTTTCTAAATTCCATATATATGCATTAGTATACTGTATTGGTCTTTATCTTTCTGGCTTACGTCACTCTGTATAATGGGCACCAGTTTCATCCATCTCATTAGAACTGATTCAAATGAATTCTTTGTAACGGCTGAGTAATATTCCATGGTGTATATGTACCACCGCTTCCTTATCCATTCATCTGCTGATGGGCATCTAGGTTGCTTCCATGTCCTGGCTATTATAAACAGTGCTGCGACGAACATTGGGGTGCACGTGTCTCTTTCAGATCTGGTTTCCTCAGTGTGTATGCCCAGGAGTGGGATTGCTGGGTCATATGGCAGTTCTATTTCCAGTTTTTTAAGAAATCTCCACACTGTTCTCCATAGCGGCTGTACTAGTTTGCATTCCCACCAACAGTGTAAGAGGGTTCCCTTTTCTCCACACCCTCTCCAGCATTTATTGCTTGTAGACTTTTGGATAGCAGCCATCCTGACTGGCGTGTAATGGTACCTCATTGTGGTTTTGATTTGTATTTCTCCAATAATGAGTGATGTTGAGCATCTTTTCATATGTTTGTTAGCCATCTGTATGTCTTCTTTGGAGAAATGTCTGTTTAGTTCTTTGGCCCATTTTTTGATTGGGTCATTTATTTTTCTGGAATTGAACTTCAGGAGTTGCTTGTATATTTTTGAGATTAATCCTTTGTCTGTTTCTTCATTTGCTATTATTTTCTCCCAATCTGAGGGCTGTCTTTTCACCTTACTTATAGTTTCCTTTGTAGTGCAAAAGCTTTTAAATTTCTTTAGGTCCCATTTGTTTAGTTTTGCTTTTATTTCCAATATTCTGGGAGGTGGGTCATAGAGGATCTTGCTGTGGTTTATGTCAGAGAGTGTTTTGCCTATGTTCTCCTCTAGGAGTTTTATAGTTTCTGTTCTTACATTTAGATCTTTAATCCATTTTGAGTTTATTTTTGTGTATGGTGTTAGAAAGTGTTCTAGTTTCATTCTTTTACAAGTGGTTGACCAGTTTTCCCAGCACCACTTGTTAAAGAAGTTGTCTTTTTTCCATTGTATATCCTTGCCTCCTTTGTCAAAGATAAGGTGTCCATGGGTGCGTGGATTTATCTCTGGGCTTTCTATCCTGTTCCATTGATCTGTCTTTGTGCCAGTACCATACTGTCTTGATGACTGTGGCTTTGTTGTAGAGTCTGAAGTCAGGCAGGTTGATTCCTCCAGTTCCATTCTTCTTTTTCAAGATTACTTTTGCTATTCGAGGTTTTTTGTATTTCCATACAAATTGTGAAATTATTTGTTCTAGTTCTGTGAAAAATACCGTTGGTAGCTTGATAGGGATTGCGTTGAATCTATAGATTGCTTTGGGTAGTAGAGCCATTTTGACAATATTGATTCTTCCAATCCATGAACATGGTATGTTTCTCCATCTGTTTGTGTCCTCTTTGATTTCTTTCATCAGTGTTTTATAGTTTTCTATGTATAGGTCTTTTGTTTCTTTAGGTAGATCTACTCCTAAGTATTTTATTCTTTTTCTTGCAATGGTGAATGGTATTGTTTCCTTAATTTCTCTGTCTGTTTTTTCATTGTTAGTATATAGGAATGCAAGGGATTTCTGTGTGTTAATTTTATATCCTGCAACTTTACTATATTCATTGATTAGCTCTAGTAATTTCATGGAAGAGTCTTTAGGGTTTTCTATGTAGAGGATCATGTCATCTGCAAACAGCGAGAGTTTCACTTCTTCTTTTCCTATCTGGATTCCTTTTACCTCTTTTTGTGCTCTGATTGCTGTGGCCAAATTGAATGTTGAGTTTCAAACCAGCTTTTTCACTCTTCTCCTTCCCCTTCATCAAGAGGTTCTTTACTTCATCCTCACTTTCTGCCTTAAGGGTGGTGTCATCTGCCTATCTGAGGTTACTGATATTTCTCTCAGCAATTTTGATTCCAGCTTGTGCTTCATCCAGCCCGGCATTTTGCATGATGTACTCTCCATATAAATTAAATAAGCAGGGTGACAATACACAGCCTTGATGTATTCCTTTCCCAATTTGGAACCAGTCCATTATTTCATGTCTGGTTCTAACTGTTGCTCTTTGACTTGCATACAGATTTCTCAGGAAGCAGGTAAGTTGATCTGGTATTCCCATCTCCTTAAGAACTTTCCACAGTTTGTTGTGATCCACACAGTCAAAGGCTTTAGCATAGTCAATGAAGCAGATGTTTTTCTGGATTTCTCTTGCTTTTTCTATGATCAAAAGGATGTTGGCAATTTAATTTTTGGTTCCCCTGCCTTTTCTAAATCCAACTGGAACATCTGGAGGTTCTCAGTTCATGTATTGTTGAAGCATCACTTGGAGAATTTGAGCATTACTTTGCTGTCATGTGAAATGAAAGCAATTTTGCGGTAATTTAAACATTCTTTGGCACTGCCCTTCTTTGGGATTGGAATGAAAACTGACCTTTTCCAGTCCTGTGGCCACTGCTGAGTTTTCCAACTTTTCTGGCATGTTGAATACAGCACTTTAACAGCATCATTGTTTAGGATTTAAAGTAGCTCACCTGGAATTCCATCACTTACATTAGCATTATTCATAGTAATGCTTCCTAAGACCCACTTGACTGTGCACTCTAAGATGTCTGGCTCTAGGTGAGTGATCATACCATCATAGTTATCTGGGTCATTAAGATCTTTCTGTATAGTTCTTCTGTGTATTCTTGATACCTCTTAATATCTTCTGCTTCTCAGTTCCATACCATTTCTGTCAATTATTGTGCCCATCTTTGCTCAAAATGTTTCCTTGGAATCTCTAATTTTCTTGAAGAGATCTCCAGTCTTTCCCATTCTATTGGTTCCCTCTGTTTCTTTGCATTGTTCAGTTAGGAAGCCTTTCTTATCTCTCCTTGCTATTCCTTGGAACTCTGCATTTAGATGGGTGTGTCTTCCTTTTTCTCCTTTGCCTTTCACCTCTCTTCTTTTCTCAGCTGTTTGTAATGCCTCCTTAGATAGCCATTTTGTCTTTTTGCATTTCTTTTCTGGGGGATGGTTCTAATCACTACCTGCAGTACAATGTTACCAACCTCTGTCCATAGTTCTTCAGGTACTTTGTCTATCAGATCTAATCCCTTGAATCTATTTGTCACTTCCAGTGTATATTTGTAAGGGATTTGATTTAGGTCATACTTGAATGGCCTAGTGGTTTTCCTTACTTTTTAAAATTTAAGTCTGAATTTTGCAATAAGGAGTTCATAATATGAGCCACGGTCAACTCCCAGTCTTGTCTTTTCTGACTGTATAGAGCTTCTCCATCTTCAGCTGAAGAGAATATAATCAGTCTGATTTTGGTGTTGATTATCTAGTGATGTCCATGTGTAGTCATCTCTTGTGTTGTTGGAAGAGAGTGTTTGCTATGACAAGTGTGTTCTCTTGGCAAAACTCTATGAGACATTTCCCTGCTTCATTTTGTACTCCAAGGCCAGACTTGCCTGTTTCTATAGGTATCTCTTGACTTCTTACTTTTGCATTCCAGTCCCCTATGATGAAAAGGACATCTTTATTTTTGGTGTTAGTTCTAGAAGGTACTAGTTAAGTGCATAATGTTTTATAAATGTTGTATTGTCATTGGGTTTCCATACAAAATAATGTTCTTTGTTTAACCACTTATCCTTTGACAATTAAAAAAATAATTTTACAGGTGTTTTTCTCTTATTAAGATTGACTAAATTTTTTTTTTTGTCGTTTAACTTTATAGTGTACTGTACATTTTGCTTGTATCTCTTACCAGCAACTTTGAGTTAAATAAATTTACCAAATCTTAAAGACTTGCAATCTAGGAGATTTTAAGTAGTTAATATTTATTTTAAAAGATATCATAATTGATATACCACTAAAGTTTTATCTTTCATTGTTTTATGTTATTTTTTATAATTCTATTTGTTTATTTATTTATTTTTGCCCATGCTGGGTATTTGTTGCTTGCAGCCTTTCTCTAATGCGACAAGCAGGGACTACTGTCCCACTACGAGTCTTGGGCTTCTCATTGCGGTGGCTTCTCTTGTTGCAGAGCACAGGCTCTAGGCTCATGGTCTTCAGTAGCTGCAGCATGTGCAGCATGTTCAGTAGTTTTGGCTCCTTGGCTTGGAGCAGAGGCTCAATAGTTGTGGTGTAAGGGATTAAATGCTTTGGGGCATGTGGGATCTTCCCAGATCAGAGCTCATATCATTATCTCCTGCACTGGCAGGTGGATACTTTACCACTGAGTCACCAGGGAAGCCTCTATATTATATTTTGACTATCTTACTTTTTTCTTATTAATTTTGAATGTTCTGTTACATGTTCTCTTTGGTTGCCATTTTCCTCTTTATAACTTTGAAGATAGTTTACAGATTTTTATTTTATTATCAATGGTAATTATCTTTATATTTTTGTAAAATAATAGCCACAATTCATTTACTTTTCAAAACCCATTTTATCATATATTTGTCTTTTTTCTATGCAAATTGAGTAATTTGATTAGATAAAGGGACAGTACACCTCAGTCTTAACCAAGCAGACTTTTGCCTGTGGTACAGCTCAATACATTCAAAAGTTTGAAATCTTACAAGATTTGTAAAAATTTAAATTATAAATCAATACATTCAAATATTTTCAAAATCTTTAGGTATTTGCAAATACACATTTCTAAATGACTCGTTAAACAAGAAAGTGCAAAGAAAATTTAAAATATCATGGACTACATAAATACAAAACATAAGTGTATTGGATATCTGTGAGTTATACCTACTTAGAGGTAAAATTACCAGTAGTTAGAGGAAAAATTACAGCTTTAAACAATATTAGAAAAGAAGAAGTGTTTTAAAACACTGACTCATCTTTTCACCTAAAGAAGCCAAAATAAAATAAAATGCAAGAAGTAATAAAAAGCCAAAACCAAATAGAAGGCACAACTAATAATGAAAATTAAGAATGTCAAAGGCTAGATATTTGAAAATATCAATCAAAGTAAATACCATGTAGCAGAAAAAGAAAGAGAATGAGAGCAAATTACCCAAATAAGGAATACAAGTGAAGATATTAATACTGATTCAACAAACATGAAATGATAATGAAGAAATACTATGAACCACCTTATGCTAACAAATTCTACAAGGTAGATGGAGGAAGAAATTTCATAAAACAAGTCACCAAAACTGATTGCAGAAAGAACAGAGAATAAGAATGTCATAAATGTATTAAATAAATCAAAGTTCTGTGAACAAAATCACCCACAAAGAAGTCTGCATGATTATTAACATGATCAGACAAAGGAGGAGGAAGTACCAATTTTACTCAAACTTTTCCAGAAAGTAGAGGAGGAATTGACGTTGCCCAACTCATTTTGTGAGATCAGCATACCCTTACACACAAAATCTGACAGTGACAAATCAAAAAAAGAAAATTACAGAGTAACATCTCTTAAGAGTCTAGACACAAAAATCCTGTACAAAACATCAGCAACTCAAATATGTGTAATTTGGTTCAACATCTAAAAATCAGTCTATAATCCAGCCTCAGAATAAAAGAGGAATATATGGTCATCTTAATAGAAATAAGAAAAAAAAAGTCTCAATAATATTTGATAAAATTCAGTGTATATACATTCTCAAAATAATCAGCAAATTAGAAATAAAAAGAAATTTGCTGAATCTGAAAAAGGTTCATTAAAAATGAATCTACACCTAATGCCATTATTAATGACAAAAAAGTTCATTTACCCCTATGACAAGATAAAGATAGCCTGTCTTACCACTTCTACTCACTACTTCTCTGGAAGCATGAACTGTACAATAAGGCTGCCATCAACATCATCAACAACATCATCACCATCATCATTTAAGAAAGCAAAGATTATTGATTATTATCATTGTTACTAGTAAAGTTTTAATGATTGGAAAGAGAGAAGTAAAACTCCCTCTTTACATTTTATATGACACACACTGTCCACATGGAAAATTCTAGGAAATTTATTTTGTAAAATCCTGGAAGGATGTAAAGTTGATATAGAAAAATAAAGTTTATATTTATACACTAGCTGTGAGCAATGAGAAAATAAAATTTTAAAAACACCACTCAAAATCATCAGAACATGAAATAAAGATACATTTAACAAAACATGTGCAAGACTAGTACAATGAAAAACTATAAACACTACTTAAAGAAATAAAGTATAAGTAAATGTAAAGTTATGCCATGTTCATGGTAAAGGACTTAAAATCATAAAGATGTAAATCTGCTCTGCATTGATCTATAGAGTCAACTCAATCTCAGCTGACATCACAGAGGATTTTTTTGTAGCAATTGGCAAGTAAATTAAAATTCATGTGGAAATACATTACAAAGTAGGCTTCCCTGATCACTCAGTGGTAAAGAATCTGCCTGCTATGTAGGAGATGCAGGGGATGCAGGTTCAATCCCTGGGTCGGGAAGATCCCCTGGAGGAGGAAATGGCTACCCACACCAGTGTTCTTGCCTGGAGAATCCCATGGGCAGAGGAACTTGGCAGGCAATAATCCATAGGGTCACAAAGAATTGGACATAACTGAAGTGAGTTAACATGCATGCACATAATACGAAGTACTTCAAATAGTCAAAATAACTTTGAAACAAAGAAACAAAGACTGACACTATCTGTCTTGAAGACTTATTCTAAAGCTTTTAACGGGTCAACATAGACTGATATTGATATAAGCACTTATATATAGATCATTGAAACAGAATAAAGAGTGCAGAAATAGATATCCATATGCTGACTTATTGGAAAAGACTCTGATGCTGAGAAAGATTCACCAACTCAATAGATATGAAGTTGAGCAGACTCCAGGAAATAGAGGAAATGAGCCTGGTATGCGGCAGTCCACGGGGTCTCAAAGGTAGGACCTGACTTAGTGAATGAACAACGACAAAATGCATTGTCAGCGATTTTCAATTAGTAGCCAAAATAATTCAGTGGGAAATACTATTATTTTCAACAAATCATGATGGAAAAACTGAATACCCATATACTAAAAAATAGTTTTTAACCCACCAACTCACATCATCCATAAACATTAACTCACAGAAAGAAAACTTAGAACTAAAACAACAAAATCTCTAGAGGAAAACAGAGAAAAAAATTTTCCAATTCTTGATTAGACAAGGATATCTAATATGAAATATAAAAAGATGAAACATAGAAAAATGTTTAAGTTCAGCTTGATCAAAAGTAAAAAGCTTGCACTTAAAGAGAAAAATCTCCTGTCCTTTGTCTCAGGAGAGATTCAGGAATAATCATTTTCTGTGTGGAGGCCAAACTGTGAGTTTGTTCTTTGTTGTCTACCCATGTTGTCTCCTCATATATTAATAGATGTTCCCAGATGCTGCTAACACAGGGTGGTGTTGACTTTCTCCTTTCAAACCCATTTAACAAGAGACTGTGTTGCCTCACCTTAGCCTAAAGCCTCAGCCCTACTCTCCAAAAACTACCTTTTAAAATAAACTATCTAGAGATTAAAAACTAAGGGCTCAATGACAATTTCTTAACACATTACCTGAGAAAGGACTTAAACTCAAAATGTAGAAAAAAATCATGTAACTCAATAATAGAAAAAAAAGCATTCTAAAAATGAGCAAAAGTCTTAAGACACTTCACTTAAGAAATACACAAGTGGCAAATAATAAGCATTGAAAGATGGTTAATAGCATTAGTCATTCAAGAAATGCAAAATTAAAATCACAACACACAATTTCACACCTAATAAAATGGCCAAAATGAAAGGAGCACTAAATACCAAAATTCTAGACAATAATATGTTACAACTGGAACCTCGTATACTGTGGCGAGAGTATAAAATGGTATAACCAATTTTGAAAACATTTTTGGTAGGTTCCTATAAAGAAATATACATTTAGCATTTTCTCTCCAAGGTATTTACCCAAGAGAAATGAAAGCATATATTAATAATAAGGAACAAGCTACTCATTGGGTTAATCTCACAAATACTATGCTGAACAAAAGAGATTACACACAAAAGAGTCCATAGTGTATGGTTCCATTTATATAAGATTTCAGAATAGGCAAAATTAATGTTGAACAAAGTCCGATTAGTAGTTTCCTGGGTTGAAGGGTGGGAGTGAGAAGGAATAAGTGCATTTTCTAGAGTGATAGAACTGTTCATTATCTTGATTGAAGTGGTGATTACTTTAGCATAAACATTAGTCAAAAGCCACCAACCTGTATAATTCATGTGTGTTAATTGTATTTGTATATAATACCTCGATAGAACACACACAGATACACAAACAGAGAGAGAGAGAGAGAGTATAGGCTAAAATTTGGCATGGGGAAATTTTCCTTAGGATCATCGAATAGTTAAGATCAATTCAACACCCCCACCTTTTGTGTAATCCTAACTGATCTCCATCTTGTCCGTATTAACCTAAGTTCCTAAAAAGGTGATGTTTAACAAAGACAAGCAGAGTAAGTAAAAAGTATTTTAAAAATATCTACTAAAGATTCCAAGCATTTAAAAAATAACATTATTTTTCCATTCTTACTCCTGTAGCTTAAACAGAAAATTCAGAAATTATCTCAACCACTGAGTTTTCATGACAATGAACATTTACTTTAATGGGTTAATGAAGTGGTTATGCTTTTGTTTGTTTATTTTTAATTTGCTTTATTTTCTAATTTTACTTGTTGAAATGGGGAGGGCCCTGTCTAGAGAGTGGCATTTGTCCAAGGACAGGGAATAAGGGTCTCTGGTGGAGTTAGTTTTCTTTATGAAGACAGCAGGTTGGTTTGTAGCCTCTGAGGAAATTCTGTCTTCTACAGAATACTGTAACATCTCTATCTCCTGCCTGAAATGGAAATTTCTACCTTCCTATATATTTTCTGAACAGAAAGAGGTATGAGAAAGCCGGAATTTCTATCAAGCTTCTTTGTCTTGTACATTTAGTGAAATACGTGCAGGGGGGCTCTTGCTTCCAAGAAGCAAGGGGCTATTATCAACATTTTCTTCTCAGTAAACAGTCATTTTCTTGGGATTATTTTGTCTAACTTGATAGCAAGTAATAGGTTCTAATTATTAAAAGAACAGTATGCAATTTTTAGACAGCAAAGACCTGTTATCTATATGGATCATAGTGTCTGCTTTTAAGTGAGGAGTAGACATTGGAAACAGTCTCATTCTTTCTTCTGTTAAGGATACTGGATTTGTTAGGTTTGGGCAGCAATACATTTATGGATCAAATGTTGTATTTTTCATTCTACTGTGCCACATATAGTTTTAATTGTATAGTAACATAACCTTCTATGAATTACCTCTGTGATAAACCTCTGTAACACATCTACTAATAGCACTAACATATATTTGACATTTATTGTATATTCACCATGGTCTAAGTACTGTGAATCCAAATTAAATTGATCCTCTATAAAATCACAAGGATGATTTTCTCTTTCCTCCTGCTCCCTCATTTTGGGGAAGTTTTACATAAGAAAAATTAGCCTTAGCTCTAACTTGCTTATTGAGATACACTTTGTACTGTATAAGACTTTAGAGGAGCTCTGAAAAAAACAAGAAAAAAAAGACTTTAGAGGAGCTCTGAAAATTTGGAGAAGTTACTTACATTCTGAGTATCCGTGTTTATATTTTTAAAGTTTATATATTACATATTAAGTATGTATGTGTATCCTGTTGTTTAGTCACCAAGTCATGTCTGACTCTTTTGTGTCCCTATGGACTGCAGTCCCCCAGGCTTCTCTGTCCATGGAGTTTCCCAGGCAAGTATACTATAGTGGGTGGTCCTTTCCTTTTCCAGGGCATATTCCTGACCCGGGGATCAAACCTGAGTCTCCTGCATTACAAGCTGTTTCCTGCATTATAGGTAGATTCTTTATCACTAAACCTCTAGGGAAGACCATTGTATACCCTACTGCATTGTAAAGAATATTTTAGATAAAGTCTGGCATTTAGTACAGTCCTTAGCAATATAGGTACAACCTTAAAGATGATATCATCTATTACTCCATTATTAACAGTTAATATTTTTATTTGGTTCATATTCATCACTGTGACATAAAACTAAGGGGATAACTCCTTAAACTCAGAATTATTATTAAGATAACTATTTTACTCCCAGTTTCCTGTAGAAACACACTTTATTCAAATAAATTCTCCCTATTTTTTAATTAATTTATTTTTTATTGAAGGATAATTGCTTTATAGAATTTTGCTGTTTTCTGTCAAACCTCAACATGAACTTCTCCCTGTTCTTATATCTTGGGAAATGAAGAACTTGATGGCCAATGCTCATTTTATTCTCCAAACAGGGACAGACCTCATCTGTAGCTTACTGTTGGATGAAACTGAACTGTTCACACGACTATTTACCAACTAACACTTCCCCCGTATTTGAACTCCTAGATGACTGACCGTCTTTTGGTCTCCCTGGGATGGATGGAACAACCCCAATAGCGTAAAGCATTGAGATGTGTGTGTGTGTGTGTGTGTGTGTGTGTGTGTGTGTGTGTATGAAGGAGAATTTTTAAGTAAAGTGAGAATAGAATATACAATAGGATCTCTCATTCCTCCATGGTAACTGGAGGGTTCCTCTAATTTTCTTCCCACAAGACTACCTTGGATCCTAGGTGTAATTGACATCAATATAATCATTATAACAGAGAAAACCAGAATTCCAGTTTAACCAAATCCATGTTATTGAGATGCAACTTGTGATACTTTTATTATAATATTTCCAAAGAAAAAATCAAGATGATTAAAACAGGTTCTGGTGTCTTTTACTAGAGCACATGACAATCTGGAGAACATTCCAATGTGTTTTCTATTAAATTATAAGCATGTTTAAATGATGAAAGCATAAGCACTATATATTTCTTGTGTGTAGTTTTCTTCACTTATTTTAACTGTTGTGAAACCCTACACTTTTTTTCTGTTCATCTTTTCCCCCCTGTAATTAATTTCTTCTATATTGTTGCTGATAATATTATTTAGCTTATTTCAAGTATTCATTCATTTATAATTTTACTTTCCCTTGACTGAGTTGGGATATCCTAAGGCCTCAATAGAGTATATGGAATATGCTAAGTGTCTCAAAACAGAGATTGAAATTGCTGTGTCTTCTTCAGATGTTCCGAGTGATGGGACCAATTGCTATTGTCTGGCACCATTTTTTCAGATCTATATTAATGTGATTTAAGTGAACTAAGAGCTTTTTTTTCTTTTAATTTTAAGTGTCCAGACCTTGTCTACTCCAGAACCAGGCAGGAAAAAACAAGATAATAATAAAATGTTCCCTAGATAAACAGATCTCAAAATCTGTATATTAATTGCTGGATTTATCTGTGCTTTCCTGTTGACCAAACTTCTTAGAAAATCAAAGGTGTGTAATATTGTAGGATAGAAAAAAAGTGTGAATATCTGAGGAGAGATAAATTTTAAAAATTATTTCTTATATCAGTATTTTCTGAGAAAAAGATTTTTGGAACGGAAGTTTAGATTTGTGTGTAACATGGCAAATCAAAGGGTAAAATGTTGCCAGTGGACCAAATGCATGTTTTGCTCTCAAAAAGTATTGCTAGAATTATAGCAGCTTCTAATTACCTGATAATTTCTAAACACCATTCTAAGCACTTTTTCTACATTCTCCCTGTACTTGTATGCAGTCTACATTATATGCATGTTGTATGTGCATGTTGCATATAGATAAATATTAATACAAGTAAATAGATATAGATATATGTATTTCCTCAATATATTTCTCAACATTATCCAGTTACTCCTGATCAGAGAAAGGATCTGAACTCAAAACCAAATCTATGTGTTCCAAGCACCTGTCACCTACAGGTACTTGATTTCTTACCTCTAACAGGGACATCTGGGCTCTACCCTTTGAGCCAGAAGATATTTCATATTTAGTTCAGTCTCCAAGTGTAAGTGTGGGATCTTCACTTGACCAATCCATTAGATTTTCACAGATCCCTTTTTATCCCATAGTTGTCCATGGTGTGCAAGATCTGCAGATGGAGGCTGAGTGGAGACTTGTGACCCAAGCTTGGTGTAGAAAGTGTGGTGAATCTATCTACAAGAAGATTAAAGAATTCTAATAATCTTTGGTTCTTCTTGAGTCATCCAACAGTGCTCCTTAAAGATGGCCTCCAAGGGTCCACACACCACCAGCATGTCCAGCCCTCTTTTGACCCGCTCTTGGTCCACTTGGGGTCATTAGTATTCTACCACATATTATAAAGTTGCCGTAAATGTCTCCAGTCCTGGTCACTTTAAAAATAAAAACAATGGATTTAGTTTTGGGGAATGTTAGATAACTAAGGTATTTGTGTCAGCAAGAAGTTCTTCATGTTTTTACTAATTTGAGTGAATTTTAGTGGAAGATCCGAAAAAGAAAAACATGTATCCTAAAGTTCCTAAATAGCTTTTAGGTACCTGGGGAGATAGTCCTGATCAGTCAAAATCGGTAAAGTGTGGTTCCAACTTATTAGGTTCCAAATATAGAAATGAAAAACAATTCTGTGACAAGTTACTCTTGTTATCTCTAGGTGAGTTACTCATATAATCTTCATCTATTCATGTAGATGTATCTTATATTCAATGCAATGGGTACTTTAGGTGCACTTGATCTGCATGTCCATCATCTTAGGAGGAAGGAGCAAGCAAGTATGCAAAAGATAAAGAAAGAAAAGTAACAAAATGTTCTTTCATTGCCCCCCCAAATGAGGAAGCAGTTTTTGTGGTTCCATCCATCTCTATATTTCTTACCCATGAGAAAATTCACATATTCAGACAGAATAATTGAGGTAAATGTAATCAAGAACTATTGAAGGAGGTGCCTGAAAGTGCAGAAAATTGGAGATGGTGAAGCACCCTGGGACAAGAAGTATTCAGGCGATTTTAACACTTTCAGCTTACAGACAGAACCATATTTTCAAAAAAACTCATACCCATCAGAGATCATTTCTGGATGATTCCATGGCTACAGGTAAACATAAACTGACCATTTGGACAAACTGGAAAAAAGATCTGGAAGGTCAGGGGCTCCTTCTTAGATCTTTCCTACCTCTGTCAGAAGATTTTAACTTTGAAAAGTCTCTCACATTTTGCCCCATCCTCTCTGATTCATAGGTCATAATCCTTGTTGCTCTGTCGCTCCGTTGTGTCTGACTCTTTGTGACCCCATGGACTGCAGCACACCAGGCTTCCCTGTCCTTTACCATCTACTGGAGTTTGCTCAAACAAATGTCCACTGAGTCGGTAATGCCATCCAACCATCTCATCCTCATTCTCCTCTTACCTTCAATCTTTCCCACTATCAGGGTCTTTTCTGATAAGTCGGTTCTTCACATCAGGTGGCCGAAGTGTCGGAGCTTCAGCTTCATCATCAGTCCTTCCAATGAATATTCAGGATTGATTTCCTTTAGGATTCACCGGCTTGATCTCCTTGCAGTCCAAGGGACTTTAAGAGTCTTCTCCAACACCACAGTACAAAAGCATAAATTCTTCTGCTCTCAGTCTTCTTTATGATCCAACTCTCACATCTATACATGACTACTGGAAAAATCATAGCTGTGACTAGACAGACTTTTGTTGTACTCTTCACAAATTAGTTCCTATACACTTCTTGTAATTTTGTCTCAAGGATAGCCTCATATGAATAGCAATAAAATAATGACTGCAGTGCCATTTATTAATTTCTAATTATGTGTCAAGCACTGTGCTAAATGCTACAAAAAATATTATCACCCCTGTTACTTTAAAAAAAATGTGAAGTAGGTAGTGTTGCACACACTTTATATGTAGACTCATTTCACTTTATTGTGCTTCACTGTGTTGTGCTTTGCAGATATGGCACTTTTTATTTAAATTGAAGGTTTGTGGCAGCTTTGTGTTGTCAGATGATGGTTAGTATTTTGTTTTTCAGCAATAATGTATTTTTAAATTTTTAAAAAATTAATTTATGTGTTTCTTTTTGACTATGCTGGGTCTTCTTTGCTGTAGAGAAGTGTTCTCTAGTTGCAGAGACCACGGGCTACTCTCTAGTTGCAGTGCTCGGGCTCCTTATTGCAATGGCCTATCTTATTGTGGAGCATAGGCTCTAGAGCTCAGTTTAGTAGTTGTGCTACATGGCTTTTGTTGCCCTGCAGCATGTGAAATCTTCCTGGACTAGGGATCAAAACGGTGTCCTTTGTATTGGCAGACAGATCCTCAACCACTGAACCACCGTGGAAGACTAACAATGTTTTGTTTTGTTTTAAATTAAGGAATGTACATTGTTTTTTAGACATAATGCTATCACACACTTAATAGATAATGGTATAGGGTAAACATAACTTTTTTCTGCACTGGGAAACCAAAAAAAATCTATGTAGCTTCCTTTATTGCCATATCCAACTTATTACAATAATCTGGAACCAAACCCAACAGTATCTCCCAGGTACGTATAAATGAGGAAGGTAAGGCACATGTCAAAAAGCCAACAAGTTATGAACCTAGTCCTTGTATTTTGATCATTATGACACTGAAACCCGTGTTCTTCATCCCTATGATATTTTAAATCCTACTCTTTCCATTCAATCCTATAGTTCTGTCTTCAGAATCCTTGCTTCTGAGCCAAGCCCTCCATTAGGGTATTTCATATATCCGATAAAGGAGATATGTTGCTCATGCAATCATGTTCTCATGACTTATGTTCTTCAGTGTTCTACAATCTCTCTCTCTTTCCTATAGAATATTCTACATTCTTATGGTGTGTGTGTGCTAAATCGATTCAACTATGGTCTGATTTTTTGCAATCCCATGGACTGTAGCCTGTCAGGCTCCTCTATCCATGGAACTTTCCAGGCAAGAATCCTGGAGCAAGAATACCATGCCCTTCTCCAGGGGATCTCCCTGACCCAGGGATCGAACCCGCATTCCCTTATGTCTCTGCATTGTCAGGCAGGTTCTTTACCACTAGTGTCACCTGGGAAGCCCATTCTTATGGTACTTCCTTTTTTAAAAGCAGTAGTTTCTACATTTAAACACTTATTATTCTATCCACCCTGACACTGATTCAGCAAAATTTATACATGGTTTGTCTGTTAATATTCAAGAAAGGTGTATATTTATTTGTGCATATGTCATTTCCCCCACTGGGATAAAAAGTTGCTACTTACTGGTTCACTGTATCTTCTTAGTTTCCAGCTTTGGAGTCAAAGATAGACTTAGCTTTTCAACTTTACCTTCCATGTTGCTAGCAGGGTGTCTTGCTTTTGGTCTTAGTGAACGTTTGTTAATTTCTAAACTATTATCAAAATACTTCATCTTGGAAGCTATCCTATGGTTTCCAATGAATTTCAGACTCAGAGTCACTCCTGCTAAATAGGTTCTTACATTACAACTCCCCTCCCCTTCACTTACGTTTGTGTAGCAAAGCTTGGGTTCGACTTCAGTTTTTTGGTGTATAGCTTGATTTTCAGATGAGAAAATAAACTGTCCTTTTAGCTCCTTCACATTCTCTCGAGGTCTCCTGTAGTAGTTAATGTATTTCTTTCAGTTGAAAATATAAACACAAAAATAAATGACCCTATTAACTTGTAATTGTCATCTCCTGGGGTTGCTTTCAGTGCCTAATGGGGAATTTTTTTCCTCTAAGAGAGGTCTAAATTGGTCCTATTCCCCCAAATTAACCACAAGCTCTAGTAAATATCTGTGCCAATGATTAATACAAGAAGTTGTTGCTAACTGTAAGGTGAGCGGCATATTCATAAGCAAGTATCCCGTCTGCCTTACCTGCAGTGGCTTCCTCTTTGGGAGAATTTTTCAAATTAATCCTTTAAAGGAAAATAAGATCACTAAAGACAGATAAACACCAAAAAAAAAAAAAACTGAAAAAAATTACAAGGGAAAATTGTATTCCATTTGGTATAAAATATTTTTGAAGTGGGTACATTTTATTTATTCCTCTAATCTTCTTCTCTATTCTGTCTGGCAGGCATAAATTCAAAGGTGTCCTTGTCTCTTACCATTTTGAATGTATCCAATTATGTGTACATTGAACATTTACTGAATGTGACGTTTACCCGATTTCCATATAATGTATATAAATAAATCTAAGTCAAATTTAATAGTTCTTTCAGAGTGCCAAGTTGTGTGTTGATATATAAGACAAGGTGACATGTAAAATACTTTGTCAACACAATTATATGTGAGTTTAGAGGAAACACTGCTTGTTTTGTGGAATGAATAGTGATTTTTATTTTTTAGCTCAAGAAGACTTAGGTTTAAATCTAGCCTGTGGAATTGATTAGCCGATACTTTGGACAATATAATTTCTTTTCTTTGCCTCAGTTTCCTGAACTATACAGTGGGAGTCAGCATTTGATATAATGAATTATTCTGTAGACTAAATAAGATGGCATTTTTGGAGAACCTAACAGAACCCTTAGCCTGTAATAGAGGAGCAATAAATGTTAGCTGAGATCCCCTTATTTCACTTGACATACTCAGAAGAATTCCTGTAAGGGAGATGAACATTTGGATTGGATTTTGAAGCATGAATAGGATATCAAAGTATAGCCAGTGGTGTTGTCAACATTTGCAAATCATGTATGTTTAGTGTTAAGATTTTTCATTACCACTCTTGTTTATTAAACATGATATGTTGCTATATAGAAAATCAGATAAAAATACAGGTGCACAAGAATACTGTATTATAATACTGTAAAGTTTGACTTTTCCTTTTATCTCCTTCTTTCTCCCTCTCTCTTTCTCTCCCCCTCTTTTTTCTCCCCCTCTCTTTTCTCTCACTCTCTCTTTCTCTAACTGAAAATAAAGGAAGGAAATAAGGAAGATAGAGCAATATCTGCGACCCCATAGACTATATACAATCCATGGAATTCTCTAGGCCAGAATACTGAAGTAGGTAGCCTTTCCCTTCTCCAGGGCATTTTCCCAACCCAGGGATTGAACCCAGGTCTCCTGCATTGCAGGCAGATTCTTTACCAACTGAACTATCAGGGAAGCACCATCTGATCAGAGTTGTTTGTAAACCTTTGTATACATACTAGGAGGTGAGTTATCACTCTCATTATCTTGATGAGAAAGCATATGAATCTTTGTGTTTGTGAGAGCTCAATAACCATTTATATCACTTTATTAAAGACATCATTTTCCTCTCTGTTCTCATGCCTATGACACAGTACCTAGCTTGGTACCTAACCTCTTAACCATCACTCTACAAAGGTTTTCTGACTGGGTGAATTTGATATTGGTTTAAATCTAGGATTTAATTCTTAAAACTTGGATTTAATTCTTCTCTTTAAGTTCATTAAGCACAAGCCAGTTATATTATTGTCATGAACACTCTGAATGCTGTTAATATTTTATATTCATGATAAATAGGGTGTTTGTATTCAGCCAGTGTTTGGTCTAACTTGTTATCTCTTCAAATGAGGCTTGTATAGTCAAAGTCCCTTCTGAACTGAGTAGCATTGATTTATTTTTTCCTCTTAGAAAGGCAACAACAAATGTGTAAACTCTCCTTCATGGTGAAATGTTTATATGCAAGAGAGACTGCCTGTGTCTGTTTCTAAACACATATTACCCACCCCATTAGATGTATATTTAAATATTTTACAGTTTCTATTTTTCTACTAATTGACCTTCTGACTAAAGTAATTTGCGATCAGTAAAATAGTCATCAAAATTAACATGCCAATTTAATATGTTGAAAGAATCTAATCAAAACAGCTATTTTCAGTGGAAAGCTATCAAATTCATTTTAGTCAGCTAGCAAAATGCTGGTGCTAAAATTTGACAAAGATGGGTGCTGTAGTGTTGTGTGTTTAGTCACACAGTCGTGTCTGACTTTACAAATCTTTCGACTACAGCCCTCCGAGCTCCTCTGTCTATGAGATTTTTCAGGCAAGGCTACTGGAGTGGGTTGCCATTTCCTACTCCAGGGGATCTTCCCAACCCAAGGATCAAACCTATGTCTCCTGTGTCTTCCACACTGAAGGCAGATTCTTTACCTTTCTGAGCCTTCAGGAAAGCCCACAAAGGTAGGAAACACATACAAAGAAACTGTAGTATAATCCATTCATGAAAAATATATATCATTATAAAAAATACTTGAAAAAATGTTTCATTTGTAGATATGGTTATATCTACATAATAATTTACCCTCATCAAATGGAATTTGCCCCCCCCCCCACTTCCAGAAATACTTTATTTCTAAATATGTTCCTAAATATCCATCTAGTTATAAGTGTAATAAGGAAAAAAGTTCCATGGACATCTCAGTTGAAGAATGTATTTCTCATATAGGTTCCCTTATTTAAGTGAAAGGATAAATGTCTTAACACCTAATTAATAGTGAAGTAATAGTGACATTCAGACCAAAAAGAATAAAGAAAATTATTTTGTGTCAATATTATCTTAAAACTCTTTTAGAAATTCTGAATAATCTAGTATGAAAAGAAATAAGTTAAACCAAAGAGTGATTTTAAAAGACAAAAAGACATAGTGTAAGAATTGGTAAAAATTTATATATATATATAATACTTTGGCCACCTGATGCAACGAACTAGCTCATTGGAAAAGATTGAAGGCAGGAAGAGAAGGGGATGACAAGAAGGGGATGACAGAGGATGAGATGGTTGGATGGCATCACCACCTCAATGGACATGAGTTTAAGCAAGCTCCGGGAGTTGGTGAGGGATAGGGAAATATGGTGTGCTGTGGTCCATAGGGTCACAAAGAGTTGGACACTACTGAGTGACTGAACTGAACTGATATTTTATATATATATATATATATATATATATATATATATATTTCTACATTTAATATTGGTATTCTCATCACCACAAGAGAGAGTGAGGGCAACATGAGGCCAGTTCACCATGTACTAGAATCTGAGGGAGTCAGTTGTTCACATTAGTCTCGGTTCCAGATGCCAAGTCAATGGAAAAAGAGACACAAATTTCAGACACATATCAACATATAACTACTGTTTACACCTAAGACATGGAAGTTTCTCCTTGAATGAAACTTCCCTTGCCAACCACAGCCAAAGAACCAGGACAGGTCCTGGCTTCCATCATCAGCTACACTCACAATTCTCACAGACTGGTGACTTGAAAGAGAAGAGAACTCATCTTTGACCACTTGGCAGGCAGGTCCTGAGAGCCAAAAGACCAAAACCACTCATAAGTTTTACCACATATTTTTTTCATCATCAATAGAAAGGAGAGTGAAAGGTTAGGGAGAGTTGGGCATCCTTGGATGTGATAGTCATCCTAGTCCAGGCATAAGACATGTAGTGAGGACACAATAGTAGATACATCAGACCCAGTAGAGATGAAACAAAGAACTCAGGTGATGACCAGAAGAAAGTCTCTAAACATATGGCCCCCAGTGGGACTACCCCAAACATCTCTGTTCTTCAATCTATCTCAGTCAACACCATGGTCATTATGGAAAAGGAATAAGTTATTTTTTACTGTGCCCTACTTTAACTTACCGTTCCCTGCTTAAATTTATAACAAAAAAACTGTGAGCATAATAAAATCGTAACATGACCCAGGTCAATAATGTAAAGTATCTGATTATTTTTTCATCTGTAAATTGAGAACAAAATACTGGTATCTTTCTCATATCACTGTTTTATACACTAAATGAGAGGATGCATGTGGAGCTCTAAACATAATGCCTGACACAGAGTATGTAATAAACTTATTATATTTTGATAAACTGTGCCTCTCAAAAACTGAAGAGCCGTGAGAAGAAAGAACACCATAACATCATTAGAATTCTTATATAAAATGTATGCTGAAACCAAAAATTGTCTCAATGGAATTTCAAGGCAATTTCAGATTGAAGTATTCTGAAAAATATGTTTCATGGTACCATGACAATGTTTCAATGATATACTTAGCAGTTAGTGACACCATTATATTCCAGAATGATTCTATGTCTCCCCAAAATGGATAACATTGCCATTTCATGGGAGAACCACATCCCTGGCTTATTCTGATAAAAAGAATGAAATAAAGAGGGAAGGAAAGAAGGAAGAAAGGAAAGACAGGAGGGAGGGAGGAAAAGAGGGAGTCTGCAGGTGAGAGGGAGACAGTCATAATCAATCTGAAAATTCATTTGGTATTGCTTTTAGAGCTTTAATAATGAAGGCAATTTGACTCAGTATTTCTCAGCTAGGAATTTATCCAAAAGAAATGCAAGAAGTTCTCTTCCCTAAAAGGATATTTATTATAGTTACTATATTAACTAAGATCATGGCATCTGGCCCCATCACTTCATGGCAAATAGGTGGGAAAACAGTGGAAACAGTGGCTGACTTTATTTTTTGGGCTCCAAAATCACTGCAGATGGTGACTGCAGCCATGAAATTAAAAGATGCTTACTCCTTGGAAGGAAAGTTATGGCCAACCTAGACAGCATATTAAAAAGCAGAGACATTAGTTTACCAACAAAGGTCCATCTAGTCAAGGCTATGGTTTTTCCAGTAGTCATGTAAGGATGTGAGAGTTGGACTATAAAGAAAGCTGAATGTCGAAGAATTGATGCTTTTGAACTGTGGTATTGGAGAAGACTCTTGAGAGTCCCTTGGACTGCAAGGAGATGCAACTAGTCCATCCTAAAGGAGATCAGTCCTGAGTGTTCATTGGAAGGACTGATGTTGAAGCCAAAACTCCAATACTTCGGCCACCTGATGCAAAGAGCTGACTCATTTGAAAAGACCCTGATGCTAGGAAAGATTGAGGGGAGGAGGAGAAGGGGACGACAGAGGATGAGATGGTTGGATGGCATCACCAACTCGATGGACATGAGTTTGGGTAAACTCTGGGAGTTGGTGATGGACAGGGAGGCCTGTCATGCTGTGATCCATGGGGTCGCAAAGAGTCAGACACGACTGAGCAACTTAACTGAAGTGAACTGATATTAACATCAGAAATCACTTGAAATACTCTATATAAATGATTTATGGTTAACCTAGTCTAAATAATGTTGTGATTTCATCACCCATTATATCTATTGAGTGTTGAAATTCAGTGTGCCAAATAGCAACCATACGTATGTGAAGTTTATACATAACAGCGATTGGAAAGGAATCCCCAAAATAGCACCAGAGGTTTTCAAGGATTTGTAAAATTGTTAGTAATTAGTTTCACCTTTTCCTTTCTATAGATCTCAAATTTCAAGCAAGAACTGTACTCATTTTTTAAATAGAAACACAAACAGAAACCAAACTCTCTCTGTTTTCAGTTTAGTAATGATAAACTGTAGAATCATAAAATAGCTTATCATATAGACAAAACGAAGCAAAATCCATGGTGAAATTTCCATTTTTTATTCTATGAATCTCATCTCATATTTAAGAACATTTCTGACAGCTTCAATGAAGATGTTAAAAAAGAAAAGATATAAATAGGAAAAAATAACAGAGAACTTTTCTCTATTCTGCAAAGTGTATCTTCAGAAAAAGTGTCAGAGAATTTTAATTTGGCTCTGATTAATCTTCATTTTCACCTCCAGGTAAATAACTACATATAATAAATAAATATTGCTGTCAAACATATCATGGGATAAAAAAATAAGATCTCACTGAGCATATGCTTAACTACCCAATTATTCATCTAAAAGATATAACAACATTTATAAGAAGTTGCTTATCTAATTAACTGTCATTGCAGCCCATATATTTAGACAAAACCAGTGCTCGAAAGTTATTCCTTTTGCTTGAATCATATGCCTACAACATTCTAGGGATTTTCCCATATTAATGTGTTTCCATGTTCCTTTCACACCAAGAATCCTTACTTATCTGAATATATCTTTCAGGGATGATACACAAATATTTGTAGAGAACTTGTTTGCTGGTCTGGGAATTTGATAGTCTCTGCAGGAGCTAAATTCCATTACACATATTTGCTGCCAGATTTTAGCAACATAATTCTGTGCTTAATTGTTTGTTTTTAATTAAGTTTACAAATCCTGGATAATATGAATGCAAAAGAGGGAGGTAATCCTTAATGGACATGTCTTTTCTTTGTATAGGTTACACTGAAGATATCAAACTTGGCTTCATAGCTCAGACGGTAAAGAATCTGCCTATTATGCAGGAGATCTGGGTTCAATTCCCGAGTCAGGAAGATCCCTTGGAGAAGTGAATAGCAACCCACTCCAGTGTTCTTGCCTGGAGAATCCCATGGACAGAGGAGCCTGGCAGAGTACAGTCCATGGGGTCACAAAGAGCTGGATGTGACTGAGTAACACTTTCCACTCTCCTTTTTATTGCTTTCTAAGGTCTTATGTTGCCTTGTTCTTTACAGGGCTGAACTCACTTTTCTTCTGACACTATTTAGAGAAGTCTGAACAGCTAGCTTAGTGTCCCATGCCTGTGGGAAATTATACTTATTTTTGTACAACTGTGGATTTCATAACATGAAAAGAGTCTGATTTGGAAAGTGCCTCATAGAAATCTAATCAGAGATTGTCAAGGAACTCTCACAGATGAACAGTATTAAGATGTTAATATGAGTTCACACCCAAAATGTAGCTGAAAACTTCACTGTGGTAAGTCACTTGGGGAAAAAACAAACAAACAAACAAAAAACTTTATTTAAGCACTTGTTACAAATAGGAAAGACTCATGCCAGCATCTCTTTTTATGAATAAAGACATTTTTCACAATATTTTCAAGCAACAGTAAGAAAAGGCCTTGTCATCATGTGCCTCTCCTTTCAAAGAGCATAAGGGATGCAACTGTTACCAGACTCTTCCTACTTTCATGTGTGCATCATCTGCAGAGACTTTCTTTTCCAATGTCTCTAGGATCTAGGAGGGCGCAGTATCTCTAGGTCACAAAAGGTTCCAGAACTATAGATTACTGTTGTTCAGCCCAGTGGGCCTGAAGTCAGAAAATCTGGTTTCAGTCCTTCTTCCTAAGTTACTATGTTCTTACTTTTGTCAACAAGCTACTTAAGTCTTCTCAGGTGGCACTAGTGGTAAGGAACCCACCAGCTAATGCAGGAGACATAAGATACATGGATTCAATCCCTGGGTCAGGAAGATCCCTCGGAGGAGGGCATGGGAACCCACTCTAGTATTCTTGCCTAGAGAATCCTATGGATTCAGAGGAGCCTGGTGGGCTACGGTCCATAGGGTCTCAAAGAGTTGGACACAGCTGAAGCAACTTAGCCTGCATGCACGTGCATACAACAAGCTATTTACTCTTCTGAGCCTCAATTTCATCATCTGTAAAATTAACATCTCCAAGCACTCAGGATGGTTGTGGATGTACAATGAAATCAGAGCTTAAATCCAGTTTTTGCAGTGGGATCTACTAAATTACTTTCAGGTGATCTGATTGGGTTTGCTATCAGTTTATTTGCTCCCTGATACACTTTAGTTAGAGGGAATTAGAACAGCTTAAAAAAAATGAAGAGCTTCTCAAATGCCCATTAAACAGGAATGGCTTGGTTTAGATATCTATGTTTAATAGGGCAAAATTCAGTGTTTGCAAAACAGAGTGAAAATTCTTTGCTACACTGCCTTTCCTTTTCAATCCCATGGCCAAACCATCATCACTGGCTTATGAACCGTAATTAGTGTTGGTGGAGAGGAGAGTGGTTCCATAACACCATTGATTAGAATGAGATTCAATTATCAGATGAAGGTTTATTAAAGTGTATGTTTCTAGCTAGCTGGCTTCTTACCATCCAGCAATTTCCCCTCTGGGAGAAACACTAACCCTAGGCAGCACGAAAGACCATCTTCACTTCTTATGTACATCGGGACTGAGCACAATTTCTATCTGGCATGGGAAAAGTCCAGAAGGATAATACTAAAAGGAAATGAGTTTTCAGGTGGAAGAATGAAATTTCAGGATGACAGGGGTACAATTTCTTGCCCTGAATGAAGGAAAAAGCACCAATTCTTTCTGAGTTTCAGGTGACCCCTACCTCTGATGGAGGATAGGAAAGTAATCACCCTCCTCTGCCATGGAATGGACTCTTCATTTTGAAACCAGGCTGGTGTGCTGATTAGTTCTGCTAAATAACTCTGAAGAGACCCATTTGTTTAGCACTATGTGTAATTTTAAAGGAAAGGATGTGTCGGCAGCAGGGAAGGGAGTCAAATGAGGTCACTGGTGAAATAGCGGGAGAAATTTGCTGGTGCCTCTGCCTTGTTTTTTCCTATTCCATCTTCACTGACCTTTGCACTAGAAAACTGATGCCCCAACTAAATGGAACCTTCATTTTCTCATTCCCTGAATGACCAGGCCAGCTCCCCAGTGCCTTCAGAAATGGATCTTCATTTGTCTATTGGTGGGGACACCACATTTAACCCTTAATGTTAAGACAGTTTTCACCTACAGAGCTTCCATCAGTATAAGCTGGTTTTATCATAGAAGCCTTGGGTATTCAACAGTCTCATCTCTGATATACTTTTTGTTTGTGTGGACAGTGAAATAACTGCTGCCCTTGCAGAAATAGGGGGATATAGGCAGATTTTTTTTAAAAAATTCTAAGTGTGACAATCCAAAAAAGTGATTGAGCATTGATTTTTTATCTATAGGTGACCTCAAATGTAAATTAGTTTATGTCCTGAAAAGGTACTGGATATTTCAGACAATGTCAGTTGAATTCATTTCACTTAAAAAGCAGCAATTTGTTAAATGTTGGATTCTTAACTTTAATACTAACATTTTTATGTGAAGAAATAATGTCCTATAAGAAGCTGCAAATAATGAACTTTATCATTTCCTTCTCTGCAATTCCAGAATATTAAAACATACCCCATCATGATCATGAGCACAATCTCTGTATTTTAGAAGTCTCTTGATTAAAGCTTTCTTCCCTTCAATTTAGTGAGAATTTGTGGCTAAAGATCTTGCCTATTCATATCAGTTTCCACAGGATTTCCAACAGAAGTTTGGTATATGGCAAGCACTTCAAAAATTTGAATCAAGTAGGTGCATACTAAATAAAAATAAATAGTGTATGAGTTTTCAAGATATGAGCATATGAATTAAACAGGAAACTAAAGTTGCCAATCACATATTTTTCATCAGTTTGGTCATTCACCTGTGTCTGATTTTTTTGTGACTGCATGGACTACAGCATGCCAGGCTTCCCTGACCATCACCAAATCACAGAGCTTGCTCAAACTCAAGTCCATTGAGTTGGTGATGCCATCCAACAATCTCATCCTCTGTCATTCCCTTCTCTTTCTGCCTTCAATCTTTCCCAGCATCAGGGTCTTTTCCAATGAGTCAGTTCTTCACATCAGGTGGCTAAAATATTGGAGTTTCAGCTTCAGCATCAGTCCTTCCAATGAATATTCAGGATTGTTTTCCTTTAGGATTGACTGGTTTGATCTTGTTGCAGTCCAAGGGATTCTCAAGAGTCTTCTTCAACACCACAGTTCAAAAGCATCAATTCTTCAGTGCTCAACTTTCTTTATGGTCCGACTCTCATGTCCATACATGACTACTGAAAAAAAAACCATAGCTTTGACTAGACAAATATTTGTTGGTGTAGTAATATCTCTGCTTTTTAATATGCTGTCTAGATTGGCCATAGCTTTTCTTCCAAGGAGCAAGCATCTTTTAATTTCATGGCTGCAGTTAACATCTGCAGTGATTTTGGAGCCCACTGTTTCCTTTGGTTCTCCATCTATTTGCCATGAAGTGATGGGCCCGGATGCCATGATCTTCATTTTCTGAATGTTGAGTTTTAAGCCAACTTTTTCACTCTCCTCTTTCACTTTCATCAAGAGGCTCTTTAGTTCCTCTTCACTTTCTACCATAAGGGTGGTATCATCTGCATATCTGAGGTTATTGATATTTCTCCTGCCAATCTTGATTCCAGGTTGTGCTTCATCCAGACTGGGATTTCACATAATGTATTGTGCATATAAGTTAAATAAGCAGGGTGACAATATACAGCCTTGACATACTCCTTTCTCAATTTGTAACCAGTCTGTTGTCCCATGTCTGGTTCTGACTGTTGCTTGTTGACCTGCATATGGATTTCTCAGAAGGCAGGTAAGATGGTCTGATATTCCCATCTCTCGAAGAATTTTTCAGAGTTTGTTGTGATCTACACAGTCAAAGGCTTTGGAGTAATCAATAAAACAGAACTAGATGTTTTTCTGGACTTATTTTGCTTTTTCTGTGATCCAACAGATGTTGGCAATTTGATCTCTGGTTCCTCTGCCTTTTCTAAATCCAGCTTGAACATCTGGAAGTTCATGGTTCACAGACTGTTGAAGCTTGACTTGGAGAATTTTGACCATTACTTTGCTAGTGTGTGAGATGAGTGCAATCGTGTGATAGTTTGAACATTCTTTGGCATTGCCTTTCTTTGGGATTGGGAAGAAAACTGACCTTTTCCAGCCCTATCGCCACTGCCAGTGGAGAAGGGAATGGCAAACCACTTCATTATTCTTGCCTTGAGAACCCCATGAACAGTATGCAAAGGCAAAGATATAACACTGAAAGATGAACTCCCCAGGTCTGTAGGTGCCCAGTAAAGAATGAAGAGATGGAGCCAAAGTGAAAACAACACCCAGTTGTGGATGTGACTGGTGATAGAAGTAAAGTCCGATGCTGTAAAGAACAATATTGCATAGGAACCTGGAATGTTAGGTCCATGAATCAAGGTAAATTAGAAGTGGTTAAACAGGAGATGGCAAGACTGAACATCAACATTTTAGGAATCAGTGAACTAAAATGGACAGGAATGGGCAAATTTAATTCAGATGACCATTATATCTACTACTGTGGGCAAGAATCTCTTAGAAGAAATGGTGCAGCCCTCATAGTCAACAAAAGAGTCTGAAATGCAGTACTTAGGTGCAGTCTCAAAAGTAACAGAATGATCTCTGTTTGTTTCCAAAGCAAACCATTCAATATCACAGTAATCCAATTCCATGCCCCAACCAATAATGCTGAAGAAGCTGAAATTGAGCAGTTCTATGAAGACCTACAAGACCTTCTAGAACTAACACCCAAAAAATGTCCTTTTCATCATAGGGGAGTGGAATGCAAAAGTATGAAGTCGAGAGATACCTGGAATAACAGGTAAAGTTGGCCTTGGAATACAAAATGAAGCAGGGCAAAGGCTAACAGTTTTGCCAAGAGAGCACACTGGTCATAGCAAACACCCTCTCCCAGCAGCACAAGTGAAGACTCTACACATGGACATCACGAGATGGTCAATACTGAAATCAGATTGATTATATGCTTTGCAGCCAAAGATGGAGAATCTCTATACAGTCAGCAAAAACAAGACCGAAAGCTGACTGTGACTCAGATCATGAACTCTTTATTTTTTGTAAATAACAGCTTTATACTTTTTTCATACAAAATCCTTATCTTCTTATTCACTGCCTATTATTTATTGCTTCTGGTTATCAGTTTATGGGGCACTTTGGTGTGGAGGTTTTATAGGTCTCACTGACCCCAGCATTTCTGAGCCACTTTAAAGAGCTGAAGAAGTTGGATGCATGAGACAAGTGCTCGGGCCTGGTGCACTGGGAAGACTCAGAGGGATCGGGATGGGAAGACTCAGAGGGATCGGGATGGGAAATACATGTAAATCCATGGCTGATTCATGTCAATATATGACAAAAAACACTACAATATTGTAAAGTAATTAGCCTCCAACTAATAAAAATAAATGGGAAAAAAAGTAAGGGAGGTCTTTCTTAGTTATTTTATTTTTCTCACAGAATATAATAACCAGAAGCATATACAGGGATTCACAGTTTCCTAATTTATTTGTTTGCTTCTTTGTGGCATCTGGTCTGTTTCAAGACCAGGCCTTGTGACTTTCAAAAATAAATTGTCAAATGTTTCAGCATGGAAATACCCCCAAGATGAGGACTGCCTCTGTGAATTCTGTGTGTAGTCTGTATGGAGTCCACTTTTTCTATTTGGAAGGCAAAAAACAGAATCATAACAAAAGAGTTTGCTGTATAAAATATCATTGGCATGAGTCAAAACCAGCATCTGTGACCTAGCAAGGTTGTCATAATCTTTTGGGGCCCCTTTTCTTCCTCTATATATTGGAGATAATACCTTCTTCAGGAAGATTACGTGAAAAGTCAGTGTTACAATGTCAAGGAATTCATTCATGCCTTTATTTAGCAATCTGGCATGTAGAATGCTTTCACTTTTGTGTGTGTGTGTGTGTGTGTGTGTGTGAGAGAGAGAGAGAGAGAGAGAGAGAGCAAAAACAAAGCCTGTTTCTGTGTAGCTTATGTTCTAGTATTTTCTATAAAAAAAAATAATAATTCAAATACTGCATAGTTACAACCTAATACATTTTCTGCAGAAAAAAATTGGATTCTATGAGGATATTGACTATTCCTATAAAACAGTGTCCAAGAACTGTGGACCTTCTTTGCCTTAACTCGAGATATAAACAATGAAGAGAAACTTTTCACATGAAGGAGGAGTGAGAAAAATATTTCAAGCCCAGAGACCAGCAGGGCCTCAAGCCCCAGAGTGCAGCATGTGGGGAAAAGTAGGAAAAGAATGAACAATAAACCAGGAAAGTACCGAAGGAGGGGTGGGCTAGTGAGAGGTAAAATTGAAGAGCTAAGCAGAAGCCAGTCTTTTAAACCCTGTGGACCATGCTAAAGTTTTAGACTTTCTATCAAGACCTGTCACAAAAGCTAACTCCCTTTCAAATATACTGGTACTATGTTTGCTAGTTTTAGATAGAAACAGAAGTGTGTTTCTTGAATCATGACTAATGTGATTGCTTAGCCCAGCCAGATGATCTACAGCCCAGGCTTTCCATTCTGAAACCCCTGGTCTCTTGCCTACTGCAGATGCAGCCACCCAAGTTGGCATGTTCTAGTTCTTTTCGAATCCTGGGATGGAGAAGATGTCTACCGCCCTCTTCCAGGTGTCCTTGTGCCTGATTGGAAGGTGCTGAACACAAGAGGACTATCCTGTCCTATAGATTTCCTGAGCTCAAAGCTTGTTTCTCTGCTGTTTAATTCCTTCTCCATATTCCTCCATCTTGGGTAGAGATGTCCCCTGGGTCACAAGCAGGACACATGGAAGGGATGAAAGAATAAAGTAGGATTAAAGGAGGTAAATTATTTTTTTTTTTCAAAGTAGTGCATCAGAATAAGTATTCTTCCAATTCTGCCACATCTAAAGGATTCTATCATAATTTGTATATATACATATATATATTTTTAAATGCTCTCCTTTCCATCCCCACTGTATTACCTTAGATCAGACTTTCATTCTTTTCACATTTACTTCTATGATAGAACATTCACCCCCGTGTTAATCAGGCCAACTCATATACCTTATGTTCTCAGACCAACCTTCCTTCAGTAGGAAACTGAAACTGGTCCCTCCTCTGTCTAACATCTGTCAATAGTTCCCTTATGTATGGCATTTTGTATATGATCTTATGCTGGCACATCTACACAACGAGATGCTCAGATGTAGTGTGAATATTCTGTAGTGTGAACAAGCCACATATTCCCAGTACACTGGACCTTTTCTCTTTCTTTGTGCCAGACACAAATGGGTTTTGGTATGGTGGTGGAGAATTGATGCTCCAGCTCGTGGGATTAACTGAATATGTCATATTTCATCTTAATGAGGGTGACTGATAGCAGAACTGTACTAGGAATTATGCTAACCACTTTACGTGCCATACTTTATTCATTTCTCATGACTAAGCTTTGAACATGGTGTCATCATCTTTATTTTATACATACAGAAAGTCAGGAGTATTTCAGGGTACTATTTAAATTTCCCAGTGAGTAAGTGGCACAGTTTGAAGTGAGACACAGACAGACAATTACCAGAGTACACATTTTCAACCACTGTTATATGCTTCCACTTCCTAATTGTTTCTTCTTTTCTTATAGACAAAAGTTAATGAGCTAAAATCGAACTAGGATTTTAAGCTGTATAATTATTTCTGTTTGTCCAAATTCACAGAGACAATTCCCAGGTTGTTTTTTTTTTTTTTTTTCCCCATAAGTGCAAGATTATTTGGCTTGAATTCAGATAACTATCACTAGATCCTTTACAACTTTGTGTTATGATGAAAATCCACTTAAGAATGCCTACAATAACAGAATCTAAAATTTATCCATGACCTAGCCAAGGATCAGGTTCTCAAAGCCTCTTGATTGTTTTACATCATTCTGAAAGAATCTGGAGCTAATGTTCCTGCCCTATCCTTCCCCCTCTCCCCGTCATTACAATTTCACTAGCCTTTGGGATTTTGCTAAAAGCCCAGCACTCTTGTCTTCAAGGAGCTTTATCATATGGTCTTAGTAACAAGAACCCAATGAAAATGTACACATTACACAGCCTTGGTTCCGCCGCCAGTGATTGGAAATAGATCGGAAGAGCTAAGGCACTAACTCAACCAGCCATTCCATCATCAGCTTGTCTCAGGGTAGTAATAAACTTCTTGGTCTGCTAAATTTATGGAGTAGAAGTGTGAGCACAGCCTCCCTGCGGTACCCATGGCTTTGATCAGGTCAATAACAGTGGTCTGGAGGTCTGCATGCTGACCATTATAAGCACCAATGTGAACTCTCACCAGTGTGCTGTAATTAGCAATTGCTTCCACATTAGTTCCTCGGGTGCAAAGATAAATCAGACTGCCTAATGTAAAGATTTTACATAAGATTGCATGAGAGACTTTCCTATGTGGGAGAGTAGGATTAAGGATTTAACTCCTAAATACTGTCCACATGTATACAGTCCACTAGTTTAACCAGAAACGCAGAGCATGAAAGAACTAGTGTATTATAGCCATGAGTCTCCTCCTCATCTGACTGAAGGTATGACCTCTACCTTTGCAAAAGCAATGATACCTTATGCTGCAGTGGGGGGGAAAATATTACTATATATGATTTATGCATTTAATAAGCTTAGATGTCCTAGTTGTAGTCTGTGTTTAGAGTGGATATAATTGATTTTGTAGCAAATTTGAAAGGCAGGTTGTATTGGTCCTTGAAGGATCATGCTTGCTCTGCCACTGGACCTTGGCAGGTGCCATTTAATCCACCTTTACCACTGCTGCTCTCTTCATGACATAGTTAACTTACTTATTTATTTGGCTGCACCATGTCTTAGTTGTGGCACACAGGATCTTCAATCTTCATCATGACATGCAGGATATTTTAGCTGTAGCATGCAAGCTCTTAGTCGCAGCATGTGGATCCCTGAGCAGGGATCGAACACTGCATTAGGAGCACACAGTCTTAGCTGCTGGACCATCGGGGTGAAGTATGGATACAGTTAATTCTTACTCTTTCTTCAGATGGCTGTTCAGAATCACTTCCTCCGGGAAGCTTTCTCAGACCTTGCTGACTAAATGTCCATCTCCTATTTTCACCCCATATGAGTGCTCACTTCAGTGTAATAAATATATTTGGTGACTCTTGGACCCAGGCCTGTGTCTCTCTCTAAGTTGGCACCTCCATGAGGGTCAGAACCCTGTGCTTTGGCTTATGATTATACCCTCAGTACTGAGAAGTCTTCAGCTCACAGTATAAAAGAAAGAGCTATTGTAGCCAAGAATGTAATGTAATGATAAAAATATTTTAAAAATTAAGAAGGATATATAATGTCTTTAAAAGAAACCTGGAGAAAATTATTCATCTTAAATTCTAACAGCATTCACTTATTTGTTCGTTTTTTTCAATCTTCCCAGGTTTTGCCTAAAGTTTATCTTAGGAAATAAATAAAACCTTATTTCCTAAGGTTTATTTCCCAGGTTTTTCCTAATACCTGGATCTACAATGGTAAATAATTAGTAAATATAACATTTTTTTTTAAATCTACTTTTTCATTTTCTCTTTGACCAAAATAATACTATATACTTATTCAATAAAAATAGAATGGTATAAATCTTTGCCCTCTACTTATATATCAGTGCTTGGTGGCAACATCTATGTGTGTTCCCTCTGAGAGCACAGGAAATTAATGCTTGGAAAAGAATGTTTTACAATTGCTCAAAACTTCAGAAGCAATTTCCTCTGGAAGAAACTTCTCGCTTTGTAATTGATGATCAGGATATATGACACCTATATTTATTTTTACAAAAGCATTTTTTAAAAAGTCCACCTTTTTTGTAGACTGAGAATGATATGTTTTAAATCACTTTCTTTTTTTTTTTAACTGTTAAGTAAAAATTTCCTCTTTCATGGGATCAAATCTTCTGGAAATCTCTGCCAAACAGTGGTTGATAATAGAAGGAAAATAAGCATGTGTTGGTGAAAAATGAGGTATTTAGGTATTCAATGTATATATGTTTTTCTTGTATGTGATGTGTCATAGAGGACTGTCTGGAGTAAAAGTTGGGTGTCAGAGGAAAAGCTTGAATTTTTCTCAGTGGTGTGTTGAGTAAAGACCAAACATAATAAAGTACATCTGGCTTGGTTTCCAGAGAGATCTAAAAAAATTATTTTTTCCACAAACTAGACCCAGTTTGTATTGAACTTGTCTCTATAAGCAAGTTAAGATCGACCATAGGTAGTTTTTACTCACATGATTTTTATTGGTCACTTGCTTGTTGAGGGTAAATAGAGAAACAGGAGAGTGCAACTCTAATAAGAGTTCATTGAGTTTGCCATACTTTTAAACAAGAGCAAGATCCATGTTTGGCAGTGTAATAAGGTGATCATATATTCCAGTCTAGAACATTCACTCATGAACAAAAATGGTTCTACGTAAGATCCTAAATATGAAACAGTTACATGCAGTTCGACCGTAAACCACATCTGCTTAGAAGTTTAGTAAGACATGTAAATAGCATTCATTTCACATTTGTTCAACAGGTGGAACTTTCATGCCAAAGCTTGAATGTCCTAGATGAGAGGATCTCAAAGTGTGGCCCCAGAACCAGCAACATTAGCATTACACGAGAAATGGTTAGAAATGCAAATTCCAAACCCCATCCCAAACTTACTGAATCGAAACTCTAGGGACAAAGTCCAAAGATCTGTGTCTTAACTGTCCCTCCTAACAAGTATTTCTAACTGCCTTCTAAAGAGTGCTAGAGTTTGAAAATGGGTACTGCCCTGGATTCAGGTAAACCAAGTTCAGTCCTGACTCAGAGCGTCACTTTAATTCTCTGCTTCCCCACTTTTTTATTTCTAAATCAAGATGTATTAAGCCACCTCTAGGGCTCCCCTGGTGGCTCAGATGGCAAAGAATCTGCCTGCGATGTGGGAGATTCAAGAGACGCAGGTTTGATCCCTGGGTTGGGAATATCCCCTGGAGAAAGGAATGGCCATCCACTCCAGTAATCTTACCTGGAGAATTCCATGAACAGAGTAGCCTGGCAGATTTATTAGTGTTGTATGTAACAGAAAAGTCTTAGGGTTGCATATAACAGAAAAGTCGATAAGTCGTGACTGACTCTTTGCGACCCCATGGACTGTATATTCCATGGAATTTTCCAGGTCAGAATACTGGAGTGGGTAGCCTTTCCCTTGTCCAGGGGATCTTCCCAACTCAGGATTAAACCAAGATCTCCTGCATTACAGGCGGATATTTTACTGTCTGAGCTACCAGGGAAGCCCAAGAATACTGGAAAGGGTAGCTTATCCTTTTTCCAACACATCTTCCTGACCCAGGAATAGGACTGGGCTCTCCTGCATTGCTGACAGGTTCTTTACAAGCTGAGCTATGAAATCCTAAAAGATGATGCTGTTAAAGTGTTGCACTCAATATGCCAGCAAATTTGGAAAACTCAGCAGTGGCCACAGGACTGGAAAAGGTCAATTTTCATTCCAATCCCAAAAAAGGCAATGCAAAAAATCTTCAAACTATCACACAATTGCTCTCATCTCACACACTTTGCAAAGTAATGCTCAAAATTCTCCAAGCCAGGCTTCAACAGGATATGAACCAAGAACTTCCAGAGGTTCAAACTGGATTTAGAAACAGTAGAGGAACCAGAGATCAAATTGCCAACATCCTTTGGATCGTCGAAAAGGCAAGAGAGTTTGAGAAAAACATCTACTTCTGCTTTATTGACTATGCCAAAGACTTTGACTGTGTGGATCACAGTAAACTGTGGAGAATCCTGAAAAAGATGGGAATACCAGACCATCTGACTTGCCTCTTGAGAAATCTGTTTGCAGGTCATGAAACAACAGTTAGAACTGGACATGGAAAAACAGACTGGTTCCAAATAGGAAAAGGAATACATCAAGGCTGTATATTGTCACTGTACTTATTTAACTTATCTGCAGAGTACATCATGAGAAACACTGGTGTGGATGATGCACAAGCTGGAATCAAGATTGCTGGGAGAAATATCAATAACCTCAGATATGCAGATGACACCAAGCTTATGGCAGAAAGTGAAGAAGAACTAAATAACCTCTTGATGAAAGTGAAAGAGGAGAGTGAAAAAGTTGACTTAAAACTCAACATTCAGAAAACTAAGATCATGGCATCTGGTCCCATCACTTCATGGCAAATAGGTGGGAAAACAGTGGGAACAGTGGCCGACTTTATTTTTTAGGCTCCAAAATCACTGCAGAGGGTGATTGCAGCCATGAAATTAAAAGACGCTTACTCCTTGGAAGGAAAGTTGTGACCAACCTAGACAGCATGTTAAAAAGCAGAGCCATTACTTTGCCAACAAAGGTCCATCTGGTCAAGGCTATGGTTTTTCGAGTAGTCACGTAAGGATATGAGAGTTGGACTATAAAGAAAGCTGAGTGTCAAAGAATTGATGCTTTTGAACTGTGGTGTTGGAGAAGACTCTTGAGAGTCCCTTGGACTGCAAGGAGATCCAACCAGTCCATCATAAAAGAGATCAGTCCTGAGTGTTCATTGAGAGGGCTGATGTTGAAGCTGAAACTCCAATACTTTGGCCACCTGAGGCAAAGAGCTGACTCATTTGAAAAGACCCTGATGCTAGGAAAGATTGAGGGGAGGAGGAGAAGGGGACGACAGAGGATGAGATGGTTGGATGGCATCACCGACTCGATGGACATGAGTTTGGGTAAACTCTGGGTGTTGGTGATTGACAGGGAAGCCTGGCGTGCTGTGGTCCATGCAGTCGCAAAGAGTCAGACACAACTGAGCAGCTGAACTGAATTGAACTGAATGAATTTAAAAGATGATTAAGCAAAAATTTAGAAATGTCACCTCTGTCTGCTATTTTTAGTTTTTGAAACATTTATTCTACTATACTTTATAAATCCAGATGTTCTTGAAGAGACAGAATGGATCTAACCCTTACTAAGTGAGAGGATTGTGGAGGACACATCCTAAGTTGGCTGTCAATGCTCCTTGTATCTGGATATTATGTCTCTGTGTGGTTATGTCCTGTCTTTGAGTATGGGTGAGAATTCTGACTTGCTTCTAACCAATAGAATATGGCTCTGTCAATGTCATATCACTTCTATGAATATATTACATAAGATATACCTTTATCTTCTCTCAGACTCTCCCTGTATACACTTTGCTTTAAAGGCTTTTGATGGAACAAGCTGCCAGTACTGTCAACTTCCCTATACTGGAAAGAACTGAGAGTGGCTTTCAGCTGACAGCCAAGAAGGAAATGAGTGCTTCAGTCCATCAGCCCACAGGGGACTGAATCTTGACAACAATCATTGGGAAGCAGATTCTTCCTCAGCTGAACTTTCAAATGAGACCTTAAGCCCCACTGCCACCTTGATTGGAGTTTGGGGAGACATCCTGGAGCAGAAGATCCAGGTAAGCCACAGCCAGATTCCTTATCTGCGGAAGCAGTGATGGAATATATGTGCATTATTTATCTTAAACCTCTATTGCTGTGTAGGAGTACATAAGGCAAAGACTCAATGGTATCCACTGTAGACTATTAAGTCCCTATGTTGTATGCTCGTGTTTGCTAGGTCACTTCAGTCATGTCTGACTCTGTGCAGCCCTATGGACTGCAGACTGCCAGACTTCTCTATTCATGGGATTCTCCAGGCAAGAGTACTGGAGTAGGTTGCCATGCGCTCCTCCAGGGGATCTTCCCAAGGACTGAATCCATGTTTCTTAAGTCTAACCTGTATTGACAGGCTGATTTCTACCACCTAGGGCCATGTGGGAAGCCTAAGTCCCTATGCCATGTGCTCCTTCTCAAAGTGCTTAAAATCAAAAGAAATTTAGATAAAAAGTTAAATAACATTCTGTAACACTAAAATAAAGACAGTGATCTCTAGATACGACAGAGGAAACTTAGAGAAGAATAAAAGGCTGCTGAAAGGGTAACCACAAAGCCAAGAAGGTAGCCTCTCAACAGAATTTAATGACCCTTCTCCTGGAATGCAATTTTTCACCTGTCCTCCAAAGTCTGGGCTAGGTGTCCTCTCCTCTGGAAGGCTGTTCCAGGGAACTCCATTCAAAAGCAACATGCTCCTGTGCTCGCATATAACCTGACTCCACTTCTTTGTCTGGTTGTATTCTCGTCTCCCTCATTTCATCCACTGGACACTGAGTAGTTCGTCTTTGCTTCCTTTCTCAAGGTGCTCTTTCAGCTCTCCTCTTGCCCCTCTCCACCTTCATACTTCATATGAGATTCCATATATAATATATTCCTGATTTGTGATTCCCATATGCAAACTAATTTAAGGAAAAATCAGAAATGTATTGGCTCTTTCAATGAAGTGGTCCAATATGTGGTGCTGGTGTCAGCAATAGCTAGTTTTAGGCAAATTATGATGTAAGGCCTCATTGTGCTTTTGTCTGCCTCCTCTTTCTCCCATTTGTTCTCCTCCCCTTTTATCAACTTGTTTTCTCCTCCTTGCTCGGACTCTCTCTCACTCTTTACCCCTACCCAGTTTCACCTTTGTTTCTGCTGTCTTCATCCTCAAGAAAAGTTTTCCCATACAGCTCAATGATGTTTCCACTAACTTTGTGCTTCCTGCATCCTTCCAGCCAAGTTTCTCTTCCTAGCATTCTAGACCATCCTATAAGGGATTCACTCCATCCCTGGTTATACTGTGGGACTACCCCACAGTGAATCATTTTGGCCAGTCTTGGTAAAGCCTCTTCATTTGTCAGTTTCAGTCACATGACTGATGAGCTCACCAGACAACAGAAAGGAATTTTCAAAATGGAAAAATTTCAGAACAGACCAAAAAGTAACAGATGACCACTAAGAACCACTATTTACTGACTCATAAGCAAAAACCCAGCCAGTTCC
Organism: Dama dama; assembly: GCF_033118175.1. NCBI lineage: Eukaryota > Metazoa > Chordata > Mammalia > Artiodactyla > Cervidae > Dama > Dama dama. Next base: position 37,553,479 of record NC_083684.1, read on the forward strand.
CGGTTCACCCTTACTTCCCCTGATATCCCCTGTGCACTTACATCCCTACATCTCTGGCTCTCAGCGTTTGTGAAATAAACCAACTCATGAGTTGTCTTGAACCTCTTTCCATGGTAAACTTACCTGTTCCCCCAACTCTTTCAAAAATACTTTTCCAATTATCTTAACTTTATATTAAAAGATCAGTTCCTCGAGCTGGGCCCTAAAGATTCCATCTGATTTTCTCCAGCAGCTGCTGCATACTCTTCCCATGCTAGTTTACTGTACAGAATTACTTGTGATTTCCCAAAAGCCATTCCATGGTCATGTCTCTACATATGCTGCCTTCTCCTTCCTGACTGCTCTTTCTTGTCAGTCCTTCAAAGGCCAGCCTAGTAAACCATCCTGACACACTCTGTTCTAAATTTTGAGACACTCTTTGGTGCTTCCATGCGACCTGATTTCTTGCTTCAAACTGGTTGTGTTTCTGTCTCCTTCACAAAAATAACAAGCTTCAAGAGAACAGGCACTGTCTCTTTTTTCTCCTCAGGCTTTAAAAGGATCAGAGTTCATTATACATAGTAGTATACATACATAGTATGTATACATACATATACATAACATACATGCAAATGTTAGGTTAATGAATACATAGTCACATTTAATCTGCCCCATGACCCTGTGTGATTGATGTTCTTCTCCGGTGGTGCTAGTGGTAAAGAACCCACCTACCAGTGCAAGAGATGTAAAAGATGTGGATTCAATCCCTGGGTTGGGAAGATCCCCTGGAGGAGGACATGGGAAACTACTACAGTATTCTTACCTGGAGAATCCCATGGATAGAGGAGTCTGGCAGGCTGGCTACAGTCAGTAGGGTCACAAAGATTTGGACACGAATGAAGTGACTGACCATGTACACATGCATTCACTACAGAAAATACAAAATTATATAAAATATAAGGTAAAATGAGCTTATATTCATACTGTGCAGATATAATCACTGTCGACACTTTGGTGCATTTCTTTCTAACCATTCTGTTTGCATAAAATAAAAAAAGATTGCAGTTATATACTATTCATTTCCTGGGATGGTTTTCCATCACTCTCTGTTATGCAGTGCAGGGTCCAATCTCAATCTTTTGTTTCCATCCTTTTGAAAATGCTCATCATCCTTTATAAGGCACTCACTCTTTCTCCTGCAGCACATTCTTCTGGACTCTCTCAGCCAATAACTCAGTTTCTCTTCCTTTGTGACCCTTCCTGTGAGACCCTCAAATTCAGTTATCTATTACTTCTCTGTGCTGATTGACTACCTGGGACATGTATCTCTTGTAAGATTTAGACCTTTTATTTTAATTATGTGCTCACTGGATGTTTTGCCCATTAGACACAGCACCCTACTTTTGCCTCTTATCCTCCTCTGTTCCTTCTGCTCCCTTCTTGCCCCTTCCCACCCTCATTCTTCGTTTGTAATCTGGCATATACCATACACTCAGCATGTGATTACAAATGAATGAGCCATGCCATGAGCTTTCAGTCCTGTATCTGATCCCGACGAACAAGGAGAGGCATATGTAAGTTATGTCAGTTGCCCAAGGACACACTGATGTGCTGCTTTCACTTTCTTGAAGGCGAAAAAAAATCAATAGTCTGCAGTGTCTTTCAAACAAATTAAACACGCATGAACCAGTTTTACATCTCAAGTGGATATTTGCAATATTGATGTTTCAAAATTAAATTGAGCATTACCCCATCACCAGAATGTCTTAATACCAGTGAGTTAATGCTTCCATCAGCCATGAGCTGTAGCTAAACTTCCCTGAAAACTGGCTTCATTTCAGTGGCAGCTCTTCCAACCACCAACTCATCTGGTAACAATGTAGAGGCCATGCAGAGTGGTTTGCATCACTGGCCAGGTGTGTTAGTTTTATTAAGACTGACAAAGGGACCAAGGAGAAGAGAGTCCTTGTAGGATAGAACTTTTGTTTGCATTGCTCCTCTCTCCCTCCTCCTCCTCCTCCTGACTTCTCATTGCTGAACTGTGATTGTACCATCTTCTTCTTGAGAAAGTCAGTCAGGAAAATAAAAGCACCCACTTTTGTAGATAAAGAGCTTGTTCTCCCAAAGTCATTCCAGCAGTGCACAATGGAGCTTGCTGTAAACACAAGAGCAACATCATCTGTCAGCAAAGAACATCGTCCAGATGCTACTGTCTGTGCTTTTGGGTTGTTTTCTTGTTGGTTTATTTGGGGGGAAAAAAAAAAGACACTGCAATAAAGAAAAATAAATGTATATGGGTTTTGCTCATCCAGTAATAACTAATAAATAATTGTAAGTGAATTTCCCTGAAAGCAACTGGAGAGAGATTTTACAGTTGTGTGAGAAGAGAGAAGGCATACACTGACAGAACTCATTTTTAGAATCTGAGCGTTCAATGCCGCATTTCCTATTCTGACAGGGTATCATTTTAACCCATGAGCAGAACATTAACTCCTTGGGATGATTTGATTTGTCAATCCAGGTCATCTGTTAACTCTGTCAATGATGTTTATTGAGTGTCTACTGTATACACAGATGGGAAGTCCAGGAGCATTCCATCAGGATGGTCACTTAGTACTACTGTATATGTTCCCAAATATGGGTTCAGGAGAGTTTTCTCAGATTGTTCTTCAACACAAGGACCCAGATAGAACCAGCAACATCCCCATCACACCTCTTACATGCAACATAAAATAAACTGAGTGACCAAAAGGGCAATTCAAAGAATCTGCCTGCGGTGTGGGAGGCCTGGGTTTGATCCCTGAGTAGGGAAGATGCCCTGGGGAAGGGAATGGCAGGCCTTGCCTGGAGAATCCGCATGGACAGAGAGCCTGGCGGGCTACCGTCCATGGGGTCGCAAAGAGTTGGACACAACTGAGCAGCTGAGCACAATACAACATAATATGCCATATGCTTAGTTTCTGTAACTAGTACCTAGGCGTGAGGAATGATTATACCAATGTTTTTCAGATTTTGGATTGCCAAGTCCATACCCCATATTTCTGAATCTAATACTTACCCAATGATGCAGATGTAGCTGGTCCAGGACCCCATCTTGAGTCACACTGTTCTATGTCATCTCCCACAAAACGTTTTCTACAGCATGTGAACAGTCAAAGGAAGTGTCACCTTGCTCATACACTTAACTTCCTGTCATTTCTTTTTTCTTCACTAATCAAAACATTATGCAGCACAATAAAAATTAAGTATAATATCTTCCTAGTTAGCTCACCCATTCCTAGACATAATTTCTCAGGACCCAGTAAAATCATATGGTTTAATTATAGTTAGCAAGGCAGACTGAGTGTCACTGCATTTGTTTGCTCACATGACCACTTGTTTAATCAACATATATTCTTGTACTTGTCATAGTCAAATCCTGTGCTAGGAACTGGGGATACAAAGATGAGAAAGGCATAAACAGTTTTGTTAGGGGGTCAAAATCTAGAGGGGGAAATCAAGCAAATATAAAGCTGTCAGCTACAGTGGATCAATGACGGCAGCAAGCACAAAGGAGGAGCTCTACATCCAACCAGACTGGAGAGAGGGTCAGGAGATGTTTCAGAGTAAGTGATGTCTGTGCTGCCTTGGAGAGGATGAAAGCCTGTGAATTTAATGGGCGCAGTGCTTAGTTCCCAGAATGATGGTAATGCTAGAGATGGAAGAGCATATTTTTTTAACAATGACCCTGCTGTGATAAAAATGAATAGGATAGGAGTACTTGCCTTAGGGATCAGCCTTCTGAGTTCAAATGTTATCTTGGTCACTTGATACCTGTGTGACACTGGTAAATTACTCAATTTCCCTGAGTCCCATTTTTTTCATTTGTAACATGTAAATAATAATAATAGTTGGATTGTGTTGAGGATCAAATTCAAGATAATGTGTTTAAAATCCCTAGTACACTGACTAACCTATATGTAGACAGCATAGACAGTACTTTTTATTTCTTTCCACACCATGTGCCATGTGGGATCCTAGTTCCCTGACCAGGGGTCGAACCCACACTCCCTGCATTTTAAGCCCAGAGTCTTAACCAGTGGACTGCCAGGGAGGTCAGACAGTACTCTTTAAATAAGAATGGAAATGGTAATGAATATCTAATGAACTCAGCACAGCAAGTTATAACCCTACACTTATGGGAAGAATTTGAAAGGTAAGATATGATAACAGGAATAGAAAATGAATTTTCACAGCAGCCTTGCTCATCACACTCCTAGAATATCTATACATTTCTTTTGTAAACTAAATTCTGTGTGTGTGTGTGTTTTAGTTGCTCAGTCATGTCCAACTCTTTGTGACACCATGAATCTTAGCCTATCAGGCTCCCTGTCCATGAAATTCTCCAGGGAAGAATTCTGGAGTCGGTGGCCGTTTCCTTCTGTGTGCTGTGCTTAGTCACTCACTCATGTCCAACTCTTTGTGACCCCATGAACTGTAGCCCGCCAGGCTCCTCTGTCCTCGGGGATTCTCCAGACAGGAATACTGGAGTGGGTTGCAATGTCGTCATCAAGGGGATCTTCCCAACCCAGAGGTTGAACCCAGATCTCCCACATTGCAGATGGAATCTTTACTGTCTGAGCCACAAGGGAAGTCCAGTTTCCTTCTTTACAGCCCTCTAAATATTTGTTAAAATTTTGGTCTGAAAAGAGAACACAGGAAAATTTTATCCAGCCCTTTCAGTGTCAGTAGAAGTAACCCAAGGCTCAGGAAATTTAGGTGGCTTGGTCAGCCATTTATAATAGGACATAGGCTTCTTGAAGACCTGAGTCATGTTTGCTTACACTGTAATCCTAGCTCTTAACATGAGCCTCAGACACGAAAATTGGCACAGCACTTATTCATGAGCACTGAGTGAACGAAAAATTCAAGGCTTTGTTTCATTTTTTTTTTTTAAATTCTTATGGCTCATATTTTCAAAAAATCAACCCATCTTAACCATGTATCTGAGACAAAGATAAAACATGATATGTAAAGAGAGATCACACGTATTAAAATGTTTTTTCCTTATGCACACTTTTAATTCTTTAATGTAGTTGCAAAGATTCCTGCATAAAAAGGCTTCTATCTACAATTTTATTTAAATTGCTGGACTACAGTTAAACCTCATCGAAGTGAGTTATTCCTAATGTTTTCTGCATATTTTTTCTCTAAAATCAATATGAAATAGTTTGCAGAATCTTTCTTTATTGATTGAATAAACATGGTTGACTCTGCTCTTTTCAATTGCCCTTATCTTACCATTCCTGATATAGAACCCAGGGCTTCATAAGTTATTGGCTTTAGAACTGGGCTCACCATTGAAAGGAAATGCATGCCTATCCTGATCAAAATATATCCAGAGCCTCAAGCTCTCTCCTGTGTTCTTTTTCTATTCTTTGCTTCTCTCATATTTTCAGACTTGATGACCCTTTCATATGATTTTGTCAATAAAAAATAGTTTATAACCTGAGCACTTCCAATTTACCTTGATTCATGGTAATTTAATTCACCATGAAATTTACCATTTAATTTACCATGAAATTAAAAGACGCTTGCTCCTTGGAAGAAAAGCTTAGGAGAAAGGCTACGACCAACCTACACAGCATATTAAAAAGCATAGACATTACTTTGCCAACAAAGGTCCATCTAGTCAAAGCTATGGTTTTTCTAGTAGTCATGTATGGATATGAGAGTTGGACCATAAAGACAGCTGAGCACTGAACTGAGCTTTTGAACTGTGGTGCTGGAGAAGACTTTTGAGAGTCCCTTGGACTGCAAGGAGATCCAATCAGTCAATCATAAAGGAAATTTGTCCTGAGTATTCATTGGGAGGACTGATACTGAATCTGAAACTCCAATACTTTGGCCACCTGATGCAAAGAACTGACTCATTTGAAAAGACCCTGATGCTGGGCAAGATTGAAGGCAGGAGGAGAAGGGGATGACAGAGGATGAGATGGTTGGATGGCCTCACCAACTCTGATAGGAGTTTGAACATCACCGGGAGTTGGTGATGGATATGGAAACCACCGTCCATGGGGTGGCAAAGAGTTGGACACCTGGACTGAACTATAACCTGGCATGACCCTAAATTAAACAATAATGGTCTCTCATTTTAAGGTAAATTGGCGAATTTGTCTAAATATTTTTTTTCAACCGTAAGTTGGTACCATTGATGTAAGATGTTCCTCTGATAGTAGAAAACTTATTTTGCTTTACAATGAATGTTATAAGGTTTTTGATTCTACAGGGCCCTTTGTGGTATGTGATAATTTTTGTAAGACTTTGGTCTGTTTGTAATTCAGTTAATAAGAAAAGTACAAGATCTGGATAAGCACTTACCAGGGTTTCAAATGATTTTCCCCGTGTACAGCCTCCCAGTTGGTGTGCTCTTGAGTGAGACATGTAATCATTTTCAGCTCCACCATTAACTGAAGCCAGTTTTGATTCAGTGATAAAGAAGCACTCCCCAATATTTCACCTGATGAAAATGGAATCTTCAGCTCCTGATTGCCCAGAATCGAGATTCTGGGGTTCTGGAGTTTTATGAAAATCTTTCATGTGTTTTGGCATTTATCATTATGTTTTTGTTTTTTTTTTTTTTAATTTTTTTATTAGTTGGAGGCTAATTACTTCACAACATTTCAGTGGGTTTTGTCATACATTGATATGAATCAGCCATAGATTTACACGTATTCCCCATCCCGATCCCCCCTCCCACCTCCCTCTCCACCCGATTCCTCTGGGTCTTCCCAGTGCACCAGGCCCGAGCACTTGTCTCATGCATCCCACCTGGGCTGGTGATCTGTTTCACCATAGATAGTATACATGCTGTTCTTTTGAAACATCCCACCCTCACCTTCTCCCACAGAGTTCAAAAGTCTGTTCTGTATTTCTGTGCCTCTTTTTCTGTTTTGCATATAGGGTTATTGTTACCATCTTTCTAAATTCCATATATATGTGTTAGTATGCTGTAATGTTCTTTATCTTTCTGGCTTACTTCACTCTTTATAATGGGCTCCAGTTTCATCCATCTCATTAGGACTGATTCAAATGAATTCTTTTTAATGGCTGAGTAATATTCCATGGTGTATATGGACCACAGCTTCCTTATCCATTCATCTGCTGATGGGCATCTAGGTTGTTTCCATGTCCTGGCTATTATAAACAGTGCTGCGATGAACATTGGGGTGCACGTGTCTCTTTCAGATCTGGTTTCCTCAGTGTGTATGCGCATAAGTGGGATTGTTGGGTCATATGGCAGTTCTATTTCCAGTTTTTTAAGGAATCTCCACACTGTTTATTAGTTGGAGGCTAATTACTTCACAACATTGCAGTGGGTTTTGTCATACATTGACATGAATCAGCCATGGAGTTACATGTATTCCCCATCCTGATCCCCCCTCCCATCTCCCTCTCCACCCGATTCCTCTGGGTCTTCCCAGTGCACCAGGCCCGAGCACTTGTCTCATGCATCCCAATGTTTTATGAGGTGAAATTTTTATTAGTAGGTAGATAGAGCAAAAGGATGAAATAGGTCAAAAAAAGCAAAGCTCTGTGAGTGACAGTAAATGGATTTTAAATTAGAATTTGGTAATTTCATTAATTTTGTAAATGGCAAAGTAAGTGCGATGTCTTAATACATTCAGTCAAAATTATCTAATGCTACCCCTTGCTGCTGCAGTTAGTGATGGAGTCTCCCTTTTGTGGGTAAGCATAACAGCCATTAATGTTAATGAGAGTAATGTTTTTATTTTAATGTGGGGATTTGTTGGAGTGAGCATGCCAAAAACTTGCAGTGGCCTGAACTAAATGATAGAAGCATCGTCTTCCAGGTCAATAATGCACTCATCAGGAGGTCTCTGTGTACAAAGTTGCTATAAGCAGTGATTACCAAGGAGTTATTAAGTCAATAAGTAAATCCCTACTTTACAAATGAGTGACACTGACACTAAGCAAGAGGTCAACTCTCAGAGTCTCCAATATTTCAAAGCCTGTCCTTATTCCCATAAGGACAGACAGACCTGATTCTGTACAGCAATTGAATTCAAGAATTATTTCATAATGAGTAACACAGCGTAAAAATATCCCTTCCCCTAATGGGAAGATAGCATACTATTTGGTCTGTCATTTTGGGCTTCTCCTCACACCATGGTGTCCAGTACACTCTCCAGCAACTTTGACTCCAAACATCTAAGATGGGGCCAGGAACAAGCATTTTAACACGTACTTCAGTGGGATTGAATGCAAGTTTCTATGCTATGAGTGATACTTCCAGTTGTGCCGAAATTATCCTTAGAATGCAAACATGATAGGCAACTCTCCTGCCACCCTACCCACCCCCAACTCTTCACCACACTCACAATCTTTCAGGATAAAAATTGACAAACAAGTCCTAATCTTAGAGATTACAAGTTGGGCAGATCAAGATATGGTTAATTTGTTCTGCACATTAATTTTTTTCTAGTATATTGCCAACATTTTAAAATTAGAGGTATCACAGAAGGCGACAGATTAAAGGCTGTTCTTCAAATAGTATTCCAACATGACTTGTCCAGGTTAAGGACATTTCTCTTCAAGTGGAACCCATTCTGTCTATTCATTTTTCCAAATCATTCTGCTCAATGATACCAATCTGTCTTGCTAGCTATGATGTGATAGGACACCTAAGATACTTGAAATTTTGGGACTCCTCCATAAAATAACTTCCCCCTCCTCCCATAAAACACCTCCTTAAATGCTGACACAGAAATTTGGCCTCTAGCCAAAATAATTTTTTGTTGTTGTTGCCTCAACATGTTTTGTTGTTCAAGTTTTAACTCTACGCCTTTCACCAGGTTTTGCATTGAACACCCAACCTCTATAATCCTATCCAGGGTAAACATACTTTTCCCTAAAACTCAAATCAGAAATGATGCAATTTAGAGTAGTATATTGTTCTTCATTAACTTGCTATTACCATTGTTCACTACTTTTGAAGTCCATTCCTTAAGTTCATTTACTTACATGAAAGTGCTAAACTTTGAATTTTGCAGAACTAGGATCTAGTTTAATTGCCTGTGTATTCCTCATACCTAACCTCAAGCCAGGGACATGGGAGTTACATATATATGTTGAAGACAGATGGATGAATGTCAGCAATATAAACATACTTGTTGGTAGCAGTAGCTTCTATGAGCTATCGTTTTATTATTATCATTTAATATGGTCTTTCAGCTTCCCTGGTGACTTGGATGGTAAAGAATCTGCCTGCAATGTGGGAGACCTGGGTTCAATCCCTGGGTTGGGAAGATCCCCTGGAGGGGGGCATGGCAATCCACTCCAGTATTCTCTCCTGGAGAATCCCCATGGACAGAGAAGCCTGGTGGGCTACAGTCTTGCAAAGAGTTGAACATGACTGAGCAAAACTAAACACAGCATAGCATAATATGGTCTTGAAGAGTTATAGAAAGAAATTTTAGTCAGTGATGAGAAAAATTAAGGTAAGAAGGTAACTTTGTCTATTATGCTAGTTATTCACGTCATCTAGACATTCATGCAAACAAATCTGAAACCAGATATATGAAGAAACTGCAACCTATTTATATTATCCACCATGTGAGACAAAGAATAGAGATGCAGAATCTATGAGAATGAACAGAAATTAGGTTCTCAATAAATATTTGTTGAATGATTGAATGAGTGGATACATAAATGAAAATTTGAAGATGATTGTGATTCTAGACTTAAAGGGACTTAAATGCTTAGTGGGGGCTCAGTGTTGAATAACCTGCCTGTCTATGTAGGAGATGTAAGTTCTATCCCTGGGTCAGGAAGATTCCCTGGAGAAGGAAATGACAACCCACTTCAGTATTCTTGCCTGGAAAATCCCACGGACAGAGAAGCCTGGTATTCTACTATCCATGGGATCACAAAAGTCAGACATGACTTAGTGATTAAACAACAACAATAATAACATACTTAATGAGGACATGATTAGGGCCACCATGACCAACTGTGCCAACTATCAATAAGTGTCCTCCTTTGGTTCCAATAGATCATATAACACAACCTCTTCAGACAGATAAATTATAAACTTGCTTCTTGTTGAACTAATTAGATCCAGCCCCCTGCCAAGCAGCATTGACTAATAACTAGGGCTGCCTTCATATATCTACTCATATTAGAATCTCGTACAGGGCACGACCTCTATAGCTGTATGTAATAGCCCTGTGCATTCATAAAAACAACTGACACTAATATTCTGTGATGAGCACAGGTACTTGAGTGTGTCTCAGAAGGCAAGGAGAGTTTGGAAGAGGAGGCTCTCTATGGAGGCCAAGTTGTCAGTGAAGCTGCAGAGGTAGAGCTGAGGTTTGGGATTGGGAGGATTGGGAGAGACCAGGCAGTCTCAGGACACTGGGCAGGGCATTCCACACCCAGAGTCTCAGCAGGTACTCACACACAGGGCTGTTTAGAGGACTCTTGCTGAATGAGTGTATGAGGATGCACAAGTCCAGTGAATTACAAATGCATGTTATAGGAGATAAAAGGAAGCACACAACCAACAACCAGGTAAAATAAAATAACAATAGTAATAGACTATTAACTGCTAAAGAGTGATTATAGATGCCAGAAAATATTCTAATTGCTTTATATGAATCATGTAAATCATTCCTTTCAACAACCCCATGAAAGGTAAGATGATAACTCCCTATAATCTAGTACTTTCTATGCATCATAAATGTTGGAAGACTGTGAGTTAAGTTCTATTGTTTCCTTTATTTCACAAAGGAACAAATAGCGCATTTTGATTTATCCCCACTTCCAATTTGAGGCTCAAAGTGATAATGTTAGTGATTTGACCAAGTTTATACAACTAATGGGGCTTCCTCAGTGGCTCAGATGTAAAGAATCTGCTTGCAAGGCAGGAGATGTAAGAGACACAGGTTTGATCCCTGGGTGGGAAGATCCCCTGAAGGAGGAAGTAGCAACCACTCCAGTATTATTGCCTGGAAAATCCCATGATCAGAGGAGCCTCACAGGCTACAATCCATGGAATCGCAAAGAGTCGAACATGACTGAGAGACTGAGCACTCACTGACTCACCCTCTCGCTCATACAGCTATTAAGTGGTAGAAATAGATAGTTAATAACTAGATCTCTGCCACTAGCAAATAAGACTAGCCCTTGTATTCAGAAGATAAATCACTGAGACACCTACAGCTTGACTTCATTAAATGAAGAACTTCCCCTGTCCAGTCTCCTGTAGCCAAGGTAAAGAACTCTCTGGTGCAAAACACCATTGCTGGGGAATAGGGTCTGCTGAGGAACACAAGCACCATCATCAGAGTCAGTGAGGCAGATATTTCATACAGAATTGCAGTGGGTCCATAGTAAAGACAAGAAATCTGCTCTTCTTATTGTTTTGTTCTTATTAAGTTCCATGGATAATTCTGAGAACCAGCTGTATTTGAAACCATAATTTTATAATATAGTAATGCAGCCCTACTAAAACACCCTCAATTTGTATTTAAGTGACTGAGTCAAATAAATATACTTCAAGTTAAAGAAATAGCTCTTGTTCACCAGAAGGCTCATAAGTTTGGGGAAATAAAAACATGTATCCAGGAGAAGTAATAAATAAAAGTGCAGTAGCTTGTATTTAGGACACTAATATCCAGATATAAAGTGGAGTTTAAGGGAAACTAGAACATCAATTGATTGATAGAGATATCAGAGGTCTTCTACAAGTTCTAGCAGAAGTTATATTTCTTTGAGTATTTCCAGAGAATAAAAAAATGAATAATAATATATTTGGATCTTTACAACAACCCTTCAAGATGCAAAAAGAAGACATTGTTATTTCCATCTTGTGTATGAGCTCTCAATTTATATGACAGTCCCTAAGACTAGCAAAAGTAAGGGTGGCTCTCAGCATGTCAGATGTCAAATCTCTGCAATCTCTCCTTCATGGTAATTCCTCTACAGAAGAAGAAAGAGGAGGAGGATAAAACGACTCCCTTAAAATTTTTTCTCTATTTGGAGCAAAGCTACAATTGCAGAAGAAACATTAACGAGTGTGTCAAACTTCAAAAGATAAGCAAACTTTAGCACAGCTGAAAGCATGAGTGAATGCTATACAATGAGATGTCCTGAATACCTTAGCCAAACTACTGGATTTCAGGTCACTGAACTGATAAGCTTATTTTGAACTTAGTGAAATCATTAGAATACTTATTCACTCAATGAAAACATAGTAAGACAAGACTTGGTTCCAGCTACAATACAAGAGAGGGCTTCCCAGGTGACACTAGTGGTAGAGAGTCTGCCAGCCAATGCAGGAGACGCAAGAGATGGCAATTTGATCCATGGGTCAGGAAGATCCCCTGGAGAAGGAAATGGCAATCCACTCCAGTATTCTTGCAATGCCATGGATAGAGGAGACTGATTGGCTACAGACCACAGGGGTCACAAAGAGTCAGATATGACTGAGAACACACACAATACCAGATATTAAAGATAATGGTCTATAATTCTAGATTTTGAAAATAAAAGAGGTAATTGAAGACACCACATGCATATAAGTAAGTGGGCTTTCACAAACCAGTGAGAAAAGAATCCTAACAGAGAGATATGTGGGCCAAGGCTTGCTTCATAAAATAGAAGAAGGGAGATCCTGAGCTGAATTTCAAACATGAGATCAGTTCAAGTCAACTCAAAAGGAGGAGGGAAAGCTCACCTTTGTAGACAGAGGAGATACAAGGAAGAGAGAGAAGGTGTATTTGAGGAACCAGAAGAGGTGTAATCGATTGTTGCCTTCTTAAAGAGTCATAGAAATTTACATACACTCTCATATTCATTTCATGAATTTGTGATATCTACCACACAATTGCAGTGGGCACACTAGCCTGCACAGATTTCAGAGAAGCACAGGACAAGTTTCAAACATACCAGAAACAGCACCTGTGATGAATGAGTGGATGAGCCCTGTTTCCACACAGCATCTGACAAAGAGATTGCAATCCAGCACCTAAAATCAATGCAGCTGTTGGAGTGGATGCCACTTGCATTAATAGCACCTTTTCACCTCTCAGCAGCTAGAGGGGTAATGACCTATCACAGGAAGGGATACCTGGAGATCCTTGGGAAATGTTCGCTGCTTAAAGAGGCCGAGTCAGGAAGTTTGAGCAAAAGGAGAAACCCACTGCATGGAAGGGGCTTCATGGACTGATTTTCACTCTTAACATGCGCCTTGTCCTGATGCAGTATTGGAATGTGTTCCTAGGGAGAAGAGTCCTTCTACTGCATTGTCACTGCAGTGTTGCTAGGCAGGATAGTCACTGAGGAAAGTCCTAGCAAAGGGTGCAGAATCTGTATGGGTAGGGAAAACAAAGACATATGATTTTATTCATTCTAGCATTTCCAGAAACATATGGGAGAATTCCCACATCTTGAGTTCTGGCTTTAAGTTCTAAAGGAACCAGAGAGTTTCATTCAAGAGCTCTGTACACATCTAAGGAAAGTGAAGGAGGAGAGTGAAAAAGTTGACTTAAAGCTCAACATTCAGAAAACTAAGATCATGGCATCTGGTCCCATCACTTCAGAGCAAATAGATGGGGAAACAGTGGGAACAGTGGCTGACTTTGTTTTTTTGGGCTCCAAAATCACTGCAGACTGTGATTGCAGCCATGAAATTTAAAGACGCTTACACCTTGGAAGGAAAGTTATAACCAACATAGACAACATATTAAAAAGCAGAGACATTACTTTGTCAACAAAGGTCCATCTAGTCAAGGCTATGGCTTTTCCAGTAGTCATGTATGGATGTGAGAGTTGGACTATAAAGAAAGCTGAGCGCCAAAGAATTGATGCTTTTGAACTGTGTTGTTGGAGAAGACTCTTGAGAGTCCCTTGGACTGCCAGGAGATCCAACCAGTCCATCCTAAAGGAGATCAGTCCTGGGTGTTCATTGGAAGGACTGATGCTGAAACTGAAACTCCAATACTTTGGCCACCTGATGCGAAGAGCTGACTCATTTGAAAAGACCCTGATGTTGGGAAATATTGAGGGGAGGAGGAGAAGGGGACGACAGAGGATGAGATGGTTGGATGACATCACCGATTCAATGGAGATGAGTTTGGGTAGACTCTGAAAGTTGGTGATGGGAGGCCTGGCGTGCTGCGGTTCATGGGGTCACAGAGTCAGACAAGACTGAGTGATTGAACCAAACTGAATGACCTGAGCATTGGTTTGATGCATAGTGAGGGAGGCTATATGATGCCACACACAAAAAAATGTGTACTTGGGATACAGGTGGACAGGTTCCATCTCAGTCTTTTGGGGTGCCCCTTACTGTACCTCAGTTTCCCTCTTCATAAAATGTGAATAATTATACCTCTCACATACTGCTGATATGAGGATGTAATGATAGATCCTGATGAAATACTTAGTATAGTGCATGGCATGTATAAAGTGCTTCTTAGATGTTAAAATCTCCTACTACTATTCCATTTTCTCCTTCTCTTCTTCTTTCACTCCACCTCTATCTATAAAACTCATTTGAAATAGTACATCAATCAAACCACTATTATGGAGATAGAGAAGGATATAATGGACATGGAATTTAGTGAGATCCCATGTAGCAGGAACCCAGAAAGTGGGGGAAGGGAGAGAGGGAGAGAAGAATGAAGAAATGAGTGGAGAGGAGAACTGAGGAGAGGGAGAGAGGGATGGAGAGGAGAGAAAAGTGGAAAGATTGATCCAATTCTTATTTTCTATAATTATTCCCTATAGCAAAAATTTTTTTCTTCCTTCTCCAAATATTCACTGAGACATTTTCATGATCAAAACTGTAATAAAGTCCTAATTTGCAATGATGAATTTGTCACAATTTGCCCTTATGGACTAGTTGGGAAGACAGCTAAGAAAATAGACTGTTCAGTACTTAGGGAGGAATGCATGTGTTAGAATGCAACATGTGATGAGAACACATAAAGAAGGAACATGAGCAATTCCTGGGCCACCAGAGAAGGAAGTATCAGCTTAGGCAGCATCAGGTGTGTTGTTTGCTCAGTCATGTCCAACTGTTTGCAATCCCATGGACTGTAGCTCAGCAGGCTCCTCTGTCCATGGGATTCTCCAGGAGAGAATCCTGGAGTGGATTGCCATTTCCTTCTCCAAGGCAACATCAGAGAACTGGTGTATTTTGGCCAAAATAAATGGTCAGGTGTCAGGGACTGGATTGGATTTTGGATGATTGGCTATGTGAAGTTGGACAGACAAGAGGACATGAATTGCCCTCATAGGATGGAAGAAGTTTTGTATAACAAAACAGTGGAGTAGAACACAGGAGCTGTGAATGATAGGAGAGCCAAACTATGAGCTTCTCAGGAAGGCTTAATAAGACAGTTTAAGAAGCTTGGGATTTGCACTGACTTGGAAGTGCAAGTGTAGACTTGGAAGATTTTAATCAGAGAAATGACACAGTCAGATTGCTTCTCAGATGACATAGATCACTGGTGCACTGTGAAGAAGGGAGAACTACACAGGACATGTTTTGGAAATTTTTCAGATAAAAGTTTTTGGTGGTCCATACTTGGGAGGAGGTGGTAATAAGACTGTTCATAGATCATTTCAAAGACTAATCAGTACATGGAGAGGAATACATGTGTTAGAATGTGACATGTGTGATGAGAACAAGTTAGAAAGAAGGAAGAATGGCAGATGATATAAAGTGCATGTGCATGTTTCCAAGACAAATTTAGAGAGAAAAGAATCAAGATCAAGAATCAACTTTTACTGGGGAGCATTGAATAAGAACAATTGTTAAAATTAGAGTATTAAGAGAGTGAATCAAGTTTCAGTAGATGTGCTCTAATGATGGAAAAGATCTTTATAAAATAATAATTGTCTCAGAATATCTTAGAGTATAATGAATAGAAGTTTGGAAACTCAGATACAGAGCTTAGGATCCTTCCCCTTTCTCATTCCCTATTCTGTGTTTTATCCAAAAAGCTAGAATGTTCAAATTTGTATTTGTTTTAACCTAATTGATGGTGATCTCAGTGTTTCCAATAGTCTTTGAAAATGTCTAGAAAATTCTCCAAATTAGGGCTTTAGATAATCCATCTTGCACAGTCTTTAATTTAATTCAATGGAGCTCTGAATGAATACCAATTCCCAAAATAATTTGCAATGCTAGGAGCTATGACCTTACTTCAAAACCACAAATACAGTTTTCTTTCTTATTTATTTGCAAACACTATAAAAAATTCTCTGAAAAGTGGAATTTTTGGTACTCAGAAATGCTTTGTTCAGGTCTTTTACGACATTTATTTAAGTGTGGCTGGATAATACTTCTTTTTATTTCAGGCCCAAATAACTCTGATCTTGCACTCTCCATGGCCCATAAAACTTCTGAACACAGAATAAAGGAAACAGTCATTCATCAAGCTACCTAGGGAAAAGGGAAGAGGTTGCCAAATTATTTCTCCAGTCTACATTAACGCTGACTGTCCAAATCATGAACTTTTAACTATGTTTCTATTCTTGCATTCAGAGGTCATTTTTATATAACAACTTCTAACAATTTGAAAAATAAATCTTAACCATGGCCTTTGTGGAAGATAGAGGCAAGAAAAATTAAGGCAAATATCACCTGCTAAAATAGGTACATGTTTTTATCTGATAACGGATGTGTTCTCTGTTTCTCTGAATAAGGTCCCCGAGTCCTATCCTAGATTTTCTCAAAATATATTCAACAAAGAACTCCTTGTGGCCCTACTATGTGTAACACAGCAGAGGAATTCAAGGTTAATAATAGGATCTAAGTTCTTTTAGTTTTTTTAATTAATGCTAAGGGTAATGTGATGATTTGCTATAACAGTGCTTTTTGAAATTTAATAATTAAAATACTATGTGTGAAGGAGAGATATCGATAAAAAATTTGGTTTGTGAAAATGTCCACCAAAAGACTTGTCACCTAATATTAATATTATAATATTAATATTAACAATGGCAATTATTATAGCAGCTTCTGTCAGGAACTTAGTTGTGATGATTTATTTAATATATCAACTTGACTGGGCTCCTAGATGCCCAAATATTTGGTCAAACACTATTCTGAGTGTATTGATTAGGGTGCTTTTGTATGAGATTAACATTTAAATCAATAGACTGAGTAAAGTGTATTTCCCTCCTTAATATGGGCAAGCCTAACCCAATCAGTTGAAGACCAGATAGAATAAAAAACCTGAATAAGAAGGAACTCCTGCCTGACTTCCTTTGAGCTGGAATAGTGTTTTGTTTTGTTTTTTGCTATTTTTTGGACATGCATTTTATTTAATAACCAGAATTTCATTAGGCCTTTTCCATGTTACAAGCATGTTTCTGGCATGAAAACAGAGAAAACAGAGCGAGTGGTGTGCAAGTAACTTTAAAAACAAGTTCCCCAGGGAAAAAAAAATTATTTATAGTTTTGCTGAGTTTTATATAAATATTCCTAACATGATGATTTTAAACTATTGGTATAGTGTCAACTGGTTCATAAAATTCCTGAAAGTTTACTAATCCACTATGATGTACTTGAACAAGCCAGGTCTAGCACACCATTGACCCAAGTGTGAACAAAGCAGACAAGAGCCTTTCCCTTTTGGAATGAACATTCTAAGAAAGAGATAAATAAAACAAGCCCACATCTAAATTAAACACACAAGAAAATTGAGGTAGTGATCATTTCTATGAAGGCGATTGGGATGGAAAGAACAAAATGGTAAAAGTAAGAAGAAACTCTCAGAAGTGAAGACATAAATAGCTAATCTGGAAGAAGAGAAAAGCTCTTGTTCTGAAAATAGCATATTTTATTGTATTTCCAGAAAGGAGCACAGCCACATTAGAGGTCCTAGTGTACACCAAAAAGAGGAAACCTGCTGGGTAGTCCCCTTCTTGCTCTGTAGTTACTTATGTATATGTGTTTCTTCACTGCTTCATAATGCAGTTAGTTCCTTAAAAGCATGACTCAACTGTGATTCAAGTGAGTTTACTTCTTTTGTCAGGCAGAACACTTCAATACTTTCTGGATAAGGAAATGTAGAATTCCAAGATTTAGTATGCATATCATTTGGATCTTAGATCATTTTTGGTGGTACCTAAACAAGAATTTGTTTAAAGTAAATCACTGTTTAAAATATAGTAATTTTTTTCTTTTGATTTTCCCTCAGTTATCCAAGGAAAAAGTATGTTGGAAAAAACTCTTCAACCACTTCATTATTTACTCATTATACATTATAAAAAGACTAAAATTTCATTCAGTTCCCTGAGCAGATTGATCACCTTAACAAAAATGTTTTGCTTTTGTTGAATTTGTGGTTCTATCATTACACTTCTGATGTAAAGCAAGTTTTACCTTGTATTCTACTTTCAGTGTTGATTTAATTTAGTTTGATTTTAAATAAATCTAAGTATAATTATGTAATGGTATAAAGAAAAAATAAGTAAAAATAGTACAAGTAGATGTAGAAAAATCATGAAGTTAATACATGAATGTTTGAGGTTTAGCAAACTGTCTGAATGACTAGATCATTCTTTCATATTACCCTATGGGGGCAAAGTGTATGATCTGAAAATGTCCCTGAAATTCATTTCTGAAAATACCCATGCATTGACTAGCAAATTCAAGATCTTTAATTTACATGAGGTGCTTTCCAAGTGACTTGGTGGTAAAGAATCTACCTGCCAAGCAGGAGACGTGGGTTTGATCCCTGGGTCAGGAAGGTCCCCTAAGAAGAAAATGACAAACCACTCTAATATTCTTGCCTGATAAAATCCCATGGACTGAGGAGCCTGGCAGCCTACAATCCACCGGGTTGCAAAAGAGTGTAACACGACTGAGTGACTGAGCAAGAACATGAGAAGTTTACATGAGATAATATAGGCTAAATGATTGAAGCAATCTGACCAAGTGTCTAAGTTAGCTTGGGCTGCTGCAACAAATTACAGTTAAGACTGGGTGTCTTAACAAGCACACATTTCTTTCTCACATTTCTGGGGTCTGGAAGATCCAAGATCAAGACACTAGTGGATTAACTGTTCAGTGAGGACAGTTTTCCTGGTTTACAAAAGGCAGTCTTCTTGTATCCCAACGTGGTAGGCAGTAGAAGGTGACACCAAGTTCTCCTGCTTCTTCTTACAAAAGCACTAATCCCATTCTTGAGCACTCCACCCTCATGACCTAATGATCTCCCCATCTCCTATTACCCACACCTCAACATATGGATTTTGAGGGGACATACACTTTCAGCTCATAAGTGCCATAATTCAACATAGAAAGTCCTATTTTGATCTGATGCTCATCCTACCTAAGACATTAAGTTTCCTTTCCAAAAACACTTTCACTTTTCCCTTTATGTCTCTGTTTCAAAGTCAGACTGTTGTATCCATAGGCACACTAAATTATCTGAATCAGCAGATCAGCTTTTGAATTGAACTGGAGTAACTCAGTTTGGTGGAATGCCCATAGATTTTTGTTTGTTTTTTCTACCTTTGAGAGGAAATTGACCATGGCTAAGAATTAATTTCCTACCAGCATTCACCCTGGAATTTGTTATCTAGAGCTGCCCATGTGTAAGAATCAGCCCAGTGGTAAATCAGTACAGTGATCCCTTTATCCACAAGGTATTGGTTCTAGGACACCCTTCAGGTACCAAAATCCACTCTGTGGATGCTCAAGCCCATTATATAGAATGGCAAATACTGTAGCATAGTATAGTAGAGTATAGTATACACATCCTCTTGTATACTTCAAATAATCTCTAGACTACTTATAATTCCTATTACAACTTAAATACTGTATAAATAGTTGTAAATATGATGTAGATACTGAGTAAATTGTCTGATTCAAGCAAATACAAGTTTTGCTTTTTGGAACTTTCTGGAAACTTTTTTTCTGAATATTTTGTATCCATGATTGATTGAATCCATGGATGTGGAACCCACAGACAACCAACTGTACATGCTTTCTGAAGCCGCTCTTCTCATGGGTCAAACTGGATTTTACATTTTAAACTACTCTGCGTTTTCTTTGATCATGTTTTCAGTCTTGTAGATCTCACTCCGTTCTTGAACTTCAACTGTTCTTGCATATGACAACTTAACACTCAGGTAGCACACAGGCCCCTCAAAGTGAAGTGCTTGCCCTTTGTAACCTGTATTTTACACAGCGCCATCTCATTGACATTCTCCAAATGCAGTGAAATCACTCATGTGATTTGGTAAAAGAAACTTAAGTTTGTTGATAAGTTTTTTATTTCCCCTTTATAGTAAACTAAGTGGACAAAATATCAGGTTCAAGCTCTAATTCCAGTCCTCCCAGTCCCCCAAATTTGAGATCCTGCTTATTTTCTTTCCTATTTTTGTGCTTCTATCTTTTCTCACCTGCAGTAGGTAAATACTTGCCGTAAGTAATATACTGAAGATTTGGAGCAGTACAAATTAGATATAATATATAAATATAAATTAAAGCTGAAAGTACAGTTGACCCTTGAACAATGTAGGGTTAGGAGCACCACTGGTCCCAGCAGTCAAAAATCTGAGTAAGACTTTATAGTCAGCCCTTGTATCCACAGTTTTATAGTTGCACATTCAACTAACCTTGGATTGTGTAGTACTGCAGTTTGTATTTATTTTTTTAAAAATCCATGTATAAATGGACCTGTACAGTTCAAACCCATGTTGTTCAAATGTCGGCTGTATTATGATCTTCAGTTAAATATTACTATGAGAAACCAAGGTTTCAACCAGAAGTAGATGTGGTAAAATGATTCTGTAATCAGACTGCACTCTCTTCTAACCCCTTAGCACTGTATAGAGTTAGTAGCAGCAGCAGTAGTAAAAGTAGTATTAGTACCACAGAGCTAGTGACCACAGCACCTAATATTTATTGTTTGTCATGACCACTATTATAATGTTACTACATAATAATACTGATTCTACCAGTTACTATCAGTCAGCTTGCACAATTCATATAATCTCTCAAAGTTTTAGCCCTTCATCTATAAAACACAGATGATAATAGTACCCCCTGCAAGCAGCTGACTTGATTTAATTAGTTAATACACCTAAGATTATTCTGACACATAAGAGGTATGCAGTAAATGTCAATTAATAGCTAATTAAGAGACTGAAACAGCATCTCTGTTAATAAATTTGTCTACAGTCTGTTTTCATCACAATGACTTTTTTGATGCATATATTATATGTTGTTAAATGAATTTGTTAAAAATCAGAGTGACTAACTGGAGGAACCGGGATTCAAACCCATATCTGTCTGAACACAGAGCCTGAGGGTTAAGCTCTTGAACTCTTCTAGTTGCATAGGTCATGAGTTATTCTCCTTAGCTCTAAGTCCACAAGACATAAAAAGTTAAGGAAAGCAAGAGAGATGGAGTCCCACTGACCTCTGTATGTCATCATGAGTCATTTGGGAACACCTAACTTGAAAGCAGTGGGTCACTAAAAATGAAAAAACAAGCAAACATTTTTATGTTGAGTATCTCATAACCAAATATTTCTAAATCTGACCTATTGTTAATTTAAAGATCTGCTTGGTGAAAGGAGCTCTGAAAAGAGTCATATCATTTAGAGTAAGCATCGTGCCGGAAGGCATATTCCTGCATGAATTCCCTCAATGACTGGCGTCTGTAGCCCGCACCCTGCATTTCATGTTCTAACAGAACGAGAGCTTATTTTATAGTTACAGTGTGCTTTCTCCCATGGATGGCAAAAAAATAAAAAAAAAAAAAAAAACATGATTTCAATTGTTGGCTTCGTAAGCTATAATCGTGTAATTGGAAACAGCTGTGCACACAAGAAATAGAATTCAAAGCAGTTTAATTAATACATCTTCATTGACAAATTCCACTCATAATACTGATATTATTGTGTGATTCTATAACGAAAAAGGGAATTTCTAAGCCCTGGCCTTTTCCAAATTGTGTGCTCAACTTTTACTTTCTTAAAGAAACATGAAAAAGGTATTTTGAAAATGGCTTTATCAGGTCTCTCAACTCTCTTCCTGACTTCTTGCTGCAACCCCCTTCTCTTTTCAGAGATACAGGGCAATAAAATCGAACTTCAGAGATTGGTTTCATTGTGTAGTGAATGCTGTTGTAAACACCATGTCTCCCTCTCAAGTCTGAGGCATTCATTCTCCCAGCTGCTTTGTTGGTGCTTCCCCTGAAAACTGCTTTCTGAGAGCTGCCTGCCAATAGGATTTTGTATCCAGTGACTGGCTAGTGGGAGGAAGATATAAAGATCCTTCCTGCTTGCCTCAAGGTGGGCCAACTCTGAAGACTATACCAGCTATGGTTATGGTTGAGACCTTAGTTGCAACTGTCTCACAGCCCAGTTACTCCCTTTTCTCAACCCCATGCTCTTCACTCCTCCATAGATGTATATTCAAAGAATATTCCCTAATACATTTCCTGCTGGAAAACTTCATATCAGCATTTGTTTCTTGGAGAATTCAACTTCAGATAGATTTTGGACTTACTCTTAATGTATTATCTCCCTTGCTGTAAACTTTTGATATACTTCCATTTCTTTAAATCTACAGTGCTGGCTCATACCCATACAGTGTTTGTTTCTTTGCTTTACTTTAAGATATGTCTTTGATTCTCCTGAACTCTTGTTGACTCAAAATAGTAACTGCTATTGTTTGGGGTGACTCCATTCTATTAGTCTGTGTCAAACCTGGACAAACTTTTGCTTTAATGAAGCAACTTCTGTCTACATTTCTAAACACACACATATACACACACACTGTCTTAGGGAGCAGGGACTCAAACATGATTCATTAAAAAATAAATCTTATTGCCTGAAACTTTGAACAGAATTAATTTTAAAAGATAAAGTTTTAGTTATTAGAAAATAAACCAAAGACGAAACCTTTATTAACCACTTACTATATTTGAGGTTTCGTTCGTAGTAACTTCCTCACATGTATTTACTCTTCATCCTTACCCAAAGAAGTAAGTACTATTACTTTCTCCACATTATACATAAATCATGTCTAGAAAGATGTACTTAACTGTTGTAGTTTGCCAGAAGAAAAAGACTCTTCAGGATATTTTAGTTTTTTTTTGTTTTTTTTTTTAATAGGGATACCTTAGACATGGTAGCAACAGGTTTCTTTAGTGAGACATTTGTTTCAAAATGCTGTTAAACTAGTTTAAATTCTATAGAGAAACCTAATTAGCATATACTTCTCTCAAAAAGTTCACAATATTGAAAACATATGCTTCTGAATGAACATTTGTCAAGTAAGCCTTTATGTTTTTGATCTTTAACAATGCAAATATGTTTAATGAGTGACAGTATATCTGCATTATAAATATTGTCACTAGCTAATACTACAGTTCACATTTAATTATAATTTCCAATCAACTATCTGAAGTTAGAATGTTTATCGGAACAATTGAGATATCACAGTCCTGAAACCCTTGGCAACTCCAGCTGTTAATTATAATAGTCTCACATAAAGGAAACTTTACTTTTAAAAAACTGATGTGAAATTTATATATGTATATATGTACATAATAAATGAAACCATTTATATTAATCTTTATGTCCCTATCCCCATTAGAGTGCTATGAACAAGCTAGCTTTATATTGGTTTCATAAGAATATTGAGAGCACTTAACAAAAATTTGTCAGTGTTTAAGGGTCAAGGGAAAAGAGGCATCACACTGTGTGCAAGTCAAAATTCCTCATGTCAATATTTTAATCATGATAGTTTTTCAGTTCAAAATATATTTATACTGATAGCACTTTATTTAATAGTGCCTTGAGTGTTTCTGATTTGGATATGATTGACATCTCATCTAGTTACCTCCACAAGAGTGGCAGAAAGTCACATCTCAAGTCCCTTCTGATAAGGGTAAAATTTGCTAATATCATTGCATTTTGTTTTGAGTCACTACTTTAAAGATGTTTACAATCCATAATTTGATGCTTTGATGGTGCATAGCCAAAGGCAATCATACACTGTGGATTTTTGCTGCAGGTCTAATTTCAAATATTTTCCCTTTGTTCTCATATTAGTGAGACTACATGTTTCAGTTTTGATTGAATAAATTCTAGCAATTATGCACAGTTCATACCTTCATACCTAAAGTAGAATTAAAAATGATGTTGAGAAAAAGGAAAGGCCCCTATTACAGATAAAAATGGAGAAATTACCTAGGAATAGTCTATAGGTATGTTCATGCTGCAATCTGTCTGAAGCAAATTATGGTCATGGACTTATGCATGAAATGATACTGAAACTCACTACTGATAGAGTTGGGGAAATAATTTATAAGACTAAAGGCACATTCCATAATTACAAAGATTTGTACATGAAACAGTATGTGGCAAAGCCTGATTTGCACAGACTAATGTGTGTATTCTTTACCTAAATGCACTAAGAAGGTAAGAAGGAGCTGTAAGATGAAGTTGCTCAACTAGACACGCATAAGGGAATTAAAAAGAATGTTGGAAACAAGTGATAATTCTAATTGGAAAAGTTATGAGGTTATACTATTATGCATAGTGTCTGAAACAAGTGTATGTCCACAATTTGAGATAAACATGGATGAAGTTATCATTTATCTCTGGATATCATTTGTATTTCTGTAATATGCTTTAGCTTTTAGAGCATAAAACTTAATGAATGAGACTAGATAGGTCAAAGTTAGATGCTTGAACCACCATCCACATTTTTTCCCTATCCTACATACTGGGATGTATAACTCAACCCATAGCATCTACATACTGTGGGATGCTATGGGTTGAATTATGAAAGTGAAAGAGAAAGTCACTCAGTCATGTCTGACTCTTTGCGACTCCATGGACTATACAGTCCATGGAATTCTCTAGGCCAGAATACTGGAGTGGGTAGCCTTTCCCTTCTCCAGGGGATCTTCCCAACCTAGGTCTCCCATATTGCAGGTGAATTCTTTGCCAACTGAGCCACAAGGGAAGCCCAAGAATGCTGGAGTGGGTAGCCTATCCCTTCTCCAGCGGATCTTCCTAACCCAGAAATTGAAATGGGGTCTCCTGCATTGCAGGTGGATTCTTTACCAACTGAGCTATCAGGAAGGGTTGAATTATGCTCCCTGCAAATTCACATGTTAAAGCCCTAGGTCCCGGTACCTCACAACGTGACCTTTTGGGGGAGATAGGCTCTTTACAGAGATAATAAAGTTTAAATGAGGTCATTAGGATGCCTGGATCCTGTATGACTAATATCCTTGTAAAAATGAGAAACTGGGACTCAAAGTTACATATATAGAAAGAATATCATGTGAATATTATAAAGTCTGCCATATATATACAAGCCAACCAGAGGGCCCGAGAACAAAGATGTCCCTCAAAGTCCTTCAAAGAAACCAATCCTGCCAACACCTTAATTTCAGACTTCTAGCCTCAAGAACTCTGAGATAATCAATTTCAGTTGTTTAAACCACCCCATTTATGGTACTTTGTTACAGCAGCCCTAGCTAACTAATACAGATTTTGGTACAGGAGGTAGAGTGCTGTTGTGAGAAATAATTGATAGAGGGTGGAACTTTTTTGAGATGCTTGATGGGAAAGGCCTGGACTGAGTTGAACAGACTGTGGTAGAACAATGGACATTAAAGTAATTCTGGAGAGAGCTCAGAAAGAGGATAGAATGACCAGAATATTGTTAGAAATATAAACATTAACGTGCTTCTGGAAAAATCTCACAAGCAAATGAGGAATATTTTGCTGAAAACTGGAGGAAAGGCCATCCTTGTTTTAAGTGGTAGATAATTTGGCTGAATTGCAATACAGTGTTCTGTTGCAGGTAGAATGTGTAAACAATAATCTTGGATATTTATCGAAGGATATTGGTAAGCAAAGTGCTAAAAATGTGGCCTGCTTTGTCTTCGCTGTGTATAGGAAAATATGGGAGAAGAGATTAATTTAAGAGGGAATTGGTAAGCAAAAGGGAACTAGAACTTGAAGGTTTGGAAAACTGTCAGCCTATGCAGACAGTGTGGCAACAGGAACGAACGTTTGGCTGATCAAGAATTTGCTCAAGAGAAGACAAGTGACTCATGAGTCCAATCAACCACCTCTGCAGAAGCCAGGAATAGAGATAAGGTTATCAAGGAATGCTTGTGGAAAGAAAAGAAGGAAAGAAAATGAAGTTGCCCAGTAGTGTCCGACTCTTTGCGACACCATGGACACCATGGAGCCCACCAGGCTCCCCCATCCATGGAATTTTCTAGACAAGAGTACTGTAGTGGATTGCCATTACCTTTTCCAGGGGATCTTCCTGACCGAGGGATCGAACCTGGGTTTTCTTTCAAGAAAAGGGACTAATAACCTGAAAGCAGTTCAAAGGCCAACGAGGCTGCCAGTGGTGCCGTGAACCCAAAAGGCAGTGGCCAAGAGAGTAGGACTGCCATCCTGGTGGACCCAGAGGACAGAGCATAGAGTCAAAGAGGATTAGCCTTAAGCC
This sequence comes from Dama dama, assembly GCF_033118175.1. Classification (NCBI taxonomy): domain Eukaryota; kingdom Metazoa; phylum Chordata; class Mammalia; order Artiodactyla; family Cervidae; genus Dama; species Dama dama. The sequence goes on from NC_083684.1 coordinate 37,579,985, forward strand.
TTAAAATCTACTGGAATCTTCTCTGCTAAGGTCTTAGACATACTTGGAACCCATGACCACTTTCTTCCTTTCAATCTCTCCCTTTTGGAATGGGGGTGTTTGACACATTTTTCCAACCATTATATTTTTGAAGCAGATAATTTGTTGTCTAGTTTCACAGGTTTACAGAAGAAGAGGTATTTTGACCCAGAGTGAATTATACCCCAAATCACCAATACTTGATTTAAATGATATTCAGATGAGGTTTTGGACAGAGTTGATGCTAATGAACTAAGATAGGTGGGCAGAAAGGGGGATGTGGGGACTGGGTAGATGTCTTTTGCATGTAAAAAGGACATGGATTTTGGATGTCCAGAGGGAAGAGTGTTATAAGTTAAATTGTGTCCTCACATTAAAATGTATACGATGAAGTTTTAGCCTTTTGTAGCTCAGAGTATAACTTATGTAAAGACAGAGTCTTTACAGAGGTAATCAAACTAACACAAAGTCATTGGGGTGGGCTTTAATCCAACATGACTGGTGTTCTTATAAAAAGGGTAGTTTTGGACACCGAGACACACATACAGGGAGAACACCATGTGTAAACAAATGAGAGAGATCTGAAACAGATCCTTCTCTCAGATCTCTGAAGAAACCAACCTTGCTAAGAGCTTGATTTCAGACTTCTAGCCTACAGAACTGTAAAAAATAAATTTCTGTACTACATTTATCCTTGTTTAAGCCACCCAGTCTATAGTACTTTGTTATGGTAGTACTAGCAAACTGATACATGAAGGGTTAATTCATATGCACATATTATTATGTTCTTATTATATTCACTCTTGTGTTTATACATGTATTTATGTTCTATACATTTCAAAAGCAATTGGAAATTTAAAAACATATCTAGAAACTTAATTATATCATGGCTAAGTAGATAATGTTATCAGTTTTACATATTCTTGAGGGTATTTTATATATCAGATATTCTAGCTGCTGGACATACAAAAGTAGACTGGTCCAACAAAGCCTCTATCAGTTCAGTTCAGTCACTCAGTTGTGTCTGACTCTTTGCCACTCCGTGGACTGCAGCATGCCAGGCCTCCCTGTCCATCACCAACTCCCAGAGCTTGCTCAAACTCATGTCCATCGAGTTGGTGATGCCATCCAACCATCTTATCCTCTCTCGTCACCTTCTCCTCCTGCCTTCAATCTTTCCCAGCATCAGACTCTTTTCCAATGAGTCATTTCTTCCCACTGAGTCACCAAAGTATTGAAGTTTCAGCTTCAGCATCAGTCCTTCCAATGAATATTCACGACTGACTTCCTTTAGTATTCACTGGTTTGATCTCCTTGCAGTCCAAGGGACTCTCAAAAGTCTTCTCCAACACCATAGTTCAAAAGCATCAATTCTTTGGTGCTCAGGTTTCTTTATAGTCCAGTTCTCACATTCATACATGACTACTGGAAAAACCATCCAACTTCAACTAGGTGGACCTTTGTTGGCAAAGTAATATCTCTGCTTTTTAATATGCTGTCTAGGTTGGTCATGGCTTTTCTTCCAAGGAGCAAGCATCTTTTAATTTCATGGCTGCAGTAATTTTGGAGCTCAAAAAAAAAAAAAATAGTCTGTCACTGTTTCCATTGTTTTCCCATCTATTTGCCATGAAGTGATGGGACCAGATGCCATGATCTTAGTTTTTTGAATGTTGAGATTTAAGCCAACATTTTCACTTCCCTCTTTCAATTTCATCAAGAGGCTCTTCAGTTCTTCTTTTGCTTTCTGCCATAAGGGTGGTATCATCTGCATATCTGAGGTTATTGATATTTCTCTTGCCAATCTTGATTCCATCTTGTGCTTCATCCAGCCTGGCATTTCACATGATGTATTCTGCATTTAAGTTAAATAAGCAGGGTGACAATATACAACCTTGACATATACTTTACCCAATTTGGAGCCAGTCTGTTGTTCCGTGTCCAGTTCTAACTCTTGTTTCTTGACCTGCATACAGATTTCTCAGGACGCAGGTAAGGTGGTCAGGTATTCCCATCTCTTGAAGAATTTTCCACAGTTTGTTGTAATCCACACAGTCAAAGGCTTTGGCGTAGTCAATAAAGCAGAAGTATATGTTTTTCTGGAACTCTCTTGCTTTTTCTATGATCCAAAGAATGTTGGCAATTAGATCTCTGATTCCTCTGCCTTTCCTAAAACCAGCTTGAACAACTGTAAGTTCTCAGTTCACATACTGTTGAAGCCTCGCTTGGAAAATTTTGAGCATTACTTTGCTAACGTTGAAGATGAGTGCAATTGCACAGTAGTTTGAACATTCTTTGGCATTGCCTTTCTTTGATATTCGAATGAGAACTGATGTTTTCCAGTCCTGTAGCCATTGTTGAGTTTTCCAAATTTGCTGGCATATTATGTGCAGCACTTTCACAGCATCATCTTTTAGGATTTGAAATAGCTCAACTGGAATTCCATCACCTCCACTAGCTTTGTTCATAGTGATGCTTCCTAAGGCCTACTTGACTTCACATTTCAGGAATTCTGGCTCTAGGTGAGTAATCACACCATTGTGGTTATCTGGGTCATAAAGATCTTTTTTGTTTAGTTCTGTGTATTTTTTTTTTCATTTATTTTTATTAGTTGGAGGCTAATTACTTTACCATATTGTAGTGGTTTTTGCCATACATTGACATGAATCAGCCATGGATTTACATGTGTTCCCCATCCTGAACCCCCCTCCCACCTCCCTCCCCATCCCATCCCTCTGGGTCATCCCAGTGCACCAGCCCCGAGCACTTGTCTCATGCATCCAACCTGGACTGGTGATCTGTTTCACACCTGATAATATACATGTTTCGGTGCTATTCTCTCAGATCATCTCACCCTCACCTTCTCCCATGGAGTCCAAAAGTCTGTTCTATACATCTATGTCTCTTTTTCTATCTTGCATATAGGGTTATCGTTACCATCTTTCTAAATTCCATATATATACGTCAGTATACTGTGTTGGTGTTTATCTTTCTGGCTTACTTCACTCTTTATAATGGGCTCCAGTTTCATCCATCTCATTAGAACTGATCCAAAAGTCTACAAGCAATAAATGCTGGAGAGTGTGTGGAGAAAAGGGAACCCTCTTACACTGTTGGTGGGAATGCAAACTAGTACAGCCACTATGGAGAACAATGTGGAGATTCCTTAAAAAACGGGAAAGAGTTCTGTGTATTTTTGCCTCCCCTTCTCAATATAAAAATCCTCTATATGCTAAAACCTCTATATGCTAAAGTAAAGGAAGATCGTAATTAATACAGAATTTTGATCATCTCAGTTCAATAAATGATATCAAGAATACATACACACACACATACATATATATATATATATATATATATATATATATATATATATATAAATTTTTTGAAAACTGGATGAGGTGCCTCATCTTCACAAATGGTAGTTGCAAAAGGTCTGTCTGAGAGTTTTACATTTCATTGGAGGCATGAGGAGTCGGACATGACTGAGAGACTTCACTTTCACTTCTCACTTTCATGCAGTGGAAAGGGAAATGGCAATCCACGCCAGTGTTCTTGCCTGGAGAATCCCAGGGATGGGGGAGCCTGGTGGGCTGCCGTCTATGGGGTTGCACAGAGTTGGACATGACTGAAGCGACTTAGCAGCAGCAGCAGCAGCAGCAGCAGGAGGCATGAAGGTAATCTGAAAGGAAATGTTCCCATCAAGATAGACAGGGCAAAGGCCCTGAATATGGACCATCTTGGCGTGTTTATGAGAAACAGGAATGTCCAGTTTGGTGGAAATATGGTGAATGAGAGGAAAATCTGAGAGAAATAAGATTAGAGAAGTAGACAAAGTATCATTAAAAGTCTTGTGAACCATGCCATGATAACACATGTGCTCTAACAAACAACCTCTGAATCAGTAATTGACTTAATCCAAAATGAATATGTCTCCCTCTTGTTCCAAAATGCGATGTGAGTTGAGTACCTCTTGTAGGCATCTCTTTTAGTCAGTGCCTCAGTGGCCCGTGCTCATCTCTAGGTTCTCCTCGGAGTCCTTATTTGGATCTCCCCTTCCAGATATCCAGTGAGATCAGTGTGAAAATGTGGTTGACCCTGCAAGATGAGTTAGAAGTCTGGCCTGAAAACTAGTTACTGGAATTCAGTTATATGGCACCAATCCAATAAAAAGAAAGTGTGGAAAAGATAATCTTCATTTGTATTCTGAAAAAGAATAATTGGATTTTCCAAGATGCGAAATTCCTGCTGACTCCCTCCATCCAAATTGATCCTGAAAGCAGAGATCAGCAAAGCATGCTCTACAAGCCAAACTCGACTTAGAGCCCATTGTTATTCAGCCGTAAGCCAGAATATGGGGTTTTTGTTTGTTTGTTTTGTTTTTAATCAGGTGGCACTAGTGGTAAAGAACCCTCTCGCCTATGAAGGAGACATAAAACATGCAGGTTCGATCCCTGAGTCAGGAGGATCCCTTGGAGGAGGGCATGTCAACCGAACCCAGTATTCTTGCCTAGAGAATCCCATGGACAGAGGAGCCTGGAAGGCTACAGTCCATAGGTTCTCAAAGAGTCAGACAAACCTGAAGCTACTTAGTACACAGCACATCAAGTGTTTTTACAACAAACAACAAATACAGCCGAAAAAAATAAAGAGAGAGAGAGACAAAGAAGAGGAGGAAAAGGAGTATATTTGGCCCACAAATCCTAAAACATTTATTATCTGGTCCTTTACAGAAAAATATTGCAGATCCATGCTCTAGAGGAAGGATAAAGTGGAATTTCATAGAAAGAGTGGTATGAAACCCCCAGGGTGACCAGAGGACTGTTTGAGCTGGTGTGTGTGGTGTGTTTGTGAATCATAGGCCTTTGGTCTAGAGTAAAAATTACATTCTTATTTCTCCATAATCATTAACATGAGACTACATGCATCTACCTTATACTAACTGTATTAATACCAAATAAACTTTCATACAAATACATGATGTGTAAGTTATAACAATCTGAGCATCATAATCAATAAGCTTAATTTTAAGGACATATGTAATCTTCCAAATTTCTCAAGTTCCCTCAAAACATTAACAACAGCAACAACAAAAATTCCCAATTATCTATTTCTAGATATTAAGTAATTCCAATCAATGTCAAGACAACACTTGTTTTATCATTATCTTTCATGGTTCTGGAGGTTGGCTGGGTTCAACTAGGTAGTTTTAACTCAACTTACCTCAAATTGTGGCAATCCAGATGGTAACTGGGGCCAGGCACATAGAAAGACTTACTTACCTTTTTGGCACTTGAGCTAGAAAGCCTAAAGAACTGAAAACTGGAGCAACAGAGGGTCTTAAGGCATCTCTGTCTTCATGTAATATCACCAAGTTTTGTTTGCAGCACAGAGCCTCAGAGCAGCTGAATTCTTTGCTTGATAGCTTAAGTCTAAAAGTTTGTGTCCAAAGACACAAAGGCAGACAAAAGCTGTGTTGACTTTTACGTACTAAACTTGGGAGTTTCACAGCATGCATTGCCCATATGTAAGCATGGTTTAAATTTACCACAATATTCTAGGCTATAAAGGTCAATAAATTTCAGTTAACGAGTATGTACAAACTGATTTCTGAACATCAATGATAATTTATTATTAGAAGAAAACATACATTAATACACTGTGTTAACAAATTTAAAGAATGACTATAGTTTCTTCTTGAATTATACAAACCAAGAAGTATGTGATAAAATTCACTTCATTTCTGGTGAAAAAGAAAAATCCCTGTAAAAGTAAGATAGAACTTTCTTAATATGATGAGGATGATGTAAACCCAAAAAGGAAAAAATAGAAATCTAGAGTTAAGTATAATCCTAAACAGGAAAAGATTAGGAGTATTGCATCTAAAATTATAAATGAGACAAGGGTGCCCAAGATGACTTTTGAATTCAGTATTTTATCAGCCTTTAAATTAATGAGAAACAATTTAGATGCATGAGATTGGAAAGGACATAAAACTATCATTAGAAAATATGATTGCATAGAAATTCTAAAGAATATTCAGAGAAAATTATAAAAAGTAATAGGAAATTTGGATAAGGTGGCTTGACATAATATTAATATAACAAAAGTGGTTGAATTTCTATCAAGGAGCAAAAATAACCACAAATGCAATTATAAGCAGCATATATCGGAAAATATCAAGTGCTTAAGAACAAGTGTAACAGAAATTGTGAGACATCTGCAGGCAAAACTATAAAACTTTAGTAAGAGATGTTTCAAAAGACCTATACCAATATACAAATAAGATAATATTAAGTATATAGACATGAAGATGATATCATAAAGATGTCTTTAACAGAATTAACCCACAAATTCAATAGAATTCAAGCCAAAATATTGATGCAGTTTTATGATACAAATTGATAAGATGATTCCAAAATGCAAATGGATAAGTTACAATAATAGCAGAATTCTTCAAAGAGGGCATGAGTAGGACTGGTAAGCATATAGTGTAATTTGCTATACCTTGGTAAGAGTTTGGATTATTTTGTAATTATTTCACAATGAGAAGACATTGGTAGATTTTAAGGAGCCATCTAATCATTCTGGCTATTTTGTGGAGGAGGCAACAACAGAGACCAATGAAGTAACTGAAGTTCCTAGCTATAGATGATGGTGAATTACAGATGCAGTGATGAGAACTGACAGATCTGACATGTGATTTGCAAGTAGGTCATCAGGATTCACTGACATACTGTATATGAGATATGAGGGAAATAGAAGAAACAAGAATAAATTGTCAGTTTTGGTCCTGAGAAATTGGGTGAGTAATGATGCCATCTTTTGAAATAGAGAAGGCTTGGAGTGGTGTTGAATTTGGGAAGGACGAATAGTTCTGTTTTGGCCATATTGAGATTCCTAGTAGAGAAGACAGTAGGCAGTTTGATATATGAGTCTGGAACACAGGGGACAAGTAGAGCATAAAGAATTAAATTTGAGAGTGTACAGAAAATAGATGATATTTAAAGAAATAGAACTAGATGAAAGATCCCAGAAGAAGTAGAGAGAAGAGTAAGGCTGTAGTCAGAGCCTTGAGGAGACCCCATAACTTAAAAGTCTGAGTCATCATCAGCCTTTTCCAAGAAGAACTGGACTATTCATTTTTTTATTTGTTTATCATCCAGGTAGTAGGAGTTTTCAATGATATTAATCAAAATCTAGGACACATCTGGGCCCTGTGTATAAACTGGCCATTTCAGTACTGTATTGGTAGGAATGAGGTCCTGGCCCCTTTCTTGCACTGCCCGCCATCCCATAAAGCATGTGTTCCTGGCAGAGTTTGTCTCCACAGAAACTGAGAGAGGGGAAAAGATATAAATAACCTGATTATTAAAAATCTAATGCTTTATGGCATAACAGCCAACATTGTCTAATTCCCAATAGTTCGGTATGAGAAGAATTTTACTGTTAGGAAAGTCCCATCTATGAATCTTAGATAGGAATATGATTATTCTTTCAGTTGCTTCAAAAGATTCTCTTAAAAATTGAGTCTTCATTCAACTTAACTTTCTCCTTTAGAGAATTATGATCAGAAAAGCCCAGATCCATTCTCAATTTAATTTACAATTTTGTTACACTTAACATAGTTTTAAATGGGATGATTTGTGCTCTCAATTAGCTGTATAAAGATATTCTCCCATCACCAAAATGATTCTTAGAATATTTTATTTTAGTTTAATATACTTTTTAATAGGATCCAAATCACACAATGTTAAATGTGTAAACTTTGTAAGAAATGAATGAACATCATTAAAATAGAATATATATATATATACTTATATATTTATGCATATATATGTATACACATACTTTAATTGCATTATCTAATTTCTTTTAGATATATTTTGGGAGAGAATTGTGCTCAAATTTTTCTGTGACCTCTGATTTTTCTCTCACTTTCTATGTGCCAGGCATCCTCATAGAAAATAGGATCTGGCCAAAATTATCTTAAGACTATAGCACAGCTACTTTTTTAGTTTTTATACAAGTGTTCTTTAAATTACTCAGCAATCTTGATGCAGATTTTTATCTGTTTTTGTCATCTTTTGTTCAGCTGTTTATATAAATATCAGCAGTTCTGTGCCCTCGGACTAGTCTATTTTTCAGTGTCAAGTTTCTATGTAGATTCGGAAATGACAGTATACTTGTTCAGTTCTGCCTTTGTTATACAGGAGGGCTTCAGAATGGTGGAAAGAGATCCTTCCCTCAGCGCGCGCGCGCGTGCACACACACACACACACACACACTATAAAAATGGATTGTTATGGGATTTCTTCATAAATAATTCAAAACATCAGGGAAGTGTGGGAGTTCCTAGAGTAAAAGCAAATCCAGCTTACCTCATATTGGTTTTTCATTTTCTCAACAAGAGACCCTAGATAGAATGTCTTTTATAACTGATGTTTAATTTCTTACTGTATGGGAGTTCTTTTTCACTCAGAGCTTTGTGCGGGGAGTGTGTAATTTCCTCAATTCTGTCTTCTCACAACAAAAATTTGAAGCAATGGACCAGCATTACCATCCTCGGATGGACCAGTATTACAGCTCTTGGACAGACCAGTGTTACAGCTCTTGGATGGACCAGTGTCACTGCTCCGTGTTACAGCTCAGTTTTATTTAAAAAATAAAGGAAAATACATCCTCCAGGAGTGAGGGCATGCCAACCCGAAAGACGCGAAGAGGAGAGAGAGAGAGAGAGAGAGAGAGAGAGAGAGAGAGACCTGGTCCTTTGGCTCCTCTTTTATATGTTTTTCCTTCTCCCCCTGGGCCTGCCCTATGTAAACTGGGGTAGCCAGGAGTGCTGTTTGTTTTACCTGAGGTCCTCACTCTGGCCCTGGGACCTTCCTTTGTTCTATTTTTGAAGGCTTTTCCCTTCCTTGTCTTTTAGCCACCGCCATTCTGGACTCCTTTTTACTATTCTAACTACCTAACACCTTTATCATCACCCAGGAAGCAATTATACAAGAATCTGTTCCTATTGTAGAATATGTTTAGAATTTCTCTTAGTTATCAAACCACATTCAGCATTAGTTAAAGTATATCTTATGGGAGGAAGAATAAGCCAGATGTAAATCTAGTTTCAAATATATAGTGATCCAGAAAGCCCATTTTCTAGAAGTGTATATTTAACACTTACTTAGTGCTCAAATGGTATAATCTTGTAGTTCAGGGACTTGGGTTCAATACTTTGGGTAAATGAATGCCACGGAGGATAAATAGTCTAAGAAGGGGTACATACAATTGATATGAAGTGAGACTTGAGACAGTTTCCTAATAATTAAAATTAATGCTGGAAATTACTGTTAGGTTCTATAATAATCTGCTACTAGTATTAAATATAGTTATTCCTATCATCTGCAACCTCAAACCTCCAGTTTTGGTAAAGCAGCTGAATCTTGAGGCTTTTTCTTCATGATATGTGCTCTCTACTTAGAGAAAAATACAGTAAAAAGTTTCATCATTGTGTTTGTAGCATTAAGTGAGTGCTATCCTAGGTTTCATGTTTACTGTCAACAGGAAAATGGCTAAATACTGTGAAGTTCCTCAGTCGTGTCCGACGTTTTGTGACCACATGGATCGTAGCCTACAAGTCTCCTCCACCAATGGGATTTTCCAGGCAAGAATACTGGAGTGAGTTGCAGTTCCTTCTCCAGGAGATCTTCCCAATCCAGGGATTGAACCCAGGTCTCCCACATTGTAAGCAGACGCTTTACCGTCTGAGCCACCAGGGAAGCCACAATGGCTAAATAAATGATTGATTTTAACACAAATATAAATGAGTTTACAAACACATCTAATGAGCATAGTTAATTAGACCAAAGATTTTTCTACCATTTATCACAGTCACAACTCCAAAAAATGAAGTAGTTTAACTGATGAGTGTAACTTGTTTTTTTCTTTTAAAAATAAGCTTATGAAGACTTTACAAAATATGAAGTGAAAAGAGAAAATAATTTTATTAGGGTTGGGAAGTGTTCAGGAATTCCATGATATTCTGAAGAGAGCCACTGGTGTCTGAGTAGTACTTCTATGATAAAATTTGAAAGTGGGAAAACAAGATGGTGGAGGTGTAGGTGGACGTGGAGGACATCTCTGTCCACCGATATATCAGGAATACACCTTCAGACACAGAAGTGAATGCAGAACACCAGCTGAGAGCAAACAGGAGTACCTGACCAGTGAAAAAGAATATTTAGAACCACACAAAACTCGGTAGGATGAAGGAACTAGGGGAAAAAACAGGAGTGTTAGGAGGACTGGACCTGCCCTCAGTGGGGAGGGGAACTGAAGCAGGGGTCCGATCCCCACAGCGGGTCAACTGTCTGAGTCAGAGGAGAAACATTTAAGACTAACAGTGAAACAGCTGATCTATGGCAGCCTAAATGGAATGAGAATCAGACTGTACTTTCCACAGCCATACATACCCCAGGCAGGAACGCTGGTCTTCTGGAAGGGACAGTGGCTGGGAGCTGGAGTTAAGGGGTTGTGGAGCAATCCCAGGGCGAGGGCTGCTATTGACTGCAGAGGGATGGATTGAGGGAATGTGTGGGAGGAGATAGTGATGGGAAATGCCAGTGGAGGCAAGCCATGGAAGCAAAGTGATACTGCTGAGTCACGTATGGCGGGTGAAGCCATCACCATAGCCTCTCTCTCCCCACACACCAGCACCTATAGCTGAACAATATTGAGGCAGCCCATCAAATGTCTGACGCACTGAATTACAGAGTAGGACCCCACCGAGAGTGCTCCTTCCGGTGACTGATGTGCTGACCTACAGAGTAGGACACCTCCCAGGGTGCCCCTTTAAGTGCCTGATGCACCAATCTACAGAGTAGGACCCCAGTTGGGGCGGCTGTGTGTGTGGTTGGGGGTGTGGGGTGGGAGGTGACATCTATGTGCCTGACATGCCGAACAACAGAGAAGGACCCCAGGCAAGGGAGCCTTCTAAGTGCCTGAACAGGCGGAGCTATGGAGAAAGACTGGCCAGAGAGGCCTTCTGATTGCCAGCTACAAGAGGCTCAAAAAAAGCCTCTGATAGGGCCATAACTCTTGCGGCAGAGGCAGTTCGTGTCCCTGCACACTTGTGCCGCCAAGGTCCCTGGAAACCAAGCAGCCGCACCACTTTCACGCTCAGCTCTCACTGGGGCAGAGCTGCCACAGGCAAAAAAAAAAAAATCTTGCACGCAGTTTATGCGCACCGAGTCTCTTCAGTCATGTCCGACTCTTGGCGACCCTGTAGACTGTGGCCTGCCAGGCTTCTCTGTCAGAGAGGGGGTTCCCCAGGCAAAATTACTGAAGCATATTGGACAAGACTGGTTGCCATACCCTTCTAGAGCACTGTATTTCCTACTTCCCTAGCCACAAAACCTCCTGAACACTTGGTGCTGCTCTAACCTCTGTGACCCAAACAGCTGCATCACCTCCACACCTAGCTCTCACAGGGGCGAACCCAAGCCCTCCAGGGCAGCCTCAGGAGGTAAACCCCAGTGGACGACCCACATGCAGAGGTGGAAATAAAATCACAGTTGAAACCTAGGGGCAGTGTGGCTAAGGAAGAAGATCCAAAACCTTCCCAGCAGCTGTACAAGCTGCAGATTAAATCCACATGATCAACGAAGCAGATTCTCTGTCTATGGAATATATAAAAGGCCATTGAGAGCCCTCACAAAAGAACACGCACCAGCTCTGATAGCTGTGGACATTGGAGGCAAGAACACACAGAAGTAGGACCAGATTAGAATCTGAGTAGCCCCCACAGCAGGTCCAGAGATCAGCACAGTGTTAGAGGGCATACTAGGAAGGTAAAGTGGACTGTGATTCCCAGCATGGGAAAGGACTCAGAGCAGATACTCAAGAAAAGCATTTATTGTTCTTATTTTTTGACTTATTCTGTAGATTCTTTTGGATTTTTTCTTTTCTTTTTTGGTTCCCCCCGCCCCCATTGTAGTTGTCAATTTTATTGGCACTAAGATATCAAATTAAGCTTTTGAGCCTTTTTTTTCTTTTTTTCCTCAGTCACATTTTTTTATTGTTGTCATAAACTTCTGCCTCTACATTGGATTTTGCAGATCTGTGGCATTTTCCTCTTTTTTTTTTTTTTTTTTTTTTTGTTTCTTTTTTTTTAATTTTAATAATTTAATTTTTAAACCTATTACTATTTTTTGGCATTTATTCCTTTGCTTTTCCTACTGTTCTTTTGCTCTTGCAGTTAATCTTTAACATATATAAATCTTTATCTACCTCTATTTAACTTTACATATCTATTCTTTCTTTCTTTTTTTCCCTCTCCTTTCCTCTTAACATATTTGTTAGTTTTATTTTCATTGCTTTATTCCCCAATTGGCACCTTGCTTTAGTTTTGTTTTCCAGTTTGTGATTTAATTAGTTTTGTTCTGGTTTGTATTATTTTTTGTTTCCTTTGTTCAACAGCTCAATCTATTGTACTTTATTTTTGTTGAACTGTTTTGATTTTGCTTATGGGTGTATATGTATATGTGTATATTAAATCATACTTTCTATTGTTGTTATAAACTTCTGCCTCTATTATGGGCTTTTGTAGTTCTGTGGAGTTTTACATTTTTCCCCCTTTTTTCTTTCTTTTTCCATTTTTTTTTCTCTTTTCTATTTTTTTTACTTTTAATTTTTAATTTTTTAAAACCTATTATATTTTTTCTAAATGTATTCCTTTGTTTGCCTTTCCTAGTGTTCTTTTCCCCTTGCAGTTAATCTTTAATGTATATAAATCTTCTTCATCTAACTCTATTTAACTTTGCATATCTATTCTTTCTTTCATGCCTTTCTTCTCAACATATTTGTTAGTTTTGTTTTCATAGCTTTATTTCCCATTTGGCACCTTGCTTTAGTTTTGTTTTCCAGTTTTTGCTTAAGTTATTTTTGTTCTTAACTGGTAAATATATGTTTTTATTTCCTTTGTAAGCCATATCAATCTACTACACTTTATTTTTGTTGGACTATTTTCACTCTGCTCATGGATATATATGTATATATTCCATTATTTTAATTATTATTTGCCTGATTCAGTAACTGCCATTTACTGGGGTTCATCTTTGCTTTCTCCTCTCTGAATATTTGTTTTAATCTTACATAATGCTTTAACAAACCATTTGTGGAATCTTCATTCCTGACCAGAGATCAAGCCCTGAGCCTTTGGAGTGGGAGCACTGACTCCAAGACCCTAGACTACTAGAGAACTAACCCTCAGTTCAGTTCAGTTCAATTCAGTCGCTCAGTCATGTTCGACTCTTTGTGACCCCAGGAATTGCAGCACGCCAGGCCTCCCTGTCCATTACCAACTCCCGGAGTTTACTCAAAATCATGTCCAACGAGTCGGTGATGCCACCCCACCATCTCATTCTCTGTTGTCCCCTTCTCCTCCTGCCCCCAACCCCTCCCAGCATCAAAGTCTTTTCCAGTGAGTCAACTCATCGCATGAGGTGGCCAAAGTATTAGAGTTTCAGCTTCAGCATCAGTCCTTCAAATGAACACCCAGGACTGATCTCCTTTAGGATGGACTGGTTGGCTCTCCTTGCAGTCCAAGGGACTCTCAAGAGTCTTCTCCAACACCACAGTTCAAAAGCATCAATTCTTCAGTGCTCAGCTATCTTCACAGTCCAACTCTCACATCCATACATGACTACTGGAAAAGCCATAGCCTTGACTAGATGGACCTTTGTTGGCAAAGTAATGTCTCTGCTTTTGAATATGCTATCTAGGTTGATCATAATTTTCCTTCCAAGGAGTAAGTATCTTTTAATTTCATGGCTGCAATCACCATCTGCAGTGATTTTGGAGCCCAGAAAAATAAAGTCAGACACTGTTTCCACTGTTTCTCCATCTATTTGCCATGAAGTGATGTGACCGGATGCCATGATCTTAGTTTTCTGAATGTTGAGCTTTAAGCCAACTTTTTCACACTCCTCTTCCACTTTCATCAAGAGGCTTTTTAGTTCCTCTTCACTTTTTGCCATAAGGGTGGTGTCATCTGCATATCTGAGGTTATTGATCTTTCTCCCAGCAATCTTGATTCCAGCTTGTGCTTCTCCCAACCCAGCATTTCTCATGATGTACTCTGCATATAAGTTAAATAAGCAGGGTGACAATATACAGCCTTGCCGTACTCCTTTTCCTATTTGGAACCAGTCTGTTGTTCCATGTCCAGTTCTAACTGTTGCTTCCTGACCTGCATACAGATTTCTCAAGAGGCAGGTCAGGTGGTCTAGTATTCCTATCTCTTTCAGAATTTTCCACAGTTTATTGTGATCCACACAGTCAACAGCTTTAGCATAGTCAATAAAGCAGAAATAGATGTTCTTCTGGAACTCTCTTGCTTTTTTGATGATCCAGCAGATGTTGGCAATTTGATCTCTGGTTCCTCTGCCTTTTCTAAAACCAGCTTGAACATCTGGAAGTTGATGGTTCATGTATTGTTGAAGCCTGTCTTGGAGAATTTTGAGCATTACTTTACTAGCGTGTTTTTACTGGCTAGTGCAATTACTAGCATTGAAATTGAAGCTGTGTTCAAAAACTCCCAAAAAACAAAAGCCCAGGACCAGATGGCTTCACAAGAGAATTCTATCAAACATTTAGAAAAGAGATAATGCCTATCCTTCTAAAACTCTTTCAGAACATTGCAGTAGAAGGAACACTTCCAAACTCATTCATTGAGGCCACTATCACCCTGATATGAAAACCAGACAAAGACAACACAGAAATACAAAACTGCAGGCCAATATCACTGACAAACATAGATGCAAAAAATCCTCAAGAAAATTATAGCAAACAGAATTCAGAAGATATCAAAAAGCTCATAAGCCATGATCAAGTTGCATTTATTCCAGAGATGCAAGGATTCTTCAATATAAGGAAATCAATTGATATAATACAAAATATTAACAAATTGAAAGATAAAAACTATATGATCATCTCAATAGATGCAGAAAAAGTCTTTGACAAAATTCGGCACCCATTTATGTTAAAATTCTTCAAAAAATGGGCATAGAAGGAACCTACCTCAACATTGTAAAGGCCATATATGATAAGCCTACAGCAAACATTATTCTCCATGGTGAAAAACTGAAAGATTCCCCCTAAGATCAAGAACAAGACAAGGGTGTCCACTTTCACTAGTATTATTCAACGTAGTTCTGGAAGTCCTAGCTACAGCAATCAGAGAAGAAAGAGAAATAAAAAGAATCCAGATCAGAAAAGAGGAAGTAAAGCTCTCACTGTTTGCAGATGACATGATACTGTATATCAAAAACCCTGAAGATAGTATCAGAAAATTACTAAAGCTAATCAGTGACTTTAGCAAAGTTGCAGGATACAAAATCAATACACAGAAATCACTTGCATTTCTATGTATTAACAATGAAAAATCAGAACGAGCAATTAAGGGATCAATCCTATTCACCATTGCAACAAAAAGAATTAAATATCTAGGAATTAACTTACCTATGGAGACAAAAGAACTGTACACTGAAAATTATAAGATACTAATGAAAGAAATCAAAGATGACATAAATTTATGGAGAGATATTCCATGTTCCTGGGTAGGAAGAATCAATATAGTGAAAATGACTATACTACCAAATGCAATCTACAGTTTTAATGTGCTCCCTACCAAATTACCAATGCCATTTTTCACAGAACTAAAACAAAAAATTTTACAATGCATATGGAAACACAAAAGACCCCGAGTAGCCAAAGCAGTCTTGAGAAAGAAGAATGGAGCTGGAGGAATCAAGCTTCCTGACTTCAGGTTATAATACAAAGCTACAGTCAAGACAGTATGGTACTGGCACAAAAACAAATATAGACCAATGGAACAAGATAGAAAGCCCAGAAAGCAACCCATGCACTTATGGGTACCTTCTTTTTGACAGAGGGGGCAAGAATATACAATGGGGCAAAGACAGCCTCTTCAATAAATGGTGCTGGGAAAACCGGACAGCTACATGTAAAATAATGAAATTTGAACACTTCCTAATACCATACACAAAGACAAACTCAAAATGGAAAACAGGGTCAGAACACTAGATTACATAAATCCAAGCAAGATCCTCTATGACCCACCTCCTAGAGTAACAGAAATAAAAATAAAAGTAAACGAATAGGACCTAATTAAACTTAAAAGCTTTTGTACAGCAAAGGAAACTATAAGCAAGGTGAAAAGACAACCCTCAGAATGGGAGAAAGTAACAGCAAATGAACAAATGACAAAGGACAAAGGATTAATTTCCAAAATATATAAGCAGCTCATACAACTCAATACCAGAAAAACAAACAACCCAATCAAAAAGTGAAAAAGGCCTAAACAGACATTTCTCCAAGGAAGATATAGAGATGGCTAATAAACACATGAAAAGTTGCTCAACATTGCTCATTATTAGAGAAATGCAGATCAAAACTACAATGAGATATCACCTCACACTAGTCATAATGGCTTTCATCAAAAAGTCTACAAACAATAAATACTGGAGAGGGTGTGGAGAAAAGGGAACACTCTTACACTGTTGGTAGGAATGTAGATTGGTACAGCCACTTTGGAAGACGGTATGTTGCTGCTGCTGCTAAGTTGCTTCAGTTATGTCCAACTCTGTGCGACCCCATAGATGGCAGCCCACCAGGCTCCCCCGTCCCTGGGATTCTCCAGGCAAGAACACTGAAGTGGGTTGCCATTTCCTTCTTCAACACAGGAAAGTAAAAAGTGAAAGTGAAGTCATTCAGTCGTGTCTGACTCTTAGCGACCCCATGGATTGCAGCCCACCAGGCTCCTCTGTCCATGGGATTTTCCAGGCAAGAGTACTGGAGTGGGTTGCCATTGCCTTCTCCAGGAAGATGGTATGGAAATTCCTTAATAAAACTAGGAATAAAACCACCATATGACCCAACAATCCCACTGCTAGGCATATACCCTGAGGAAAACAAAATTGAAGGAGACACATGTATCCCATTGTTCATTGCATCATAATTTACAATACCTAGAACATGGAAGCAACCTAGATGTCCATCAAAAGATGAATGGATAAAGAAGTTGTGGTGCATCTACACAATGGAATATCACTCAGTCATTAAAATGAACACATTTGAGTCAGTTCTAATGAGGTGGATCAACCTAGAACCTACTACACAGAGTGAAGTGAGTCAGAAAGAGAAAGATAAATACCATATTCTAGCACATATATATGGAATCTAGAAAAACTGGTACTGAAGAATTTATTTACAGGACAGCAATGGAGGAAACAGACATAAAGAATAGATTTATGGACATGGGGAGAGGGGAGGAGAGGGTGAGATGTATGGAAAGAGTAACAAGGAACCTTACGCTACCATATGTAAAATAGATATCCAATGGAAATTTGCTGTTTGGCTCAGGAAACTGAAACGGGGGATCTGTGTTATCATGGAGGAGTGGGATGGGGAATAAGAAAGGAGAGAGGTTCAAAAGGGAGGGGGATATATGTATACCTACGGCTAATTCATTTTGAGGTTTGACAGGAAACAGCAAAATTCTGTAAAGCAATTATCCTTCAATAAAAAATTAAATAAACTAAAAAAAAAAAAAAAGCTTGAAAATGTTCTAAAATTATTGTTTTCCTCATCATTGGGTGGGAAATAATGAAGTCTTTCATGATATATCCTAAGGAGTGTGATTAGTGTGAATAGAACTAGTTTTTGTGTTTTTACTGATTTTTTAAATAAAACTCCAATGTTTTTTTCTTAAAGTATATTTAGTATGAGGTTATTCAACAGAAAAAGAAAAAAAAAAAAAAAAAGCAGCAGAAATAAAAGTAGTAGAATTGAATCCCCCGGGGAAGTCTCTGTATATAAATTAGTGCATTGTCTTGAAGTTTTTATTCACCTCTCTGTTCTCTCTTTTTGTCACTGTGTCTATGTGACACTCTCTTGTATTCCTCTCTGATGTTTATATGTCTGTCTCTGCATATGTCTTATCTACAGCAATGCTTCTCTCTCTCATTCCTTCTCTCACTCTTCTGTTTTAAAATGTGTATATTTGTGTATATGTGCAGTATTTAAATACAGTTATATCATCTATATTTTAGAAACTTTCAATGTAACAGTATTTCATGAACATATTTAAAATAATATTTATAAATTAAAATTGAATGCATGTAAGCTACAAAAGCTATAATTAACTGCAATACTTAATGCACAAAATGAAAGTTGTAGAGAATATATGGGCACCTGCACGTCACAGAACTTTATCAAATGTAAATCTTTTCCATAGGTATGTTTTGATATGGTAAGTAATCCTCTACAAGTGTAACTGATAGTTTTAATTATTTCAACCTGATATGCAGCATTGCATCTCATTGTAGTTTTAGTAAGCATTTCCATGATCATTAGGAGAAGTGAGCATCTTTTAACATATGCTATTTTTCATTTTCCAACTTCCACAGATCATCTGTTTATATGGTAGAAGTTAAATAATTTCCAGCCGCAAATAAATTAAGTACATTCTTAATCAAATATAATTTAGGATCTTAGGCCAAAGACTTCAAAAGCTTTCGGAGGAGAAGTGTTGTGCTGCTGACACAACTGCTTGAGAATATCAAATAGAGGACTAGCATTTAACAATGTGTTATAAAGTTGAGAAAGAAGACTGAAAAACATTTGCTAGTTAAAGAGACAGCCACTGAAAAGAATATAGTCATTAGGCAGGCTGTGTTAGACTGTCTTTACACACATTCTGAATCTTATTAAACATTGCCTTGGCTGCTGATTTCTTCTTTTTCTCTTTCTCTCTCTCTTTTTTTTTTTTTTTTTTTTGGTGACAAATTTTGTTGTGACCTACTGACTTCCAAAAATAAAACAAACAAAAAAAGACAGTAGTTCATTGTTCATTTTTATTTGCCTCTTCTGTAAAATCCAATTAAAAAATTGTTCTTGACTTAATGAATAAATTTCCAGAGTTTTACCATATACAGGAGATTTGTGGTAGGTTTTTAAAAAATATTTTTCATATATTGAGGAAATATATATCTCTTTCTAAAGTTTGCTAATATGATTGATGCTGAATTTTATATAAATTTATCAAATGTCTTTTTTAAAATCTGTTGAAATAATCTATTGTATCTACAAAATTTGCTCTTTTTTTTCTTCTGGTTTTAGTTAATGTGATGCAGTACATCAGAATTTTTAGGTGTTTAGTCAGTCTTCCTGAGATAAACTTTACATATGCATAACTCAATATATAGTTTATCTTGATGAATTTTATCAGCTTTTTTATTATTTAAAACATACTAATATGTCAATTTGTATTTTTACCTAGTTTTAATAACAGATATCTAATACTGACATAAAAGTAGCTATCTTATTTAATTTACTTATTTTTGTTTTGTTTTTGAAATATTTTATATGACATAGGGATTACCTATTCATTCCTTGAGTGTTTTGTAGCAATTTCCTATATGTTGTTTGGGCTGTGTGTGTGTGTGTGTGTGTGTGTGTGTGTGTGTGTAAAACCACACGGGAATATATTTTCAAAAATTTGTATGTTCTACTCCTTCAGAGTCAATTTTGGTTATGTTAACAGTAGAAATACACAACCTAAAAGTTGAGAATTAGGTTTTATTCATCATATATGCTAATCATATAGGCCTAGGAGACAGCCTCTAAGATAGCTCTGAGGCATTGCTTCAAAGAGGTTAAGGGAGGAGCCAGGATATATAGGAGTTATTGCTAAAACAAAACAGTTGAACATCAAAAGATTTCTGCTATTAAAAAAATAAACATCTCAAGTTAATGAATTTAGCTCTTTTCTATGTATGGGAAAATGCAAGAGTCTGGAATTATTGAAACCATTCTGTTAGGGGAAGCACACTTATTGAAACAGCCCACCATGGCCAGGCACCATGGTAACCATTTGCATGAGTTGTTTTACGACAGGAGGTCCTGGTAAGGAACACGGAACTAATAAGCCTCCACTAGGAGGTTCAGGAAAGGTCAAAAGGAGACACCACATGTCTGATCACCTCCCAGAATCCTCTCTGGCATCCATCTTGGCTGAACAAGGCCTGCACCACCAGGAAGGACTCTGAGTCAGAATGATTGGCTAAAGACAACCCAGAAACTAATCTCATCACTATAAAACCCGAAACTGCAAGCCATGTGACAGAGCTCTTCTCCTGGGTTCCCTCACCCTCCTGCTCTCCACCCGGGTGCCCTTTCCCAATAAAATCTCTTACTTTGTCAGCACATGTGTCTCCTTGGACAATTCATTTCTGAGTGTTAGACAAAAGCCCAGTTTCGGGCCCTGGAAGGGGTCCTCTTTCCTGCAACAATTCCTTTGATATGCACCTTAACTATCTAGTGCCAGCATTCTGTTACTTTTCATCCTGAATCCACTTAGAATGCACAGTTGAGAGTGGCTGCATTATCTGATGGCATATTGGCCACAACATCCTTTGTAGAAGGATATGGCAGGTAACATTTTTCATCCACTATTATATATACGTGTGTGTATGTGTGTGTGTGTGTGTGTATTTACATATATATATTCCTTTTAATAGTCATTTCATCTAAATTTTCAAATTAATGCCTCACAATGTTTTCATGAAGTTATTTTAAATTTATAACATTTCTATTACACATGTGTCATCTATCCATCTATATTTCTAAATATTTGTAACTATTTTGTTTCTCATTTATTTGTACATTTTCTTCCTTTTTCATTTTGTTCAGTCTTGCTAAAGATTTATATTTTGTCTGGTTGTTCAATGAACTAACTTTGTATCATTGATCTTCTATTGTTTCTGTGTATGTTGTTCATTAAACATTGTCATAAACTATTATTTTATTTCTTAAACTTTCTTCAGTTATACCATTGATCTTGAGTAATTTGTTGAGTTGAACACATTTATTTTCAGTCATTTTCATTTTGATAACTGAATGTAGAACTATTTATATAGTTGTATTTACACATTTTGATATGTGATATTAGCTTGTTTCCCTTTTAATACTACATGATTTTAATTGTGCTTATTAGGAGACATAAATAACTCTCCTATTGTTACTTTCTAATAAATTTGCATTGTGGTCAGAGAAATTGATCATTTTATCAGACGCTATCTTTTACAAAATGAATTTAGTTAATTTTCATTTAGTGTGTCACAGAACATTTTGGACTTCATTTTTTATCTTATTTTTATTTTGCTTTCCTTCTAAAATGTAATTTGGCCTTCTGGTAGGTCAATAAACTATGCAAAATAATAGTTCTCTTTGTTGTTTTAATTTCCATTCTACTCATTCTCCCCTTTTTAATCCCCTTCCTCTGATTTTGTTTCCTTATCAGAAATTCCTTAATTTCATCTTTACTGTTCTAGTATCTTTATATTTTAAATTAACTTAACCTTTGTATCTGCCATTGTATCACTATGTTTACATACACACTAAATTATATACACCTTCTGTCTACTCAGAATGTAATTTTAATTTAATCATGCATATTTTTCTTCATTTCTGAAAAGAAGTCAGCTCTTGAAATATCTCATCTTTTAATTTCCTCTATTCTGTTCTAGAACAGTGGAATTATTTAGGAAACTCTGTCTCTTTTCTATGTGTCCTTAAATTCCATTTTGTCTAGCAGACTATTTCTACTTTCTTTTCAGAAATTCTGTCCTCATCTATGTGCAGTGTTGGTATTGTTTTTGTCTTTTATTTCAGTTGCTCCCTCTGGCATTCATAGGCTGTTATTTGGGTTTCCATATCCTCCTATTATTCTTTTGCAATTTCCAGTTCTACTTTTTGTCAGTGTAACCTTTTCCTTCATTTCTCTGAAGACCTTGAAATTCACTGATTTTTAATTTTATGTTGTTCTATGTTGTTGAAAGCAATTGAAATTACTTTCAGTTTTTTGAGGGATTTTATTTTTCTGCTAACTTAATTTTTTAAGATTCTTTACATTGTGTGCTGGGTCTCTTCAGTTGTGTCTTTGCAACCCTATGGACTGTAGCCCCCCAGGTTCCTCTGTCCATGTGATTCTCTGGGCAAGAATACTGGAGTGGGTTGCCATGCCCTCCTCCAGGGAATCTTTTTGACCCTGAGATCCAACCTGAGTCTCTTTATAGCTACTGTATTGGCAGGTGGAGTTTACCACTAGCATCACCTAGGAAGCCCATTTCTTTACATTAATATGCTTTCATTCAAGGTGGGAAGGATTATCTTTACTGAGAATCAACTTTTTTCTCTCTCTCTCACTCCTCATTGTCTCCTAGGGGTTTGTCCTTACCTCCCTGCCTTGCTTCCCTAGTCTTTTAAGGCAGCCCTCAGTTCAGTTCAGTTCAGTCGCTCAGTCATGTCCGACTCTTTGCTACCCCATGAATTGCAGCACACCAGGCCTCCCTATCCATCACCAACTCCCAGAGTTTACCCAAACTCATGTCCATCGAGTCGGTGATGCCATCCAGCCATCTCATCCTCTGTTGTCCCCTTCTCCTCCTGCCCCCAATCCCTCCCAGCATCAGGGTCTTTTCCAATGTGTCAACTTTTTGCATGAGGTAGCCAAAGTACTGGAGTTTCAGCTTCAGCATCAATCCTTCCAATGAACACCCAGGACTGATCTTAAAAAAAATATATTTTATAATTATAGTTGATTGAAAATGTGTTATTTTCAGGTGTACACAGAGTGATTCAGTTTGTACATATTTTAGATGATAGTCACAATGGGATATGATAGCCTGTGACTCTGCAAATTATGTTTTCACTAAATTCCACTTATACATCCTCCATTCTCTAGTTCTTTTCTACATAACATAAACTAAAGCTGCAGCAGATTTTAAACATCAGCATCTGTTCATCATCAGAGATGTGCCATTTTGTCCTCTGGTTTCAAACCATAAATCTGCCTTCACTCTAGCCCCACGTGGGTCTCCTTGCTTGACAGGAGGCAACAGTCTCTACCATGAACACGTCTGAAACAGAAACCCCCTAGAACAACTTCAGCAAAGCTTGCTTACCCCCTTGTCTTTCTATTCTAGTCTTCTGTTCTTTGGTGCCTCAGTGTCTTTTCATACTTCTCCCATATACTTTACATATAATCACTGTGATGTTTTTAGTACAAGGTAGAGTGTGAGAAGTACAAAATTTGAATTTATGATCTTTTCCTGACTAAATGTATCAATGACCTTTGAAGACACTAGCCATATCATTAATTCCATTTTTTTTTCTGAAAAGTTTATCTCATTGTTGTTTTGTTTTATTTAAATATTTGAAGGAATGCTTTCTACATTACAAACAGTAAAACTTTGTCATATGTGTTTTATTTTTCTGTCTTTCATTTTATGTAAAGACATATGGCTTAGGTTTTTTCAGTGATTTCATTGTCAGATTTAACAGTTCAGACCTTTATGGTTTCTTGGTTTCATGATATGAATAGAAAAACTATTAGCAGAAGAAGAAAAAAGTCATCTGAAACTTTTCCCAATTTATTTTTTTGTTTAAATAGCTGATGTCTCTGAGATTTATTTTGATGAATGGAATGACATAAGGCTCTAACTCTCCCCACAAAAACTCATAGGTATATCAGCATTATTTATGAATAATCCATATTTTACCTCTCTTATTTAGAGTGCCATTTTCTCACATACTGAGATCACAAATATACTAGCTGGATTTCAGGCTTCATTATTTTCTATTGATCTGTTTGTGTCATTGCCATGCATTTTATTTTTTTTTTTTATTTTTTTTATTTTTATTTTTTTTTTTTAATTTTTTTTTTATTATTATTATTATTTTTTTCCAGTGGGTTTTGTCATACATTGATATGAATCAGCCATGGATTTACATGTATTCCCAATCCCGATCCCCCCTCCCACCTCCCTCTCCACCCGATTCCTCCGGGTCTTCCCAGTGCACCAGGCCGGAGCACTTGTCTCGTGCATCCCTCCTGGGCTGGTGATCTGTTTCACCATAGATAGTATACATGCTGTTCTTTTGAAATATCCCACCCTCACATTCTCCCACAAAGTTCAAAAGTCTGTTCTGTATTTCTGTGTCTCTTTTTCTGTTCTGCATATAGGGTTATCGTTATCACCTTTCTAAATTCCATATACATGTGTCAGTATGCTGTAATGTTCTTTATCTTTCTGGCTTACTTCACTCTGTATAATGGGCTCCAGCTTCATCCATCTCATTAGGACTGGTTCAAATGAATTCTTTTTAATGGCTGAGTAATATTCCATGGTGTATATGTACCACAGCTTCCTTATCCATTCATCTGCTGATGGGCATCTAGGTTGCTTCCATGTCCTGGCTATTATAAACAGTGCTGCGATGAACATTGGGGTGCACGTGTCTCTTTCAGATCTGGTTTCCTCGGTGTGTATGCCCAGAAGTGGGATTGCTGGGTCATATGGCAGTTCTATGTCCAGTTTTTTAAGGAATCTCCACACTGTTTTCCATAGCGGCTGTACTAGTTTGCATTCCCACCAACAGTGTAAGAGGGTTCCCTTTTCTCCACATCCTCTCCAGCATTTATTGCTTGTAGACTTTTGGATAGCAGCCATCCTGACTGGCGTGTAATGGTACCTCATTGTGGTTTTGATTTGCATTTCTCTAATAATGAGTGATGTTGAGCATCTTTTCATGTGTTTGTTAGCCATCTGTATGTCTTCTTTGGAGAAATGTCTGTTTAGTTCTTTGGCCCATTTTTTGATTGGGTCATTTATTTTTCTGGAATTGAGCTTCAGGAGTTGCTTGTATATTTTTGAGATTAATCCTTTGTCTGTTTCTTCATTTGCTATTATTTTCTCCCAATCTGAGGGCTGTCTTTTCACCTTACTTATAGTTTCCTTTGTAGTGCAAAAGCTTTTAAGTTTCATTAGGTCCCATTTGTTTAGTTTTGCTTTTATTTCCAATATTCTGGGAGGTGGGTCATAGAGGATCTTGCTTTGATTTATGTCGGAGAGTGTTTTGCCTATGTTCTCCTCTAGGAGTTTTATAGTTTCTGGTCTTACATTTAGATCTTTAATCCATTTTGAGTTTATTTTTGTGTATGGTGTTAGAAAGTGTTCTAGTTTCATTCTTTTACAAGTGGTTGACCAGTTTTCCCAGCACCACTTGTTAAAGAGGTTGTCTTTTTTCCATTGTATATCCTTGCCTCCTTTGTCAAAGATAAGGTGTCCATAGGTTCGTGGATTTATCTCTGGGCTTTCTATTCTGTTCCATTGATCTATATTTCTGTCTTTGTGCCAGTACCATACTGTCTTGATGACTGTGGCTTTGTAGTAGAGTCTGAAGTCAGGCAGGTTGATTCCTCCAGTTCCATTCTTCTTTCTCAAGATTACTTTGGCTATTCGAGGTTTTTTGTATTTCCATACAAATTGTGAAATTCTTTGGTCTAGTTCTGTGAAAAATACCGTTGGTAGCTTGATAGGGATTGCATTGAATCTATAGACTGCTTTGGGTAGAATAGCCATTTTGACAATATTAATTCTTCCAATCCATGAACACGGTATGTTTCTCCATCTGTTTGTGTCCTCTTTGATTTCTTTCATCAGTGTGTTATAGTTTTCTATGTATAGGTCCTTTGTTTCTTTAGGTAGATATACTCCTAAGTATTTTATTCTTTTTGTTGCAATGGTGAATGGTATTGTTTCCTTAATTTCTCTTTCTGTTTTTTCATTGTTAGTATATAGGAATGCAAGGGATTTCTGTGTGTTAATTTTATATCCTGCAACTTTACTATATTCATTGATTAGCTCTAGTAATTTTCTGGTAGAATCTTTAGGGTTTTCTATGTAGAGGATCATGTCATCTGCAAACAGTGAGAGTTTTACTTCTTCTTTTCCTATCTGGATTCCTTTTACTTCTTTTTCTGCTCTGATTGCTGTGGCCAGAACTTCCAACACTATGTTGAATAGTAGTGGTGAGAGTGGGCACCCTTGTCTTGTTCCTGATTTCAGGGGAAATGCCTTCAATTTTTCACCATTGAGGGTGATGCTTGCTGTGGGTTTGTCATATATAGCTTTTATTATGTTGAGGTATGTTCCTTCTATTCCTGCTTTTTGGAGAGTTTTAATCATAAATGAGTGTTGAATTTTGTCAAAGGCTTTCTCTGCATCTATTGAGATAATCATATGGTTTTTTTTTTTTTTTTTTTTTTAATTTTTTATTATTATTATTATTATTTTTTTCCAGTGGGTTTTGTCATACATTGATATGAATCAGCCATGGATTTACATGTATTCCCAATCCCGTAAAAATCATATGGTTTTTATCTTTCAATTTGTTAATGTGGTGTATTACATTGATTTGCGGATATTAAGGAATCCTTGCATTCCTGGCAATTTTAATTGATACATTTAAATATTTAGATGATCTGGCACCCTCTTCTTATTCTCTTCATCCCTTTTATTTCTGACTAGTTCTAAGGCTTTTTCTTTTAGATTAAATCCTTAGATCTAGATTCATGTTTTTAATATTTTCCCTCCAAACATTTTTTTTAGGAAATTTATGGGAATATCATTTCATTTACATGTCAATGTGTGAATTTAAGATGAGTCATCTTTAAAAGATTATGCATAAAATGGTCATTAATGTCTCTCATTCCATAAAGATCCCAGAAAATTCTGGATAAGTTAGAAATTAATTAGTGATCTTTACCATTCTCTTTCTTAGTTTATATTTTTTAGCCAGTTATTTGTGTATAAGGAAACCATTGAATTTTTCACTCATTTTTTAGTCAATAACATCACTTCATTCTATTATTCAGACTTTATTTTTTAAATATTTAATTATTTTATAATTAAATATAAATTTCTGAATGATTATAAGTGTGCCTGCTGTTTTCCAAAACATATCCCTCTTTTTCATTCTCTTTGCTAATTTTTGTCTTGTACTTTCAAAATAGTACTAAATTATGATGATTATTATGAACAATCATATCTTTATATAGATATGACTGTAAAAGAGATGTTTCAATATTTCACAGTTAAGCATGAGGCAGATTGCTGACATTTGAAATGTATTACGTGCTTTCTTATGCCTATTGAGATGGCTATATTGTGAATTATACTAATATCACATCATTCTTAGTTTTTAATTGAACTTCAATTGGTTGCTGTGCATTACTTTATTAGGATATTACTAAATTCAGTATGCTAGCAGGTTACTTTTTGCTTGGTATTCATGAATGAGATTAGCCTGTGGTTTTCTACTTTTGTGTTATTTTTCTCAGGGGTTGTTGTTTCAGAGAATATGCCTTTAAAATGTTTCTGTTGCTTTATTTAGGCATTTCTTTATTTTTGAGAATGGCTTTATTTAGAATGCAAAGATATGCAACTGAGACCTACTGATTTGATTTTATAGTGTTTTGTGCAATAATCCCCATTAAATGTAGAATATGAGGAAAGAAGAATTTGCTGAACACCCAAAGTTTTATTCAATTATTCATTCAACAAATGAAGTATTTTTCATATCTCAGACACTGTTTTAGGATCTGGGAATAAAATAAAGTAGTCTTTTAGGATACCAACATTCCTACTTTCATGAAATCAGGGACAAATGAGGTAAACAGGTAGACTAATATCACCAGGATGAAGTGACTGTATTTATGCATTTAGAGTCATTAAGATAGGAAATTCACCATATAAAATGAGTAAAGGACTAGAGGACACATTCATGGAGAGGCCCTCAGAGTTGATATTTAAGTCAATGTATACAAGACACAAAGTTAAATTACTGAGATGGTATTTTTACTAATATAAAAAGGACAAAGAGGACATCTAAAGTTATCTCTGTACAGTTTTCTGGCATATTCAATAAAATTTAAGTTCCTTTGGTGATAAATATAGGAAAAAAGGAGAGTGGGAAGGAACCTATTTTCACATATGAGACACAAAGGAATGAGTTTCTGATATTTATGCCAGACCTGTACAATCCAAAGAGCAGAATCCCTCAGAGTGATCCCCTTGGTGAAGTTTACACATACTTCAAGAATGCATCTATGACTCAATATATTTAGAGACTTTTCTCTGAATATTACTCCCACAGATAGCTTATGAGACACAAGAAATTCTGTCTCACTTCATATTTATGCTGGGTTTGGAGTACACATTACCTGGACAGGAAACCCAATTCACCAAACTTGTCTCCAAATGATATAACTTTAGAGGTTTGCAAAAGTCAGGGGTGTTGTGCCTGAGCAGTAGTAGTTGACATAATTGTTCAGGCACCACTGTGTAAAACAGCATACTCTTTACAAATATATGGGGTTCCTACACTGCAGGAACCCAAAGAATGACTCACATAAGCTTCTGGGAATGTGCCAGTGAAGTTCCTTCTCAAAAAAAAATATAATAATAATAATAATAAACAATGATTCTACATTTTAGGTTCTTAACAAGAAGAGTTTATATTTTCTTATTCATGTTTTAACAGTTAGTGCCTGAAAGATACCAAGAGTATCATTTGCTTCTCAGTTAATATGTGTTCGATGAATGAAATGTTTTTAATTCAGTGTTTAACAGCAACCAAAAATTTGTTGAGAAGAAGCTTTTGCACCCTTAAGAGAGAACTATGTTTGGTTTACTACACAGTTACCTAATGAATAAATATTTATTCAAATTACAAATAAAGTGAGATAGAACTACACATAGGAAGTTGTGGTTGTTAACTATCTGTAGATTGTAGCTAGAATAATGGTGATGCATTCATTTGCTAGCAGGCGCATTGAAAGTGAGTCAACCAATATTTAAAGAACAATTGTCAGACTGTGTTCTAGGATTTCCGGATACAGCAATGAATAGAAAGGAGTCCTTGTCCCAAGTAGCTTCCTTGTATTGTGGTGGTGGTATATTTTCTCTCCTGTTTGTTCTCTACCACTGCTTATTTTCCCTCTCCTCACCATCTCATTCTGTTTCTCTGCCTGATGTTACTACTTCTCCTTTCAAAAATATATGGGAGACTTCCAGGGATCTGACTTGAAGCAAACTAAATATATAAACAGTTGCAGTGATCTCATTTTCTTTGCCAGCTACTACCTAACAGAAGCAGAAGATATTAAGAAGAGGTGGCAAGAATACAGAGAAGAACTGTACAAAAAAGATCTTCACAACCCAGGTAATCACAATGGTGTGATCACTCACCTAGAGCCAGACATCCTAGAATGTGAAGTCAAGTGGGCCTTAGAAAGCATCACTGCAAACAAAGCTAGTGGAGGTGATGGAATTCCAGCTGAGCTATTTCAAATCCTAAAAGATGATGCTGTGAAAGCGAGGCACTCATATGAAGGCAAATTTAGAAAACTCAACAGCAGCCACAGGACTGGAAAAGGTCAGTTTTCATTCCAATCCCGAAGAAAGGCAATGCCAAAGAATGCTCAAACTCCTGCACAATTGCACTCATCTCACACGCTAGTAAAGTAATGCTTAAAATTCTCCAAGCGAGGCTTCAGCAATATGTGAACTGTGGACTTCCAGATGTTCAAGCTGGTTTTAGAAAAGGCAGAGGAACCAGAGATCAAATTGCCAACATCTGCTGGATCATCAAAAAAGCAAGAAAGTTCCAGAAAAACATCTATTTCTGCTTTATTGACTATGCCGAAGCCTTTGACTGTGTGGATCACAATAAACTGTGGAAAATTCTAAAAGAGATGGGAATAACAAGCCACCTCACCTGCCTCTTGAGAAACCTATATGCAGGTCAGGAAGCAACAGTTAGAACTACACATGGAACAACAGACTGGTTCCAAATAGGAAAAGGAGTATGTCAAGGCTGTATATTGTCACCCTGCTTATTTAACTTATATGCAGAGTACATCATGAGAAATGCTGGGCTGGAGGAAGCACAAGCTGGAATCAAGATTTCCAGGAGAAATATCAATAACCTCAGATATGCAGATGACACGACTTTTATGGCAGAAAGTGAAGAGGAACTAAAGAGCATCTTGATGAAAGTGAAAGAGGAGAGTGAAAAAGATGGCTTAAAGCTCAACATTCAGAAAACTAAGATCATGGCATCTGGTCCTGTCACTTCATTGCAAATAGATGGGGAAACAGTGGCTGACTTTATTTTTCTGGGCTCCAAAATCACTGCAGAGGGTGATTGCAGCCATGAAATTAAAAGACGCTTACTCCTTGGAAGGAAAGTTATGACCAACCTAGACAGCATATTAAAAAGCAGAGACATTACTTTTTCACAAACGTCCATCTAGTCAAGGCTATGGTTTTTCCAGTGGTCATGTAGGGATGTGAGAGTTGGACTATAAAGAAAGCTGAGCGCCAAAGAATTGATGCTTTTGAACTGTGGTGTTGGAGAAGACTCTTGAGAGTCCCTTGGACTGCAAGGAGATCCAACCAGTCCATCCTAAAGGAGATCAGTCCTGGGTGTTCACTGGAAGGACTGATGTTGAAGCTGAAACTCCAATACTCTGGCCACCTGATGTGAAGAGCTGACTCATTTGAAAAGACCTTAATGCTGGGAAAAATTGAAGTCAGGAGGAGAAGGGGATGGCAGAGGATGAGATGGTTGTATGGCATCACCAACTCAATGGACATGAGTTTGCGTGGACTCCGGGAGTTGGTGATGGATAGGGAGACCTGGTGTGCTGCAGTTAATGGGGTTGCAAAGAGTCGGACACGACTGAGCGACTGAACTGAACTGAACTGACTCAAAACTCAGTCTTTAACATGAGAAACATTTTCAACCAAATGACATTTATAATGGTTTTCCTATTGCTCCAACCACTGTTGTTTGTCTGTGCTACTGCACATTCTGCAGGCACAGGAACTGCTATTAAATAGACAATGTATGCAAATCCCCAGACTGAAATGAACATTGCATATGCCATCTGTCAAAAAGTTCTGATAGGAGAGATTCTGATGACCTACCTTCTTGAATAGGGTGTGAGGGCAAAGGGACAATAGAGCTGAGATTTTCTGAGAAAGGCTGTCGGGAAGCCATGACTTTATTACTCCACGACTTTCTGTCATATGGGTTTCCTAAGACCTGCTCTCATATTCCTATTCAGTTATAGGAATTACCATCAAGAGGTACCCTCTTGTGACAGCTGGTTCACTGTGATACATCTAATTTCTTCTTGTCTACTACACATGGGTTTCAGAAATACTAAATCCTCAATCTGATAATAAATTTTGTGGGTAAAGAGAATTTTAGTAGAATAGTTCACCTGTCCTAAAACTAGTACTATTCTTACTTAAACAAATACTTGAGTACCTACCATACACTAAGCATTGTGTTAATAGTTGAAATATCTTTATGGAACTTTTTATCAATAATTTATTTTTATGGATTATTGACGGGAACAACCCAAATTTCTTTGTATACTTTGTGTACCTCTTAGACAAAGGATATCTACTTTACCACACTTATTCACATATTGTACTCTTCAACACTCCATTTTTAATTGTTGTGAACTTGGAATGTTTTAAAATTTATTTGCACATTTCTAATAGGCATTTGCATATGAAGGCAATCACTTTCAAATTATCACTCACCGTTATAGAAAACTACAATTCAAAAAGCATCCACACAGAGAGTATTTGGAAAGTACATCTGTTTTCAGTCTCTTCCAACTGTGTTTGACATTGCAAGTTGGCTTCCTTAGATATATGTGTTAAAGGTAATTTGATATAGTGAGCAGAACATTGGGCTGAGAGAAAGGTGTGTGATAATTTGATTTTCAGCCATCTAGGACACTTCCATTAGTTTACAGACATCCATAGGGAAGAGAAACTTCCTTATTAAAAGATATATATCCTCAGAATATGTGTGGTGCCCATAAACATTTGTTGAACTAAATTATATTGAAGAAGAATGCTATAAATTTCACTGGGCACATCTCACTCACTGCTATAAAATCAGAAAGCTGTCCTCAATGACCAGAGACACATTTATTCCATTGCTTTCCTGTCCAAATGCACTACTAGTCTTTTAAACACAGACCTAAAGTTAAAGTGATTCTGAACATAATTATAAATGGTCATTCATTTGCTTCCTAAGCTAATGCATAACATGTAATTATGTATAGGAGATTTAATAACACAATTGCATCCTATTCAACTTGAGTTTTCAGTATTTAATTTGTTCCCATTTTATTTGAGTTGCCTTGCCTATGCTCTTTCACCAGTGTTTTGGAGACATCATGAAAGCTAAAACAACAGAAACTTAATCTGAGGGGTTTAGAAGTAAAATTAGAATGAAATCCAATGCAGATGTAAGTCATTTCAGGCTTGGAGAACACAGACTTTGTTTTGCTGATCTTTTATCCCTTTGATACCCTTATAACCCTTTGCTGATATTATACAAGTTCTTTATAGTAAGTCATACTCAGGGAAAAGTCATCTATTTATGCAAATAATCTTTTCAAGACAAATTGATTTCCTCCCATTTTCTGACACGCTCACAAAGGTGGTCTGATATAGGAAGCCAGCCATTAAATTTCTTGGGCTCAGATCCAAATTACAATTTGAAAAAAATATGAAGCAATATAACTAAAGTCTTTTTTCATAGTAACAGAAGACATTTTTAAAAAATTTTTAAAAAGGAAAATCTCAAACTCAACATATTAACAAACTCTTAACTATTCAGGTTGAATTCAACTTTAGGTTAATTGCACTTTTGAATGCATGTCTGATTATGAGAGATGCAAATTAGACTTTCGTATTATTCTGACTTTTGTACCTGGGGAGTATTCTGTTTGGATGAAAGAATCTTCAGTTTGATTTTAACTTTTTAGAACTGTTCTGAAGCACCAAAATTGCTATATTTGTGTGTACACTGCTTAATATGCAGGCAGGAAACAGCAGGAAATGATTGCTTAATACCCTGTCTTTAAATTACAGTCTTTATAAAGCTGCTTCATTGAACTGGTATATTTTTTCATCATTTTATTAGACAAATTGGCTTACATTGAAAATGCATGGTATATTAAGTGCACAGAGCTAAAATACTCAACTAGAGTTTGTACAATGATTATGAATATCACAGTATCTAATTTAAACTGCTGCCATTATAAGTAAATCATTGAAATACCCAAACAACTCTTGTTTATTATTCAAATTGTTATTTTTCTGTGCACTTCCCATATTATTTATTCATTTAATAACCAGACCTTCTAAGCCTATGCATATTTTTATGAACAATCATAAAATGTTGCTTTTGTGATACGCAGAGCCAAAAATGTATTTCAAGGTTACTGCCTCTCAACAGCTAGTAGATCTTAATTACTAGTTGTGTGAAGCAATGTCTTCTATAGGCTAGTTTCTACCCCCCCAAAATTACCCTATATGTATTCAGTGATTCAGTCTTCTAACCAAATGTTCTTATAGAAAGATGTAAAATAGTTTTTATGAGTGTTACAGAGGCAGAAACTGATCAATCTTTGCAGAAGTTCTCTGTGATGAATAAAGCTTCTGTGTAGGGAGAGTGAGCTACAGTAATTTGTGTTTATTACACAAAAGTTATTCCATGGATTATATATTCGGTTTTACTTATCAAATGTGAATTAATTACCTACTAATAGCCAAGCACTCTTGTGATAGCATATATAATCTCATTCAAGTCTCAAAAGTACTCGGTGAGAAAGATATCCTTATTTTCAACTAGGACCACATGGTTTATGATTAAAAGGAGCATCTGCTTTGAGGTCATATACACATAATTTTAGCCTAGTTTTATCACTTATTTTCCATATAACTTTGGAGGTTGTAGCCAACCTCCACTGACTTGCAGATTCTTATTTGTAAAATGATGAGAATGTTACTGGTCAGGGTGTTGGAAGGATAATTCTAAATAAAATGGCCAAGGAAATGTAGAGCATTTGGGAGAATTTGTCACATTTAGGGGGAGCTTCACAGGTGGCACTAGTGGTAAAGAACCTGACTGCCAATGCAGGAGACATAAGAGACGTGGGTTCAATCCCTGGGTTGGTAAAATCCCCTGAAGGAGGTCATGGCAACCCACTCCAGTCTTCTTGCCTGGAGAATCCCAAGGACAGAGGAGCCTGGCAGGCTACAGTCCATAGGGTCACAAAGAGTTGGACATGACTGATGTGATTTAGGATGCACAGATAGTTTATGCAAGACTTTATCCAGAAATACCAGTTTCTTCTCCTGCTTCTCCCTTCCCAGGCCAGGGATTCTAAATTAGATGGTGACTTGTCCCAAACCACACAACTCATGAGTGATAAACTTGAAACTACAACTTTCTTATCCCAAGCTCAGTGCTCTGTTCAATGAAATCAAGTACTTGCATAAATTAAGATTATGTGATCTTTTATTTCAACATTTTAAATTTAAATACCCTGTATCCATTTATCCTTTATTGAAATGGCAATGCCAATGAATTGATAACTTTCAGTAGAAATGCACTTCTTAGAAAATAAAGGAAATTTCCTTCTACCCACCTATCTCTCTATTCTATCAGTAGGAAACAGTGTTGGAATAAAATAATCCCACTCATTGATAGTACATGTTTTGCATTGTTGATACAGTAATGGCTTCAAATTTATGAGATTCTTATTACCATAGAGTTTGAAAGTTATGACCAACCTAGACAGCATGTTAAAAAGCAGAGCCATTGCTTTGCCAACAAAGGTCCTTCTAGTCAAGACTAAGGTTTTCCCAGTGGTCATGTATGGATGTGAGAGTTGGACTATAAAGAAAGTTGAACGCTGAAGAATTGATGCTTTTGAACTGTGTTGGTGGAGAAGACTCTTGAGAGTCCCTTGGACTGCAAGGAGATCCAACCAGTCCATCCTAAAGGAGATCAGTCCTGGGTGTTCACTGGAAGGACTGATGTTGAAGCTGAAACTCCAGTACTTTGGCCACCTGATGCGAAGAGCTGACTCATTTGAAAAGACCTTAATGCTGGGAAAGATTGAGGGCAGGAGGAGAAGGGGACAACAGAGGATGAGATGGTTGTATGGCATCACCAACTCAATGGACATGGGTTTGGGTGGACTCTGGGAGTTGGTGATGGACAGGGAGGCCTGGCGTGCTGCGGTTCATGGGGTCGCAGAGAGCCGGACACGACTGAGCGACTGAACTGAACTGAACTGAACTTACACTCTCATTGGGGTGTTAGTGTTTAATCAAATAACAACACGGACACAAATGATAATCCAAAGTTGTACAGGGTAAATTTCACAAGTAGAAATATTTCACAAGTGATGAATACATTAGTGTATATATATATATACACATATATATACACACAAAGGACTGATCTGAACTGGGAAACAGGAAAGACTTCTCTTCTTCTGGAAGGAAATTTTAAAGTGGCTTTGAAAGATAAGTAAGAATTACATATATTAGAAAAGAAACTAATAAAAACAGAACTGAATTAAGGCTGGCATGGTTGGAGTTGAAAGAGCAAGAATAGATAGATGTGTGATGAGGACAGGGCAAGAGGGATGAGCAGGATCAGAACTCATGGAACCTTGTGAAGCCTGATAAGAGTTCAGTATTTATCCTAAAATGATTTAATAAGCAGAAGAGAATGAGTTTAAACCAAGGTGGTGACTTAACTAGATGTTTAAATTTGTTTTCTTTCTTTATTTCTTTCTTTTTCATATTTTGGCTATTCTGTAGAGAAGAGTTCAGGACATGGATATAAGAAAGCCAGTTTGGAACTTGGTGAAATAGGTGAGACACTAAAAGTCGGCAGCTGATATAGATGATGAAAGTTTTTGCTTATGGAAAGGAGTGAACAGATCTGAGAGCTTTCTAAGATGTTCTAAGGAAAATCAAAGCAGTAATGTATTTTGGTTACCTTCTTTATCTAATTAACTTTCAATTATATCTCCTGTTGGAAATCACAGTAAATTGCTCACTTGACTTTTGTACCTTAATAAATTCAGTCTTAGGATGACTGAAGTGTTTAAAATGGTTATGTATATTAGCAAAAACGTGCAGAAGACTTAAATATGAAAAAATGCAGGTGTATGCGCATAATTATATAGCATGGGGACACTGAAATATTTTTCAAAATGATATAATGATGTGGAAAATGTGCAGGTTATATTCTTAAGTGCATAAACAATTTGTGGAGGAAAAAACACTTTAAATACAATCTCTCTCCCATTTTCTAGCTCTCCTCCCAACACACACACCCATATACTTAGGAAAAAAGAAACCCAGAGTGTATACCAATATTGTGTTGGTAGATTACTGGGGAGCGGTGGGATATAGATTTTTACATTGCAGTTTTCTCCTTGTCTATATTTTTCACGTTAGACATTGAATATATACTACCTTTCAAAAGTAAGTAAATGATGTAATGAGTTATTTTTTAATTGTTTAGAAGACTGTTCAGCTAAGACAAGAATAAAGAACACTTGTATTCTTACTACAAATGCCACTTTGGCCCTACAGATATCTTTAAATAATACAGGCTAATAACCTATCCCTCTTTAGACACCTAAGAGTTGATTAGATTATTTTTCCTAAGCTTCAAATATTTGATGATGAAACTCAATTGATTATTGAAGGGTGCTCATGAACAGAAACAGTTTTCACAGAGCCCAAAAAGTAAATCAGAAATGAAAAGTGAACATCAAAGTTTTTCTTGCTCAGTTAATTATTGATACACCACCAGGTACCTGCAACTTATTTGGAAAACATTTTAGAACATTAAGTGTAACTAAATGTGAATATACAGTCATTTCCTATATACTTAGATATGTAATTATTTGACCATTTTCAGGCAGCATTAGCTTATGCTTTGGATCACCTACATTTTTACAGTTGAAAATACAAGTCTATCAATGCCTAAAGTCAAGCCATTCATCTTCATTATTGTCAGCATTGTTCCATTATTTTGATGCATGAAGGTGCCATGCCCCTGGCTAGTGTGAGAAACCTCCATGCATGAATATCAGATCCCAGAGCTTCAATTCTCATTGCATAATAGCATTCTTACCCTTGAACCAATTTAATATCCATTTTACCAGGCTGAAAAGGAAAGTATGAGAAGCCATATTTTCCTGTTATTTCAAATAACCCTAAATATATGAGCTCTAAGTAAATAAACAATAATTTTTATGCATGTACTATGCAACTTTTTATACTTTTCAAAGTATTTCTCCACTCACTAATTAAACCTAATTTTAAAAGCATATGTGCTGAAGAAATCACCATGTTTAATGCTGGGGATGCAATGAGGAATCATGCTTTGAAAAACCTTTAGGAATTAATGTCCATGAGAGAGAGAAAAAAAAATCATTATCTACTCTGATTTTACAGATGAAAAAATTAGAGATCCAGAGGACTTTCCTGACCAGCCCAAAGACACACGTAAAAATAAGTTATCCTTCATGTTCTATGTCCCCTCTTCCATCTCACGTCTTAACCACATATTGACTTAA
Organism: Dama dama; assembly: GCF_033118175.1. Taxonomy (NCBI): domain Eukaryota; kingdom Metazoa; phylum Chordata; class Mammalia; order Artiodactyla; family Cervidae; genus Dama; species Dama dama. The sequence continues at coordinate 37,617,408 of NC_083684.1, forward strand.
TGTGGTATCATCCATTAGCACTGTATAACCTTGCTCATCAGAGAACAGTAAAAACTCGAACTGGGACATTAAAATTCAGGAGGAAAGAAGTACCATTCTGTTATAAAACTCCTGCTAATTTACCTGATGGCCACATGAAAACAGTGTCTGTTTTTTTTAGGACAGTGAAGAAGAATAATAATGGTGATAAGGTAAAATGCAAAGATTTCAAAGTATAAATTCAGTGGATGATGTAATTGCAGTGCCTCAAAGAGTTTAGGATATGTGATATTGTGGGACATTAACAGAATCTCAAGGTAAAAAGGTGAAAGCCACTGTGTTATTGAATTTATTACATGGCTTCAGAGAAATTGATTCTTATTTCTGTGTCTACTCAGTCCATTATAGATAGCATACTTATTACCACTACTCCCCCATATCTAATACAGCTCTGACTTGTGGCAGGGATGTATAAGTGTCTGATGAATTCAAGAAAGAGGAAGAACAAGTGAGGGAGAAAATGGATGAGGGGAAGCAAAAATTTTGATTCAAATAATGTTTTGTCAGCTTGGGAAATAAATGAAGACTAGGAAGTCCTCAAATAACCTTCAGTCCATTTTCTTGGTGATCTGAGTACACTCCTTCAGCATCTCACATTTATCATGTTGTCTGTCCCAGCTGCTGGAAACAGAAGGGGGCACTTGTGCTCCCCCAAAGAAAGGAGCGCAACTACAAGAACACTGCAGTCTGGGAGATCTGGCACTAACATTAAATAGTGATGCATGTGCGCTAAGTCACTTCAGTTGTGTCCGACTCTCTGTGACCCTGTGGACTGTAGCCCGCCGGGCTCCCCTGTACACAGAATTCTCCAGGCAAGAATATTGGAGTGAGTTGCCATGCCCTCTTCCAGGGGATCTTCAGGATCCAGGGATTAAACCCTTGTCTCTTATGTCTCCTGCATTGGCAGGCAGTTTCTTTACCACTATCACCACCTGGTAAACCCTTAAATAGTGGTTAAGAGTGGGTAATCCACTTCTGAGGGTTGGTAATGGGAACGTGAAAGGATAAGGAAAAAGAAACGAGATTGTTTTATTGATTTTGAAAATCTACCATTGAACTGAAAATATATCTCAAACAGAAAAAAGAAATCCATATATAGGATTCGTACTAGAGACGTTAAAGAATCTTCTTTTGGAAAACAACCAGTTCAGAATTGGGCCCAGCCCAGCTCTTGGTGCTGTGGAAATTTGTGATTCAGCTATTTTTTTCTTGAGAGTCCTAGATTTCCCCATTTGCCATTCATTCATTGTGCTTGTATATAAAAGCACACACTCTGTGAAGATTACTAAATCAGTTATTTGTTTTAACACCTCTGTATATTTCTCTCTCTCATAAATTATTGAAATAATCCATGTAAAATGTTAGATCAGGGCTTGTCAACAGGAAGTTCTTGATACTTTTAGTAGTTCATTCAACATATATTCAATAAATTAATATTACATTGTTTGAGGACATTGAAAATAAAAATGTAATTACAACATGTTCTCTGGCATTGAGGAAGACACTCTGGCTATATTTGAATTTCAAAGATCTTTCCATATACAAATTTTTGTGGTTCTAATAATTTTAAGAGAATGAGAAATGTTAAGGATATCTTTTAGAACTTGGCATGGATTTGTTTCCAGGTAGGAAAATAGGTATCAAATCAATTTGACAATATGATTAATCACTGAAAACTGATATTTGACTGATGAAAGTCGCTAATTACATTGCAGAATAAAATAAGAAACCTCAAGTTACTTCAAAAGTAACTTACTATTTACAATTTGCCACTAATATCCCACCATGGGCCCAAGTCCAACACTTCTCTCCTAGATGTCTTATCATGTGTCCTACTGAGCTTAGCACTCTTTCTTGAATATTCCATATCCATTATTTATTTAAAAATATATTTATTCTTCTTTCCCATTTAGAAAAAAAATGTAAATAACCAGTAATAAACCAAAATATTTCCAATCCTAGTATACTATCTCATATTTCCCCCAAAAAGTGACACAGTCTGATCTCCCACAATAATGTCTACCCATTACATTTCAAATGTGTATTTATACATCCTATTCATCCTTTAAGCTAGTGAAATTTTTAATGGTGATAATGATTCTTACAAACTTCCATGATATACTACTTAAAACATGCTGAATGCAATTCTAAATTTTCTCTCTTTCTTTCTCCTGTGTAGATGCACACAAACACATATATATGCATGTACATACACATCATCCACCCACATGTATATGGAATATGTAATATATGTGTACATATATATTTTACAAATAATTATATAGTCACACACACATATAGCTAATTAGGCACAGTCATGAATATTCATACAATATAGATAATCATATATATGGATAGCCATACCTGCTACTGCTAAGTCGCTTCAGTTGTGTCCAACTCTGTGCTACCCCATAGATGGCAGCTCACCAGGCTCCCCAGTCCCTGGGATTCTCCAGGCAAGAACACTGGAGTGGGTTGCCATTTCCTTCTCCATAACCATACCTAGACATATACAAATATAGATATATAATTAAATAGAGTGTCAGTTAAATAATATAAGTAAAATCACATCTATTTTATAATGAAAAACTAAGGCTAAATTATTTAAAATACTTAAATGAGGAACTAAACACTAAATTATTTAATAGAGATAGTAATTAATTTCTTCTTAGTCACAATTGTAGAGCAAATGGCCAAGCCAGGTGATAAATTCAGGCTTCTGCCTCTTATAGTGTTCATTGTTGTTTCATCAGCATCTACCACTGTCTGACCTAGACTAAAATAATCAATACCTGCATGCTGAATGAATATTATTATGTGCATTTTTATATTCCATAGGTCCAATTTCATATGACGGGATTGTAATAAAATGGTTTGCCTGTGAATTGCTTTAGTATAGATTTTCACTGAAAATAATTTAGAGGTAACTTATATTTAATTGGTTTCAGTGCTGTTTCCAGATTAAGTCAAGGCATTTATGCTCCAGTAGTCTCCTATACACACTAATATTTCAGTATTGAAATACTTTTTTCATGCTCTGTGTCAATAACTTATTTCCACCATTTATTCCTGATCATATAGTAAACTTCCTCAAAAATGTGCCTTTTGTGAATCCAAGGACTCCTTTGATTTCTATGTCAGAAATCTCACCATATCCCTCACCCCCCAACCCTTCCATATCTTGTTACTCATCTCTAATTAATGGATGACAATCCTGTAAGCAAACTGGGTGGAGTGACCCAACTTTCTCTCAGGTCGTACTAGGTCTCTGGTAAAATTTTTGTAAACACAAAATATAGTCCATTTTCTGAGTATCTAGTCATGCTTAAATACAGCTTTTTGTTCTCTTACCTTCGTGTGATCCATTGATTGTGTACCAAGGATAGTGTGATTCCATCTGGAATATTTTTCTTGTTCAGACTGTGCTCAAAAAACTATGACTCCCAGAGTGCAGTCACCATTCTCAGTGAATTCATGTCTCAGACACATCCTACCTTCCGCTTCACATTTCAGAAATCAACAGGGACGTGTGTGAAAAATGAGGTGCTTGTCTTGGAGAGCAAACCCTGCGCATTGGGCAATGGTTTCCTTTCTCAAATTAGAAATTTTTAAGTTTCTAGGTTTTAAGTACACAGTGGAGTACATACAAATCTTTAACCATTTTGCTTCTTGAGTCCATTATGATCTCTCAAGGCCCTATTTAGTAATTGGTTGATTAGAAAATTGTTCTAGGGATTGGTAATCTTAACTTCTGGTATGGGTTCATGCACATTTGTTCATGTGTATCACACGGATATTTCAGCAGAAGGTGAGCAGACATCGCTCAGGCATCATTATTTTTTATTTGTTTCAATCTGGATGATCTAGACTTTTCTTCTTCACCATTCTTTCTTTATGATGTTGTATAATAGTTTCATGAAATTATCTTCTTGCATCCTACCAAAAGTGAAGAACATATTCCTCAAACATTATTTGGTACCCAGTATATCAGTTGTAAAGTTATACTTGTCTTCAGAGTGTCAATTTCCTTTTCTCTTATTTTCATTCAGATTTTATTTGTTAGGTTTCATCCTTTGATTTACTCCTGTTGAATGAAAAGAGATACACCTAGATGAATACTTTTTATCAATAGACATAGGATGCAGATTCCCTGATTTTGCTTGCTCTTGGGAACTGGGGAGAAAACTTCAGCCCCACACTCTGGCTGATACACTGAACTTGTAATGTCTACTTCACATCATAGTTTATTTGTAAGTACTGCATAATCCTTAAGCATTAAGTAACTGCTAATCTCATCAAAGTCCTTTTATTTTTTCCTAATGTTGGTTGAGTATTAAAGGATCTGACAAAATGTAGAGAGAGGAACTTTACTGTTCATAATTTTATTTTTGTTTAATCTATATTGTCTTTACAATATATAGAAAACCATCTCACATTTAGGTGTAGGCTGCTGTCGGCTGTTTATATAATATTTTGTTCTAAAGCTTATTGGCTTTTTTCCCCAGAATTTTCTCAAGTATTTTTTGAGAAGGTTGAAGAGGTCTTTTCAGAATCTTCTACAAGATTCAACTTTACATTGGTAGTCTCCAGAAATAGTTTTAAGTTCATAAACTATCCTATTGCCTAATATGGGGGAAATGTAAATTTCCTAATGTCTCTTTTGAACTATCTGATATTTTGATAATGTAGTTCATGAGAATATTTGGTCTCTCAGTCACTCTCATTATCTTTGTTTTAACCAGCATTTCATGCTATCTAATCATCTCACCCAGAAATTAAGAGCTAACTGATGACAGAAGAGAAATTGAGAAGTTATTGAATTGTGTTGGTTTGACTAACAAGGCTTATATATAACTGCCAATATATCTCATTCAAATGCGTTAGCTGGCTGATTTCAGAAATCAGTAAAGTAATTTTATTAAATCAGGTCTTTAAAGCTAGGCATAAAATATGCTTCTGCAAGTTATAAAAACTTACAAATTGTGTTAATACTTGGCATTATTTTAAACAAAAATGTTTTAAAGATTACCAAACTTTTGTAATTTAGAAAGTAACTAATGGATTCAGGTTTGCAATTCCAAGAGCCGAGACATGAGGAAATGTGTCTGGAGTACAAACAAACCAAAAACCAACAGATAGGCATACAACCATGACCTTGTTCAAGCATAAACTGTTAAATATCTCTATCTTCCAAATTACTTAAAAATACTCCCTCTGTTAATATGTGGAAGGATATGAAAGATCTTTATTCATTCATGTAGTTGGAAAATAATAAATCCCAGAAAAAATAAAAACTATATACTTATACAGGACTGCTGAAGTGTGATAGAGAGAGAGAGGAAAAAAAAAAAAAAAAACAACTTTGAAGGGATAAATTCTAGAGAGACTAAACCCATCAGAGGTAAGAAGAGAGCTATGCCACTTTCCATACCTGAGAATGAGCTCCTAGTCTAGGTGAGGCAGAAGAAATGCCTGCCATAGACAGAAAGACTTTGCAAGGACAAAAGTAATCAGATGAGAGTTGTCAGGTACTGTGGGTTAGTAGGATAACTTGGTATTTGGGTATTCCAAACATAAATATAAAATATCTGACCTTCTGATTCTAGTAAGATAGAAGAATGCATCTTTTTCTCTATTTCTTCCACAGAATGTAAACAAAGACCTCTGTATTGTATGCAAAACAAGTATTAAAAGATTCTGTAATGTGGAAAGGATACAAATAGGCAAGGGAGTTTAAGTCTTAAGGGATGATATGGTGGTGGGTTTTATTTTTGCCTCATAATCCCTGGCACGAGGCTGAAGATCTGAGTATCCTGGAAATGACAGTGCACACCCCTGACCTCACCCCATTCCCCTGAAAATAAAAAGAAAGAAAAAAGATCCAATAAAAACTCATTCCTTCTAGCCAATGAACCAGGAAAGGGACAAACTAGCAGCAGAGAAAAGTTTACTACTGCAATCGAACATCACACACAGACACACAAACAAACACCGCTGTGGGTCCACCTCCACCCTCCCCCAACAAAGTGGAAAGCCTAGACTTCCACTGTTGCTAAACTGAAAGACAAGACGTTACCCCAGCTCTTCTGCTGGTAGTGACAGGGAAGGCTGAGAACATTGCCTGCATTTCCATCTCTGTCTAGCAATAATGATACACCTCTATAGGGTCATTGGAGAGCATGTGGGGGCCTAGACTTCCACAGTAATAGTAATGAGGAGCCCCTGTCTCCCAGCTGGGGTGGTATCAGAGGAGGTCTAGTGGAGAGTCAGGGCATTCATCACTGTCCAGTGGTAATGAGGCCATGTCTCTCCTCTGCTCTAGATCATCTGAGTACAAAGAGGACATTACTAAAATATACATGGAGACATATTTGTAACCCTGTAATTTCATGTTTCCATTAACACAACCTTTATCATATATAAATTTTATTTAGTATTTATTTCTGTATTATTTCATTATAGTTCATCATGCTAAAGAAACATGATGTATTTATCCATTTGCCCACTGTTGAAAGTTAGTTTATATAAAAGTTTTAAGCTTCACTTTTAAAAATAATCTTTCAGTGAACATATCTGTGTCTAAGTATCTCTAAGTGGGGTGTGTGTGTGTGTGTGTGTGTGTGTGTGTGTGTGTATAGTAGGAATTGAAACCAGATTGCCTGGTTCTAAGATTGGAAATGATGAAAAAAGCAATACAGTTCCCCTTGACATGATCGTGAATGGTAGGTAAATTCTGACTGGAACACGATGAAATGATTTCCCTAATTTTAATTACAGGATTTTATTCAGAGGGTTCTACTTAAGACACTTTAGCTTTCAATCAGTCATTACAGACTAGAAAATCTTCATTTGCATGAAATATTAGTTTCCAGCAAATCTTCCAATTTTTTGTTGTTGTTAAACTCCAGCCTTTCTCAGATAGACATTTCACAACCCCCCCCCCCCTTTTTTAAGGAGGCTTATATATTGGCTCACATGCATAGAAATATGTTCAGAATATCAAGGAGACCTCAACTACAATATTTTTGCAAGTCCTTGGACAAAAAGAGAATCAAATTCCCAAGTCTAAGATACAAGTAATACCGGTTATTCCAACCGTATCTGTCACTTTATTTCTCAAAATTCTGAGGGAAATATTATATTATTTAGATTACAACTATTTATCCAAGTTTACTATGGTTCTCTAAATATATGTATAGCCACCCAAACTGACAATCTTTAATTACTTGACATTAAAAAATAAGTATTCAGATGTTCTATATTCCTAAGATTTTCATTGAAAATGTGTAAGCGTAAGGACTGACTTTACCTGAGAACATTTAATATAAAGTAGAAAAAAAAAAAAGAGTTCCCTATGATCCCTTTGAAATTATTTAAAAGTAAAAACACTGAAAGGTTTAAAATAGATATGCACACACAATTTACAAGCATGCATTTTGGGGAACGTGAAAGCTAGATTGAAATTATGGAAATGAAAGAACAAAATACCAGTTTCCAGGGGATATGAAGCAAGACAAATTGCAAAGGAAAATATGAATAACCAAGTCAGGCAGAAACTAAGGGAAAGGCAAGAGCTACGAGTTAATAATTACTTTGGGTACAATATCCCAAGATTATTATTTCATTTCTGCACAAGGTCAGAGTAGCATATAATGGGCCCCGTTTGTATTTGACCATCCACAAAATTAAGTAACAAGTTTCATAACAACATTTTCAAGTGCTTTGGAATTTCAAGGGTTTAAATTATTTATTTTTGTACTTCTTTGTTGCTACATATACTACTTTGGTGCACAAAAGCCATCATGGATTCAATTCTCATTAAAACTCATCATCAATGCAAATTCTAAATAATTGTCAGAGAGGGAAAGTTATGTAATAATTTGGAAAGAAAGGGAAAATATTTATAACAGATATTTAGATTGAGGATAGATGTTTCATTTGAATACAGACTAAGGCTTTAACCTTTTTTATAAAAAGCAATATAGGAAACATAATCAAAATAAATGCTATGAAAATATTAGTAATCATAATCTGCTTTTAAGAACTTGAAAACCTGGAGAAATGTGAATAATAGTGAGATGTAAAACATTGATACTCTAATTAAATTATGCATGCATGCAAATTGACTATACAATGGGAGGTTTATTGTTGAAACTTGCTTTTGGATTTCCAGTTGGGGTTAGATGTTAAAATCTGCAGATATAGTACTGAAAAGATGAGGTAGCAAGCAGAATTTCTTAAGAAGATACTTTTCAAAGAGTAAAAAAAAAAAAAAAATGGAAGGACATCATTGAGATGAAGACAGCGGTTTTGCTTTGTTGTGTTGTATTTATCTGAAAAGCAAATAACATTGTTGAAAAATGCTTTAGCAGGGAAGATATTCACACAGTTACTTTTGGAAATACTAGGTCAGAAAATTTCATGCCTGTGGATATGTTAAACCTCCCTGGCCTATATATTATAATGCTCGAACACTTTCCGTTTTCTTACTGGCATGTTGAGGACCTTAAATAAGAAGGAAAGATTAGTAGGTGAGATACACTGAGGATAGTTTTTTGTTTTTGTTTTTTAATGAAGTTAGAGAACAACTTGCAATTTCATTGTCAATAACCTCATAAGTCTTCATAGATCATTAGTTATTCTAGGATGTGAGTTGTGAAGACAGTGGAAAGGTCTGAACTTAGAGTTATTAAGGTGGAAAGGTATGACCCACAGAAACACTGACAGTCTATAAAACAGATTTGACCCCTAACATCCGGGATAAGCATAGTCTCTAAAGTGGTATGCGGGAAGAACATGGTGAGCATGAACAGTAAAGCCACAGAAATAGAGAGGCATAAAATTAACATCTAGAGAAAAAAATAAGAAAAAAACTGAATGTCCAGGTCTGGCCATACAGGAGTAACTTGAATTGGACTAATCCTACTCTTGGAATTAACTACACATGCTGGATACAGTTCAATTTTAAAACAAACCTTCTTGACATGTTAGAGAACAACCACTGCAAGTAGGATTTGTGGGGCTGAAATCTTGGAGTAAAAACAATACTAGAACATAAGATCCACATTTACCCCATCTTTTCCCTGAGGTTTTTTGCCAGTTTGCCACAAGGTAAAATGGAACCCAAGGAGAAAGCTCAGTCTTGCTGACTGAACCAACAGTAGGGTCCTGAATTGGCAGATGAACCAGGGTTAAAATAACAAAATCCTTGACAGGAGAGAAATAGAAAGAAGTGACCTCAAAATTATATGTATAATATTTTCCCAAGGAACTGGCCAGTTGCAGAGGTGCTCAAGGGCTTCATTCCTGGTTCAGATGGTAAAGAATCTGTCTGCAATGCAGGAGATCTGGGTTTGATCACTGAGTCAGGAAGATCCCTGGAAAAGGGAATGGCAACCCACTCCAGTATTCTTGCCTGGAGAAACCCATGGAGAGAGGAGCCTGGTGAGCTATAGTACATGGGGTTGCAAACAGTCAGATATGACTGAGCGACAGACAAACAAACAAACAAATAAAAAAGAGGTGCTCAATTGGGCTTCCCTCATAACTCAGGTGTTAAAGAATCTGCCTGCAATGCAGGAGACCCTAGTTTGGTTACTGGGTCTGGAAGATCCGCTGGAGAAGGGATAGGCTACCTACTCCAGTATTCCTGGGCTTCCCTTGTGGCTCAGCTGGCAAAGAATCTGCCTGCAATGTGGGAGAGCTGGGTTCAATCCCTCGGTTGAGAATATCTTTTGGAGAAGATAGAGGCTACCCACTCCAGTATTCTGGCCTAGAAAATTCCACAGACTGTATTGTTCACGGGGTCACAAAGAGTCAGAAACAACTGAGCGACTTTCACTTTTACTTTTAAATGCAAGGACAGGAAAATAAATAAATAAATAAAACATGTGGGAGCTTGAGGAGCTGGGCAGAGATTTCATCAGTCATGTTGCTGAGAAGATGAAGGCTGGGCATTCAAGCCTTCAAATGTGATACAACCAACCTGAGGAGTAAGAAGAAAATTGAAATAGACCAGCCTGAGTGGAGCTGGAACCCACCCATGGCAGCATTGAAATATACCACCATTACTCTATCCACTGGCCAGAAACAAAATGTAGTGTTCTTTGGAGTAGATAAAAACCTATGCTGTTCATTATTTTATGTATATATTATATATAATTTATTATATATAATATATATTTATATATATGTATACATAAATATATACATATATATATATTCTACTCTTTGGTGTAGATAAAAACTATACAGTTCATTATTTTATATATATATATAAAATTTATATATATATATATAATGTTCAAAGGGTAATTTGGTTTGCTATGTTGAAAAAAAAGGCAGAGATAGGGTGGGACAAGAGTGAGCAGAGAGTACTGTGTGGTGGCAACTATAGAATTCATGCATCTAAACGACATGCTTGGTACCATAATGGTGATAGTGAGGTCAAGGGAAATTGTTTCTGAAGCCAGAGCCAAAAAAGACTTCCTGCTGGGTTGTCTGTGGGATATAAGAGAAAAAAGGGGGTCAAGAAGGAATCCAATTCTTTTGGCATTAGCAGCTGAAAGGCACTGCCTACAACCAAGTTAAGAACCACTGCAGGTAAAGCAAGTTAGAGGAGAAAAATCAGAAGTTGTCTTTTGGGCATGTTATAATAAAAAATATTAAATGAAACGATGGTAAACTCAACCCATTTATCATTTATTTAAATGGATATCATTTAAAGGAAATGGATGGTAAACTCAACCATTTATCATTTATTTCAACATAAAAAGATGGAATGCATTGATTGCTCTCATTTTGCCTTCCCTAGCCATTCCCCTGAGCTATGTGAGAAGTGAATTTAATAGAATCAGTGATATTTACTGCTTTTTGAGCATAAATCTTCACTTGTTCAATTTCAAGTGAGTAGTGTGGTCCCTTACAATTACTTTTTTCCTCCAACCTGTTCAAATATTTGGCAGGAAAAATGGCCTTATCAGGTCATCATAGAACCTTCGCTACTGCTGAGCTAATAATGCATTTTTGGAAAACTCCGTTTAAACGTTGCAGATGAAAATCTATGCTACTCTCGATGTCACTTCCAAACACACTGGAAGATGAGCCACAGGGGAAGCCCATATGTTAGAAAGGCATGCTTCATTTAGCTATTGCAACATGATGGCTGAAGGGTGCTATAGATGGAGTTGCTCAGAAAAGATTACATCTCTTGGCTTCTGGCAAAGAAAAAAAAAAAGCATAAAAACGGCTGTTCTAAGGGTGAAGAGCTTTATTGAAATTCAACAGAAACCCTACAGAAACTGTGAGCTCCTGACTCGTTATCAGGTACCTGCATTTGGCCATCCTGACACTCTGTAATTGAAATTCATTGCTCGACCTTTAGTCTATAAAAATGGTATGCTGTCATTAGCACTGACTGCTTGCTATATTCTCCTGTCACTCCTTAGGCCAGCTTAAACCATCTCAGATGAAATAGCCTATTTCATGTCAGACCTTAGAGTTTGCCACTATTAAAGTGGAACGCTAAAGCAATGTTTAGCAAAGTGGTAAAGACTAATGCAGTAGGTTTGCTAGAGAAGTAGGAGTCTGTCATTTTTTCCTTAAATTCCCTTAAAAATTAATGCTCTCATATGGTACCATCTCTATTACACTGCTCCTGTCAGAATGAAAATTATTACTTTTTTAATTGCATCTTAATTTAACCTGCTAATGCCACACTGTCTACCTTACACTTTAAGAAGTATTTGAATGTTAATTCAGCAATGAGACAAGTTAATGTAAGAATTACAAGGTAATATTTCACACTCATGATGTGAAGAATTGAGGCAATTATGTGGATAATTCAGCCAAAAAAAAAAAAAAGTGCCAGGCTGGTATACTTTTTCTTTTTTATTATTTTTTTTAATACTTAGGTATAAGAGGAAATCTTGGGTTTGGGAGACTCTTTGTGTTTATTCTGGTAATGACTGTATGTATCACTTGGTGTCAAGGTTCTAGTCAGATAGTCAGAAAGAAGTTTGTTGTCCCCAGTAATTGTGTTATAAAGGGAATCACCTCATTAATTAAAGAAATAGGGGGAAATAACAATATCCTCTTTGACCCACCTTCTAGAATAATGGAAATGAAAACAAAAAATAAACAAATGGGACCTAATTAAACTTAAAAGTTTTTGCACAGCATTGTGTGTGTCAGTTGCTCAGTCATGTTCAGCTCTTTGCGACCCCATGGTCTGTATTGCAGACAGATTCTTTACCATCTGAGTCACCAGAGAAACCAAGGAAACATTAAACAAGATTGAAAGACAATCCTCAGAATGGGAAAAATATTTGCGAATGAAACAACTGACAGAAGATTAATCTCCAAAATATATAAGCAGCTCATGCAACTCAATATCAGAAAAACAAACAGTCCAATCAAAAAATGAGCAGAAGACCTAAATAGACATTTCCCCAAAGAAGACACAAATGGCCAAGAAACACATGAAAAGATGCTAAATATCACTAATTATTAGAGGAATGCAAATCAAAATTACAATGAGGCATCACCTCACAGCTGTCAGAGTGACCATCATCAAAAATTCTATAAAAAATAAATGTTGGAGAGGGTGTGGAGAAAAGGGAACCCTCTTGCACTGTTTATGGGAATTAAATTGATACAACCACTAGAACAGTATGGAGATTCTTTTTTTAAAAACTAGGAATAAAACTACCACATGGCCCAGAAATCCCGCTACTGGGTACATACCCTACTGCTAAGTCACGTCAGTCATGTCCAACTCTGTGAGACCCATAGACAGCAGCCCACCAGGCTCCTGTCCCTGGGATTCTCCAGGCAAGAATACTGGAGTGGGTTGCCATTTGAGAAAACCATAAATAAAAAAGACACATGTATCCTCAATGTTCATAGCAGCACTATTTACAATAGCTAGGACATGGAAACAACCTAGATTTCCATCAACAGGTGAGTGGATAAAGAAGAAATAGTACACATACACAATGGTGTATCACTCAGCCATAGAAAAGAATGAATTTGTCAGTTCTAGTGGAATGGATGAACCTAGATCCTGTTATAGAATGAAGTACGTCAGAAAGAGAAACACAAATATCATATATTTACACGTATATGGAATCTAGATGAACCTATTTGCAGGGAAGGAACAGAGACATAGATATAGAGAACGGACTTGTGGACACAGTGGGGAAAGGAGAGAGTGGGAGGAATGGAGAAAGTAGAACGGACATATATACACTGCGTGCATGCATTGTAAGTCCCTTCAGTCATGTCCGACTCTCTGCGACCCTATAGACTGTAGTCTGCCAGGCTTCTCTATCCATGGGATTCTCCAGTCAAGAATACTGGAGTGGGTTGCCATGCCCTCCTCCAGGGTATCTTCCCAACCCAGGGATCAAACCTTAGAGTCTTATGTCTTTGCGTTGGAAAGCAGGTTCTTTACTACTAGTGCCACCTGGGGATCCCCATATATACACTATCATGTGTAAAATAGATAGCTGGTTAAGAAGTTGCTATATAACACAGGGAGCCCAGCCTGGAGCTCATGTAATAGCCACCTCAACCTTTGTGAAGCTAGTGTTAGAATTTCCAGTGGAAGTGAAGTCTTGAAACATGCCCAGTCTCATCCATCTAGCAATTAATGGAGCTAGGATGGAAACCTAGATCTGTCCAACTCAGAGATTATGTTGTCCAGTTTCTCATACTGTCTAGGGAGGGGGTGCTCCCCCTCATATAACTGACTTCCTTTTGTGGACTTTTTTAAAACCAAAATGCTACTTCAATTCCCAATTTCATGTGTCAAGGTACAAACAGTTTGTCATTCTCACCGTCACACTTTTATCTCCTATCGGTGCTGTTACAAAGTCATAGCATGAGTATGGTTCTCCACTCCCTAAGCAACTTGTGGGTTTCATACTCCTGTGAAACAACTTGTCACATCTTCAGTTTTCTCATGTTTCAATTCAAAAGCAATCCAAGTTCTACTTTATTTAGTTTTTCTCCTCATTGAAAATATCCATATCATCAAAGATTTAATATCCAAACTCCAGTCATTACACTGTCCCTCTGTTTGGGCATAAAACATCTCTCAACAGAATCAATTACTCTTCTTCAGAACTTCCATGACAAATTTCCTTTTGAATTTTATGTCAGAGGGGTAATATAACTGATGCTGGAGTCACTATGCCTTTGGTATTATAATTGAAGACTTTCTACCTTTTTTCTTCCCATTGTATTCTAATATCAAAAGAATAAGCAAGAATAGTAAAATGGAAAAGCCTACTAAGCCAAGAAAAGTGATGAGTTTGATATCTGACCTTCTCTCCACCTCAACCCTCCCATGACCTTTCACTGTTCAATTTTAGATGAATTACTCAGTCCATCTGAATCCCAGATTCTTCTGCCATGGAGATGATAATGTATGTTCTGCCTGCCTCATGAGATAGATTTTTTTAAAAAATCACTAAAACTATTGTGAACTATATTTTTGAGCTAAAATTTCATATAAATGAATTACTAAAATCAATTATCTGCTTTGTTGTTGTTATTGTTGTTTAATTGCTCAGTCTTATCTGACTCTTTGTGACCCCATGGACTGCAGCATGCCAGGCTTCCCTGTCCTTCACTATCTCCCAGAGTTTGCTCAGACTCATGTCCCTTGAGTTGATGATGCCATCCAACCATCTCATCCTCTGTTGCACCCTTCTCCTCCTGACCTCAATCTTTATCAGCACCAGGGTCTTTTCCAATGAGTCAACTCTTCACATCAGGTGACCAAAGTATTGGAGCTTCAGCTTCATCATCAGTCCTTCCAGTGAATACTCAGAGTTGATTTCCTTTAGGATTGACTGGTTTGATCCCTTTGCTGTCCAAAAGACTCTCAAGAGTCTTCTTCAGCACCACAGTTCAAAATCATCAATTCTTTGGCTTTATAATTTTTTTAATTCTCTGCTTTATAAATGATTAAATTTTATATGAAAGCATGTGTTTACTTTTCACTATAATAGCTAATTTCTTTAAGCAACCTATTTTCTGATTGTCAGAATTCTTTAAACTGAAATCCACTTGGACCAACATTCTAAACTAATTTTTAAGTGACAAACACATTAGTGGGACATTTATATTTATTCTCCTAAATAGAAACTGGGACTGCCAAACCCTTCTTGAGATTATAAAAAAATTTTCCTGGGGATACTTTGCAACCTTGCTAGCTCCTTCTAACTTATAATAGAGTTACATGGGATAATATACAAACAGGAAAACATATGATCTTAAAAAAATAACACATTATGCACGAGTTTTACATGCATACATTTATGTGTTCATGCATGTATGAAACCTTTTTAAATGTAAGAACTAACATTTGCTTTGATTGTCTTTCATTTTTACTATTTTCTGAGCCCTTGGTGATTTCAAAGGGGTGATGCTTTCCTAGATCTTTTTAATCTTCTAGGAGTGGGATTCTGATGTTGGCAATGTATTCAATCCTTGCCATCATAAACATCAGACTCTGCAATTTTCTGTAGCTTTTATCTTTATCCAATTTTTCAAGAAGATGCCAGTTGCATAAGCAGTATCTACAGCCATGCCTCAGCAAATTCTCCCTCAATTTTACATCCTGGAGTACTTTCCATGTGTCTTACTTATGGTCAATTTTGCAAGAACCATAATGTTAAATTTAGTCCAGAAAAAATGTTCATCCCTTCTTCCCCTTGCATGTCTGTGCTTGAAGAAAATTTGTAGCAGTGATATATTGCCCATATGTTGGAGTTTCTTCTGGCAGGAAACACAAAGCTTCATTGAGCTCCCTCCCTAAGAGAAAATAGTATCATCCTTTCCTGAGACAACTGGATGCACCCCACTTATAATCCTTCTTCACGTATATTAGAAACAGCAAGCTTAACCAAGAAAAATATTGTCAATAAATATTAGATCTATTTATTTTGGGTTGAGACTAATAATCCTAGACCCTTGCAGGGTCTCGTGAATTTTACCACATATAATGCATCATAGAGATGTCTACAAAATAGGGACTAAAGAACTGTGAGTGCTGTATCAACTTCCATCAGTCCCTAAACTACTGATTCTCTCCTATGATAGGCAAAAATATTTTATTGAACCTACTCTTTGAATCAGCAGCTGAATCCAATCTTAAGTCATGTTCCATCATAGTCTTAATATCCCAGCATCACCTTTCATTGTTATTCTGTTTCTGTCCTTCCCTGGTATATTGGCTGTTTCTTATTCTTATCTCTAGTATGATAACCTTCTGACTGTATTGATTCTCTTTTTTACTGTTTAGTTATTGAGAAAGCTTTCCTAAAACTCTATTTGTGTGAGTGTGCATGCCTATGTGTATATGCGTGTGTGTCCCTGGAGCGGCAAATAGGTGAATTATAAAAATATATATAAAATTTCTTTCCAGAGATCTTTTTTGCTTTACAGCAAAACTTTTTTGATAACCTTATCTCCATGGAACAGCCTTGATTGAAGATATGGACTTCTACAAGAAGGGTTATTTGCACTATCACATTATACAGAAAGAGAAAACTTTTTTCCCAACTCTTAGGGAGGAAAAGATAGAGTGGTTTGATGACATCTAGTGAGAGTGTCAGAGAAGGCAATGGCACCCCACTCTAGTACTCTTGCCTGGAAAATCCCATGGATGGAGGAGCCTGGTAGGCTGCAGCCCATGGGGTAGCTAAGAGTCGGACACGACTGAGCGACTTCACTTTCATTTTTCACTTTCATGCATTGGAGAAGGAAATGGCAACCCACTCCAGTATTCTTGCCTGGAGAATCCCAGGAATGGGGGAGCCTGGTGGGCTGCTGTCTACAGGGTCGCACAGAGTCAGACACGACTGAAGTGACTTAGCAGTAGCAGCAATTAGAGTGTTGTTTAATGATCTTTCCCGTTCAGCTATGAACTATTCATAAACACAATTTTTATATATCAGTAAATGTTCCATGGGAGGCAAGAGTATGCTGATAAGGTATTATTTGATCAATTCCTATTATCTGAATAATCCTACTTTGGTTTGAAAACATGATGGGCTATACTGACCAGTATACAGTTGCCCAATAAAACTCAGAACACCTAGTCAACTTTGAATTTCAGGTGACAAAAGTTAATATTTTCAGTATAAGTATTACTATCCATACTTACATGGCATATACCAAAATGTCACTTGTTGTTTATCTAAAATTCAAACTTAACAAGGGATTTTACATTTTTACCTGCTAAATCTGGCAACTCCTAATTCCTTCACTTGTCCTAATGTTTCCATCTCCAGAATACAAACTGGGGGAACTTAGGCAATCAAAACAATATGAAAAACAATTTCAAACTCCTATTATTTTGTATCTAAATAATTCAAAATGGCCTCTTTTCTGAATGTGTATGTATGTGTGTGTAACAGTGTCAGTAGGTCATTATATGCAGAGAAGGCAATGGCACCCCACTCCAGTACTCTTGCCTGGAAAATCCCATGGACGGAGGAGCCTGGTAGGCTGCGGTCCATGGGGTTGTTAAGAGTCGGACACGACTGAGTGACTTCACTTTCATGCATTGGAGAAGGAAATGGCAACCCACTCCAGTGTTCTTGCCTGGAGAATCCCAGGGATGGGGAAGCCTGGTGGACTGCTGTCTATGGGGTCTCACAGAGTCAGACACGACTGAAGTGACTTAGCAGTAGCAGATCATTATATGTGTTTTTTTTTTTTTTTTTCAGGGAGGTGTTGGGGGAGGTTATTAGTAACAAGCAAGCCAAAAAGGAATTTCTTGTGAGAATAATGAGAAATGTAACATAAAGAAGATAAAGCTACTTACAAAGTCAAAAGTATGGCTATGAAAGCAATCTTTAGTAAGAAAAATTACTAGTTCAGCACTAAGAAACTCAAAGTTCCATAAACTTCTTTAGCTGCTATGCTCTAACTGTTTTCAAACTCTTGTGAGTACTTTCTATTTCCAAGATCCTTGAGAGTACATAATTGGCCCACTTGGGGTTGTATATCTGTCCTTGTGGACTGTGAAGCAAATCTGTCTGACAGAAGAAAAAGTCAGGGAAGTATGATGAGCAAATAAGTACATGAAAAGATACTCAACATCACTCATTATCAGAGAAATGCAAATCAAAACCACAATGAGGTACCATTACATGCCAGTCAGGATGGCTGCTATCCAAAAGTCTACAAGCAATAAATGCTGGAGAGGGTGTGGAGAAAAGGGAACCCTCTTACACTGTTGGTGGGAATGCAAACTAGTACAGCCACTATGGAGAACAGTGTGGAGATTCCTTAATAAACTCAAAATAGAACTGCCATATGACCCAGCAATCCCACTCCTGGGCATACACACTGAGGAAACCAGATCTGAAAGAGACACGTGCACCCCAATGTTCATCACAGCACTGTTTATAATAGCCAGCACATGGAAGCAACCTAGATACCCATCAGCAGACGAATGGATAAGGAAGCTGTGGTACATATACACCATGGAATATTACTCAGCCATTAAAAAGAATTCATTTGAATCAGTTCTAATGAGATGGATAAAACTGGAGCCCGTTATACATAGTGAAGTAAGCCAGAAAGATAAAGACCAATATGGTATACTAACGCATATATATGGAATTTAGAAAGATGGTAACGATAACCCTATATGCAAAACAGAAAAAGAGACACAGATGTACAGAACAGACTTTTGGACTCTATGGGAGAAGGCGAGGGTGGGATGTTTAGAGAGAACAGCAT
Source organism: Dama dama (assembly GCF_033118175.1). Classification (NCBI taxonomy): domain Eukaryota; kingdom Metazoa; phylum Chordata; class Mammalia; order Artiodactyla; family Cervidae; genus Dama; species Dama dama. Next base: position 37,636,209 of record NC_083684.1, read on the forward strand.
TGAAACATGTATATTATCAAGTGTGAAACAGATTGCCAGTCCAGGTTGGATGCATGAGACAAGTGCTCAGGCCTGGTGCACTGGGAAGACCCAGAGGGATGGGGTGGAGAGGGAGGTGGGAGGGGGGATCGGGATGGGGAATACATGTAAATCCATGGCTGATTCATGTCAATGTATGGCAAAAACCACTACAATATTGTAAAGTAATTAGCCTCCAACTAATAAAAATAAATGGAAAAATAAATAAATAAAAACTGAAAAAAAAAACTGAACAAATATTCCAGAAATATGCCTGCTATAGATATTGATCATTAAGTAAATCTTCTTTAAGAAGACTCTCATATACTCAAATGCCAATAGGAACAAGGTTGAATGACTCACTGAGAGAGCAACATGCTAGGTCGCTGGGCTTCTAGTGTGCTAGAAAATGCTGTTTCCACCGAATCCTTGTTATTTTATTTCAACCAGTTATCACCTTAAGTAGAGATTAATAAACACTTTCAATAAACAGCCAGATAGTAAATATTACAGTCTTTGTGGGCCATGTGGTATCTACTACAACTGCTGAACTCTACTATTATACCGTAAAAGTAACCATGTGTTAGTCACTCAGTCATATCTGACTCTTTGTGAACCTGTGTAGTGACTGTAGCTTGCCATGGAATTCTCCAGGCAAGAATACTGGAGTGGGTAAGTCATTCCCTTCTCCAGGGGTCTTCCCAAACCAATTCTCCTGCCTTGCTGGTGGAGTCTTAACATCTGAATCATCAGAGAAGCCCAGAGAATCCCAAAGTAGCCACAGATAATACATAAGTGAATGTTTGTGGCTATGTTCCAATAAAACTTTATTGACAGAACATGATGGTGGATCTTATCTGGCCTATGGGATGTTCTTTACTGAACCTTGTCTTACATAAATTTGGGTTCAATTTGCATGATATTTCAAGAAAAACTTGTGCACCAGATCTGGACTCATCCTAGAACAGATATGTATACACTTCTGAAACATAAATAATTGTTTTCAAGTCCAGGGAAAGTAGAATGGAATATCAGTCTATGCAAAGGAACAAGGTTATGAAATATTAGGATATATGAAAAAGTTACAAGTATTTTGATCTTGTAGAATAGAAATTTTGTGGGGTAAATTTAAGAAAGTCAGATGGGATTTGATGCAACCAATGATGACACCTTTTTTTCCCTGCCTGAATTAGACAACAACTAAGATATTACATAACATTTAGTCAGGCAACAACAACAACATCAACTAAGATGGGCAAAAAAATACATTTAGATAGATCCCTACATCTTAGTTTATGTCCAATAAATGCTGGATTGGAAGACCTCAGTTATAAATTCAACACTGGGCATTTTAATCTTTTTTGCAATTTTATCACCACCCAGACACCCCAACCCACACCACATATGCATACAAACACATTAATCCAGACATACGCAGTGTTTGGAATACATAGGAAAAAGCCCAGGATCTCTGTCTCCCACTTGTCATGAAGAGAAGAACATAGCTATAAACTAAATTCTCTCCCATGCTGATTTGTGAGTGATTATCTCCACCCACCAGAGAAAGATAAACCAGTGAATGCACCTACCAACAGGGCAATCCTTTGTCTCCTTAGGGAAGAATAACAGAGTAAAAGGATACGAATGTTTAGGGAAAAATCTTTCTTTTGCAATGCAGGAGAGAAAATAAGCATTGCTGACCTCCCAACAGTGTATAGATTCTACATATAAAATCCCTCAAGTGTATTGAAGAATTTAATTCTTGCTTATATTCAACATATAAATAACCCTAAGTTTAAGATCAGTTATGTTAAAATAGTTTAAATTGTTAGCTCTTCATAGCAAAGATCTTATGACTTTCTTTTACATCTAGTAATGCAATCCATATTACTAAGTATATGCCCAAGCTGTGTGATAATTGAAAATCCCATGCACAAATTCCACCCCATCTGAAACCATTTAAAAGCAAGCAAAATTATCAAAAAAGATCTAAGAGTTACTATTCTCTTAGACATCTGTTTAAAATCCCCCAAGGAAAATTTTAATTCAATGTTTCACATTAAAAACTAGTCTTGAATTGTGCATTTACCTCTGAGCCACTGCAAATAAATTTAAAAAGTGTGTCATACATCTTAGTCATATAGTCTCCATTACTAAATGCACCCAATACCTCAGCCTTGTCACTTGTCCCCAGCTTTCCAGAAGCATTTGTTACATCTACTTCCACCAGTCTGTGCTTGAAATTCTCGAAACTGAATTTAAGTATGCATTAGAAATTATTTTTTTTACTAGATTAAAATATCCTTCTGACCATTAACAATTTCTGGTTACTTCAAACTGCTAAGCTTTCCAAATCCATACCTTCATGTTACCCAAAACAAAAATAAGTCAGAAAATCTAATGGCTCTCCCTTGCAAAAATGCAACAGAGAAACTGTGTCTCTGGCATTTGCAATAGGCAACAAAGATGTTATTATAAAGTGGTATTCTGTTGTACAGGAAGTGTGAGAATAAGTATAATAGTGGTTTTATATTTACTTATTATTTATTCATTTTATCAAACAATTTTTAGCACTTAAAAAGTATTTTTAAAATATACATGCTAACACAAGCAAAAGTGTATTTATTGACTTATGAAAAGAGTCCGAAATTCAGTACTTTGGTGCAGTCTCAAAAATGACAGAATGAACTCTGCTTGTTTCCAAGGCAAAACATTCAATATCACAATAATCCAAGTCTATGCCCCAATCACTAATGCCTAAGAAACTGAGTTGAATGGTTCTATGAGGACCTATAAGACCTTCTAGAACTAACACCCAAAAAAGATGTTCTTTACATTATAGGGGACTGAAATGCAAAAGTAGGAACTCAAGAGATACCTGGAGTAACAGGCAACTTTGGCCTTGGAGTATAAAATGAAGCAGGGCAAAGACTGACAGAGTTATGCCAAGAGAACACACTGGTCACAGCAAACACCCTCTTCTGACCACACAGGAGATGACTACACATGGACATCACCAGATGGTAAACACCGAAATCAGATTGATTATATTCTTTGCAGCTAAAGATGGAGCAGCTCTATACAGTCAGCAAAAACAAGACCGGGAGCTGACTGTGGCTCAGATCATGAACTCCTTATTGCCAAATTCAGACCTAAATAGAATAAAGTAGGGAAAACCACTAGGCCATTCAGGTATGACCTAAGTCAAATCTGTTATACAGTGGAAGTGACAAATAGATTCAAGGGATTAGATCTGATAGATTGCCTAAAGAACTATGGACAGAAGTTGGTAACATTGTATAGGAGGCAGGGATCAAGACCATCCCCAAGAAGAAGAAATGCAAAAGGGCAAAATAGTTGTCTGAGAAGGCCTTGCAAATAGCTGAGAAAAGAAGTGAAAGGCAAAGGAGAAAAGGAAAGATATATCCATCTGAATGCAGAGTTCCAAAGAATACCAAGGAGACATAAGGAAGACTTCCTACATGATCAATACAAAGAAATAGAGGAAAACAATAAAATGGGAAAGATTAGAAATCTCTTTAGTATAATAGGAAAGACTAGAAATCTCTTCAAGAAAATGAGAGATACCAAGGGCAAGTTTCATATAAAGATGGTCACAATAAAGGACAGAAATCATATGGTCCTAACAGAAGCAGAAGATATTAAGAAGAGGTGGCAAGAATACACAGAAGAACTATACAAAAATAGATCTTAATGACCCAGATAACCATGATGGTGTGATCACTCACCTAGAGCCAGACATCCTTGAGTACGAAGTCAAGTGGGCTTTAGGAAGCATCACTATGAACAAAGCTAGTGGAGGAGATGGAATTCCAGTTGAGCTATTTCAAATCCTAAAAGATGATGCTGTTAAAGTGCTGCACTCAATATACCAACAAATTTGAAAAACTCAGTAGTGGCCACAGGACTGGAAAAGAAGAGTTTTCATTACAATCCCAAAGAAAGGCAATGCCAAAGAATGTTCAAACAACCACACAATTGAACTCATCTCACATGCTAGCAAAGTAATGCTCAAAACTCTCCAAGTGAGGCTTCAGTAGTACGTGAACTGAGAAATTCCAGATGTTCAAGCTGGATTTAGAAAGGCAGAGGAACCAGAGATCAAATTGCCAACATCCGTTGGATCATCAGAAAAGCAAGAGAGTTCTAGAAAAATGTCTACTTCTGCTTCACTAACTATGCTTAAGCTTTTGACTGTGTTGATCACAACAGACTGTAGAAAATTCTTAAAGAGACGGGAATACCAGACCACCTTACCTGCCTCCTGAGAAATCTGTATGAAGGTGAAGAAGCCATAGTTAGAACTGGGCACAGAACAACGGACTGGTTCCAAATTGGGAAAGGAGTACATCAAGACAGTATCTTTTCACCTTGCAGATCTACCTTATATGCAGAGTACATTTTTCAAATGGCAGACTTGGATGAAGCACAAGCTAGAATCAAGATTTAAATATCAATAACCTCAGATATGCTGATGACACCATCCTTATGGCAGAAAGAGAAGAGGAACTAAAGAATCACTTGATGAAAGTGAAAGAGGAGAGTGAAAAAGCTGGCTTAAAACTCAACATTAAAATAACTAAGATCATGGCATCCAGTTCCATCACTTCAGAGCAAATAGATGGGGAAACAATGGAAATAGTAACAGACTTTATTTTCTTGGGCTCCAAAATCAGTGCAGATGGTGACTGCAGCCATGAAATTAAAAGACACTGGCTCCTTGGAAGAAAAGTTATGACCAACCTAGACAGCATATTAAAAAGCAGAGACATTACTTTGCCAACAAAGGTCCATCTAGTCAGTGTTATGCTTTTTCCAATAGTTACGTATGGTTGTGAGAGTCAGACCATAAAGAAAGCTGAGCACCAAAGAATTGATGTTTTTGAACTGTGGTGTTGGAGAAGACTCTAGAAAGTCCCTTGGACTGCAAGGAGATCCAACCAGTCTATCGCAAAGGAAATCAGTCCTGAATATTCATTGGAAGAACTGATGCTGAAGCTGAAGTTCCAATATTTTGGCCACCTGTTGCAAAGAACTGACTCATTTGAAAAGACCCTGATGCTGGGAATGATTGAAGGCAGGAGGAGAAGAGGATAACACAGGATGAGATGCTTGGACGGCATCACCAACTTGATGGGCATGAGTTTGAGCAAGCTCCGGGTGTTGGTGATGGACAGGGAAGCCTGGCATACTGCAGTCCACGGGGTCTCAAAGAGTTGGATACTACTGAGCCACTGAACTGAACTTATATATTATAATATACAGTATAACACAGAATCCAAAATGCAATCAGATAAATGATAAGATTAAATAGTCTTTAAAATATTATTTAATTATACTATAAAAATTCCAATCTTAATAAAATATTAATATAATATGATACATATGTCTATATAGGTAGCTATATAATACCATTTTCATAGTAACATTTTTGGTGAGACTATATGTGTTTGTGTATGTTTAATTAATTTTAACATATATTTTATTATCAAGCACAATCAATCAATAGTTTACTTAAAACAATGAGTTTGGAAATACTTATTAAAATAAAATTATATTTCCTAGGTTCATTCCTTTTCTCCTATCTTTTTTTTTTTTTTTGTAATGTATACGTATTTGAAATTTTAGCACGTAACACATACTATTTACAAGAACAAGATCTGGTAACTGTGAGAGCACTTTTAACCATTTGGTTTTAATTCCCTTTCCCAAGCCAAAGGCACTAGTTTTTATACTTATTGTTGAAAATACCACCTTTATTTGAAGAAACCCTGAAATCCTCCAGGAGGCCCCTGGGATGCCCTGTCATAGCTTCCACAACTCCTTAACATTTTATTGGGCTATAACACCCATACCCCAGGGAAAGGGGAGATGGATCATGTAATCTGTAAGAGGGGGAGTAGCAGAGTATTTGAGGAAAACTGTAAAAATGGAAAAGGAGATCTGGGGCAAATTCCAGTGCAAGGAGAAAAGATTATCTGTGATTGGGAAAGCAGTCTGTAGATGCTTGAGCTTCATGAGTGGGGCTTTTCACTGGGCTCTAAATATACAGGATAAGTTTAGAACAATCATGGAGACTTGAGATTCTCAAGCATAACAACATTTCCTCTTGGGGCTTTCAGGTATTTGGTGTCCTGCATGCTGAAATGAAGCAGGTCCCCAAGTTGTACCCCCACCCAAAAGTGGATTCCTGCAGCCAGAAAGAGTTAAGTCATAATTCACCAGGACATCTTCAATATCCACAGGCTTGCTGAATTGTCCCTCCTCTCTGCTCTCAAGGAATCCACTACCTCTGCCATCGTTGCTTTACATTGCAATTAGGTATTATTTTCCAGATAAATGAAGACATTTTTGAAAGCTAAGTCTCTGAGTACCTGTCACGAACTATCAATACAATCCCTTAAGCAAGAAGAAATTTTGAAAATATTTGTAAAATAGATGAGTAAATATATTTTCATTGATAGCATGTATTTTGAGCAGTTGACTATAAAATATTCTTCTTAGAGACGGTCAACTTTGAGAGCCTTTCATTGGTTATGACTCTTTTATTCACAAGTGATCAACAACAAAAACAGCTCATGCAGCCCCACTGGCTCCCAGAAGCCCAGCTCAAGAGGTAACTAGGACATCGCTTTCGTAATATCATTAAATCCAGTTTCTATCTCCCATTTATGATATTCAAGTTGGCGCCATTCTACTTTCATAGGGAAAAAGTGGCTAGAGAATTTTCAGTCTTACATTCTGAAAACTGGAAATCCAGAGAAAGACTTTTTTTCTGGGAGTGCCAGTAAACCTGATTTGATGATTTTATGTCATGGGTTCACCCTGAACCAATCACTGTGTGGGGTGTGGGGTGTGGGGCGGGGAGCGAGGGCTATAGTTACACCAATAGGAGAATGAATGCTGATGAGGGAAGCAGGATAATATCCCCATAGGCATAGAAAAAAATAACACCATTTCCAAACAGCACATACCATCAAAGCCCTCAAGTTTCTTTGTAATTTTCAAAATTCTTTCAACTTTCTGCAGTTGTGGGTGGTTTTCACTAATGATGTTTTACTGCCAAATTTGCCATATGTTGATCTCTCTAACAACCACTTTTAAGGAAAGGAGAGCTAAGGGGGCAGCAGAAGCCATTTAAGCCCACTTACATTGAAACTGGATTCTTTACTGCCATGCAGCTGACACCGACATATGTTGTAAAATTCCTTTCTGAAATGAATGAATTGTTTTGACAAGTCTTAAATTTAGAGTAGCTTTTACAACTTCAATGGATATTATTCCCAGAACCCATTATTACGTGCATCTATCTTTATCTCTCTAGACAAAAATAAAGGTAAAAAATACAAAATCTCACATTGTGCCTGACTGTCTCTATCTCAGACTTTATATACTTACATTTTGACACCTTTTTATTAACTCCAATAAGAAAATATGTTCCAAGATTTAATAATTCTTCAATATAATCAATTTTAACATAGATATTATAACCCCTTATTCCTATTAAATACTTTCATTTTATTTCTCCCTTTTCAGTTACACACAATCCATGCAGTGGCTTCTCAAGGTATTGAAAATAGCTCTACTATTTGCTTTCAGCTCACAAGATTTTAATCTTTTTTTTTATTGACTTTTACATCTTCATGTATTCACTGTGTGCATCTATAAGTTCTTATATCTTCTATACTTGCAAATGACTCTTATAATCATGACAGGGAAATCATTTTATCTGGTTTCAGATAGACTTGGGTTTTACTTTCCTCTCAGTGATACACTGAACCTTCTCTGAACCCTCCATTCCAAAACATAAGATGAGAATAATGATATACATTGAAACAGAATAGGATTGGTTTTGCTGCAGTAACAAACAATTCCAAAATCTTCAATGGCTTAGCATAATAAATGTTAATCACTTGTTCCTACTACATATCCATAATAGTTTGATTGAAAATCTCTTCCAAGTTATCTTCATTCAGTCAGGCTGGTGAAATAGCGTTGATCTAAGTTTATTAGAGGGGAACAGAACGAGACATATAATATGCTTTCTCTTGAAGCTTCAACCCATAAATGGCAGGTGGGTTCTGTTTCCTTGGTCACAGCAAAGTATAGAACTAAATGTAACATTAAGAGGAAAGTGTCCCAGGTGTACTTCATGTGTTTTCATATATATATATATATATATATATATATATATATATATATATATATATATATATAACTAAGAGGACTACCAAATGGTGGACACTCAGAGTTATGAAACTTTAGAACATTTTTCTGAGGACCAATTTCCTTTTCTTTGAAATTAGATTAATAATTCTTAGCTTGCTAGTATCTGAAGCCACTTTTGTACGTTATGCTCCCAAAATAAATATCAATTTTTCTTCCTGCCTGTCTTCATATTCACAATTATCTACTGGAGGAATTTCTACAGTGGTTTTCTAACTGGGCACCCGTATCTGCTCTTGACAACTCTCTTTCACCTATCCTTCATACAGTGGTCAGAGAAGTGGTCAGAAGAACCATTTCAAGAGTGTGAACCCAATGGCATCATTTACTGACTTACACGCCATTAATGTCTTTTTATTGCTTTGAGAATAAAGTTTAAAATCATTAATTTGGGTTAAATGGCTATGAAAGCCTGGCGCCTACCTTTCCCACCAACATCTCTTGTTGACTCCCACATTATATGCCACCTGTGCTGGTCTTCCTTTTGTTTCTCAAAGTGGCTGAAATTATTTATACATCTGGAGCATTAATGTTCCATTCTTTCTGCCTGGAGGAGGTAGTTTTAATCATACTCTGCATCTGAATTACTTCTTACCATCATTTAAGTTTCAGCTGAATGGGGGTGAATGTACAGAGACCTTCCTTAGTCTTACGTTGCACCCTTAGCTTTCCTTCTATAGTACTCATGCAACCATGATGACATTTATTTATGTAGTCTTACATGTTTGCTCCTTGCCATTGTCCTTGCTTCTGTCTTTATGGACACATTTAACTGGTACATTTTGAATCCCCCAGTCACTAACAGAACCCTCCAGCATTTATTGTGTTCAGTAATATTATTTTTTTGTCTAAATGAATAAATAAGTGAATAAAAATTAAAGAGCAAATGTAATAGCATATTTGTAGGGATTTTTAATGTAAAAGAAAATGTGGAAATATGAGAGAACTATAAATATGTGAGAAATAATTATACAATAAAACAGGTTGTGTTCCACATAAGACGTTTTTATTTTTTTGTGTAAGACTTTTTTAACTCATTTTTTCTTATAAAAGTTCTTGTATCTTTTTAAAGATGGGGAAAATAACTAGAGAGCACAGTTTCCAATGCTTTTCATGAATTAAGATATCAAAATCTTTTTTGTAGAAGAAGAAATAGAAACCTTATTTTCATGCCAGTGTCCTAAATGTAAGAAAGGGATCATGGAATTATATTTCTCTTCCCCTAAACAACAGATAAATAGTTGACTTCTTAAAATTGTTTATTGAGTATCTGCTGTGTCCTAGGTAATAAATGAGGGTCTTCCACAAGATAGCGAGCAGCATATGGCGAAGAGCAGATGTGACAGGGAGGGCTTTGCAGGATGTGGACCCAGGAGTTTCCCTGTAGCAGGAGGATAGAGTACAAGGCTCTCTAACAGCAGGTCTGTGAACCACAAGCCTCTTAAGAACATGAAGGAGAATAAAGGGGGGCGGACGTGTTTCAGAGCTTTGTGAACTGTTACCCTGTGTGATTAAAAATTGGCCTAAATGGGCCATCTAATTGTGCTTTGCACAGAGAGTCATCAATACAAGGCCGAAATGCTCACCCTGGATCTAGTAGGGCATTGACTCATTCATTATTTCTGATTGTGACTGACATCCTGGTGAGCTGGCAACTAGTCTATGTGCATTCATGCTTTCACTCATTCAACAACTTATTTGTTGAGCATCAGTCGGATTCCTCATTTTGCAATAGACTGTAGAGATAACCCATGAATGAAAATGTGTTGATTTCTTCCCTTGTGCAATTTGTAGTGGAGAATGTAAGTGGACATAAGGGGAGGAGACTTTCAAGAAGGACATTCCATTGACTGGGACCTTAGAGAGAAATAGAGGACTCCGGAAGACAAAATTCTCTTGGCTGCTTCCTGACAGTCTTCCAGTGTTTGCATGGAACTCAGAGGACACTTTGTACTCCAGAAAATGGAGGACCTAGTGTGCTGCCTAAGAATTCTGCAGCTTTATGCGTTAACTCCTTAGAGAGGCAGTGCTCTCTTAGAAAAAGACAGCAGCAGAAATGTCAAGGATGAGTCTGATTCTTTTGGTAGGCAGCCAAGGTCATCTAGAAAGGGGGAAGAAAATGCCTATGCTCTGAAGAGAATTTGTCTGGCACTCTGGATATTTCCCAGAATGCCAGGGGAGGTCTCTGAGAGGTGGGTCAAACTACTGAAGTGGGAATGATTCAGAGGTTTTACATTGTATATATTGACATTGCTAGAAATTTGAAGAGACAATGAGAGAGAAAAAGGATGTTCACTTATAATCCCTAGATCTTTCATGTTTGCATTTATACCTATTTCCTCTAATGTTTTTCAACATAAAGACATGGTTAACACCATGATAATTTTGCTTTCTGTCTTTTGGGTTTATCATTATAAAAAAAAAGAATCATTCATGGTTCTCCTGATTTCAATGAATAGCTATATTATCTTATCTTTTGAAGACAAATAGTAATTTATTTAAGGAGTCTTCTTCTCTGAGGCATTTTAGACACTTCTATTTTTCATTATTATAATTAGTCATGCAAAGTAAATATTTAATGTGCATATTGTATTTTGCAATTATTTTTAGTATCCTTTACCAGAACTTACTTCATTAGGTCAAGATATTTTTGATTTTGTAAGTCAAACTGCTTGCCAATAAAGTAGGTTATTTTTAATACAGCATCTTCACTAGTTAGATGTTAACTATTTAAAGTTTGACAATTGAATAGATGTTAAATGGAATCTGATTATCATTAAAACTTTTATTATATGGATTAGCTAGTGGTTTATGAAATATAATTCATCATCTTCTTAAACTTTTGGAATCTGATGTATGTACCTCAGAGAAATCCTAATTTCTCTTACTTTTCCTAAAATTGATCTGATCTGAAAAAAATGTAACTTTTTTTTTCCCCACATTGTAGACTGTCTAGCATTTCAACTCTCATTATTTTATCTCTGAGTCTATTTCAATTGTCATTATTTTATCTCAGAGATCAACCCCCTCCCACTCCCAAACAAATGAGAAGATATCCAGTGAGGATAAATTACTGGTATACTTATCTCTGAATTGTTTTTCTCACTTCTTGATTTGGCACATTCATTTACACTTGCATAGCAGACAGTCATGGCAGAAAAGACCCAACTGAGAAGTAAAATAAGCTGTTTCTGTTGTAGGTTTTCCTGTGTTGCTGTGTCATGTTTGGTAACATCTTTGAATATACCTGCATCTCCGTTCACTGAAGAAATTAGATGGTAGGTCTATGTTGTTTTAATGTGTATTTTTTTTTTTTTCTGCTTTGAAAATCTACACTTGCTGATTGTTTTGATTCTGATACTTTTTTTTTTCCTGTTTAATACCTTTGAAATGATAGTTTGCTTTCCACAGATGTCAAAAGCTAATGCTTTTGGCTTTTGGGGAGTTAGTATTGACAGCACAGAAACAAGCTTAGTGTTGTAAGTGAATATTGCATTATGTAATCATCTACATGACAGAGGTGAAATGAGGCATTTGTGCAGTGGTGCTCCATGGGGATGGATTTTAATTGGAACTTAATTTTTAAATTGTCACTTAAAATGTATTTTATCAGATTATGTCATGATGCAAGACTGAAGTGACAATCATTGTGGGAATATAGATCATTTCTCGTCACATGTTAGGCATGTGATGGGAGAAAATAGAAATTGTCAAAACCCTCAGAATAGGTCATAGACTTTAAAGCTAAAAGAAGTTGGCTTGAGAAACCTTTGTACCATCAAGATCTAACAGTCATGCTGCTTTAAAAGCATCCAGCTGATCTTAGAGAAAAATTCTTTAATTTTAAATGGTATATAATTCAACCAAAGATGAGGATAAAATCACAGATTTAGTCACAAGTGAGAAACAGACAAAAACCCTGGATTCTTCCATATTTCTTAAAATGACACTATCAGTGTAAGAGGTTTTGAAGATATGGGAAACAAAAAAGGAATTATCATAAAAACTGTATCAACATACACATTAGGCTATAATATAGCCAAAGGTAAAAGAGAAAAAAGTTGCAAATAAATAACTGAACTTAATGAGTTTTAAATATGATACTTAAAAGTCATGGGCAGTTTATGAATTAATCCATTTGTGGTCAGAAACAATAATGAAAGTTTGTGATCAAAACAGTCTTCTTTCTGTTTGTTTGCTGGTTTTCAGAAAACTCTTACTTAAAAGAAATCCATGATTCTGTCTCCTCAGGAATTATAACCATATATAAAACCTTCAAATTGAAATCCCTTTAACTTTTCAAGAATCTGACCTTATTTTTTATTATTGTTAAACATAACACACTTCTTTAGTATTTAAATTATTGCATACCATTTCCTGTAAAAAGAATATTCATATATTCCCTGAACATATTAAGAGACTAGGAAATTTGGAATTAATCAGTAAACACAAACCATTCATAGTTTAATCTGGAAGTGATGATCAATAAAGCCAGGAGAATAGGCAATACAGTGAAAGTTTGAAAGTAAAGTAAAGAACCTGTCTTTAAAATACCAATGGTAAATGGATTTAATAAAAGAGTATCACTGAACTGTTTAATGACTTGGAAAGAGAAATCGGGAAATAGTTGCTAAATCTGATAGTCATTATGCTTTCTATCGCACCTCATTTTTCTCTGAAACCGAAAATGTTAAAATGAGTCTAAAAGCATCATTCAATTGTTATTATAAAAATTTTCTCAGATTTTCTGATCTTTTGACACTAAGCCCAGTGCTTTCACCATGGCTGCCCCAGAACTTTCTCAATCTTCTGCCTACAATAGCTTACAAATCTCTTCTCCACTAATTTCTGGGTAATAAGCTCACTCCTCTCTTCATTTGGCGCTTAGTGTGGGAACCCCTTTCCAAGTTTCTCTGAGGAGATTCTCTGTGCTATGGTAATTAGAGGAGTAAGCCTGCTAAATATATTTTTGGCAGCAAAGAACCCTGCCAGATAAATAAAGCAGCCCAGGTGTAACAGAAAAAAGGGAAGTAGATACTATAAGAAGCACTGCTGGCTTTGTCGCCCCAGTAGGATTTCAAATCTGTTCCAAACATTTTCCCATACCCGGACAGTGATATTCACAGTGCTTTGGAAAATTTAATTGAAACAAACCCATTAAATTGAGAATGGTTCAGAAGAGCCACAAAAAGTAGTAAATTTAGATTGGAGGAGTGAAAGCATGCCGATGCAACTCAATTACTTGAAAAGTATGTTAAAGACTAATTTAATTTTACATTTCCCCACAAGTATGGCTGTTAAGAAATTTGCATTAAGTGTAACTACCCAAAAATGCTAACATTGGGATTAATATTCAAGATGTAAAATCACAAATTAATGCAAAAAAGCCATGAAAAAGTTAAGATTAGATCGAATATCTTATTGAATATGAAAATGCTTTTAAATGTGTCAAAGAGAAGCACCACATCTGTTCATCCTGTCCTGACCTCCTAGAATCAGGGTTTGGTTTTTCTTGTCTTTATAACACTCTGGAGTTGGCATCTATGCTACTCTGGGCCCAGAACCCTTCATTTCCTAGGAGCAGCCGCTTTCCCTACCATCCTGGTCCAAGTAGCCCTAACCCCTGGCTCGAAGGTCAGTAAATAACCCAATGTGATACCTCCCTGGGTATTTGAAATGGATCCAAATGCCATCTCAGTCTGCAAAACTACTTTGAATTGGGGAGTTGTAACCTTGGGAACTCTGGTTGCCATGTCCTAACATTTAAATTGAGTAAGGGGGAAATGAAAAGTTAACTTATAAATAGATGAGTGGAAAGTCACACAGAGGGTGTATGTTTAAAATAGTAAAATCGTGAGGAGAAGGAACCTGACAGTATTTATGTCCGAGGATCCCGGTTTTCCTGAAATTGAACTGTGAGCTCATTATTAGGTTCTCTGAGACACTCAAGTACCTTTATGAAAAACATTTACATTATGTATTTTATAAATATTCTGTGTTTTTTTTTTTTTAACTTGAATCTGCCATGGTGGTGAGCACCTCCAAAGCACTGAAATATATAGTTTACTCTCTTCCTCATTGCAGTTTAACTATGTGGTCTAACCAAACACTTAAAGGTGTCAGGTTGAGTTTCTCTTACCTGAACCCTGGTTCAGATAATTAGTATATACTGACAGAAAGTAATACTCATTTAGTATTTGAAAAAGATTGAATGGATAAACAAAACAAGTCAAGTATTAACATGCTGAAATATATATTCTAGGTTTTAGAAGACATAGTGAGTGCAATTTTAAGAAATAGGAACAGATACATGTATGGGTATGGCTGAATCCCTTCATTGCTCACCTGAAACTGTTACAAGATTGTTAATCGGCTATACCCCAATACAAAATAAAAAGTTAAAAAAAAAAAAGAAATTGAAACAGTAAAAAGAGTATTTCAGGTAAAGGAAGCCCCATCAATCAAGATAAAGAAGAAAGGCTGTGCTGGAAAGAGGCGGTTTAAATGGAGGATAAGATTAAAATGAAAATGTGATAGGATACAAGAATAGATATCTTTAGGGTCTATGTTTATGAGGAAAGGGAAAACAAGTATAGCTTAGGAGTTTGGGAGTGATGGAATCAAAGCTGTATCTTAGGATTATTTTGGAATATATATCCAACAAGATAATATGAACAGAGAGTAAAAGTGCCCAAATACTTAAGATCCTCTTTCAGTAGTTCAGGGCTTCCCTGAGAATTCAGTTGGTAAAGAATCTGCCTGCAATGTGGGAGATCCAGGTTTGAGACCTGGGTTGGGAAGATCCCCTGGGAAAGGGAAAGGCTACCCACTCCAATATTCTGGCCTGGAGAGTTCCATGGACGGTATAGTCCATGGGGTTGCAAAGAGTCGGACATGACTGAGCTCCTTTTGCTTCACTTCACTTCACTTCAATAGTTCAATTATAACCAGCTCAGATGCTGAGCTGACAATGAGAAGTTAGATAAATGAACAACTTTGGAAGAAGTAATCAGAGACCTTTGGTAACTGAGATGGGGAGAAATGGAGAGTGTAGATTTGTAGAGAATTTCAGGGTCTTATGAACAAGTTATCAGCCTATAGAGAAAAATCTCAAAAGTCAAAGCAAATGCCATTGTTGAAGAAATGCTTGTAATTTGTAAGATCCATTTTAGACATGTTGAGTTTCAGATGTCATATCAACGGTGACTGATAGGTAGCAGGAACCCGTAAATGATGTTTGATAAGAAACTGTTGAAACATATAGTGATAACTAAAATTCTAATATTGACTAAATTAGAGAGCCACTAATCATTCCATTCTTTTCCAAGACAATATAAATCTTGTACTTTTCTACAGGATATACAGAAATTTAGAATTATATATGTATACAGGTTTCATTTACATTTATTTTTCCTGAAATATGATGTGTCAAATCCAAAATTTCCCTCACTGTAAGAATGTCATTCATTTCTGAAATGAATAAGGGCCCTAATTCCTATTCTGTTGGAGGTACACGTGTGCCTCTGGAAGGAGTTATTTCTATTAGGGCTCTCTACAAACCTTTGAATGAACAAAAGACCAGAACTATAGAAGACGAAAGGCAGGTACCATATCATGTAACTCAAAGTCTAACATACAGTTGACATTTAGGAAACGCTTACTGTTAAATTTATTCTTCCACCAAACTCAGTCTTAGGCTCATCTAGTGCCAGAACAAGATGAGTAAGTGTGCTGACAGATTAATAATCTCACAGCTGGGTTAGAAAACACATGCACACATATAGATACTTATTTTCTATGTATAGAACTTCACCTCTCTCATGACTCAGGGTGCTTACTCGGTCATGTCCCACTCTTTGCAGCCCCATAGACTGTAGCCTGCTGGGCGCCCCTGTGGATAGGATCTCCTAGGCAAGATTACTGGAGTCAGTTGCCATTTCCTCCACCAGGGGATCTTCCTGACTCAGGGATCTAACTCTGTCTCCTGCATCTCCTACATTGCCAGGCAGATTCCTTAGCACTGAGCCACCTAGAAAGTCCCAAATTCGGCTACACTCTTAGTATGCTTGTAATTCATTCACCTTCTTCTTCAACCACCTCTCCCCAGATGTCCTTTGCCCAACAATACTAAGGAGAAATACATCATACAAAATAGGATTACAAAAAAAAAAAAAAAAAAGAAGTAGAAGAAGAAGAAGATGAAGGAGTTCATATTCCACAATATCTAGCATTTCACTAAGAAAGAAAGAAAGAAAGAAAACACTTTTAGCCTCATCTGTCTTCTCTGTATGTCCCTGCTTACAAGCCACTATGTCCATCCCCCACATAAATTGTCTTCCAGAACTTAGCTTTCATTGCTCCTGGTCCCTCACTTGGAAATTCCCTACCTACTTCCATCCTCACATGCAAAAGGACTTAACTCTGTCCCCATTTCTTTTGCCAAGCTTCCCCGCCTCCACCCACAATTTTAAAAGTCTTCAAGTGTGACATAAACCGTTACCCAGAAGACAATAATTTTGAGAACTGAAAGCAAAGACTCTTTAGCTTCCAAGATGTATATTTCTTAAAAGAGAATGGGTATTAAAAATGACATACTTTTCTTTTTCTTCACTAATCTTAAAAATACTTTAGAGGTCTTATTTTATGCACTGAAAGAGATAGAGTCAATTTATTTTTCATCAGTTATATTGGAGTTGTATAGAAACCTGAATCAATTGACACTACATTTCAGATGTATTCCAGCAGTGTTTTATTTCTCCTACTAGTCTATATCCCTCAATCACACTCCAGGTTCAGTTAATAGGCAGTTCTGAATTACAGAATGTGTGACTGAGAAAACTGTGGTATCAAATGAAGCAAATGTTGTTCCAATCCCTGAGTTTTTAATAGCATGTGTTTATTTTAATGTACTTGTCTTCTCAACAAAGACCAAACCAACAGCTTTATAAAACAGAATAAAATTTATCAAATAGATAGAGATATACTTCTACCAAATGAGAACTCTCTCACCAAATTAGGAAAAGTACTTACTACAAAGTATCGAAGCACAATCTACTTTTAAAAATTGTGTCACAGATAAGTAATAGATGGATTCTTGGAGAACGTGGACATCTAGCAATCGCCATCCTCCTTTTTTTCTTCCCTTCTTTCTTCTTTCTTTCACGTAAAGGTATTTGCAGAAAATGCAAAAAAAAAAAAAAAAAAGCAAAGATGTGCTTCCATATACTAATTAGGTTGAAGAGGAGGATGTGAGAATATTATAGTGAGAATATCTGAGTTTTCAGATTTAAAAGTATATCTTTGGCCATATAATCATCCTAGGTACTTTTATCTGCAGATGTTGGGGGAAGCATGATTCCTTTTTTATGTGGCATTTTATTCATTCTTTCCTTCAACTCTCATAGATTAAGGATATACTATATGCCAAGTATTGAAGACTAAGTTATTTTACAGTCGAGTAAGATAATTTAGAAAAAATCATAAATAATGAGACAGCCTAACGGGCACTGTAATGAGGAAGTTCCAGAGTAGGCAGCAGGTTCACCCCTAAAGTGTGTGGGGCCTGAAACAAGAGTACACTTATTGTTTAAATATTTAAGATATAAACTGAATATTTGAATATTTAATATATATGGTTAGCAATCATGTGATAAAATATTGAAACTTGACAAATATGCAATCATAACAAAAATAGAATAAATACCTGCTGACTCATTTTTTGCTCTCTCAATCTTCTAATCACTTGGGAAATTCATAGGACAAAATTCTACTTTTCCTTTTCTTCCTGTGGAGGGGTAAAGAAGGCTCATTTAACCCTGTCCAAGGTTACCTAATAATCATGTAACAACGCCATCTCCACTATTCTTGCTGGGTTTCTTCTCCTTGACCCAGTCTAAGCCAGGACATATCTGACCATAAGGGGCTTACTCCGGCATGCCTTTTAGGAACCTGATGAATAAAAGCCAGATTCAGATTTTAAATTCTCATTAGTGGCACAGGAGAGCAGATCCTTGGCTCACCCCCTTCACTTTCCATCTATAGCCCCACCCCACTTCTCTGCTAATTTCCTTCACATCTATATACAACCAAGACCATAGTCAGTAGTGCTAGTCATAACCCCCTACTCATTCTCCAAGAATTTCGCTTCAGAAGACAGACATGAGAAAGAGGCAGCACAGGTCCTAGAACGACACTTGGGCCCATCTGGGCCTGGGATACTGGAGTCCTGGGAGAGTGATCTGGAAGGTGAAGTGTGTGGGCTGCAGCTGGAAGTGCCCTCAGAACCTTCAGACTCTTGCCCTTATATAGAGAAGCACTGAGGTAGTGAGATTCTCTGATGCCAGAGCCCTGTGCAGTATCTAAGATTGTGCAGTCAAATATAAGCGCCACCAGCAACATGTGGCTATTAAAATTTAAATTGATTAAAACTAAATCAAATTAAAAACTCAGATCTTCAGAAGCACTAGCTGTATTTGAAGTGCTCAATAGCTACAAACGGCCAATGGCTACCATATTGCAGAAAGTTCTATTGAACAGTACTAAAATGGGCAAATCTCTAGCAATTTGATTGGACAGAGACGCGACTGAAACATTTTCTCTCAAATACATTAGAATCTAATATCCACAGACTATCAGTATAGAACAAGTTCTTACACCAAAAGAGTATTGAGAAAAAAAAAGAAAAAAGTGTAGCAAAAGCATGTTAGGAAAAAGGAGGAATTTTACAGAATATCAAGATGTTGAATCTTGGCAGATCTTTTACAGAAAAAAATTAGATTCTCTCCTATTATTCTCTGGAATGATCATTTAGCAAATGGACATGAAACAGCCAATGAAGCAGATGAGCTTAAATAATTCACAAGTAAGGTATCAGGTGGTTAGAATCATGTTGGCTCCTGAGAGCTAATATCAATTAGAAATTTGGTAATGTGACAGAAGGAAAGATCAACGCAGTCTGGCAACAAACCTAGCTAAGTGGGGTAGAGGCCAGGGGCAGGGGTTAGGAGGGGGGTCAGTGATCCATTCAGAGTTAGAAGGAATCTTACACTTCTGGAAATACAGATGTGAAAAATACTGAATTTATTTATGCTAGTACCACTGAAATCTAGCTGCATTTAAATGCAGTGTCATCATATATGAGAATACTCAGGTTTTGCCCTTTAAGGGAGAAATTACAGAGGGTATGGCTGATGCAAGGAATAAAAATGGAGCCAGAGAGCCTTTGCTGTACACTCTAAAATATAACTCTCCTCCTTGAAATTGTCAGACACTTTCCTTTGTGTAGAGTGAATATTAAAGCTCAAATAGCTAAGATTGAGAGTATAGGCCTGTCTTAGGAGACTTTCTACATTCTGAGTCTCTCTGTAGACATAGCTGGATTAACTCTCCTCCAGTGACCCTGGACCTCTTTCAGGACCACAGACTGTGATGCTCTTTTGATGTCTGTGATAGTTAATTTTATGTATTCACTTGGGTAGAGTACAGCACCAAGCTGTTTTGTCTAATACTAGTCTAGATGTTGCAGTGAAATTATTTTTTAGATGCCTTAATATTTACAATCAGCTGATCTTATTTATTAAAAGAGAAGTGGGCAGCAGAAGATGAGATGGTTGGATAGCATCACCGACTCAATGGACAAGAGTTTGAGCAAACTCCGGAAGATAGTGAAGGACAGGGAATCCTGGTGTGTTGCAGCCCCTGGGGTCACAAAGAGTCGCACACAATGTGGTGACTGAACAACAACAATGCATATTACCCTCCCTAATGTAGGTTTTCCAATCAGTTGAAAGCCATGAACACAGAAAATACTATGAGATGGGAAAATACTGATGTGACAGATAGAGATTCTTATGATTATGTTGTCCTAATGCCTGTGCCCTTGATATGTACATTCTCTGTTCTAAGCACTTACATAGCTCTTAGGTAACAGAAGCAGGTTCTAAACAGTTTTGAGGGCTCTGGTGCTTTTGCTAATTATGACCTTCAATATTGCCTCTGATTCCCTGAAATAAACAGATTCTCAAAGAAAGCCTGATCCCCACATTCTCAAGTTGTCTCGTAGCACCTGAATGCTGACTTCATGTGTTAACTAAAGGTTTAAACTGCTAGTAACTTTTATTTTCCAATCAAACGTCCCCCAGTAAAGCTTTTCCTTAATTCCATATATATTATCATACTCATTATCACCTGTTATGGTCATGAACATATGAGCTTACCTAAACAAATCAAAGCCCTCAGATTATAAGCTGTTCTTAGGTAAATTGAAGGGGAAAATGTCTGTTTAACATGAAAGCTTTACCAATGTAAAATGAACTGAGAGTGGATGTTATTTAGGATGAAATTATGTAGAATGACCCTGAAAGATATTTAGAGTAATCAAGAACATGCCATCTGCACCCACAAATTCATAATAGCTGTGAGTTTACCTTTCCATACAGTAAAACATATTTTAAATTTATAATATACTTCTATGGTGCATACAGTTCTAAGATCTGTGGCCACCAAGTAATCCAAAATGGGTATAATCAAAAGGTCAGTACTTAACTGACCTCAAGAGAGTAAAGTTTCATTAAAGTGTGAAAGTAATGAAAATAATCACAAAATGAATAAGTATAAACAATAAAATATTAAAAAACTGCAAAGCACTGACTTATAGTAATAATAGCAACTAGGACAACAGATTAAAACCTTCAATATATAAATAATTGCTTCCATCAGTGGGGTAAAATGTTAATACCTTCATAAGTATGTGGGCATGTGAGATGTTGAAAATAAATATGCAGTGAAGTATAAAAGATGAAAATGCATGTCATTAAAAAAGCAAAATCATATTCGTAGTCAAATAAATTAAATTAAAAGCAATAGATACCATATTTACTTATCAAATTAGATAAGAAAAAGAATATTTGAGTTCTCAAGCTCATGTGACTGCAATGAGATGGATAAGTCATACATTGCTGACAGCACAAATTAGAAGGTTTTAATGAATATTAATAAAACAATATGAATCGGAATCCTTAAAAATCATCACACTCTTTGACTTAATAGTTCTACTTTAAATTTGTTCTAGGGAGGATATTAGCAGTGCTGAATAAATATACATGAATGCCCATTATAATTTTTTTGTATTAGCAAGAAACTAGAACCCAGATAAAAATCCAATATTTACAAAAGTAAGTATTTATAACATGGCCCTCTTTAATGATCTATTCTTGATTATCTAAGCTTGACCTGAAGTAGGATTGGGGAAAGGAAAAGTGAAAACAGGTGCCCACCTATTTAGGGGGAACTTTCCACAAGATATTAATTTGTTTATTTGCAAAATAAGTCTCCAAATCTGATGTAACAAACATACCTAAAGCAGTAGCACCACTTCAGAGAAAGTTTTTTTTCAAAGGGATCAAAGAATGAGGTTCTAGTTAAAGTGAGGTTTTTATCAAGTAGATTGGTCTTATACAAGTCATGTGTTGAAAAGTAACTCAGCTCAAAGTATTATTGCTTGAAAAGCAAACCAAGCAACTAAAATAAGGGCTTCTCAGGTGGTGCTAGTGGTAAAGAACCTGCCAGCCAGTACAAGAGACATTAGAGTTCAATCCTTGGCTCAGAAAGATCTCCTGGAGGAGGGCATGGCAACCCACTCCAGTACTCCAGAATCCCATGGACAGAGGAGTCTGGTGAGCTACAGTTCATGGGGTCACAAAGAGTCAGACATGGCTTAAGTGACTTAGCACAGCTAAAATAAAGAGAGAGTGACAGAGAGAACAGAGTATGTGGAGTGTGTGTGGGTGGGGGTGGGGGGGTGTGAGGAGAAGTGAACACCGGAAGTTAAATTATATCATAAATGCATTATTATTTTCGCATGTGTTACCTATCTGATGAAAAATGCTCAGTTGTGAGAGTTACCTGTACTGGGAGTGGAGTTGATTGAATGGGA
Source organism: Dama dama (assembly GCF_033118175.1). Taxonomy (NCBI): domain Eukaryota; kingdom Metazoa; phylum Chordata; class Mammalia; order Artiodactyla; family Cervidae; genus Dama; species Dama dama. Next base: position 37,658,407 of record NC_083684.1, read on the forward strand.
TAAAAGAGGACCGCTTCCATTTCTCCCTTTCCTGAGTCTAGAGAGAAGATGCTCTTTTAGCTTGAACCATGGGCATGGGAGAGGAATGATTTCCAATACACTGGTACTTAAAATTTTGCAAGAAAACTCTGCAAGTAGTCTGCAAGTAAATATAATGCAATTAATAAAGAATGTTTATTAATAATATGCAATGAAATGGGAAAGTCTCAATAGTGTCCTTTTTTAAATTCTTAATGTCGATTATTTATAGAAATGTTATGCCTACATTCATGGTTCTTCTCCAGTTTTTGTTTTGTTTTTGTTTTTTCTCATTTTAAAGTTCATGAAACTGATTCCTATCTTTAGCAATATTCCTTATTTTTTCTTTTAAAAGAGTATTTGTATTCTTCTTTTATATTTACTATACCCTGTTTTCCTATTTGAAATGTAGTATGTGTGCATGCTCAGTCATGTCCGCATCTTTGAGAACCCATGGACTATAGCCAATAAGACTCCTTTGTCCATGAGATTTTCCAGGCAAGAATACTGGAGTGGGTTGCCATTCCCTTCTCCAAGGGATCTTCCCTACCCAGGGACTGAACCTGAGTCTCCTGTGTCTCCTGCATTGGCAGGCAGATACTTTACCACTGAGCAAGCTGGGAAATTTAGTCTAGTGTTATGTAATTATTAACAATGAATTCAATGCTTATCATTAATTTTTAGTTTTATTTTCTTTCCTGGTTCACATATAAGGTTATATATTAGCCTCTAAATACCACAGTAGCTGTACTATACAACTTTAATATGCAATATTTTATTGTGATTCAAAAAAAGTCTTAATCTGCACTTCTATATTTTTTTTGTATTTCTCAAAATACACTTCTTAAAAGAAATTTTCATATTAAATTTTAATTCACTGCTCACTAAGATGACTTCTGCATCTTAGTATGCAGTCCATTTAAAATTTTTATATGTAAAGAAAATAAATATATTTATATTTTATTTGTTTCAGCATTCTATTATATTGAGATTCTTTTTTGTCATTTCAGTGCATGACTATTTAATAATGAATTTGTCTGCAGTGAAATTGATATGTCCATTTATCTTTGTAATTCTGGAATTTTCTTCTTTATTTTGATCCAAAGATATAAGAACATATAAGTTGACTATAAGTGATATTTTTTGCAAATTATTCCCTTTATGACAAATTGCATCTTTATTGCTGTCAATACTCTATAAATAGCAAAGACTATAATTAAAATAGCTATAAATATTTGGTATTTGCTTCACTTAAGTTTTCTTTTGATAAATCACTGATTTATTTGAACTTAATTCTGCCATTCTCTTGTCTTTTCTATTAAAACCTTTATTTTACTATTTTGTTCTTTTTACTGCAATTCTTTAGATTATTTCAATGATCTTTAATTCTCATCAGTTCATTTATTGCTTTTTCATGTATTTATAGATATTCTTGATATCAACCTGTATGCTTGACATAAAGCATGTAATTAGTCAATAACTCAACTCTCCTTTCAAAAACTCAAGATCCTTTAAACATTTTAACCCCTAATATCTCCTTATGATTTCTAATTAATTGTGCAATATTTTAGTTACTTCTTGTTTAAAAAGAATAAGAAATAACAATATATTAATTATAATTAAGAACTATAGTAATAATAACTGAATATTATTATTTTTATTACTATAATTACCATTTTGTCTTTCAGTTTGTTCTATTAATATTCTTCCATGAAAAAAATTGCATGGTGGTATAAGTTCTAAATAACTGTTACAGTTAAATTTGGGTTTTAATTTTTATGCACACTCATATCTATGCTTGTGTGTAGATTAATTTTTAGTCTTAACTTTTTTATTACTGTTCTCTTAATGAACATTATATTCCACATGGAAGTTAATTTGGAGAACTCTAATTTATATGATGGACCTCCATTTACACGACCTTGGTTATATTCATTTGTTTAGAAAGTGAGTTCATAGGTTTAGAACAACTTTTTTGTCTCTTTCAGTGTAAACGGTTCTCTAGAATTTTGGTACTTTATATGCCTGAGTGTAAACTATGTTCAAAATTAAATGAGAATAATATAGTTATTTTACAGGTTCAGAAATAGAACTTGAGTTTTAATTCAGTTCTACTTTCTATGCAGAGCTCTCTCTGGGAAACTTGTAGAGCTTTCTCTGGGAAGTACTTCTTTGAGTGCTTTTCCCCTCTTATTCACAAAAGGCATTAATGGACTTAAATATTATACATCCATTACTTTTAGATTTATGCATTATTAAATTTACTTTATATTTATGGGGTTGATTTCACATAGAAAGTTCAATAAAAGACATTTTCATTGTTTGCATTTCTTTCTTGGCCAGTATCATGATATTTCATAGCTATCATTGAGAATAGTTACAGTATAGAAGACAGATCTGTTGTTGAAAGAAAGAAAAAACAATTGACGCATTGTGTCAAATGTGCCGGATACAACCCTTATGCTTGCATTCATGTTGGTTGTGTATGCTGGCTCTCTTTCAAGGAATATTGTTTCTTCTTTGGGTCTGTAATTAGGGACTCTAAGCTTCCTTAAAGATAGTGTGGTATTTTCTGTAGAAGCCACTGATGCCCTGTGTTAGAGATGAGTCTCCTAAGAATACAAGTCACATTTGTTTTTGGTTAGCTCTGGCACTATTCCGTTCATAAATATGTTCTCAAGGAGTGTTAATACCTCATGAGTTTGGAAAACTTAGGCCTCACACCAGTATATGGTGCAAACTTAGGACTTTCAAATACTCATGGGGAAATTTTTTTCTAACATTTATTGTCAAAGAGACGTGGGCAGAAATGGTTTTCTTATCACTTATCTGGACCAATGGGTGGCATTTTATAGTCCTCTGTTCACAGAGGCTGCACCTTTCACAAGGGTCTTCTGTAGGGGTCTTCCCTCCATGGTTCTAACTCCTGAGTGCCCAAATATATTCTGTCCCTGCAGACAATGCTGAATTTCCAGACTCTAGTTTCCATGGCTTTAATCTGGACCTTTTTTCTCTCTCAACCTCATTGTTCCCTTCTCTACCTGTCTGCTTGTAGATTTATCACACTGGTTGGCGTTGATCTAGTTTTGCTGTGTTTGGAATAAGCAAGTTCACATCACATCCTCCTATTATAATATGATGTGGAACTCCCAGAAGAAAATTTGTACAATAAAACATTTTCAGGGGTTAAGAAAAGCAATTTGCAAAATGATATATACAGCCTATGTGTGTGTTTGTGGTGGGGGGCGGGGTGTCTGTGTGTGTCTTTTGGCAAGGCAGGAGCAGATATAAACACAGTCATACAAAAATTCCTGGGAGATATAATTATGTGGCATGCATCCTTCTACGCTCTATAATATCTATGATACATATGTTGCTTTTATGAGGAGAAAAAATAAACATGGAAGATATAGGAATGTGTTTTTTGCTATTTCAAGTTAAAATTGCAACAATGCTCTTAAAAGAAGAAATTTAATTTGTTCAGGTTATTCTTATTGGTACAGATTAGAAAGCAGAGGATTATGGTGTGAGAATTGAGAAAACATTAAATTCTATAACTTGGTGGGAGTACTCTAATTTTAAAAATTAGATGTGGGAAAGGTAAAACCACTCTCCTTCTGTCTGTTGTGTAGGAAGCAGTTAAAATCCAGGTGAGAGGGATGATGGAACAGGTCAGAAGGCCCCAGCACATTCTGAGGTGTTCCATGTGGAGGGAGTTTGAGTATGGCTAGAGCTGTATCTACTGAGGAAATGATTTCTTTATTTGGTTGAATTCATTGAATCCACATTCTGTGTCAAGCAACCTTCTAAGTATTATGGGTTTAGGTGTGAAAAACAAATAAGCAGGCAAAGGAAGCCCTGAGTAATGGAATTTATCTTCCACTGCGATTAGGGGAATGTCCATGGAAGCAAGTGGGGCGGGGGCTCCACATATAGGATGATGGGATCCTGGGATACTGCAAAGCAAGAGGTAGATGACGCTCTAGGACATGTACCTTTCTGGGGAAGCTGGCCCCACATTTGGCTCTGGAATGCAGAAGGGTCTAGCTCCTCATAAATACTAGGAATACTGAATAAAACTAAAGTGTAAAAGGCTCTGGTGCAGCAATGATTTACCTTTCTCTGATTCCTTATGACCCACCACAGATAGAATTGTCAGAAGCTGAATGATGGCATTAGGCCCTCTGCTGACCAGGGGAAGACACACCTAGCTCTGCTGTGTGGGCTTCTGCTGCATGTGGCAAAATAAACTGAAATTATCCCAATATTAAAGTCAATATTGCCAACAAAGTTTTGTATAGTTAAGGCTATGGTTTTATCCATTAGTCATGTATGGATGTGAGAGTTGGACCACAAAGAAGACTGAGCACCAAAAAACTGATGCTTTGAAACTGTGGTTCTAGAGAAGACTCTTGAGAGTCCCTTGGTCTGCAAGGAGAACAAGCCAGTCAATCCTAAAGGAAATCACCCCTGAATGTTCATTAGAAGGACTGATGCTGAAGCTGCAGCTCCAATACCTTGGCCACCTGATGCAAAGAGCCAACTCATTGGAAAGGACCCTGATGCTAGGAAAGATTGAAGGCAGGAGGTGAAGCGACAACAAAGGGTGAACTGGTTGGATGGCATCACTGACTCAATGGACATGACTTTGAACAAGCTCCTGGAGATGGTGAAGGACAGGGAAGCCTGGTGTGCTGCAGTCCACTGGATCACAAAGAGTCTGAGTGACTGAACAACAAAAGTGAATATGTGAACATTACAAGAAAACATTAAACAGGTACTACACTGCTGGGTGCAGAAACTAACCCATATCATCACAAAATGCCACATATATTAGAGCATCCATTTTTATCTAGACAGGAAGCTTTGTTATATGTAGTATTTTTTCTTTACTCACCCATGCAGTGAAAAATTGCATCCATAATGAAGATTTAAATGCTTAGTAGATTCTTATGAATCTGCAAAGAAAGTTTAAATAATGCTTCATTTTTAAAATTTGCAAAAGGGTATAATAATGTTCCCTTCATAGAAACATGATAAGGATTGGAATGAGAAAATGTAGGTTTAGTAATATTATAATAATTTTCAATATTCCTAAGGATATTATAATTTGTTAAAAAATATGTATGTCATTAAAATACAACTAGTATGTTAACTCTTCACTATATCACAATATACTATATATAATTTGTCAAAATGACTTTCACAAGGAAATATCCAGAAGACTTAAACTCAATTTGCATCATACCACAAATGTGTCTCTTGTGTACTTATATTATAAATCATTTGTGGCACATCCTTGCATTCAAAACCAAGGCAAAGAATACAAATCTACCTTCTTCAGCCCATTACTTCAATGATTTGTAATGTGATGTAGTGATTTTTGTTATCAGATCCAACCAGATTTTAGTAAGACATATTATTCACATTCCAGCCAGATTTTCAACTTTTCAATAAATACAAAAATTTATATGGTCTATTTCAACACTCTAAATGGATTAAAAAATCATTCCTATAAATAGTGTTACTGAAGTATATTTGAAAGTCCCTTTTATCAATAATGTAGTCTAACTTACCATGAATTAAAGCTAGGCTCCTTTAATAAAAATGCAAGTACCATGGACAATTACTCTAGCAATGATCCCAGCAAGAAAGATATTTAATTATGTTAACAGAGTATGTTCATTTTCCCTTGTTCCTCTTTTTTATAATGGCATCACCATTTTGTTCATGAAAGTCATTCGTTTCCTCTCACTCTGCCTTGGAAATCATTACTAACTCCTATAGATCAGCTTGGTGGGATCCACTCAGCTATTCTTATGCTCTGATTTCTCTTTCATAGCCTAGTGAACTGACCTTTATTGAATCTTAATTTTAGCTAAAACTTTTAATACTTTCCATGTCTCAAAAAAAAAAAAAGAAAAAAGAATTCAATAAGTGAGCAAGTCAGAGCAGCAGTTTTTATTGCAGTTTTCTACTTTTCAAAGCAACCAAAGAAAATAAACCGCCATCTGGGAGCTATATGATGCTCATTCTGAGTCTGAATATTCTAACTTGAAAATGTCAATCCCTTTGTCCACTCAGTGTCTTCTGTCAGGGTCATGAGTGATCAGCATGTGTCAGTGAGGAAGTGTGATGCTAAATAGTGTGGCACTTTTTTCTTTCTTTTATCAAGATATTATCCTATATATACAAAGCCATGTGCTCATTTATTTACTTACATGTTGTAATCATGGTTGTTTTCAAACATCATATAAATGCGTGAAAGCCAGAGGTTCTATCCATGGTGAACACACCACTTTCTTTTTTTTTTTTTTCCTGGGTTTCTACCCCACCATAGCTTCAGAAGGAATAAAAATTTCCAGGGTAAGTGATACAGCAGAGGAGTTTCTGAGGCACATTTGCATTCTTACCCTCAATTTAGTTTTGCTTAAATACCAAACCATTCTTCTATAAATGAACTCTGCCAGCAAGTGAATGAGGCAGGTGCAAGTGAGAACACTCACACCTCCTCCCAAGCACATGCGCAGACTAGATGGATCTCAAGACAGAGAATCCTGAAAGGCTTGGTTGAACATTTCATTTATAGTGAGGTTTAAATTCCTACTGTGGGCCTGCAAACCAAGAAAACAGATAGCTGATATGTAATAAAGCTAAGATTACCTCTAAGAAAACTATTTCTTGGTCTGATATTTGACCTGCTGACACTGACAAAGTCCAGGAGGAGAAACGATTATGGGTGCATCTTCTTTCTTTGTTGTTGTTCAGTTGCTCAATCGCGTCCAATTCTTTAGGACGCCGTGGACTGCAGACAGGACACCACGCTTCCCTGGCCTTCACCATCTTCTGACCACAACGCCGAATACTAACCACTATATGACCACAGTGAGCTATGGGGACCTCTCTTCTTTCTAACCAAAGCATTAGTGTTTAAATCCTCAGGAAGAAATGACTGTTTGGCTGTTTTTTTGTTTGTTTGTTTTGTTTTTTCAGTATTTCCACACGCTTGTTTTGTCACAGGGATTATTTTGACAAAAATAATGTACCATGATCAAATCATGAAGAAATGTTCTTTAACATATCTTTTTTCTTGGAGATTAACTGCATGCATTATCACATTAAATATTGAAAGAAGCCCAGTGTCACACCTATCTCCTTAACTGTGTTTAAGAGGCATTTCCTTAACTTCATTATCCATTGAATACTATTTTCCAGGAAAATCTACTGACATTCTATGAAATGTATTCTAGTGTTTGTGTTTCAATAACAAAATTAAGGACATGGTCTAGTGGCATGTAAGGAAGCACCCAGCTCTAAATTTCAGGACCTCCACTCTCTGCGAAGTTATATTCCTCTACCCCTTTCCACTGCTAACTAGTTTCAGTATTTATCATTCCAAGGCAGAAACTCTTCTACTTAAGACCCCTAATCCCTTCTGCTTTAATGCATAGCCATTCCTCTTTTCTAGTTCCTTCTTACCTCCTTTCCTAGCCACTCCTGAGGCAGGACCCTCACCAGAAATAACACTTCACTTAGAAAATCACTTATGTCGCCTGTCAGAGTTCTCTAAGAATTAGTTCTTTGATTGCCCCATCTTGGTATCCTAATTTCTTATTATAAATACAGAGCCTATGGATTTGAATATTGCAATTAAAAGGACTGACAGTTGAAATAATAAGGTTATGATTAAACAAGTCAAGAAAATGGTCTGAGTCCTAAATAATCTTCCCAAATCATAATTGTTTCAGACTATACATTTTTATTCATTTTTATTTTTCCCTCAACCTCTGACCCCACCCACATGGTGGTCCCGCTTTACTGAATTTCCATTCATGCCTCCCAGCATTACAAGTCACTAAGAAAAAATTCATCCCTCAGCAACACTGTTGTTCATAAAGCTCAGGTTGTAGCCCATAAACAGGACAGTGTGAAGTGGATTCTGAAATACAGTAAGGAAACTTGGACCTATGCTGCTGCTCACTAAATAGTCCCAAGGTTTCTAAGCTTCTTGAAGTTCAGTAGTTGAGTATGACTAATTCTGGCCCTTCCTTGTGATTAAAACTGATGCGGGCCATTTGGGAGCCAGGACAGCAACACACTATGCACAAATCTCCCATATCTCACCTGCAATGGGGGACTGACTTTTAGGTAGCAGGAAAAAGTAGTTTCCAGTGACCATTTCTAAAGGCACCATCAGCTATTCTCAGCAGACCCACTGTAGATCCATAAAGCCCTATGTTAAGGAATTCTCAAGATCGTAATGAAGATTCCTCACCTTGAGGGCCCCTCCTGGCCACTAAAATCAGCACTTCACTACCTAGATTGGCTCCAATGAGGGAAGCAACACCCTATGTCTCTTAAAGAATTTAGTCATAGCAAGTCTTATTTCAGGCATTTTTTTCCCATGCAACAGAAGATACAAGTAAGTAGAAACAGAATCTTAAAATACATGTTCTGATTTCTCAATAGGAAAAGTTTGTTCAAGTAACTGCTAATTCCCTTATGATTTGACTTACTATAGACTTCTTCTACTATATTTTCCCCCCAAAAGATAGAAAAGGCCAGAAATACATGTTTTTATCTATGTTTTAGTTAATAATTATATAAAAATAAATTATTATAGTATCCCCACTTCCACTATTAAATATTTTAAGTAAATTTGTTCTATATGGAAACTATAAAAATTTAAAAATAATACAGAACGTATTATCTAAAGGCTTTCCATGCCACTACCATGACTCAGCTCTTAAGGGGAAAAAAATACCTTGCCCCCTATTTTGACAAGAGCAAGCAGAGTGTAGATGAACACAAGGAGGGGAGGGGAAAGACATATAAATAACAATCTTTCAAACTTCTATTCACGAATATTGTTTTTTGTCATCGCAATTGCACAATGAAATATGAAAGTTCAATTTCCTCTTCATTTCCTTTTAATAAAACTTCTGTTCATTTCATTTCTGAGAGAAGATTGAATCTAAATTACTTTGACTTCTCTTGGCCTAACTTTGGCAAATGCTACCAGACATGAAAACGGAGGCCTTTTTGAGCATCACCCATAGAAATAAAGAGGCACAGCCTCCATCTCTGTGTAGCACTCTGGATCTTCCTTTCCTGCATTAGCAGTGAGTGCCAAATGCACATTATGTTGAAATCCTTGCTCCTTCTCTTAACCAGGCCGTTTCCAGAAAGAGAAAATCTATAGAGGGAACCCTCTTGGGTTTTTTGCATCCATCCCACAGCAAACTTATTTCCTAATGGTAGGAGAAAATAGGGTCCTTTTTGGTGAGGTAGCATTTGAATTCCTATGTAATATCAAAAATGCTTTTCACAAATATTCATGTTATAGGTTGAGTTTTGTCCTACAAAATTCATATGTTGAAATCCCTACCCTAGTACCTCAGAACAGGACTTTATTTAGAAATAGCATTGTTGCAAACATAATTAGTTAAGGTGATTTCATACAGGGGTAGGATGAGCCCCTAGTCCAATATGATTGGTGTCCTTTATAAAAGCAGAAATTTGAAGACAGCAACATATACACTAGGAAAGTATTATGTGAAAATTGGATTTATGCTATAGTAAGTTAAGGAACTACCAGACACTAGGGAATAATCTTTGAACACATCCTTCCTTGTATGCACAGAGGGAACAAGGTTCCACCAACGCCTTGATGTCAGATCTCTAGTCTCTAGAACAGTGAGACGAAAAAGATGTCTTTTGTCTAAATCACTCAGTTTGTGACACTTAGTTACAGTAGTTCTAGCAATCTAAGACAACTCAGAATACCACAAGCACCTCATCAACTTCCCATGGTCCCTTATTGCCTAAGAAAAACAAGCAACCAAAAAACAAGTTCTTTGGCATGAAAAAACTCTTGTTACCTAACATTTATGTACTTTTTCAGCCTAACTCTTCTTCCACATGGTTTGACCTTTAAAATAGCAACCCTATTCTCCTAAAAGTGTCTCCTTCTTCTACCTTAAGGCTTTGAATATGGAATTACCACTAAAATGGTGGATAATATATGATCTAAGTTTCATAATATTTTACTATGTTCCAAGAATGGTGTATAAGAGGGGTGAACTAATGATATGCTATGTTCTCATAATTAATTAAGGACAATAATAAAAACATGAAGATATATTCAGTAAAAAATATTATAGTGAATGGTCTAGAAGTCTCAATAAGAACAAAGAACTTTTGGATGCAGGGTAATAGAACAGGGAGATAGAAAGATGATTAGAGGAGAGTGCTGTACTTCAAATCAAGATTTTCAAATGATGCAGTTATTAGTGATGTCTCAGATACGACCATTAGAATGTGTTACTGAGGTGGGGAATAGAAGGCTAATATATGAATGAGTTCAGGGACTAATGAGATCAGGGTGTTGAATATATAGTTTATTTGGATGTTAAATTTTTTAAGAATAATATGTAACAATGGTGAATAGTATATTATAATTTATGGCTAAAATCTTTAATCAATGAGAAGTGACCAGAAATCTAATGAAGAGGCAGTGAGTAGAATGATTTGATCTTATGTGTTTCAAAGGAACTCAGTTTATAGGATAGGAAGGAAAGCAAATGATCTAGATTAGCAAAAAAAAATGCATGGAGTCCCATAAAGGCCACATGGGGATCATGGGGTGGAAGAAAAATGCAATAGGTTCAGACTCTCCAAATATCACATATTAGTAGAAACAGAATGAGATTACAAAACCAACATTGACAGATGAGATTTACAACAAAGTTCAGTTCAGTTCAGTCACTCAGTCATGTCCAACTCTTTGTGACCCCATGAACTGCAGCACATTAGGCCTCCCTGTCCACCAACTCTCGGAGTCTACCCAAACTCATGTCCATTGAGTCAGTGATGCCATCCAACCATCTCATCCTCTGTTGTCCTCTTCTCCTCCTGCCCTCAATCTTTCCCAGCATCAGGGTCTTTTCAAATGAGTCAGCTTTTTGCATCAGGTGGCCAAAGTAAGCTCCAAAACTCTAATACTTTACAACAAAAGTAGGTGACAAAGTATGACGCAAACACTACAATTCAGGAGTGAGGAAGACCACTAACAGCATGCCATTTGGTTGGGGAGGAGGAAAGGGGAACCCAGAGGCAACAATGACCAAAAATAGCCAATAAATGTTCACTGGAGAACAGCACATGAAAATGGGAGGCACTTTGATTTTTCTAATAGTAGGAGATTCACCTAGGAAAGTTTAAAGGGGCCACAGGGGTGAGAGCAATCTATCCACTCTGAGCTTCCAAACCTGACCTTCTAGACTCCTTGCTTAGAACCATACATTCATTTTTTTTTAATTCAATCTGCTCTATTCAATCCACACTGCAACTTCTCATACATTGTCAGCTCTTTGACCTTGTAAAAGCCCACTCCAAACCTTGGAACTCAATCTTCTTGTTCTATGTTTTTGTTTTGTTTTGAAGTCCCTTCCAAGATCTATTTTAACTTCAACATTTTCTGTGATAAGATTGATTTCGAAAAGAAAGTTTGGGACACTGGGGAATGGAATTTAAGCAATGCCTCCACGTTTAATTACATTTCACTAACTAAAAGGAAAGCAGACCAAAGCCTATGAACACTAAGGAAAGAACAAATCGCTATCAAGGGTGCATATCAGATGGGAATCAATTCAGAGCTTACTGCTGGTGTCAACATTATCAATAAGATTTATCCTTAGGGACAGGAGGAAAGCTGATCCACAGTAAGAATAACCAGGGTGAAAATAGCCCCAAAATGTCATGCATTTTGATTTCTAGAAAAGCTTTTAGCAAATAAGATCTTCCCGTGGATGGCGGGGATCTTTTAAAGCCAAGCTTAATGGCTGTCCTTGTAGTTATAAACATACATATGTCTGTCTATCTATCTATTTAACTATCTATTAGCTGCCCAGTATGGTGGGAAGGGCACAGACTATGATATAATACAGACTTGGATTTAGAAACTGATTCTAACGCTTCCTGGCTCTGAGCAAGTTATTATCACAAGTCACAATTTCCTTATAATAGCACCAATAACACATATGGATTGCCATGAAAATAAAATTAGAGAATACGGTAGAATGCTTTCCCATGTTTCAGCAATTCATAAATACTAGTATTAGTAATGTTATTAGATAAGCTGTTGTAGTATATGTATTTGTTACAATGACAGTGTTTTACAAATCATATTTTATCCTCATGTTCTGACTTGCATGAGAGTCTTCATGGAGAAGATGGGATAAAAGAAAAATTAAGATAAAAAATATTTCAGGAAACTCAAGAGGGAGGCCCTGTAGCTTCAGTCCTTGACCCACCATCAGTGGTTTCAAGACTTGGTGCCTGCCTCAGACATTTGCTGTAATTAGTACTGAAAGTATCCCTGCGGGCTTGAAAGGAGGCTTCTTCCCCTGAATCCACATTTCCTGTGTGGCTGGCTTCCACGAGTTTAGGCTGCTGGCCAAAGGAGGCAGATCTGTAGGGGCACTGGCTTTTCTCAGGACTAAGTGAACAGATGAAAAGAAGAGAGGAAGGGAGTGTCAAAGGATTTCCTAATGAGGTCTCTGCTTGTTCTGAGCCCTCTGGGCTGAGGAATTAGTGTGCAGATCATTTGCTAATGAGCATGACCACAGCCATAGAAGAACCTTTAAGTGTCCTAAGAATGTGTCGAAATTCTGCTGACTGCCTTCCTAAACTGGATGTGCTGAGAAACAAGATGATCCATTTCAAAATGCAAGTCCAGAGAAAAGCAGTGGTAATAAGCACAAATTCTAGTAGACATGTATTATTAATAAACACTGTGGGATTACACCCTTACTGTATGCCAGTGGGCTTTAGGGAGGTAGCTCTTACTCAAAATCCGTGATGGGCAGCAATCCAACTCAAGTCTAATTGCCTCTTTCTTTGCCCAACCCCCAGCAGTCTAAAACTGGACAGGAGCTTTTTCCTCAATTCCTGGGAGCTCAGTGAACACTTTCTGGTGCTGAGGACTCATATCGCTCCTTTCATCCATCTTCCTCTCATTTGTTTTTCATGTCTTCCTTCTTTGGAATTGCACATAACCCTGGTGGCTCAGAAGATAAAGAATCCACTTGCAATATAGGAGACCCAAGTCTAATCCCTGGGTTATGAAGATCCCCTGGAGAAGGGAATGGCAATCCTCTCCAATATTCTTGCCTGGAAAATTCCGTGGACAGAGGAGCCTGGAGGGCTACAGTCCATAGAGTCACAGAGTTGGACATGACTGAACGACTAACACACATAGGCAATAAACACATAGTGTAGGTATGACATTCTTACTTTTAGAAAGCGTATGACTAGGAGCAGTAAAAACTACTGAGTATATCTTTAAAAGCTTGTCTTAGTATTGACTAATTTCTTACTATAGTTAGATATCTCGGCATCTTATTTCTAATTACTTTTTTATTAAACACATGCACACCCGCTCTCACACTTTGACATTTTCTGCTCAACCTCTTTGAGAAAATGGAAGACATTTTTCATGTTTCCCCAAGTGCTTACAAGTTTATCAGCAGACCATGCACATTCAGTCATGCTCCCCTAATGGACTGCTGCTGTCAATTTAGTTCTCATAAAAACACGAGTGAGACAACATAGACATAGAGAGTGGTGCTTCCTGAGTGCAGGTCTGTGATATCCCAGGGTGTCTCCAATTATTTCCAGGAGGGGGTGGAGGGTGTCATGAAATTCTCTGACAAGACTAATTTTAATCCACTTCAATTTGCAAAATTGCAGGCCATGCTGCACTTTGATTAAGAAGGACATTTCAGAAAATCAAGTGAGTCACAGTGGGGTATTGCAAATAGGAAAACAAACAAACAAAAATCTTCCATATAGCAATTCATAACAAATTGCATTTTTTCTTCTTTTGTCCATATAGCTAGTGGCAACTCCTATTGTGATCCCAATATTTGGATAGATGCTAAGGTTCTAAGGAGAAGAAAATAGGGAGTCTAATATGTATTGAGAATTTACAACGTGCAGATCATTGTAGAAGAAGTTTTTGCATATTACATTTCACATCATGCCTACAACATCCTTTGGAGGTAGAACCAATAACAACTATTTTGTAAGGAAACTGAAGGCTTAGAGACACTGAATAATTAGCTCAAGGTCCAAAACTGATAAAGCATAGAACTGCAAGCTGAATTCTAAGTACAAAGCTCACATTTTTCTTATTAATATATTTTCATAATTAGGGCTTGAGAGTACACAAAGAGGGTAGGTCTGGCTGAAAAACAACCTGAGAACTCAAGGATAATTAATTTTATGTAGATAATATAGGAGTGCCAAGTTTTATGGTAAAGAAAATTAGGTGAGACATCAGTGTAGGCTAGGGAAAGTAAAGTGTTTTATGAATCATCATAATTAAGACCCTAAAGAATGAGTGAAATTGAAAGGTACTGAGAAGAACAGAAATAGGGATTTTAAGTAAAGGAAAAAGTAGTAGAGTTTAGCTGGATGCAAGAAGGATCACCACGGTCACAAGAAGATATGATGGCCCAAAGTGGACAATTTGGGTAGAGCAGTAGTGGGAAAACCATTTGCTTAAGTAGTGTATGGCCAGATTCTGTAAGAAGTGTTCCACTCTGGGAGACAGTTGTTCCTCGCCTTATCTAGTTTTTTGTTTTTTGTTTTTTTTTAAAGAATATACTATCCTACTCTGGGTTAAGCACAGGAGGAGGCCAGGCAAGAGCTCTGCAGTAGTTGAAAGTTAATTCTCTAGGGACTAGTTCTAGCACCAACACATACTAACAAGTTACTGAGCCCCACTTAATCCAGAATGTCCTCGAAACTTGAAAAGAAACCATAACAATACCTGTATGATTGTTAAAATTGACAGATCTCCAGATATTTGACTTCAACTATTTGACAACTCCACTTCAGATGTCTAATTAAACAATTCAAATCTTTTATGTCTGAACAGAGCTCTTGATTTTACCAGTTCACAAAACAATGTGAGACATAAAATAAAACTTGATTTGTCATTGTTGTTATATGCTTTGCACTGCTATCTTGGCCATGTATCTTTGATTTCTTCTTCCAATCTTGACTACTACTACTTTGACCAATCAGTTCTCCAAACCATAGCCGAAGTGCTCTTTTAAAAAAAGCTTTGTTAACCATCTAAGTCTTCAGTGTTTTTCCATCAGTCTTAGAATGGAATCTAAATCTTGTTTTCTTGGCCTCAAGACCTTAAATGGTTTTCTCTCAATCTTCAATGCCATTTCTTCAAAATAATTTGTCAGCCAACTTCTTTTTTCTCTCCAAGTTTCAGCCATGGTGGCCTTCTTTCTGATTCTCAGCCTTGCCAAAATCATTCCTGTCATTTCATAGTCTCTGTACCAGTTGTTCTCCCTACCTAAAATGTTCATCTATATGTTTGCTACAGTTTTTGCCTAGAATGTTCTTCTCACTGATCTTTGCATGTTTGTAACTCTCTTACCATCCAAGTATTAACTCAAGCATCACTTCTTCAGAAAAAGCCTTACTAGCACTCATTCTACAGGTAATGCCCAGTTGTAGCCTATCAAATCATCACCTTCTACGTACCACAGGTTACTTACCATTAAGATTTTTCTTAGATATTTCTCAGATCATTTTTTATGTTTCTTTTCTCTCTGACCCTGCTAGCAAGAAGCTGCAAGAGAGCCCAGAGACTTTCTCTCCTTGTTCACTGTTTTACACCTGCACATGGCAGTGTATTTGGCACTTAGAATGGCTACATAGATATTTACTGTATTAAAAAAGTGGTCAACCAATGTTTGGCAGGGTGTGATGTGAAGAAAGTCATTTTTGTGCGAAGGTGGAAATGATATGCAGGCTTATTTGGTAAGGAATGACTTGAATTTGTGTGGCTATACCAGGAAGAGGGAATGAGGGAATCAGTACAGCTTGGGCAATAGAAGTGAAACATAAAGAGAGAAACTAAACAGGAATATCATAGAGAAATTTGAAAACATTTGATGACTGGATGCTGTGAAAGGTTTAAAATATATAAAGCTTTCTGCTTCCTAACCTAAAAGATCATGTAAATATGGAAACTGTGAGGTGAGGAGAGTCCTTTGACAGGATTATGAAAAGTGTTGCTCTTAGAAAGGATGTGGTACATTCAAAGAAAGATATCCAGTAGGCATTTTATTGACCTAACATGTTAGCGAGACTATGAAACTTCAGATACTGATTTTGGAAAATGAGGTAGATAGAACTATCATTGATAAATATTCACTGCCTTTTCATAATTCTGTGTATGGAATGGACTTTTCTGCCCCTTAATTTTGAACCTACTCATGTGACTTTTAAAGACAATATTACGTAGTAGACAAGGGGTTTTAGAATGTGCTTGAAGGTTAGGACTTTGCCTCCTATTTCTGCTGTGAGAATCTTAATAGCTGCTGTTATGAAGGAGGATGACAGATGCATGAGAAAAAATTGGATTCAGTCTGTATCCTGAAGCCAAGCCCAGATAAGTGTAGCCTAGGCCAACTGAACTCCACCCAGTGTGAAGTCCTGAGAACAAAAATGAGTAATAATTATTATTTTAAGAAACTGAGTTTTGCAGTGGTTTCTGACAATTTCTGACTGATAAAGAATTTTCATTAAAGTCAAGGAGTTGAAACTATTTAAAAAATTGAACTTGCTGAATGAATGAATATAGAAAATTGTGAGTAGATAAGTAATAACTTGTTATCCAATGTAACTCTTTCTCTCTCTAATAACATTATTCCACTTCATTTACTGATTCACATATTAATTCATTCAGATATTAGGAAATACATATTGAGTAATATAGTCATTTATATGCCAGAATTATAGCAGAAAACAAGACAAAATGTATATTACAACTTTAATATCCAAAGTTTCTAAGGAACTTCTATGAAAATTATTCCAAAATGTATAACTATCTCCTCAGACTGCCTTCCATACTCCAAATATATATTTCAAGATGTCAGCATGACCTCTTGAATGTCCCCAAGGTACCTTAAACTCAGCATATCCAAATACTAGTTTATTAACTTTCTCACCTTTCAACCAACAATCTTCTCCTCTTCATGTCTTTCCCATCTGTAAATCTGTCATCAGTATATTCAAGCCAGGAAATCTGGTATACTTTCTTCCTTCTTCTCCTCTTACATTCCCCAATCGATGTTCTCCCACCATCACATCTTTCTCCTAACTGTCTTGCCTGGAAACATTTTCTACTCTATCACACATTGTCACTACTCTGAGGAAAGTCTTTTATTCCATTACAGTTGTCTTTCTTTTGTTGAGAAATAATTAATAGGAAAAAACATGTAAAGAGCTTATACAGTTTCCACTACAAACATATCATTAGTTTGGCTAAAAATGTCACATTCATTTGCTGAAGGCCAGCAGAAATGTCATCTCTATGTTGAGAATGAATCTAGCAAGACATTTGAGATGGTGAGTACCTGGGCCTAAGGAAGAGCTTCCCTGGTAGCTCAGTAGGTAAAGAATCCACCTGCAATGCAGGAAACCCCGGTTTGATTTCTGGGTTGAGAAGACCCCTGGAGAAGGGATAGGCTACCCACTCCAGTATTCTTGCCTGGAGAACCCCTTGGACAGAGGAGCCTGGAGGGCTGCAGTCCATGGTGTCGCCAAGAGTCAGACAAGATTGAGTACTAAGCGCAACACAGCGCAGGCCTACAGAAAAGTAGAAATGCTTCTCCCAGTAGTTTATCCTGTGAGCCAGAAAAAGAGGATGGGACGGAGAGGCAGAGAGGCAACAAAATATTTGCAGACTTTAATTTCTCATTTCAAACTTTAATGAATAACTCAGAATTTAAAACATTAAATTTATTTGTTCTTAATTCCAACCAAATATTTTAAAAAGAGTCACCTGACAAACTCATTTATTTGAAAAGGGAAACACCAGGCCTTCAGAACCTCAATTTCTCTTCTTAAAATAAATGAGTTTTGGCTTTGTTTGTGCTTCATCTTGGCTGGAAATTTACATTACCCAATCAGGAGTTAACAAGCCCCACAGGGGAAATCAAGTGTCGCATTAAAAATTCCACAGGAAATCCACCAATAAATCAGGGCAGGCGAGGTTGTATATATGGAGATTTCTAGCCTTTCTCGAGTCTATTAAAAGCCTTTAAATCCTGTTTTAGACAAAACATAAAGGAGAGTTGGGAGTTCCAGCATTCCTGAGAGGCCCTTCAATTTCTACATACTAATATTTAATCACTGAAAATGTCTATATATCCAAAATTAAGTCATTTAGTCTTGGTATATATAACACATTAATTTTACATAAACTCTTATTCTGACATGAGTGGTTTACATAAGAGGGAAATAAAATCCTCTGGAGCTGAGTACAGAACATTCCTCCTTACTCATCCTTAACCAAAAGAGACTTGTGATGATGGTTTAAAATGGCATTTGGAAAGAAACTCTTGATGGCATCTTTCCCATCTCTCTGCCAACATACCTACAAAGAAACCAACAGAGGTGAGAAATCACATCTCTGAAAACTGGGCATGGCTGTCAATTTTACTGCCTTAATTTGAGAGAAATTTCTGTTCTTGAGGTGAATTCATCTCAACTCTGAAGGCAAGAAAAACCGTGGAAAACCATAAGGGCTAGAGTATGCTTGTTTTGCCAGAAAGTAAGTAAGACAACCCCTATTTACTCCTCCTACTCTTTGGTCCTTATTTTGCAAGTTCATATACTGTAATGTATTGATATTGGACCAGTTGTAACCCACCTCAACCCCACCACTGAATGCCAGTTGGTCATCATCTGATTCTGGGTGTATGATTTCCCAAATGCTGCTACTTTTAATCTCCTTCCCCAACAGAAATTTTCCTTTTTAACATCCTAATGTGAAACTCCAAGAAGACAAGTGGGCAGGAAGTAAAAATGGCAGTCAGCTGCAGTCCTGGAGATAGAAACAAGTCTTAATAAGTGATAGCTGTGTCAGGGTCTTGGTGAAAAGAGCTCTTACTGCAGGTTATCCAGCTGCATTTTCCATGCCCACCCACCAGTCAGAACTTTGGAGAACCAGGTACTGGAGATCGGAAACAATCACCTCTGTACAGCAAAGTTGAATACTGGGCAACAGGTAGAGTCTCATGGACTTGGAAAGAGAGGCTGACCAACACCAAAGTGAACAGTGAGGTCAAAGTAAATACACATGCTGTTTATTGTTAAGGATCAAAAACAAAAGCAAAAGGAACAAACATAAAATGTTCTGGGGCATCTTCGCAGATATGCAAGAATGAAGAAAACAGAACCGTATCCTGAAAAGCCAATGTGAGGATGAACAGGGCTTCCCTTTATAAAATAACTTAATTGGAGCAAATAGAATATATCTATCATGTGTACATTTATAGTTAGAAGAGCAATGGGTAGTGATAGACAACCTCACTCAGATGATTTTAAAATATGATAATTCTTAAGCCGTTGACCATTTTTGCAAATGACTTAGAGCATATTAAGGCATCCTGTTTTTTCACAAGGAATAGAAAATGAGACTATCTTAATTCTACCTAGTAAGGAAAGGTATTTGCACTGAGACTTAGAAGATCAGGCTTCCCCAGTGGCTCAGATGGTAAAGAATCTGCCTGTAATGCAGGAGACTTGGGTTCGAACCCTGGGTTGGGAAAATCTCCTGGAGAAGGAAATGGCAATCCACTTCAGTATCCTGTTTATTGTCTATGGGAGAATCCCCATAGACAGAGGAGCCTGGTGGGCTACTGTCCATGGGTTCGCAAAGAGTCAGACACAACTGAGCGACTTTCACTTCACTTAGAAGGTCAGAACAAATGTGACCTCACTTCGTTTCCTAAAATTCTGAAGTTACTGCACAGTTGTGTGATTCCCAGTCTTCTACTATCTTTCCATTAACAATGGTACTTTAATTTTCATCTTCAAAGTTGTCAAATTGGAAACTAAACCACATAGATTTGACTTGGCTTTACATAAGTAAATCCCTCATTTTGGGCTGAGGGATTAACTTCTCTCAGTCTCCATATCCATCATCACTTTTAAAAGAAAGTTATGAGAATTAATTTGTAGTTTTAAACTGTAAACTATGGAATTGAGGGGCTTCTAGAGCTGGATTTGAGAGACAGATAATTGGGCAAGTCTCCAATCTCCATTCATGCTTGAAGTATGGCAGTTTGATATTTATCTGTTTTACGTTGTTGGTCTTCTGCATGAGAATGAGTCTTGAACTAGTCTGAGTTCTCTAGAGAAAGAGAAACAAGAGGAGATATACATGAAGAGATTTATTACGAGAAATCAAATCACATAATTATGGAGGCCTATAAGTCCCACAATCCGCTGTTTACAAACTGGAGACTCAGGAAAGCCAGTGTTGTGATTCAGTCCAGCTCTGAAGGCCTGAACCAGGAGCACCATGGGAAGGAAGGATGGATGTCCCAACTCAAGCAATTCAGCAGGAAAAAAATAAACACTTGGTTCCTCCAACTTTTTTTTTTCTTTCCATTCAGTCCCTCAAGAGATTAGACGATGCCACCCACATTTGGATAGTTATTAAATCCATAATTTCAAATTCTAATCTCATTCACAACAAAATGACCACACCATTAACTATTTTCAATATTAAAATATATCACTTCTAAGTCAACTCTTAGAGTTTGATTCCTTTCAGTATATTCTCCATATTTACAATAAAAGATAGGCATAGTTTTTTTCTTACATACTTAGCCTACAGTTTCAAAGATGCAATCCAGATCAAATTCCTAATAATAGTGCCTTGATGATGATAATTTAATTCTTGATCGTTTTTCCTAATTTCAGAATTTCAAGTGTACTAAATGAGTGAGCTGAAAATGAAGGATACTGATTACACTTTTTCTGTATTCATTTGTTTCTCATGCTAGTTATGCAGGAAGTGTTCCTTGCCTTAGACTTGACAGAATAAAATGTGGGAAATCCACTTCAAGTCCTCTGACTTACAAAAATATTTTAATAAGACGATTAATGGGAAAAATCAACTGTTGAACAATTTTCTCATCTAGTGTTTTATTCAAACCAATGGAATTCAAGGACTTTAGGCTTTTCTATTCTTATCATAAATTTTACTTTAATGTCTGGATATAGCTGATTAGGAAATGTAGAGTGCAGTTCAAAAGAAATACAGCAGCAGCGAGGGTCTATCAAAAGATCTCCTTGAGATGTATTACCTAAAGCTCTATCTAGACCACTCATAAATTTCTGGAGGGAAATTGATTTTGTTTTCTCTTCCCTGCAGCAGTAAATAACTTTATAGCTTGGAAACAATTCCCATACAAACTCTTCAGTATATGTTTGAAAGGAATATATTTTGCCTCTCACTGAGATATGATATCATTCACACAATTGTAATACTATATCTTCAATTAAAATAAAAGCCCCTCTAAACCGTTTGGAATGGCAAATACATTATAATGGAACGTTATATTGAGAGGTACAATATAACTAAAATAGAAAGCAAATAAGAGAATAGACAATACCATGTGATCAAATTGCATCCACTCATCCATCCGATATTTATTATTATCACATCTAACCTGTGTCTAGCCTTGTGCTGACTGATGAAAGCACAAAGATTAATTCTACGTGATTCCTCAAGAAAATGATGAGATTGTGAGTGGTCAGAAATATCAACATCCACCCACAAAATAACATATGATACATAAGTGATGCATAGAAATATACATATGTTGAAGTATGATGACTAGGGAAGTCTGAGCTGGCAAGCAGACTGCATAAATTTGCTAAAACAAGAAGCAAAACAGTATAGAATACAAGAAATTTAAGAATATAAGGAAGTAAGCTCTGACTTAAGACAGATCCACATTATAAAATCCCATTTTGGTCACTTGTCAGTTGTGTGACATTGGGCAGATTCTTAACATTTCACAATATTAGACATGATGTGTACAATGTTAAAATGGAGAAAAATTTCCACTCAAAAATTTTGTCAGGATAAATAGATACAGGAATAATTGTGAATATTGTCAGGATGTAGGGAATGTATGAGAGACATTATTTATTCTTCTTTTATCTTCTTAATAAATTTACCAGTTGAAGAGGAAGCATGACTGAGTGTAAATGCATCAACATGTGAATTAAAGGAGGTAGCAGGATCAAGGATCACTAGGATGTTCCCTGTACTCAATGAATATGCTTTCTAGGTGCCAATAGCCAACTTGGGCAGTAGGATACAGATCAGAAAAGGAATCTAGGGCTGAATTTATGGGACCTTGTATGCCATGTTGAGCTTGTATATTAAGTTCATTAATTACTTTAAATATAGTCATAAGATGGCATATATATCATGACAAAGATTCAACATTACTTCTCTGTACCAAAGATTTTCTAATATCAGCAATAAAATAAATATTCTTTGTATCAGAATATATATCAAATTATTTTCAACTAAGTTAAATTAAATTAAATTATTGGGCTTTCTTGATTAAATTATTAAATGGAAAATTCAAACTATTTTAAATGTAAGAAGAAAATATAGCTAATTATCTAGTAATTGTGGAGAGGTAGGTAGGATCTTTTACCTAGTAAGCAATAAGAAAACAGAAGAAAGAATTGAGAAATTTGACTCCAGAAAATTGAAAAGTTTTCAAATATTAAAAAAATAAAAATTAACTCACAAACTGAGTTGAAAAATTATAGATCCTGTATTAATACATCACTAAGGAACTGTTTTCTTAACCTTTCTAGATTGTGCATGTCCTTAGCCAGCATTGGGCCCATCTTCAAATTTGCTTTCAATGTAAAAAGGAAGATTACTAATGTCTTTCCTATTAACTCAAAGTTATGAGGAGCCATTGGAGAAAATGCTAGTTTTTTAGACTGAATGTTGGCAATCTTTCCATGAAAAAAGCACAAAATAAATAAGCAATGAATGTTACATATTTATCAGAATATATTGCTACAATTTCAGAACTCTAATTAAAAGCAAATTTTCTATTTACTTTTTTCTTGATTAATTTTGAAGTGTATCAATAATGCTTCAGAGAAGGCAATGGCACCCCACTCCAGTGCTCTTGCCTGGAAAATCCCATGGACAGAGGAGCCTGGTGGGCTGTAGTCCATGGGGTCGCTAAGAGTCGGACACGACTGAGCGACTTCACTTTCACTTTTCACGTTCATGCATTGGAGAAGGAATTGGCAACCCACTCCAGTGTTCTTGCCTGGAGAATCCCAGGAACAGGGGAGCCTGATGGGCTGCTGTCTATGGGGTCGCACAGAGTCAGACACGACTGAAGTGACTCAGCAGCAGCAGCAGCAACAGCAATAATGCTTATCCTAAGTTTTTTAATAATATATTGGAATTAATGATCTAGTATCAACTACCATTTCTTGAACAACAACTTTGCATGTAAAACCATGCAACTTTTGATTTATGTTTGCTGTTTAAATCTTACAGAAGCCTACAACACGGGTATTTTTATTGGAATGAAAATAAAGAAACTGAAAGTTAGAGAAATGCAGTTCAATGAATTGCCCTAAATAATCAGCTAAGAGGAATTAGTTTCTGGGGTCTTATCCAAATTCTACATTCTAACATGCATTAATATCCCACATGATTGCTTTGGGGAGATTTAATTTATGAGTAAGATTATGATACAATAAAGGAGATTGGATAAAGTCAAAAAACACTCTTTTCAAGAGAGCTGTGACCCTGAATGAGCTGACTCATTATTAGGCAGTGCCTTCCTCTTTACCTTTTGTCTCCGAACAGGTAACTCCATCTCTATGGGAATCTGTATCTCACCTATATGATTTAACCAGAGTAGTGATACCAGGGGTTGAGAGTCTCAATCTTTGTTGTAAATGAGGATAATCTGGAGCTTTACCAAAGTGTGTGCTTTGCGAAGTTGCTCCAGCATGTCTGACTCTTTGTGACACTATGGACTGTAGCCTGCCAGGCTCCTCTGTCCGTGGGATTCTCCAGACAAGAATACCGGCGTGGTTTGCCATGCCTTCCTCCAGGGGATCTTCCCGACCCAGAGGTGGAACCTATGTCTTCCGAGGCTTCTGCATTGTAGGCTGATTCTTTACCACTGAGCCACCCAAGAAACCCCGTTACAAAAGTACTGGGTGCCTATCTCAGAGATTCAGGCCTAAACATGAGGATGAGGCTTCAACATTGGCATTTTCTTTTTCAAGCTCTGCAGGTGATTAATGTGCAAAGCTGAGAACCACTACTCTAGATCCTTGGCTACTTCAACAGCAATATTTGCAGTTTGTGAGCTGTTTTCCATGTTTAAACAAAAAAAAAAAGTCTTCCTGCCAATTAGACTCCGCAGTTTAAATACAAATAAAAAGTTTCTGTTTTTAAGTTTTATTTGGTTGAAATGTTATGAAGTCATCGTGGTTAGCTCATGCTATAAGGCACTCTGAAAGATATGTCTGTGATTAATAAACCTAAGAAAACAAATGAGCTATGAAGAAACACAGCTTGTTTGGTAAGCAAACTCAGACCATGGGGTTGATAGAAAAATAATTAAAGCAATAATTTGATAATGAAAAACTTGGAAATCACTTCACATGAAGTTATAATTTACATATCAATTACTAGATCAAAGCAGGCCAGGGATTTTTATTTATTGATTTATTTTTTGGTTACAAAATTTGCAGAAACTATTATACAAAAATAAAACACATTCATGAAGATATCCTGCTAATTTATAACTATAGAGTTGATAAACTGAAGGACTCTGAGAATATTTGGAGCAGATTTCCCAATTCCTCTCTTTTTCTCCTTCTTTTTTTTCTGTTTTCAATTCCTCTCTGCATTCCCCTGGATATCGGTCGATATTATTTTTTTAAATTATGCCTTGAAATAAATCTAAAGATTCTGAGCTAAAGAAAGACAAATGTTTCTTGGCTCTAGGACATGTCAGAGAGTTTAAGATGTTAATGTTAATATTAAAATCTCTAAGAAAAATACAATTTTCCCCAATATATTACACCATGGGTTTTCATTTTTTTCTACTACATCATAGGACAAACTGTAGATCCCCAATTCTGTTGAGCAACAGCAACATCAACAAATCCCACAAAATATACCAAATGCCTACTATATGCCAAGGCTGGATTTGAAATATCTCATGACCTAAATCCAGCTTTAATGAAATTTTAACTTATATATTTCACATCAGAATGGACTATTAAAAGAGCAGGCGGTGGGGGGAGTGGTAGAGTTGACAGGGTTCATTATAGCAGATGATACTAACACTATTTAGCCTCTAGAAACAGCTAATTACAGTACATTCAGGCCCTCAGTCTTAAGGGGTAGAATAGGATGAGTATATCCTTGAAGATTTAACAGAGGTGTGATAAAGGCAAAGGGATGGAGAGAGGAAGAAAGAAGGAAAGGGCAGGAGGGAGAGAGAGAAAATGGCAGAGAGAGGGGGGGGGGGAGAAGAGAGAGAGGAGGGAGAAAGGAAGACATAAGGAAGCATGAAAAAGAAAGGGAGAAGAGAGAAATAAAAACAAACAAACGAACAAAAGGCAAATGTCCAAGTTCCTGATGGAAATGCAGAAGGCAAAAGCATGATGGGTACAACTGCATGCATGCCAGTCATTCACAGATCTTAGAAGTTTTCTTTCCACCGTTTTTAAAACATGCCCTGAGACCATTGTCTCTCAGGTGACTATTATCCCCTCTTCCTCTTCCCGCTCTTGTGAGAAGCAGTGGCAGGAATGAATGTAAAGAGAACAGCTAAATTCAAAACTAAGAGATAAAAGAGAGGGCTGACAGGAGATCTTATGACCCTCTTCCAAATCCACATAGTAAAATCATGTGATAGTGCTGCCACCGGAGATACCGAAGTTGGAATCCGCCTTAATGATTATTTGTAAAAATTAAACTAACTAGTATGTGCATACATATCTCTAGTGGACCAAGTTTAGCCTGTATCATTCCTTGATCATTACTTCGTAAGCAAACTTAGATTATAGGATTCACAGAAAAGTAATAAAAACAGTATTCTCATAATGAAAAAACTTGGAAACCACGTCCCACAACTTCATAATTCATGTCCCAGTTGAACGTATGCACAGAATCCTTTCTATGTGAAAGGAACACTTTTCTTTCCATTCTATAGATCATATGAAATCACTTGCTCAGCATACTCAACAGGGCTGGAAATGACAGAAAGGTGTTCTGACTCCAAATCCGGGGCATTTTCCTCCATGTCCTAGTATGCTTGGTGGGCTTTCCCCTCCCTTTCTTCACATTTCTGCAGTCTCAGAGGGTATGATGTATTAATACGTACCATTTATCTGGGGCTTCCCAAGTGGTTCTAGTGGTAAAGAAACCACCTGCTAGTGCAGAAGACATAAAAGATGTGGCTTCAATCCCTGGGTTAGGAAGGTCCCCTGGAGGAGGGCATGGCAACCCACTCTAGTACTCTTGCCTAGAGAATCTCATGGACAGAGAATCTTGGTCAGCTACAGTCCATAGGGTTGCAAAGAGTCGGACATGACTGAGGCAACTTAATACACACACACACACACATACATATTTATCTGGCCCTCTAATGCTTTGCCTCAGCATTTCCCAAAATGTATTCCATAAAGCATTTCTTCTTTAAAGTGTTCCATGAAAAAAGAGATCTGTAATCAAATCCATACAGGAGTGCTTCACAATGCATTTAGTATTTTGAAAACAGCAATGCATATTATTACATTAAAAGCTGTGGGAAATCCTGCAAGTCTAAGAAGTAAAGAAAGTTGCTTGAGTAAGTTTCAACTTCTGTGACCGCAGGAAGCTTTTTGTACTTATATCCCCATAGCCGTTCTTCAAACTGCATACAACCAAGTTTCTACTTTGGTATTCTATGGATTCCTCTAGTCATCTTTAACCTACCTTCTGAATAATACATAGGCTTTGGAAATACAGTTGTATATGACTACAGTTTGGAGTTTATCAAATACTTCCATTAATCAGGGTGTGGTAACTCATGTCTAAAGAAGACTGCACATAGTACAGAAGGCTGTGGGTGCTTACAGCTCCTCCCATCGGGTGATGAGGTCTGTTTACCCTGGCTTTATGTAGCTCATAAACTATGGCAGAAATAGTATTGTTTTTGATCTGAGACCAGACCTTATGGGGTCTCAGTGTCTGACTCTCTGCAACTCCATGGGCTGTAGCCCACCAGACCCCTCTGTCCATGGAATTCTCCAGGCAAGAACACTGGAGTGGGTAGCCATTCCCTTCTCAAAGGTGTCTTCCCAACCCAGGGATTGAACCTGGATCTTCCACATTACAGGCAGATTCTTTAGCATCTGAGCCACCAGAGAAGCCCTTTAGGGGGTCTGGACAGTGTTAATTTTTGCTTTCTCATAAAACAACTTGGATCTAGGCTATTGAATGAGGAATCAAAAGGAAAGCAAAGTCCTCCACCGATAGTCAGAACAAGGACCCAGTCCAGAACGCTCCAGCCCTACAAGCTCCCTGCTGAATGAACCATATGAGTCACCTGAGCCAACCTCACATGGAGAACCACCCAGCCAAATGGCAGCATCATAAAAAATAATGAATAGTTGTTTTTAAGTCACTACATTTTGGGATTGTTCATTATGTAGCAGTAGGTAAACAAACCACACAGTGTCTCACAAACGGAAGAATACAGGGCAGGCCATGCATTTGTAACTTTCTACAGCTTTTCAACTTAGATTGCACAGAGACACTGGAAAACTAGATGGACTTAGGGTTAAAAATTGCACAATCATGAGAGGAGATTGTTCTCTCTCCTAAGCTCACACACAACATTTGGTGTATGCCTACTTTTCTGCCATGGTTATACAACCTTTGGTCTTAACCATACTTCTGCTAAATGCACAGTCTCCAGAATAGATGGCTCCAGCTTCTTCAGGCCTTGTTCTTATTCCGTTGTCCACTTGTCTCTTCCCAACCAATCCCCATCCCTCTTATTCTACATTCCTCTTACTTTCCAGTGAGCTATTAGGTGCTAAATAACCCAAAGTGAGAACTGTTCAGCCTATTGCAGACTTAGACATATAGAAAGCAATATATGTCATTATTACTCTTGATTTTGCTGTCTGAATCACCCTACTAATGTAGGCACAATAGACATGCAGTCTGACAGTGGTTTAAAAAAAGTTTTAATAGCTGTCTTAGATGAGGGATGCCCAAATTGTGAATGTACAAAAATAGTCTCCAGAAAAATCTATTTATGAACTTAAAAAAAACAAAACAAAAAGAGCCTCTTCACTTTATTCCTAGGCCCCACAAGAATGGGCACACAACCAGCATTTGGAAAAAGTCTCATTGCTTTGTAGTAGACTTGTACCTGTCTTCCCAGCCTAACCCAGCTGACAAAATCAACAAATTTTCAGTGTGAGCTAGAGGTTTCTGGCCTCTTTACCTTCTCTTCTTTTCCCCCTTAATATATATCCAGAGTGTTGTAAGATAAATTTTGTTGGGATATGGAGTTATAGACAATAAGAGCTGGAAGGAACCATAAAGCTACCTATGTCACCACAAAACTGTGGCAGAAATGACATATTGTGAACCCCGCTCCACTCTGGAAAATGTTAAATCAAACGTAAAATCAACTAAACCTGAGTCTCCCGGTCCCCACTCTCCTTCCCTAACCAGGTCCCAGATGCCTATGTAAATAATCCCAATTAGAAATGCATTCATCACATAAAAACTCACCAAATGAATGCCTACAGGAAATAACACTCCAATAAATCTTGCAAAATGTCTGCTATTCACCATCTTCGAAGTTATGAGCATATGGAAATGAACGTAATGTTTGCAATTAAAAGACTTACTTGACTTCAGGTACAGTAAAAACATGCCTGAACCTTTAAAACGTATTCCAAGACTATGAATAAGGTTCTATAAAAGTTGGAATATGCTTTATGATATAGAGATTTATCATTTACTTCTCCAAAACTCTTTTCTTTCAGTGACTCGCTTCCTCCTTCAATATGCTTTGTATGCATACATTACAGAGATGATATCTCAAATTTTTCCATGTATCTCAAAAAGAACTAGGTAATAATATTTTGTTGATGATCATGAAAATGACTTTGCAATAGCTATTATGAACTGTTAAACCTGGAATATTAATGCCTCCCACTCATGATTATTTTAATGAGGTAATCCATAAATTCTCCATCAAGCAGTAATTCCCTTTGTAGTACTTATTTATAAGGGTGTGTTTCTACAAAATATTTTTGGGAATTAAATCATTTTCTTCTCCATTGCCTCCAAATAGAGATTTCTCTCTTTTAAAGAAAGTCAGCAAGACAAAGTCAGAAAATTTAACCTCTCAAGGTCTCTATTCATGCACTTGAGTTTATTCTAGGCGGGGGGGGGGGGGGGGATAAGCAGACCTTTTCTTTAAGGACCAGATAATAAATGGTTTAGATTGTCTGGGCCATTCAGTCACTACCGTGAGTTTGTGCTAAGTCACCTGAGTTGTGTCCGACTCTTTGAGACCCTATGGACTGTAGCCTGTCAGCCTCCTCTGTCCATGGGTTTCTTCAGGCAAGAATAGTGGAGTGAGTTGCCATGCCCTCCTCCAGGGGATCTTCCTGACCCGGGGATTTAACCCCTGTTTCTTACCTCTCCTGCATTAGCAAGCTGGATTCTTTACCACTAGCGCCACTTAGGAAGCCCACAGTTTGTATTACAGCCATTTAATTCTGCTTTGCAGAGGTAAAACAGGCATAGAAAATCTGTAACTAAATGGATGAGGTGACTCCCAGTAAAAATGGCAGCACATTGAACTTGGCCCAGGGCCATAAGTTCACTGACTTCCTTTTTTAAGATCCCCTGAAGGAGGGCACAGCAACCCACTCCAGTATTATTGCCTGGAGAATCCCATGGACAGAGGAGCCTGGCGGGCTGTAGTCCATAGGGTCGCGCAGAGTGGGACACAACTGAAGCGACTTAGCACGCGAGCACACAGACACTTTTCCAAGACCTCTTTGGGCCCTCCGTTGACCCACTATGTCCTATAAAGCAAATTTTGTAATTTGAGGATGAATCTGATCTTTACAAAGTAACTTTAATTTAGTAAATTAAATACATATTCAAATTTTTGGAATTACTAAAAAGTAAAAAGCTTCTACTTTTATGAGATGCTTCTTCAAATACTTCAATCCTATTCGTATGTTCTCTTATTCTTTTCCTTCTCTGGGCAGTAATTCCTGAATTTCTCCATAAATAGTATATTTTTAGGCCCTATCCTCTTTCTGCCAGTTCCCTCTGAACACAGTTCTTTGGCCAAAGTTCATTTAGTATCCAGAATGAAAACCAATATTCCAAGTATGGTATGGCCACTGTCACAAAGTAGAAACATCATCTCCCTACTTCAGACACTATTTTTCTCTTAGCCTCATTCACAAATCCATTGTCTAACCTATCAGGAGCTGGCCATTCATTGGGCTTTTAAGGAATTATTAAAAATGAGATATTTAGCAGGTGAGAAGAGAAATGCCATGTGAATAGCACGTTAGAAAGATATGTGATTTTTGCAGTGTAAGCTTGAGAAAGAGGATTAAATTAAACCCTAATAGAATTAGGGAAAGGGAGCATCTCCTATAGTCTCCTGGAAGAGGGAGCTGAGACTCAGAGGACCTGATACGCTCTTGTCTGAACACTAGCTTGATGTTTTCATGGGCAAACTAAGGCCATATCTTGTCCATTAGGGTTATAGGCTTTATGTTGCCCATGAGATGGATGGAGACATAGCTTGGGTACCAATAAGATTTCTCCTCTAGCTTGGTTGACTGAAAGGAATATTCTTCTGTCTTTAAGGCTAATATAGGACTATGAAGTTGGAGTTAACAAATCCTTGGAATCTTTTTTCCCCCTGCAATTACATTATTTCCCACCCTGACTTAATGTTCTCCAACTCCTGCTCTCTCTGAGAGCTTCACTCTCATGTAGGTGCCCTACCTGGGGCTGCTCTCTGGCTTCCTTGGCACCAGGCAAGTGGAATAGAAACCTGATGACCTGTCCCACAGGAGTCCTGAGAATGAGGGGGCAGTGTCAGCTGAGGTTCTGGCACAGCAAGGAGATGAGGGCAATGAACAGAGCAGAGGCTAAATATAGAGTCTCCCACTTCCTTCAAATAAACTCTGCAAGGTCAGAGGCTATGTGAAAGCATTGCATGACGTAACCTGATAGTGGTCTTTCTCTTTCTGGCATCTTCTGTTTAGACAACTGTGTTGGTTTAGTACACATCAGTGGTACTTAACTTCACTGTAGCCTTCCCCAGATCCCTGCCTTTTGTTTTCAAGACCTGTCCTCATGTATCTTATTAAAAAGCATATGAGAGGTTAGCTATTAAAATTTTAGATATATCATGAGCAAGCAATGAAAGACATCATTATATTTCATTTTTAGTTTCAAAACAATCCTAACAGTACATGAAATAGTGTCAAATTTACTACTTCTTGTTTATTCTTTATTCATTATTATTATTATTGCTTTGTCAATCACTCTTCTGTTAGAACTTGTGTCTATGACATTGGAAAAAATGAGAAGCCTTGCTGAAACAGACACATACATGTCAATATTCACATTTAAGTGGTTCCAGGTCTTTGCTTGAATGTGTAAAGTGATGATGATGCTATCTGGCGCCCAGGTCTACAGCACCTTATTTGCATGTTGTTTGAAAAGATGATATTTGAGCACATCAGACAATCTCAAACTTCAAAATCATTCCCTTCATTTACAACAACTGGCTCTTCCTTTATTCTTTATTTTTTTTTGCAAAATATTTTTGAGCTCCCACTACATGCCAG
The DNA here is from genome assembly GCF_033118175.1 of Dama dama. Taxonomy (NCBI): domain Eukaryota; kingdom Metazoa; phylum Chordata; class Mammalia; order Artiodactyla; family Cervidae; genus Dama; species Dama dama. The sequence goes on from NC_083684.1 coordinate 37,690,237, forward strand.
GCACTGTTCCAGGTGTTAAAATTTGAGACACAGTGGTGTAAAACTTACACTTCCATCATATCAATATTGGGAAGGAGTCCAGCACTTATTTTTTTCCCACACTGTTACCTCCAGAGTAAAAATTTTCATGGAAAGGAGACTTCAAATGTGGCAAATGCATAGTCATTCACACATGAGGGACATTCCTTCTTTTTCCGTAACAGCTCTTTATTTAAAAAGACATGGTAGTGAAGTAATTATGAACCACATAGTGTTTCCTAATAAAAGGAAATGTAACTTCACTCTAATGTAGCTTCCTAATAAAAGGATATAACTTCACTCTAGCCATTATTGTGCTTATCCTGGTTTGACTAATGCATATTTAGTATAGCTAAGTATTTGAATGTATCTGCTACATGCAATTATTTCTAAGTCAACTGAACTATTGTTTCAGTTCTAAAGAGACATTTTTATTTTGTACATTTGAAAAAAATACAAGTAATTATCTAGGTACCAAAAAAGTCACCACACTTCTTCACAGAAAAGAAAGGCAGTGCTCTCTATCAATTTATTAACAAAAGAAAATAGAATCAATGATAATTGAGAACACATCCTCCCTTGAAGTTGACTATGTTTGCTGCAGTAAGCAAAGCATTCTTTGATTATGATGAATGGGTTTTGCAGCCTTTTCATGATTGTGCAACATACAATCTGTAATGAAGCTGTGAGGTATGCTTTTCTTAGGGAACTGTTCTGAAATTTACCCAAGCTTAGCAGGGGCGTCATTTGTGTAGATCAATCCACATGTGGCTGTGTACTTTTATGCTTCTCACAGAAGTCTTTGATAAGCTTGAACACATCATTGTCTTTTCTTTGTAAATGCAGTGGTTCATAACACAAGTGTGTTTGTCTGTGATCAGTTTCTCTTTTATGGATTCCACAGACACGGATGGCTGAAGACAGTTACATCTGCCATTCACTCCCTGAGTTGAATGCCCACCTTCAAGGGACAAATCTTAGCATTTCTAAAACCTGTTACAAGAGATGTTGGCTCCCTTTATTAATTCTAAAACATTTCACTTGACAATGGAACAAAGTGAAGGATTTTTTGTTTGTTATTGATGTATAGTTACAATACTATTTTTGCCATTTACTAGTTTAATTTTTCAACTATAATAAACTCATATATATATGATGAAAAAATCTATGAAAAAGAAACTTCAAATGTGGCAATTTTTACATACAGAAAACTTGGTACTAATGTAGATTCTTATATTTTCATGAAAGTAACCTGACTCAAACCAAAAGTTTTTTTTTTTTTAAATGGCATTATCAGCTCATATAATTAAGTGATCCAAATATAAGTATAATTTCAGACCTTGCTGGATCCAGGGGGTCACTCAGTGTGTTTTGAATAAGGTTTTTCTTCTTTATTGTGCACTTTCTTTTTGCTTCTCTGTTATTTTCTTCATAAGGAAGATTATCTTTATTCCTTGTCTACCTCTCTGTCCCCCATCAGCTGAAGACTGATCTTTAAGTTAAATAGGAAAATCTTTTCTTCTCTTAAAATTTAAAAAAGAAAAAGAAGAAGAAGTTTTCAGGCATTTGTTGGTTCTGATTGGTTTAGTCCTGGCCATCTCACTATCCCTAAATCAAGCTTTGAGCCTGAGAGAAGTGAGACTCTGGTTGGCCAACCTGGTTACATACTCAACTCCTGGCACTAAAAATGGAGTCAGCTTCACTGTACCCAGAAAGACTAAAGATGATGTCTTCAGAACCTGAGAGATCTTAATAAAAGAAGGAGGGCTGAGTGCTGAGCAGCTAGAAAATATCAATATTCTAGATAATATTAAACATATGCTTCCCTCTAAGGACATACCTACTGCTCAAGACCCGTGTCCTGCTGCCATCTCATAGATGTCACTGTGTCAATGTCATAGCCAGATTTACTCCCACATCCCATTTCAGTTCAGGCAGCATCTATACTTTGAGATTGACATTTAAAAATAATGCGTTGCATAGTATCCATCGCAGTCATGGAGTTCTCTCCATTTTATGTCATCTAAGTATATCCACTATAAGCAAACATAGCCTTCACACTTGTATTTCTTCAACATGACATGGACAAGAACCCACAGATAGTAGCAGAAATGGCATGGGGTTTTGTTGTAGGAGTATCCTCTTTCCAGCACATACAGTCTAACTGAATTCAGAGAAAGAATTTGCATTGGCAAGTCATTGTATCAGTGCTCATCAAAAAATCACAGAAAATGTGGAAGATAAGATGTGACTCTGTAATTTAACTCAAGCAACTTCCTTGACTCATTACAGACCCCTCACTAGAGTCATCAAGGTACTAGAAATGCCAGCACAAATTTGTCTTGATATATTGCTTCCTCATCTTAATTTATGTCTTTAATGATGTGACTTTTAAACAAACCATATGTGTCTCCCATTTCCAGAAAAAGCAGCTTCCACTCTTGCTCCATAGGGTGATATGCAAATATATCCATACCTCTTGGTTGTGTGAACAAAACGCGATGGACTAGGAAGTTAGGTATACAGCAGTCTCCATCAGAAATAGCCAACACTTACCATCGCACTGTAGCAATGTAATCAGAAAAGCCAAAATGCCACTTTCTACTTCTCATGTCTTTCATCCTGCTGTCCCCCATTTCATCTCTATCCAAATCAGTTATTCCTTACTTCCCTGCACATCATTTTCTTCTGGATACTCGCAAGTCCAAGACATGCATCCCACTTTACTCTTTCATGGAATCAAAGAGTCTTTACATTGAATGGGTCCTTTCAGTTCACCTGGCTTTGTACTTAAGTTACTACACTGACATCCCCAACAAATAATTCATCTTTAAGTCTCTGCTTTGTAGAAGGAGAGGTATTTGGAGTGGTTCAAATCATGGGTGCTGGGGCTGAGACCTTGGGCTCTAATCCTAGCTTTCTCCCAGGTGTCAGTAACCTTGGAAATTACTTCCACCTCTAATTTTATCATATGGAAATACTGATGGAAATAATTTTACCTACTCCTTGGGGTTCCAGTAGGAAATTTATGAGGTAATGCCTATATAATGAGTTTAACACAAGGTCAAGTATAAGCTCAATAAGTGATAATATCTGCAATAAATGATAATATCTACATACCAATATCTATCTATATGTCTATATTGATAACTCTATATTCGACATAGTTCAATTTCAATACATAATTAACAATGCTCAAAATAGAAAATGTGGATAATATGGAATTATCCATATTATCTTTAATATGGAATTAAAGAACAGAAAAAAATAATGTTGTGCAGAATTTATCTGATGAGAGCCAAAGGTTGTTCAATTTGTTAATTTTCTCTCCAAGTTTTCTTTCTCTAAATATTTTTCTCTTACATAGTTGATATCATATTATGGATATACTTTGGAACATATTTTTAATAGTGTAATATAAGTCATTCTACATGTTATTAAAATTGCTACACAAACATCATTTTTAATGGTTAATTAACTTTTCGTCATGCAGAGTTTCCCTAATTTACTTAACCATGCCCCTGTTTTTGAATACCGAGGACAAATATTTTTAAGCTGTATTTGCATAAAAACATGAGAATTATACATTATACATTTTGACAGAGTGTTTGTTGGAAAGGAAATAGGGCAATATATGTCCAACATGACCAGAAGAAAAAGGATGTGGGAAAAGATGCCAAAAATAGTTTTTCTTCTTCTAATTCTTTATTATTCTGACACTAATATTAATATTGGGGCTTCCCAGGAAGCGCGGTGTTAAAGAATCCACCTGCCAATGCAGGAGACACAGGGTCAATCCCTGGGTGGAGAAGATCCCCTGGAGAAGGAAATGGCAACCCATTTCAATATTTTTTCCTGGAGAATTCCATGGACAGAGGAGCCTGGTGGGCTATAGTCCATGGGGTTACAAAGAATCAGACATGACTGAGCCACTAACAATATTAATACTATTTCCAATAATAACACTTACTGATTGTCCACTATGTACCAGAAATGCTGCATTATTTAATTCAGTCATCTCTAAAGACTCATGAGGTAGCTGGTAATAGCTGGTTTTATACAGAGGAAATGAAACATAAGAGATGTAAGCATCTTTCAAAAATCAAGTCAGTAGTGGTCGAGTCAGGATTTTTATCTAAATCTGACTGCCTATGATGTCCCTGTTCTTTCACAAGGCCAGGTGGCCATCCCAATCTTGATCTACCTGATATCCTCACCTTGGTGTCAAATAGGATCCCTAAACAGCTATAGAAAAGCTAAGATTCTTTGTTAGATTCCAAGAGAACACAATGCAGACTTTATAAGAAAAAGGAAATTTTTTCTCAAGAAGGAAATGTTACTCTAAAAATTGAACACAAAGTAAGCCTAGATATTAATGCAGTTGATTCCTTAACAGCCTAATTTTGATGTCATGTGTTCAATCCAATTATGGCAATTCTAATCCCCTTTGCCAGCTATTAATTTAGGAATAGGCAGGGAAAGTTTTGACAGGAAGGAGTAGAGGGAAACATAGAATTTATGGAAATGTTTCTTCAGGCTGAAGAAAGAGAACCTATGAGTAATGATCCTTCTTCTTGCCCTTAATTGTTTTGTCTGGATATGACACCTGGAACTGTAGCAGTCTCCTTGTTGGTAGACTGAGGATGAAGTACTGTGAAGGATATTAATGTGGAGACATGACACAGACTTAAGTCATCAATGATCTGCCATATTTACCTTTTCCTGGACTCCCCATTATGGAAGATAATGAGTGTCCTCATTATTTAATTCTGTTTTAGGTCAAGCCATCTGCATTCTATCTGACTTCAAGAGGTCTATAGGACCTAAGATCCTCAATTCAAATTAAGTGCATAATGTTTTTGACCACATCTATCATATAAAAAGAACTCATAACTCACCTCTGATAGTTTTAAGGCAATATTATTCCATTTAAATAATAGGAAATCAGAAACAAAAGATTAAATAACTTGACAAGGAGTAGTTTAAATAAGTGTCAATATCACAATTTGAACAAAGATATAATAGCACCAGGACCCATAGTCTTCATGATATATAATGACTCATTTTTGGATACTTCTTTACAGAAGGCTCAACACTTCCTTGGGTTTTATTCCACTTGATCTTTGTTGCAGTCTGCCCACCTGAAAAAAATATTTTTATGTGTTCAGTTCAGTTCAGTTGCTCAGTCGTGTCTGACTCTTTGTGACCCCATGAACCGCAGCACACCAGGCCTGCCTGTCCATCACCAACTCCTGGAGTCCACCCAAACCCATGTCCATTGTGTCGGTGATGCCATCAAACCATCTCATCCTCTGTCATCCCCTTCTCCTGCCCTCAATCTTTCCCAGCATCAGGGTCTTTTCAAATGAGTCAGCTCTTCGCATGAGGTGGCCAAAGTATTGGAACTTCAGCTTCTATATCAGTCCTTCCAGTGAACACCCAGGACTGATCTCCTTTAGGATGGACTGATTGGATCTCCTCACAGCCCAAGGGACTCTCAAGAGTCTTCTCCAACACCACAGTTCAAAAGCATAAATTCTTTGGCGCTCAGCTTTCTTTATAATCCAACTCTCACATCCATACATGACCACTGGAAAAGCCATAGCCTTGCCTAGACGGACCTTTGTTGCCAAAGTAATGTCTCTGCTTTTTAAAATGCTGTCTGGGTTGGTCATAACTTTCCTTCCAAGGAGTAAGCATCTTTTAATTTCATGGCTGCAATCACCATCTGCAGTGATTTTGGAGCCCAGAAAAATAAAGTCAGCTACTGTTTCCACTGTTTCCCCATCTGCTTGCCATGAAGTGATGGGACTGGATGCCATGATCTTAGTTTTCTGAATGTTGAGCTTTAAGCCAACTTTTTCACTCTCTTCTTTCACTTTCATCAAGAGGCTCTTTAGTTCTTCTTCACTTTCTGCCATAAGGGTGGTGTCATCTGCATATCTGAGGTTGTTGATATTTCTCCCGGAAATCTTGATTCCAGCTTGTGCTTCCTCCAGCTTAGCGTTTCTCATGATGTACTCTGCATATAAGTTAAATAAGCAGGGTGACAATATACAGACTTGACATACTCCTTTTCCTGTTTGGAACCAGTTTGTTGTTCCATGTCCAGTTCTAACTGTTGTTTCCTGACCTGCATACAGGTTTCTCAAGAGGCAGGTCAGGTGGTCTGGTATTCCCATCTCTTTCAGAATTTTCCACAGTTTATTGTGATCCACACAGTCAAAGGCTTCGGCATAGTCAATAAAGCAGGAATAGATGTTTTTCTGAAACTCTTGTTTTTTCAATGTGTTCACTTCTGAGTATATTTTTGTCCATGAGGGCGCAAGTTCTTTTCAGGATCATGCATTAAGGTAAGAGACGCAGACAAGATTCACCCTTGAGGATGAAAGAGATCTGCTATATAGCAAAATGATTTTGTTCACAATGCAGTCTTCTTACTTAAGTCTCCCTCATGTAAACTTAGGGCATGTGACTAGTTCTGAGCAATAGGCTGTGAGCAGCATTGGCAAGAGCTATCCTTAGCCCAAGGTAGATAAGAAAGGGTGTGAGTCTTTTACTCTTCCGTATCTCTTTCCCTCATTTGTATGGCTGGAAGTGAAGAACATCAAGATTTTGTGGTCACTAGATGGTAGCAGCCAAGATCCAGCCTGGCTCCCATAGTTGACATGGATGAGAGTTAAACAAACCTCAAATCCCCATAGGATGTAACATGAGCATGAAATTACATCTAATGGATTAAAGCCACTGAAATTTTGGAATTGTGCATTACTGCGGCACGCACATCTTATTCTATTTCAGCGCTATAAAGTTGTCAATGGCTACTTGGCTTACCCAGTACCTAAGAAGAGGTTTGGTTTAGCTTCTAAGTGCCTAGTAGACCATTTCTGCATATAACACCTTTCTAAGTTTTCAGCCTCCGTTTTACAGTCTTTAGATGCAAAACACTGGTGCTTTATGAAGCTCCTTCTTTCCTTTGTTTTGCATGGATGAATAGTTGCTTTATTTATTATATAGCTGGTGGTTGTTATGGAGAATTTTTCTTTACTATGCTTCAGATTTATAGAGCTGGGCTACCCTTTTATTAGGCAATATATTCAGTTTGGCATTCTTAGGTGCCTAGAGAATTTGGCATAGATATACTTTTGTCATAAAAAATCCTCATAATGATTATTATTAGCATACCCTGTTGTTTATCAAGCCTCGGAGCTTGATAAAAAAGAAAATCACTTGGAGTTTTGAGAAGCTAAGTCTTTTGGTCTTTGAGTAGGGTGAAAAATGGCATAAATATTTCTGGGTCTCGGTGGCCAATAAACACACAAGCTACTAACATTACAAACGGGGCATTGTTGCCGGCATCCCTGAAACTAAGGCTTTCCCACTCTACAATGGATTTAACACACCTGAAGTTCCCCCATTGTACCTCCAGGGCACAGTTACAATTTATCTTAATTTTGAAACCATCAAATCCCTACCAAGTGTTCCTGGAAAGAGAAAGGCTCAGTTTCTCACCCCTAACATTGGTAAGCCTGAAGAAACATTGACAATACCTAATTGACACTGCTCGAAGGACAGGCAAGAAAAAGAGAGGCAGAGAAATGGGAAGCGGTTTTGAAAGGAACAAAGCTGTTTGGGTCCAGCCAAAGAATGTTTATTGTACATCTTTCTTCCAGACAGTAGCGTATGGAATGCCTGGGCCACATCATGTGTCCTCCAATGTGAATTCTGTTGCCAGTCACTCTGCTCTACATCTAGGATTTAACAAAACTTAACTATAGACAGTTAGGATGGCTGTTATCTCAAGGCATTAACTACTACTATTGTGTGTTGAACACCTACTAAGTGCCAGAAACTAAGCTACAATCCTTTAATTCTCACAAAAATCCCATGAGATAGAAATCATCATCTTAAGGATGTTCAGAAAAGTTGAGGGACTAGTAAGTGACGAGTTATCTCCTTCCTATCAAGTGTTCCTATGCAACAGTGTCTTCGGAACAAGGGAAAGAATCCTTATCTCCATTTTACACAAAGATAGATGTGACAAAGAAATGCTGAGCAAATTATTTAAAATATTGCCTTAAGTCAGCGATGGAGCTGGAACTAACTATAATCAAAGTCCCAAGAATCAGAGATTGTTCTTCTCCTACCTAAACCTTAGTTTCTATATTGAAGTTAATGTCATATGAAGTTAAGAATGGAATGAATATAGACTGAAAAACATTTTTTTTCTTTTCAAACCTTTGTTTTCCACAGACAGTGAAGTGTCTACATAGCATGTACATTTCACGCCTTAAAATGTATCTGAGAGTATAGTTTCATTTTTTGGAAGGGAAGAGGTAATTCGGCAGATGACAGCACTCTGCTGATGCTGTGTTGTCGTCATGGAAAGAAGACTATAGTCCAAGAGCCAGGCAAGATCCAGACCCAAGGTCAGATTAAGGAAGATGCTCTGCATCCTCATGCCTCAAGATAAACCTCATGAGCATCTACGAGCATCTCCAGTTCACCCAAAAACACTCCACCTGAAATTTTATTTCAGAGCTTCATTACTTCAGGAATGAGGATGGCTGCCGAAGGCATGGAATTTAGATAATCAAGGGTCTTGGAGCCTGCAACCTCATTTTTAAGATGAGAAAGCTGTGGTCCAGAGAGAGGTTGTGGCTTGTCAAAGGCCGTGCAGCTAGATTTGTCACAAAATCTAAACCAGAAGGAAGGTTATTATGAATCTCACATCATAGTCAGTCAAATATCTGGAAACCTGGATATATAATCTGTAGACAAAATCATAATGACCTGGAAGTAAAGAAAGCTGAGAAACAGAAAAAAAGTGTCTGTGATGGTAACAATAAGCCAAAGGCAGAGAAGAGAGAGAAAACTGGGATAAGAAATTGCTCTATGTACAGTTAGTTAGCATTTATCATTCCTTCCTCCATGTAAAAGCATAACCCTGGAAGGAAGAATAGTGAGGGGGGGGGGGATAATTACTTTGACCCTGTCTTAAAGGGACTCATATTCTATTATGGGAGAGTAGACCTGAGTCACAGAGATTGGAAGAGAGATATTTTGAAAGAGCAGTGCAGATAAATTGGTACTTAGAGTCAGAAAAGGAACAGATTTCAGAGGTGATCAATCATCTTCAACCTACTTAACTTGAAGGAAATTTGCTCATCATTCGGAGGATATCACATTGTTAGAGCTCATATAATGCCTCCAGCTTAGGAATCCTTATGAAAAAGTACAGAGTGGCTAGTTAAAATTAAAAAGAAATAAAAGGGTTATGCCTTTTCTCCTCCACCTCCCTCCAGGTGCATTATCTACTCAGGCTGTCCTGGCATGTTCTCTTTCCTTTTAAGCCTATCTTATAGGCTTGTTGTTGTGTAGTCATTAAATTGTGTCTGACTCTTTACAACCACATAGACTGTAGTCCACCAGGCTCCTCTGTCCTTGGAATTTTACAGACAAGAATACTGGAGACTGTTGCCATTTACTTCTCCAGGGGACCTTCCCGACGCAGGGATCGGACCTATATGTCCTGCATTGGCAGGTGGATTCTTTACTTCTGAGCCACCAGGGAAGCCCATACCTTATGTGTTAATCCTGACTTAACTTCTCCATGTTAAGTTCTCTGTTCTCTGTCTGATGTTCTCTGTCTACTGACCACTGAGGATGCCACTTGATACACATTCCATCAACCAGCAACCTACATGATAGAAACATCATGTAATTAACTTTGTTTTTAGATGGGAAATACAGAGCAAAGACATTAAGATGCTTTGTCAAAAAAGACATATAGCTAGAAAGTACTGGACCTGGATTCTAATTCTGAAACCAAAGCTCTAACTATAATGGAAAAAATAAACTGAGCTATAATAAAATTTAAAATGTATATTCAGAAAAGATATTGTTAAATCTATGTATCAATATATCCAAATAAATAAATATATATATATATATAATAAACATCTATCTATCATCTCTATATCTGTATACCTAAATGAGATAGAGAAAAAAATTTTGTGTCTTAGACTATATTTTTTCCTCCCCATAGTGGATACTGGTGATATAAGGACACTATTCTCACTAAGTTCTGCCATATTAGGCAAGTCAATTTTCCTTCCTTGGGCTTCAGGAAAAGCAAAAGCTGATTAAACTGAAGAGGCATGTAATGAATGAAATGAAATATGCAGATGTCAGCTTCAGAACTTTCTGGTTGCAAATTCCAGGTTCAATATATCACTAACTTGTAGACTAGCTATAGCATCTCTCTGTAACTTAGTTTTATCATCTGTAAATACTCACCTGGTTATGCAAACATTAAGGGAGATCATGCATTTTAAATGCTCAATACAGTGCCTAGCACCACACAGTCAAAATAGACAATTGTGCAGTTTTTTATGTTTGGCAAAAGTGAAAATTTCCAGTTGTAGAGAGTAGGAATATTCTTAGCGTCTAGTTGGCTGTGAATTTAAGAAAGAAGAAAGCATGTAAGGGTTTCATAGAAGTAAAAGCCCCGGCCACTACTGGTTAGAGAAGGAATCAGGGAGTTTAAAATGTTTCAGGAGTAATGTCCAGTTGCATATATGCTGGCTATGCAAATAAACACACATAGGAGAATGAGAAAAAGAAGTGTAAAAAGCAACTGGCTTAAATATATTGCCTTTGATTCTAACTCACTCAGAAACCTGATACTAACTCCTACTTTGCTGAAAGTGTCTCCCTTTCAATATTGCTTCTTCACAGAAGCTTTCCAGAACTCCCTAAAGAGAGTGAAGACCTCACATATATTGTGGGTACAGTCCCAGACCACTTCAATTAAAGCAAATATCAAAATAAAGTGAGTTATAAGAATTTGTTTTTGTTTCTCATTGAATATAAAAGTTATTTTTACAATCTACTGTAATTATAGTGTATATTGTAAGTATGTGATAGCCTTATATTTTAAAAAAAAATCAGTATACATATCTTATTTTAAAAATACTTCATTGCTAAAAAATATACTAACTGTCTTCTTGAACTTTTGCTGGTGGAGGTTTGGAATATAAGGAAAAATTACCAAAATGTGATGCAGAGACACAAAATCTGCAAATGCTGTTGGAAAAAAATGGTGCTGGTAGACTTGCGTGATGTGGAGTTGCCACAAACTTTCAATTTGTTAAAAAAAAAAAATGCAGTTTCTGAGAAGTACAATAAAGCGAGGCATGCCTGCAGTCCTCTTTTTATATGGATTTCTAAAACCCAGTACTTCTTTGTATCACTGGTTTTCTAAGACTACACATGCTTCTTTCTCAGATCATCTGCTGTCTTGATTATCGTGTGATCGTTTCTAAGGGCCTCATTTCTTTCTGTCTCCAACACTAAAAGGTAAATCCTATGGAAGCAGGAATATGTCACTCTTGTTTCCCACCAGCTCTCACTTTGCCTGTGACAGAACATGGCATAAGTAACAGACAAAATAATAGGAGAATAAACATGAATGCATGGGCAGTTGAAGTGAAAGAGAGGAGAGGGAGTAGAAATGTGGGAGAAAGAAGTGATGCTTGGATTTGAGTCACATCTTCTATAAGCAAGCTCAGAGTTTTTCCCTTTATTGCATCAGATTCCATCCTCCCCTCCTTTTTCCTTCCAAAATGTTTACTTCCTTCAAAATAAAATTTTTAAATATCATTCAGATCATTATGTGGTTGGATGCTGGACTTGCTTTTCAGAAGGTCAAGGGGAAGGTTTTCTTATCTATGGAATTGACACCTTCACCGACACTATTAAACTCAAACAGTGGAGAAAAACACCTTGGGCACTGTGATCACCAGCTCACTTTTTTTGTTGTTCTTCCATCGCTAAGTTGTGTCCAACTCTTTGCAACCCCATGGACTGCAGCACGTCAGGCTTCCCTGTCTTTCACTATCTCCCAGAGTTTGCTTAAACTTGTCCATTGAGTCAATGATGCCATCCAGCCATCTCATCCTCTGTCACCCCCTTCTCCTGCCCTCAATATTTCCCAGCATCAGGGTCTTTTCCAATGAGTCAGCTCTTCACATGAGGTGGCCAAAGTATTGGAGCTTCAGCTTCAGCATCAGTTCTGCCAATGAATATTCATAGGTGATTTCCTTTAGGATTGACTGGTTTGATCTCCTTGCTGTCCAAGGGACTCTGAACAGTCTTTTCTAGTACCACAATTTGAAAGCATCAATTCTTCAGTGCTCAGACTCCTTTATGGTCCAACTCTCACATCTGCACATAACTACTTTTAGCAGAGCCCAAATAAGGCACAGCTGGGGAATGATGGTGATTAGTTTGCCAACAGCTGGGCGCTGATGCGGTTACCACATCTACAGCACTGCATCATGAGTGGGTACAGGTGCCTTTAACCAACAGGACTCTTTGCCTCTAAATCTGCTTCAGTCATGAGTCATCTTGACCCTCCCCTAGGCTCAGGTGCCAATCTTCTAATTTTTGGTTTCTGGACCAAGCGCATCTTTACAGACTATTGAAAATAAAACTGCCTTCAGCAATGATTCTTCTCAAGGAACATCCTTTTACACCCAGCATTTCCTCTGGGTCTTGCTATTGACATGGACTAGTCTCCAAGCAGTCCATCCTAAAGGAAATCACTCCTGAATATTCATTGGGAGGACTGATGTTGAACCTGAAACTCCAGTACTTTGGCCACCTGATGCGAAGAACTGACTCATTGGAAAAGACCCTGATGCTGGGAAAGATTGAAGGTGGGAGGAGAAGGGGGCGACAGATGGTTGGATGGCATCACAGACTCAATGGACATGATTTTGAGTAAACTCTGGGAGTTGGTGATGGACAGGGAGGCCTGGCATGCTGCAGTCCATGGAGTGGCAAAGAGGCAGACATGACTGAGCAACTGAACTCAACTGAGTCTGGATGGTAGACAGTGTTCTGGTTCAGCCATGACCCTTGTTATCAGGGGCCCAGCTTCTTCTGCATAATTATATTATTACCTGGGACATACTTGGTGGGAAACACAGACAAAACCATCCTCCTTCCTCCCTACTATTTAATAAATGATTGAACTAAGGCCCATAGAGAGGAGATGATTTGACTAAGGTGTCACATTATGATACATTGTGACACAGTTAGATCTAGATCCAAGTATCCCTGACTTGAGTGCTAAGTACCACTGTGGGAAGAAAACCAATTTTTTTTTTTTCTTTTTCCCTTCCATCCTTCCTTTCATTCTCTCTCTCTCTGTTTCTTCCTTTCTCTCTCTCCATCTCTTGCTTTTTTTTTTTTTTTTTTTTCCCAATGCATTGTAGGTACTGGATCAAACCTAGGAATCCAGGCTATTTCTATGGACAGATATCCAGGCCCTTATTATGCATTCCAACTGTGACTCCCACTTCTCTCTTCTATTAAGTCAACAAGAAAAGTAAGAGGGTGCTCCTCCCCTCTTCCCATTTTTACTATCAGATTTAATGTCAAAGTCAGCAAAATACCCACCTCACCCCTACCCCTACCTCACAAACATGTATGTCTTGATTTAGGCTAAGACTTGATATCTACTGAATAGCCACTAAATACATCCATACACAGGATGGAGCCTGTTTAAACCTTATTACAGTTCATTTTAATGTAAATTTAGTGATCACTAAAGGCTGCCCCAAAGGCCATGACTCTGCTCCCCTAGTGCAACTCCCCTCCCCAAACATCTTGGAAAAATAAACAGAAAGAAATATGATCCACATTTTTTCATGTCTGCTAACTTTGCAACATGTGGTAACCAAGTAGGTTACTGTGATAGGAAATGGTTGTAATTAAGCCCTTTTCTTGCCATGCCGTGTAGGAGCTGAGTCTGCTGGGAGTGATAAGAAAGTTCTGTTCTACTGAATGTTTTGACGTTGTCTTTTGAAATTTATAGCTATAGAGTATAAAACCTTTTTTATTTGGGTTGTGGGAGACTGAAAACCGTATAAACAATTATATGTGAATTGGAAATACAATATTAAATGTTGAACAAAGGGTATATTTTCTCCTAATTCCAATAAGGCTGCATTTTTCTAATGGACTCGCATGATTTAAACATATTTAAATTGAAAAAAAAAAAACCCTTCAATCTTCCAGTCAGTTATAAAACCCTGGTGTACAGAGAAACTTTACAACAGCATGGGAGTTTATAATCCTCCAGCAGGAGGATTAGAAATTTGCAATGAGAGAAGTCCTTAATCTTGAACTTACATAACTGCACATTTCTTAGATTTAAATTGTACAAATCAAAAAAATGAAGATCATTTTGTTCTTTTCTAAAGGGTACTCATAGATAAATGATGACTAGTTAGAGCCTATTGAACATTTGAAACATTTGTAGGATGTAATTTATTCATACCAAATACATCAGAAAAGTAACTCTAGTGTTAAATTAGAGCATGAAGAAATTAAAAGGCAAAAGTGAGCAGTCAGGTTTAAACGGATGCTCTGAGGTTTGTAGAAAATGTCAAAAGAGTTCAAATGTTCATAATGTGAAAGTAAATATTTGGGCATACTGTAGAAAGGCCTTGTCCTAATGTAAGGCAATATAGTTCTTCATGAAATATAAAGAGGAGACTGTTTAGTCTAGCTTATTTAATTTGCATATGTTTTATTAATAATTATACCAAAAAGGTATGTTCTTGCTCCCCCTCTTCCTTATTCAGCTCTGTCTAGTTTTCCCATAAAGTTCAAACCAATTGTAATTTTCCTTTTCTTACTGACTTTTTGTCATTTATCAGAAAATTTGCTGGATCAATAAAACATATATCTATGAAGACTTGAGATATATATTCATATATCTTCATATGTCTATGAAGTTAGGAGACTAATAATGGGACTTGGTCCGTAGGATATAGCAGTAGCTAAAGTCACCTGGCCATTATGCCTCCCTAATGTGTGAGGGGAGATACAGACACAAAGAAGTCAAGGCAGGCAAAATACTGCATTACACATAGCTGGCTTCGACCTTAATCTTGGTAAACTGAGCCAAATTATATGCAGAATACATTTGATATGGTGTGATATTTTAAATGATAATTTTCTTTAGTAAATCTAAAATAACAATATTAAGCTGCAATAAGAACCAAAAAATATAAACAAAATAAAACAAAAACATAGAGCCAAAGAACAGAATAAAAGTAAATTGTTTATTCTGAAGGGAATAACGAATATGCCTATAATTCTATCCATGTATTTACCTGATTCCACATTTCTGCCTGAAAAATGTCCAGGCATCTCAACAGCAGGTTCAATGTACTTCTTCCTTTAAACTGATGTAGAATAAAGATAAGCAGGACATACTTAGGGCTTTGAGGGCAATGTTTTCTTAAACAGAACACCAAAAATTCTAACCATATAGGCCAATAATGAAAGAAAACATCTTTATTCACCTAGATAAGTAGGCGGGCCTGGGGGGAGACTAGCATATGTAGTAAAACATTAATGTTTGAGGAATCTGTGTAACATGTAACCATTAAGGCTTTTTCTTGAGTAGGTTTCTGCATATATCTAATCTAACAAATGACTCTTACTTACAGTATATAAAGAATGCCTACAAATCAATAAGAAAAAAATATTTTTTAAAATGTCAAAACATATGAATAGATACTCAAATTCACTAGTAATCAGAGAAGCAGAGTTAAAGCAACAATGTAGTGATGAGCCTGTTTGCAGGGCAGGAATAGAGATGCAGACAGAGATGAAACTTGTGGACACAGCAGGTAGAGGAGAGGGTAGGACAAATTGAGAGAGTAGTATTGACATATATTGGGCGTCCCTCATAGCTCAGTCAGTAAAAAAATCTGCCTGCAATGCCGGAGACCCAGGTTCAATTCCTGGGCTGGAAAGATCCCCTGGGAAAGGAACCCACTCCATTATTGTCGCCTGGAGAATCCCATGGACAGAGGAGCATGGCAGGCTACAGTCCATGGGGTCGCAAGAGTCAGACACGACCGAGCGACTGAACTACCACTACCCCTACTATTGACACATCTACGTTACCGTGTGTAAAATAGACAGCTAGTGGGAAATCGCTGTGTAACACAGGAGCTCAGCCCAATGCTCCGTGATGACCTAGAGGGGCAGGATGGGGGTGGATGGGGAGGGAGGCTGGAGAGGGAAGGGATATGTGTATACTTATGACTGACTCACATCATTGTACAGCAGAAATCAACACAACGTTGTAAAGCAATTATCCTCTAATTAAAAATAAATTGAAAAAAAAAAAAAAAAAAACTACAACCAGAAAGGAAAAAGCAATGTAGTAACACAACTTTCCCAAAATTATGGGAAATAAAAGGAAGGAGAGATAGGGAGAGAGCTGAAGACAGAGAGAAATAGAAGGAAGGAAAGAAGGAAGAAAAGGAGGAAAGAGGAAGAAAAATGAATAGATAATACCAAGTATTGACAAGGATCTGGAGTAACCAGATTAATGCATACAAACTGTTAGCTGAACTTCTCATACCTTATTACCCTGTAATTCTACTATAAACAATCTTTAAGGGTCAGATTGTGTAATACTTAAGTATTACAAGAATATCCACACATTTGCCAAAATACAAGTACAAAATATATATTTTCAAAAATGTTCACAACAACACTACTTTTGATAGCAAAAGCTGAAAATAATCTAAATGACCATCTTCAATACAGTATATAAATAAATTATGCTGTATCTACATACTGGATTACAATATAACTTCAGCTGTGCAACACAAGATGAATGACTATTACAAAGATTTAGCAAATTTTTTTCAAACACTGAAGAGTAGATTCATTATGGTGCCATTTATATAAAGTTCAAACATAAGCAGAACTAATCAATGATATTTGAAGTCCCAATAGGGGTTAATATTGATCTTGGACTGGAAGGATACTGATTGAAAGAGGGTTTTTTTTTTTAAAGTCATTTGAGAAGAGATAATGCTGACAATTATATTTGTTGGTCTTTATAATGACCTGGTTGTGCTTATTTTATAAAAATTCACTAACCTTTGTGTTTAGTGCAATTATCTGCATATATATTTATGTTTCATTGAAATAAACCTCAAAAATAGAATTAAAGATAGTTACAGATGCCCTTTTCTCCCAGAGAATATTTCTCGAGTTTAGCTGTTAGATGGATAATTTTACAAAAGGAAAAATATTTCTATCCAGAATAGAGATCCAAGGAGTCATTTTGTCCAGAAACCCAGTATGAATAATATTTAATTCAGGAATATAATATTCCAAGTGTATTAAACTCATTTTTTAGGGAATACCCTGGTGGTCCAGTGGTTTGGACTCAGCGCTTTAACTACCATGGGCCTAGATTCAATCCCCGTGAGTAACCAAGATCCCGGAAGCCATACAGTATAGCCAAAAAACAAACAAAAAGAACACTTGTTTTCCATTACTGTAACCACAGCAAATAAGAAATTTTGTCATCCTAAATTGTATTGTTTAGATTACTAATTTGTTTTCTTAAATCGTGTGAGCGTTTTAGTCCCCAGTTTGAGAAGTACTAAGTGTGGCCGTCAGGACAGACTAGGGTCTCTCCTAATTTTCCTATGGAAACACCAAAAAAAAGTCTCATGATGTGAAAATAGTAAGTTTTATTTCTCATTCAGAACTCATGCTCATTATGGATCACCTGACTCTGCTCTGTATCCTATTCGAGGACCTGGGTCACGGGAGAAGCCACCAGGGCCGCTCATCGCTTTGGCAAAAGGAGAGTGTGTGATAAGTCACTTAGCATTTTTTAATGTTTTTCCTGAAAAAGTGATACCCATCAGTTACTCATGTTTCACTCCCCAAAACCAATCAGCTGGCCATACCTACCACCAGCAAGGGAGGGACCTACAATCCTACCCTTTGCCTGGAAGAAAACTGCACTTGTTGGAGGAACTGCATTATTTATTTAGTTCTCACATCCATAAGCTTAATCTGAGTCCTTTAACAGTAATGTGATCAAATGACTCCAGGAACGCCTCCTGGACACAGGTGGTGACTTACTACGTGCAATGACTTTTTACTACGGTCCCAGTGCTTGGCAGAGTACCTGACTTATGGCCTTTGCTCCCTGAATACGTGTTGAATGAATTAAGACAGCTAAGGGTATAATCAATTCTGTGCAAAGGTTATAAGTACCAGAAAAAGATACCAAAAAAGAGGTAATCTTTGAAAAAAGCATTCTTCAGAAAGGGGAAAAAAGGGGAGGGTGGGGAGAGAGAGCACAGCAGAAAGGAAAGTCAAAAACAAGGAATTAGAAAAGTACCTGAAGGGCAAATTCAAATGTTTATGACAACCAAGTGTATAGTGCAAATCAGCACAGAGACCTAGAAATAAGAGGAGTAGGGTAAACAAGAAAACCCTTCCTCATCCACACAGTTCAGCTGTTACTTAGTTCTAGCTAACTAATACTAAGCAGAAATATGAACTCACTGTTTCCAGACCTTCCCATTTTTAAAGAATGTTTCCAAAGTTTTAGATTTTTAGTAAAATATCCCAATTTTCAAACAAAATAGGTAAAACAAAGCATTTCTATTCCTTATATTTAGACTACGGACCCTTGATGTGTAACTATCTCACTCTTGTTACAAATGAAATTTAGGGAATAGTGATTGTGGAAAAGACTGATTACACTGGAGCTGAAGGTTGGAATCTGGTCGTGGAGGACTTCTTATGAAAAGCATTAACTGTTTTCCTCTGCAGTTTACAGAGAGGTTAATAAAAGATTTGTGTGGCTTGAAAATTACATTAAAAAAATCATTTTAGTCATTCCAGAATTTACCCTGGTTTCAAAAGTTTCAAAGCAGTCACTGTTTCTTCTCTACTGGACAGAGAAGAAAATTGTTTTCTCAGTATTGCTAATTTTGTGGGATAACATTATAGTTCAAGAGTAGTGACAGTAAAAACTGCACAATTGTTCTTGGTGGTAGTTGCTCTTCTTAAAATATTCAAAACTATTTGCCTTTAATCATGATCTAACATTTATTTAGCAAATATAGAGCAAAAAGTTTCAGCCTAAGTTAAGCAGATACACTAAGGTCAAAATGTTCCAGTAACCTAAACATTTCAGAACCAATACCCCATCCTCCCCCAAAAAGAATGACTCTCATTAAGTATTTAATTTAATTATTTTTGAGTGCTTGGGGCTAATAGTGCCTGAGCACGTAGTTCTCCTTAATTTCATTAGCAGGCATTTATGAGTCCCTGCTGTGGGTGGATATGAAAGAAATATAAACTTTAGGGTATTTTTCTTTCTTATTAAGATAAAAAGCAAAACAATTCATTGTAATTTTCAGGGTCAAAATAGAGCAGTCTTTCGTGACTGCTTCTGGGGAGCACTTATCACCTTCCCCATTCCACAGAAGAAGGCATTAGTCCAACTTTCTAGAACTAAAATTCTTTCAGGGGACATATTTTAATTTGAACACACAGTCAAACATTTCTGGGATATTAACTCTCCATTCTAATGAGAGCTCAAAGTAACCACTTGAGCCTTAATTTAGAATTCATTTCTGTTTTGTCCATATTTTCCATCATTTCCACTAAGAGTGGAAGGTGTTGAAAATGCCAGAATGAAGCCAGCAAGGAGAGAAACCTCATTTTCTGTGCAGGACTCATATAGTCTGAACAGAATAGTGCATTCCTGTCCAAATGCACACAACTAGAGTTTCATTTGATTGGAAAAGCACATCCTGACTATGAATGGTCTGACGCTAATGTCTCCTTCTCAACTCTGAAAACTGTCAACAGCCTGCAAGGCACTTAGCCAGGCAAAGGCAGATCCTATTTCCAGCATGAAATCTGTGGAAATTACACCTTGAGTTTATACAAAAAAGCCTTACTCTGAGAAACAAGGAGGGAGGAGGGATACTAATCATGAATAACATGATAGTACCCTGAAGTGATAAGCATTTACTAAATTCAACAGTCTACTCACATCCAGATGTTCCACACACATGCTAAGCGTAGTTTAATGAGCATGGATAGATGTGCCCCACAGATAAGAACATGAGACAGAGTAAACCACGGAAGGGCAGCATTTTCCTTAGAAAATCCTGCCTATCCTTTCCTTGCAGAGAGTTGAAAAATCAGAAGAATGCTCCTGGTAAATGCCTCATTGTGTTCCCAGTTCATCTGGACTCAGGTCGGACCGAACAGGATGGAAACACAGCTTTGTCATGTATTAGTAAAAGTGACACTGTGTGAATCACTTACCTGTACCTTAATTTCTCCATAAGTAAAAAGGCATTATGATAGTACCTGCTCTGTGTGATACTGTCCATTAAGTGCATCGCACAACACTTGATACAAAGCAAGAACTCAGTAACTACTGTCATTATCATTGCTTTAATACTTGGTGCCGGTATCATTAGTATTATTTTTTTCTATTTCCAGAATATTGTCAGTTCACCATAACTGAGAATTGAATTAAACTTGAGTATTTCCTAAAATATTTATACTTTCCTCCTTTTTGTTTAAGAAATATAAGCTTGCTTATTCCAACTTTCTGATATTTACACAACTAAAGGAGGCCATTCCAGGTCCTTCTGGTTTCTATAAGTTTTAGGACATTGTTTCCATAAGGTGCACACACACACTCGCTCTCTCGCTCTCTCGCTCTCTCTCTCTCACACACACACACACACACACACAGAGCTGTATACCCATGGCTCTTTTGTTCCCGGTCACTCATGCATTAATTCCACAAAAGTGTATTTGCATACAATAGCTCTGTTCTATATTTCAAGATTGCCTTAACTGCAATCTGTAGCATCTATAAGGATTAAAATTTGTCTATATCTTTGATGGTTGTGTGTGAGGGTCAAGGGATTATAAGGGGACATGATTTTTATAGAATTGTTTATTTTTCAGCTGCGGAACTGCTGCAGAGCAAAATTAAGTGAGTGGTGTAAAGGCTTCTGAAAGTTTGCCTTCAGGGCAAAACCTTAGGCTTCCAGCAGGAGCAGTCTGCAAAGAGCCACCTTCCCCCGACATCACTCCCTCTAATCATGCCAAAATACAGGCTGCCAGTTCACTACTCTTGCTTTGTGCCAGTGGCGTGGTTCAGGTTTAGCTAGGCATCACTATGTAGCTTGCTGACAGGCACGAGCCTCTCCTCAGACTTCACTCTTGCCACACTGACTGGCATCTGGTCTCACTTCTGAGATTCTGACTGACAACCCATTCCTGAGTTTAGCTTCAAATATTTCTCTAAACAGCAAGAAAAGCTCACCCCAGCCCCACTTATCTTCACGGGCTGTTTCCTCCTCATACAAGTAATTTCAAATCAGGGACCACTTTGCAGTCATGGGCCTTCATATCTGTGTGTCTGAATATCCTCCACTGGACAGATAGAAACTCTGATTCCTCCTTCTTCTTTGTCCCTCTTTCCCTCTGCAAACTACCCTAGAACAATTTGAATCTCTAATCAAAGGAATTTTATTATTCCATACTTACTAGCCTACTGGATGCACTAGCGTCCTTTGGAGCTTATGCCTAGAAGGCTCTTATCTGAATTTAGTCAGTGTCTCAATAATTAATTGATCAAATTTCTCCAATTTTTGTTTTTGATAAGCCACTTTTATTCAGGGGTGATGCATTTTTTTTCAATGTGAGGTGATTATCTAACAACTGTTGTTCAAACCATTTACAAAGAAACATTTCCAGTTTTCTTTACTAAACCATGACTCTCCAGTATGATCTCCTCCCATCAACTCTCTGAACCTTGAAGTTTACTACTCACCCCCCGAAACACACACACTCAACAAGCAGAAAGAGCAGTACAAAAATATGTGGCATACAGGCAAACAGACATGGGTTCAAATTCCAGTTCAACTCCTTGTATGTAATAGAAACTGAGACAAGTCTCATAGCTTCTGAAAATCTCACAACACTCATCTACAAATTCAGGAGAGTGCCAACATTGCAGTTTCACTAAATATTAAATTACACACACACACACACACATGTATATATGTTATTAGATTATAGTATCAGGGCTTCCCAGATGGCACTAGAGGTAAAGAACTTGCCTGCCAATGAAGGAGACATAGGGGATGTGGGTTCGCTCCCTGGGTTGGGAAGATCCCCTGGAGGAAGGCATGGCAACCCACTCCAGTATTCTTGCCTGGAGAATCCCATGGACAGAGGAACCTGGTGGGCTACCGTCCACAGGGTCGCAACGAGTCAGACATGACTGAGGTGGCTTAGCAGAGCACGGCATGGCAGATTATGCTATGTATGTGTGGAATCTGATCCCCAGGAAATACCTGATGAAAAGAAAAGCTACTTTCATTTTTCTTCACTGCAAAAAATGAAAAGGTGAAATTTCCTTGGACTAGAAGTAATGTGACATTAGGTTTAAGACAGCTCCTCCAGCTGAAACTAAAAAATAAAAAAATAAAAAATTACAAATAAGTATTAATAGATAATGGTAGACATGTAATAGATAAAATTAATGTTTAAAACCTTTGAGACTATATGTACAAGCTAAACCCATAAAATACCCACCAACTCCAACAAGATTGCCTCGGTCTACCATCTGGGATCTTTTGTGCTGACAAAATTGACTTAGAGTCCACATTCTGCCCAGAGCCTGTGCATCCAAATCAGAAAGGAATTTGTCCTAGAAGTTGGTTTTCTCCCTCTTCTCCTTTCCTTCTATTTATATAGAGTCTGCAGCACTTGAAAGTATAGCCCCTGAAGATTTTGGTAGGATCCTGTTTGTCGCTGTAATGTTGCTGCCAATCTCCTGCCCCTGGCCAGCTCTGTGGGGGTATCCCATCCAGGCTCCCACTTAGTTTTACCTCCAGCCCCACCAAGGCACTAATGTACTCTATCACTCACCCTTAGCCAGGGGACTAAAAATAGCCTCTGGCTTCAATTGCCTGTTTGAAAAGGGAAAACAAAAATTGAGAGAGAACAGAAATGATGACAGCTCTCCATTCCACCCTGCTGTACTGAAGACCTTCTCCAAGGGAAATACAGTCCTTTCAATTAGCTCACCGGATTACATCACCTAGGCTCCGCTGAGAGTTTGCACATGCTCGTGGGTAGCCTGGCTTCTGCCAAGCTTCTGCTCTCTCTTGCTTGATGTCCTTCTATGCCCCAGAATCTTTTCCTGTCAGATGTGAGTCTAATTCACTGTCTTTCAGGGAAGTGGCGAGAGGCTTTCTGACAAGAGCTTATTAGAGGGAGCTCTGGTGAGACCACTCAGTTCAGAGAAACACAGTGACTGACGGGTTGTGTTCTGATTTAGATAATTTCTACACATGTTCTGGGACATCTGTATACTTCAGATTGTGTAACATTCATGGGGACTATCATGTAAAGATCTCTGTGTATGTTGACATTCAAGGACCTAAGTTACTGTGCCCAAATCCACATTGTAACTTTTCACCCCACCCCTACTTCCAGCACCCAGTTCCTTGTACAGTTCCATGTTCTGGTTGTACCAAATTCGCTTGCCTACCTCCGCCTAAGTGTGTTTTTAACAATTCTTGAAGCGCCTAGATGTCTTTCCTGTCTTCATTTTTCCACTTGTATAAGACATGAAATCACTCTAAAATATCATCTACTTCAAAAGTTTTCCACTGAATTTTGTACCCTACACAACACTAAAGTTAAAAACACAGACTCAAAGCCCTGAATCTGTTCATTTCTTATAACACAACACCCCATAACATATATTAATAATGTGATGATGATGATAAGAAATGGTGATATTGATGATAATGATATTTCAGGTGCATGTTTTGTTTCAGTATTAAAAGGTGAAATTCTTAGAGAATGAACTGAGTGTAACTTAATGTTAATGCCTCTTCAGCATGCTGAATGACACATAATGAGTGCTCAACAATTTTAGTTGAATTGGATTTAGTAATGCATAGAGAAAACTCAAACAAAGCAATCTATGTTCTTGATTTGGTGTTTTAAACTTCTCAGTTGTTTTCATTGAAGTGACTTTTTTTAGACCTTTTCTCCATCTTACAAAAATAGATTATATCTTTGGAAAGTACCAGGGTAAGGGTAATTGCAGGCTGGAAAATGCAAAAGATATAGGCCTTACATTTTGAACAATTTCTTTACATCAATTTTCTTGTACTATTTTATGGCCAGGATTTCTTATCTAAGCCAAAGCTAAGAGCATATTACACTGAGATTATTCATATGTATTTTGAATTCCATTTGGCATTCAGAATTCTGATTATTTCTATTCTGTCTGGCACACTATTTCTTTCTTTTAAAAAAGTAAAATAAATGTACCTAGATGCACTCTTATAAGGAAAAAAAAGATAGTGGGTGTTTAATGATAGTAATTGTGGCCATTAAGATAACCATTGTGCTATGTCATTTGGAACTTCCTTGAATTTTGATCCCTAGAAGATTAAAGTACAAGGGAGCAAGTAATGTGGGTTATTATTCCGTTTCCGGTCTTGGGTGGGATAAATAAGTCAGTTATGATGTCACAGGAGTAAAAAAGGAAGAGTGTCTTTGGAATCAGTCATGATATGATACTTAAGTTATATATGGTAGGAGAGATATGCATATGTAAGCCCGCAAAACAAAGCAGCAATTTGTTTTGTTGTTGTTTTTGTAATCTGTAGAATTTTACTAAATGTACAAATACTAAGAAATGTTTTCTGGGGTCTTAGCTCTGATAACTTTTAAAGTGACTGTGTCAAAGTATAGGCATTTAGGGACTTCCCTGGTGGTCCAGTGGTTAAGACTATTAGCTCCCAAAGCAGGAGCACAGTTTGATTCTTGGTTAGGGAGATAATAGACCACATGCTATGCAGTGCGGCCAAAAAAAAAAAAAAAAACAGGCATTTTTGTATTATTGGAAGAGACATTTCAGACATTTAGGTGGAGGAGGTCGTGACAGTCTGCTTGTTTTGAAGCCTTTGTAAAGAAATGGTTACCCTCACCCTTATCTCTCTTCCTCCAGTGTACTCCTAAGGGTACCCACTACTGCTGGGGCCCAAATGGATAAGAACCCATGGATCAGGTGCCATGTTTTGTCATTGCAGAGGAAATAAACTAATACCTAAACAGCTCAACCAGCCCATATGTGGCACACTCAGTCTGGCTTTTTGAACCAAAATTGTGATACAGTCATAACAACAAAATACTAAATAATATTTGATCTAATCTACCATTTAGTAATGTGACCTGAGATTCATCATGATGCCTCCTGGGTTTCTCAGCCATTTGTAGCTGTGTCTAAAAGATTTAGACAAATTATTCTCAACCAAGATTGATGTCCCCATCAAGTGACTTTTTGGCAATGCTTGGGAACATTTTTGTCACATCTTGGGGGATGCAATTAGCATCTAGTGTGTAATGCCAAGAATGCTGGTTAACATCTTACAATGCATAGGACAGTCCTTTACAACAAAGAATTATTTGATTCAAAATGTCAACAGTGCCCAGGTGGAGAAATCTGATCTAGAGCCCTTGTACTCAAATTCTAGTCCGTGGACCAGTATCAGTGTCCTACTGCAGTGTCAGCATCATACTGCATACTTCTGTATAGTATGTCGCCTTACCCCAAAGACCAAATCAAAAACTCTATGTGGACAAGACTCCAAAGGATTCACATGCTCATAGTTTAAGAGGCATTGGGCTAGAGTGTAGTTCTTCACACTTAAGTGTCAGAGTCAACAGGGTAGCTCTTAAAAACAAACAAAAAAAATTACCCACACTTGGCCACACCCTTGGAAATCATGATTCACTGGTCTCAGGTGGTGCTCCTAGCAGCAATAATTCTTAGAAGCATCTTAGATAACTTTAATGTGCCACCAGGGTTGAGACTCCCTGATCTGGCACAGCTCAGAGTGGGGAGAATGTGCTTAGAATGTACATACATTTTGGAATGCTTGGGACAATCCAATCTGTATCATTTGTCCTAAAATATTAAATATTCCTTTTCACTCTCATATATGTCCCGAACTTGGAGTAAGCAACAATATTTCTATTGTTGTTTATAACAACAACAATATATATTGTTTAAAACAAATAAAAAAGTACTAATAATGAAGGATCAATCAAACAAGATGAACTGGATCTTATTAAAATCAAGAACTGGGACTTCCCTGGTGATCCAGTAGTAAGAATCCACCTGCCAACGCAGAGGACATGGGTTTCATCCCTGGTCTGGAAAGATCCCACATACTGCGGGGCTACTAAGCCTGTGCCCCGAGCCCGCGTGCCCTGGATCCCATGCGCCACTACAAGAGAAGCTGTTGAAATGAGAAGCCTGCTCGCCACAACTAGAGAAACCTATATTCCACAGCCAGAGAAAACCCATGCACTGCAGTGAAGACCCAGCACAGCCAAAAACAATAAGTACTTTTAAAAAATTAAGAACTTTGATTTATCAAAAGATACCATGAGTTTGAGCAACCTCTGGGAGATGGTGAAGGGCAGGGAAGCCTGGCATCTGCAGCCATGGGGTCTCAAAGAGTCAGATCGACTGAGAGACTGAACAACAAACCATCAAGATTGTGAAAAGACCACTTACAGAGCGAGAAAAAGATATTGTCAATGTATATATCCAACAAATAATTTGTGTATACTGAATATATAAAGAACTCCAAATAAATCAATAGGAAAAAAGATAAGACAATCCACTGCGGCAAAAGACATGAATGGGTGCTTCATAAAGGAAGCTGTGAAAATGGATAATTGACATACAAAGACATGCTCAACTTCATCCACCTTCACGGAAATGCAAACTTAGACCACAATAAGCTGTCAATAGAAATATGTTACAATGGCTAAAATGATAAAGACTGACGATTTCAACTATTATTAGGATGTGAAGCAAGAAGAACCTTTAGCCTTGCTAATGGTGAAATAAGTTGGGATGAAATAAAAAAAAAAAACCACTTTAAAAAGTGTTTTGCCAGTTATCCACCAAAAGTTCAGCATCTGCTTATGTATACCCATGATGAACACTCCTACTCCTGGATATATACACGAAAGAAATAGATCCATATGCTCACCAAAATATATGTATTAAATCTCTCATAGTAACACTATTAGTAATAGTCCAAGATTGGACACTACCCAAATGCCCGGCAGTGGAATGAATACATAAGTGGTAATATATTCACAACAATGAAATATAAAGAGAAAGCATGGATGGTGTTCAGCTAAATACAATTATATGGGTGCCTCTCTCAAACCTAATACTGAATTAAAGCAACCAGACAAGAGCACATACTCTATGAGTTCATTTATAAAAACAAGCACAACTAATCCATCCACCTAGAAATCCAAGCAGCAATTTCCCTCGAAGGACACAGAGCCTGGTGGGGGATGGGGGGTAGGGAGTGAGGGAGATTCTGGTTTATTGTAATGTTTTCCTTTTGCCTTTGGGTTGTTGGTGTTATGAATATACACGTTTTGTGACATTCATTGATTGGTATACTTTGTGCATTCTTGAATGTATATACAACACTTTGAATTATTTTTTAAAGTGCCCTGTATTGGTTGATAATGTTCACAGCCACCTCAGCCTGATGGAATGGCCTCAGGTCAGCAGAGGTGGGCCTCCACAGCAGTCGTCCAAAGTTTACCACGGTGGTAGCACCCCTTCTATTAGCTTTCGTAGATGAAATGAGAAGCCTGCTCACCACACCTAGAGAAAGCCTGTATTCCAGAGCCAGAGAAAACCCATGGGCTGAAATGAGGACCCGGCACAGCCAAAAACAATAAATACTTTTAAAAAATCAAGAACTTCGATTTATCAAAAGTTACCATGAGTTTGAGCAAGTTCTAGGAGGTGGTGAAGGGCAGGGAAGCCTGGCATACTGCAGTCCATGGGGCATTTCATAAGAGAACTGAGGTGATTTCATGCTGATCCTCTTTAGATAGTCATTTTCCACTCAAGCTGCACTTAAGCATCATCTGCTGAGCTTCTGTAACTCCTGGCAATCTGTCCAATAACTTTTTTAGCTCCCCAGCTAATGCCAATGTGCCCAGGGCTGGGAACCACTCTCTTAGACCCAGCTCTCTGCTGCCCTCCATCTGGCTGCTTTGGGACAGCTTTTCTGATGGTGCTGATGGGGATTAGTTGCATGCCCTCGGTGAGACATTCATTTAATCTTTCACTGTTTCAGTAAGCCCTATTTACTAGGTCCTGCGTCACATGCTATGTGTTAGGCCAGGGTCATAAAAATAGTTTGTAAGCCTGGGAGCAGAAACCAAATCTTTTTAGTTCTATGTTGCAATCTCAGTGTCCAGAACTGGTATAACACATGGAGCCTCAAAAGAACTTTGGAGAACTTTTAGGGAAATAAGGGTAGAAAAAGTATTTTACATGGAAAAAAAAAAAAAAATGCAACATTATGAAGGCCAGGAGCCATTTCTTGTCATAGAGTGAATTGACCATTTTCTAATCTCAGGGCATCCAGAGCCTCAACAATTCTAAAAATGGAAACTATAACTCTAATAATAATGACAATATCTGTCATAAATAAGTAGATTTTCCCTTTATTTCTGTCTCTCTGTCTCTCGTCATTTTATCCTCAGTGCTCAGCACAGTGCCTGACATCCTAGAATTGGTAAGTAAATATTTGTTGAATAAATTAATAACTGAACAAATGAAATAAAATATTAACTAGGAAAGGAAGGGTGAATTAACATTTACTGAACATCGAACACACTCTGGCACATGCCAGACACCTCATGCTCTTGATGCCCTTTAAGAGTCACGGCACATTGTAAATAGGAGGCATGATTAACCTCTCTCAAAGCTTAAATAGCATATGAAACCCAGAGAGTATAAAGAATGCCCCAAGATCACAGGGCTGGTTGGCAGCGCCCAGATCCAAACCCTGATCTGTTGCAGTTTGGCTCCCCTGCTCTGGGCCTCGCGCTCCACAGAACAGCAGGACAGCAGTGAGGCGGGGACCAGATCCACCCAGGCCCATCTGGCCCCTGCTGTCCTCTGAGGCCGCGTCCTGTACCACATGTATCCACCACCACCAAGCCTGTGCTCCCCTCATCACTCATATTTATCATTCAACATCAGATTTTCTTATTAACAACATGCTGATTAAGATATGAGAGAGATGCCACTATGAAATCAGAGGTGTTTCCAAGGAAACTCAGTGGCAACCCCCTCTCCCCAATCCTGCAGTTTTATTTGAGTCTCCTGAGGAGGGAAAGTAAAAGTACAGAATTTTGAGAATAGCCAGTTTTTGTTGAAATATAACCTCCAAAGCTGCAGGGAGAAAAGTGAGTAGAAAACCCTTTGATGTTAGCTGGATCTCCCCCCTCCCCCTTATTTTTTCTCCCTTTTTTTTCTCCTTCCCTTCTTCCTTCACACTGTCCAGGCTCTCCTGTCTCACAGAGGTGTTTCCCCTCTGACCATAAATCTAGAGCATAGCATTGAAACCACAGCCCTCAAGGGTCACTTCCATCTTGCCTAAAAAGTAATGGCCTCCAAAGTCTTTATGGAAATGTTCGACTTCTGACTCATTACAGATCTAAATAGTCTTTACTTAGAACTGCAGGTTCATCAAAGAACTGTATGGATCCCTTTATACTATGTTTTCTCCTTTTCTTAACTTTGGTATTAGTCTAGGTTCTCCAAAAGAACAAAACCAGTAAGATAGATAATATATATTTCTGTGCAATCAGTATCTGTGTGATCAGCATCTCAGTCTGTCTGACTCTTTGTAACCCCAAGAACTGTAGCCTTCCAGGCTCCTCTGTCCTTAGGATTTCCCAGGCAAGAATACTGGAGTGGGTTGCCATTTTCTTCTCCAGGGAATCTTCCTGACCCAGGGATAAAACCTGTGTCTTCTGCTTTGCGGGGGAATTCTTCACCACTGTACCACCTAGGAAGCTCAAAATATATCTATACATACATATAAAAAACATGATATACTATTCTGTATTTCTGTATTTATCTACATGCATCTCTATCTATCTATCTATCTATCTATCTAGAGAGCAAGAGAAGGATATTTACTAGGAAGAATTGGCTCGTGTGATAAAGGAGGCTGAGAAGTTCTATAGTGTGTAGTCAGCAAGCCAGAGACCCAGGAGAGCCAATGGTATAGTTCCAGTCCAAACCTGAGTTTGAAAGGAGAGAGCCACCCCAGCTTGAAGACTATCATGCAAAGAAAAAGAAGTCTTGCTTCCTCAGCCTTTCATTCTAGTCAAGATTTCAAGGGATTGGATGAAGTCCATCCATATTGTGGAAGGTAATCTGCTTTATTCAGGCTACTGATTCAGATGTTATATCTCATCCAGAAACACTCTCAAAGACACATCTAGAAATAACATTTAACCAAATATCTGGATACCCCATGGTCCAAACAAGTTGACACATAAAGTTAAAGGTCCCAACTTCCATTTTAGCAATTTAATAACTGTTCCCTTCAGTAATCTTATTGCCTGCCTTCTGAGGTGTGTTTGATGGACTTCCACCCATTTTTTCCATGGTTACCTCTTCAAATCTCAGAGTCCAGAGTCTTCACAGCCTCTCCAATTCTAGACCGTCACTGAGACAGACCTGTAGGCCACTTTCATCGTCTTTCACTGTGACTCATTGCAGGGTCCAAAGTAGGGAGAGTCCTCCTCCCTTGGTGTCTGCTGAAACAGTAATTTCCAGAGTTTGTTTAGAACATGCTAGTTTCCGTGGCTAGTTGCTGGAACATGATAGGCAAATAGTTGCTGAAGAGATGGACAAATGTGAGTTAATCTGCAAAACAGTGCCATATGCAAACTGTTGAGAAGCTCTAAGTATCATATCCTTCTCCTGGATGTTTATGGTTTAATTTTTGTTTTTATAATGCATATGACAGGGTAAGGGCTCTAAAAGGCATTTATTCATTTCCTCAGGGAGTATCTATTGAGTGCCAACCAAGTATAAGGCACTTGCTGTAAGCTCAGGAAAGGTAGTTATATAGGAAATAGTTCCTGCTCTCAGGAAGATTGTATTTTGACTGGAGGGAAACAGATGGTAAATAAATAAGCTCTATAAAGACAAATAAAATGGGAAAAGAGCTAAATCATTGGGGATTTAGCCATAAAGGGCTGTAAGACAAACAACTCTGAAATACTATTTGAACAAATCCCTAAATGAAGAGAGGGAGCAATGTCCAGGCATATTACAAAGGAGCCACACAGCAACCCTGCAATAGGAGTATGTCTCATAGGTTTAAGAAGGAGCAAAAGCTGTGTGCCTAGAGCTGGGAGGGAAGGGAGGTAGGAGAGAAGGCTGGTAGCAAGGGACCAGGTTGTCTCCTGTTTTAGAGGCAGTGTAAGGACTGTAGGAACTTATGATATGACTCTGGAAGTGGTGGTTGGAGGGATCTGAGAAGACGAGTGAAGTAACCTGGCTGGCATTTCAGAGGGATCATCACTGGATGCAGCTTACACATTGCAGGGAGGCAGAAACTGAGTTCAGAAGTTGCCACATTCGTCCAGATGTGACCCGGCTGGACTTTGGGCTGAATGTGCATTAGTGGGGGTGGGGAGGAGTATGTAGATTCTAAAAGTACTTCGTTCTACAGTGAGGGATTTGATTAATTCCATACAATCAAGGATCTCTCAAATTTACTTGGCCATTGGCCTTTTCCCCAGTTGACTCTCTCTTCAATTATTTTTAGAGTAAACAGTTCGAGTATAAATTACAGTTAGTGTATTAGCCTCTGATTAGTGAATGTTATATAGTTTATCTTCATGTCTAGTACGTTTCTACTTCAGATTATTCTTTTGTGTTTCCTGTGGGCATGCAAATACCCCTCAGAGTGGTAACATAAACCTACCACTGATAGATTTAAGTGGATTCATTTTTCCTTTTCCTTATGTGAAAATCTGTGAATGTGGTTCCCCCTAGTATGGACTAGAGTCTTCCTTTCTAGTGGCTACGTTGTTATGTCTGTCCAGCCTAAGGGTCTCGCTGTGTTCCACCTTGAGATTCCTGTTCATCCTTCATAGTCTCTACCTCTGTGAAGCCCTTCTTGAACATACATGAAGATGCAGGTGTTCCCTGATGGGTAATTTCAGAGTGTCCTGAGTCCACCTCCATTTTAGCATTACTTCCCGACTTGAGTATGCTCTGAATATGGGGACTAACCTCCCCACTGCACTATGGGGTTCTTGAGCTAAGGATTGTGTGTAGCCCTCCCTGTATCTGCAGACCCTCCCACCATGCATGGCACAAAGCAGTTAGAAACAAATGCCCAGTGAGTGACTGAAAAGGATTTACTCTTTATTTGTTTAAGAAATAAGAATATACTGGCTTAAGAAATATTTATTTAGGGCTTTCTAGACTCAAGGGGAGCAGGGTGCTTCCCTGGTGGCTCAGTGGTAAAGAACCTACTTGCTAATGCAGAAGATGTGGGTTCGATCCCTGGGTTGGGAAGATCCCCTGAAGGAGAGCATGGCAACCCACTCCAGTATTCTTGCCTGGGGAGTTCCATGGACAGAGGAGCCTGGTGGGCTACAGTCCATGGGGTCACAAAAGAGTCAGACTCGACTGAGTGACTGAGCTTGAGCATGAGACTCAAGGGATTTGATACTGCATGCCCACAAACATATACATTCACTCTTCTATATTTGTATACACACATACTTGTGTACACATACATATGCATTCTCCTATGGAAAGAAATGATCAAGTCAATAGAGTTTTTCAAGGCATGCTGCATACTATAAACATTACAAGGTGTTGATTGAGCAGAAAAAGCCTTTAGGCAATGGTAATTTGTTCAATGGAAATTCTCCCAAAAGTAAGCAGAAGGAAAGTCTAGAAGGCAGGGAGTTCTTGTTTTCAGAAAATAATTAATTCAGAATGATTGGGAGAGCTACAGGGAGGATGGTAATAAATGAAAGCAAAGGGGTAGATTAGAATTTGGACTGTATACCATGGACACAATTTGAGGGCAGATTGATGTGGCTCGAGAAAAAAAAAAGTTAATTTGTGAAATGGTTGAATTCCATTTATTCGGGCATTCTCCCCAGTTTTTCCTACAGTTGCTATTGAAGTCAACATTTTCTTCAACCAGTAGGTAGAGAAGTATCAGAAGATAAATATATCAAACAGAAGGTGCAGGGCATTTATCAGAGAATGTGGAAACCTGTGATTAGGGAACATGAGATCTGTCTAATAAAGATAATACAAACAAAGGGACTGATGAATTGGTGTGCTGAGGTCGTTCAGTGGTAGATGGGATTGGACTGAATTAATGTTGGGAAATGTTATTTATGTTCCCAGATTTCCCTCAGTTGCTTTACCTGAAGTTCTTATGTTATTCTGAGGGAAAAAAATGAATGCTGGATACAAGTGGCAAAAAGGGCAGCTGCAATTTGTATGAGGATAAATCAAAATTCTCTTTATCATAATTATCATCAGTATTTTTTTGCTCAGCCAATTAAATATATTTCACACCTTTTTTTCTCTTTAGACCCAAAATTCAATACAGTAGCAGTGAGCCTGTACATTTAGGGAATATATTAAATATAATAAAAATGATTTATTTTCAAGTTAATATCTAATAGCAGTAGCTAAACTTCTTCTGTCTTTAGGAAATGCCTTTTGTGAATGATATTTTCAAGTTATATTTCTCTCTTTTTTAAGCAGTCCTGTAAAAAAGGCCTGCTTCATATGGCTCATAATTTTTGAGGACAGAATATGTTCTATTGTTAAAGAATACTTGAAATATACATTAAATAATTAAACATCAGAAAAAAGGTTCATCTCCTTATGAGCTAATATGTTTTCTCTTTCGATAGGCTATGCATTAATCAAAGCACTGACTGCTCCTTTGGCCTTGATATCTAGGAAGCCCAGAACTAGATTTACTGCTAAAGTCACAATATTAATTTTTTAAGGATATTTTTCCTTCCATTTCAATGCTATTTTTCTTTATGCCTGCTATTTTATCATATGCCACTTCAAATCAGCCTTGGAAATGGATGGAATATAAATGAATATATTAGCAAGCACCAGCATAAATAAATGGGAGACAAGAGACAGTAATATGGAAATGTAAGAACTGAAAGGGTAATTCTTCCTGTGTAAATTACAATCAGCAAATATTACCAGTTCTCCAGAAGTAATCCATTGTTCTAAAACAATGATTTGAAAATAGAAACAAAGATATTTGACAATTATGAAGAAGTGAGGGGAATGGGGAATGCATTGATGATGTGAAGAAACACTAGAAATTATTAAGATGCCATAATTTATTAATATCACTAGCTACATACAAAAAAGTTGGTAATGTCACATTTCAACCAAGTGGGGAAACAGACACTGCTCTGCATGGTTAGATGAAATGAAACTGATGCAACCATTCTGCAAGGCAATTTGGAAATATCTGTCAGCATTTCAAAAACATGTATTTTTTGATCCAGTCACTTTTAGAAATATATATTCACTACATTCCCTTATTCAAGTGTACAAAGGTATATGTAAAAGAATGCTTATTGAAGTTTTTGTTGCAATAGTAAAGTTCTAGGAAATCTCTTTTAAAATATTTATCAACAGTGAACCAAATAAATGATGGCAATATATATGTAATGGAATTGTACTTAGCCAGTAAAAAGAATGAATCAGATCTTTGTGTATAAATATGATACATTAAAGTATGTAATTTAAATTTTTTTAGAATACATGTTTCCTTTTAATATGTTTACTTATAATAAGCCATTGTAATAAACCAGATGGTGGTAGATAGACAGTAGGCTTATATATGCAAGCTACTGTTAATAGCGGTGTTTCTGGATACTGGAACTGTGTAAGGCATCAATATAGTATATTATGTAATTGTTTTTCATTCCAAAGTATTTGTGTTTTTCCAAGAATATCCATAATATTTATAGTAATGAAAATAAGACAAGTTTTAGAAAAGAAATTATACAAAGCAAATGTACTCTAGAACACCAAAGGAAACATATCAATTACTTCTTCAACAAAGTCCAGGGTAGTGAGGATTAACTCATGATGAGATTCACCAAAATATAGATTTATATATGCTAATAATTTTGTTTCAAGATACAGGGTAAAGTATTTTTTTAGAAAAACTCTTTCTTGAAAGACTGACCATATTTTCTGTTCTTCAGAGTGAATGCACCCTTATCAATGAAAACAGATGCTTGCACTGGTGCTAAAACATGCCTGAGACTAAACATTCTGTGAAAATGAAAGCATACAGCATGAAGCTGGGATAAATCTCACCGTCTCCCCTGTTAAATCTCTTTCTCTTTCTTTAGTATTCTCATCCCTTCTCTGTATCTCCCTCCCATCTCTTCCTCCTCCTTTGCTCCATACCCGCCCCCAACCCTGTGCCCAATTTATATTTCAAAACTCTTGCAGTTTTACAACTGCATGGGCCTTGAAATATTTAACACCCTCTGTTTTATTGATGAGAAAAATAAGATCTATAGAAAAAGAAAACATCTCAACCACTACAAACAAGTAATTGATAGATTATAGTCATCTACCAAGTGCCTACTGACCACTTATATATGTATTAATACAGGAATATGTGTATTTATATATATATATATATATATGCAGATATGTGTACATTATATATATATATATGTATGTATGATGTATGCATGTATGTGTGTGTATAGATATATTTTTTTTTTTTCCACTGATTGAAACATGGCATTTTGCCAAAGTCTGGGAATTAGGAGATGGGGCGTTACCATCCCCATTCTTTTCTCAAGCTCAATAAAGTTGAAGGGTTAGAATTCTCATAAAGCAGTTAGTCAAAGGAATATGCCTGCATCAAATTAATCAGCATTATTCCACAGGCCAGGGCTTTGAAAACAGAGAAACATGACATCCAAACTCAATTCCTTCACTGATTTATGCCTAGAAACTCATTTTTCCCAGCACTAAAATGAGGATAGTAACATCCAACATAGAGAAAATAACATTCATCGGGAGAAATAACTACAGAAACAAGGAAGAGATGTAGCCAAAGCAACAGCAACACCCAGTTGTGGATGTGACTGGTGATAGAAGTAAAGCCCAATGCTGTAAAGAGCAGTATTGCATGGGAGCCTGGAATGTTAGGTCCATGAATGAAGGCAAATTAGAAGTGGTCAAACAGGAGATAGCAAGAGTGAACATCAACATTTTAGGAATCGGTGAACTAAAATGGACTGGAATGCGTAAATTTAACTCAGATGACCATTATATCTACTATTGTGGGCAAGAATCCCTTAGAAGAAATGGAGTAGCCATCATAACCAATAAAACAGCCCAAAATGCAGTATTTGGATGCAATCTCAAAACGACAGAATGATCTCTGTTTCCAAGGCAAACCGTTCAATGTCACAGTAATCCAAGTCTATGCCCTGACTAGTAATGCTGAAGAAGCTGACGTTGAAGAATTCTATGAAGACCTACAAGACCTTCTAGAACTAACTCCCAAAAAAGATGTCTTTTACATTATAGGGGACTGGAATGCAAAAGTAGGAAATCAAGAAATACCTGGAGTAACAGAAAAATTTGGCCTTGGAATACAGAATTAAGCAGGGCAAAGGCTAATAGAGTTTTGCCAAGAGAACGCACTGGTCATGGCAAACACCCTCTTCCAACCACACAAGAGACAACTCTACACATGGACATCACCAGATGGTCAACACCAAAATCAGATTGATTATATTCTTTGGAGCCAAAGATGGAGAAGCTCTATAAAGTCAGCAAAAATAAGACCGGGAGCTGACTGTGGCTCAGATCATTAATTCCTTATTGCCAAATTCAGACTTAAACTGAAAAAACTAGGGAAAACCACTAGACCATTCAGATATGACCTAAATCAAATCCCTTACGGTTATACAGTGTAAGTGACAAATAGATTCAAGGGATTAGATCTGATAGACAGAGTGCCTGAAACACTATGGACAGAGGTTCGTGACATTGTACAGGAGACAGGGAGCAAGACCATCCCCAAGAAAAAGGAATGCAAAATGACAAAATGGTTGTCTTAGGAGGCCTTATAAATAGCTGTGAAAAGAAGAGAAGGGAAAGGGAAAGGAGAAAAGGAAAGATATACCCAGCTGAATGCAGAGTTCCAAAGAATAGCAAAGAGAGATAAGAAAGCCTTCCTAAGTGATCAATGCAAAGAAATAGATGAAAACAGTAGAATGGGAAAGACTAGAGATCTCTTCAAGAAAATTAGAGCTACAAAAGGAAAATTTCAGAATGGTATGGACCTAACAGAAGCAAAAGATACTAAGAAGAGGTGGCAAGAATACACAGAAGAACTATAAAAAAAGATCTTCATGACCTAGATAACCACAATGTTGTGATCACTCACCTAGAGCCAGACATCCTGGAATGCGAAGTCAAGTGGGCCTTAGGAAGCATCACTACAAACAAAGCTAGTGGAGGTGGTGGAATTCCAGTTGAGCTATTTCAAACCCTAAAAGATGATGCTGTGAAAGTGCTGCACTCAATTATGCCAGCAAATTTGGAAAACTCAGCAATGGCCACAGAACTGCAAAAGCTCAGTTTTCATTCCAATCCCAAAGAAAGGCAATGCCAAAGAATTCTCAGACT
Organism: Dama dama; assembly: GCF_033118175.1. NCBI lineage: Eukaryota > Metazoa > Chordata > Mammalia > Artiodactyla > Cervidae > Dama > Dama dama. The sequence goes on from NC_083684.1 coordinate 37,727,783, forward strand.
ACCACACAAGTGCACTCATCTCACATGCTAGCAAAGTAATGCTCAAAATTCTCCAAGGCAGGCTTCAAGTGTACATATACCATGAACTTCCAGATATTCAAGCTGGATTTAGAAAAGGCAGAGGAACCAGAGATCAAATTGCCAACATCCATTGGATCAACAAAAAAGGAAGAGAGTTCCAGAAAAACATCTACTTCTGCTCTATTGACTATGCCAAAGCCTTTGATTATGTGGATCACAACAAACTGTGGGAAATTCTTCAAGAGATGGGAATAACAGACCATCTGACCTGACTCCTATGAAATCTGTATGCAGGTCAGAAACAACAGTTATAACTGGACATGGAACAACAGACTGGTACCAAATCAGGAAAGGAGTACCTCAAGGCTATATATTGTCACCCTGCTTATTTAACTTATATGCAGAGTACATCATGAGAAATGCCGGGCTGGATGAAGCACAGGCTGGAATCAAGATTTCTGGGAGAAATATCAATAACCTCAGATATGCAGATGACACCACCCTTATGGCAGAAAGCTAAGAAGATCTAAAGAGCCTCTTGATGAAAGTAAAAGAGGAGAGTGAAAAAGTTGGCTTAAAATTCAACGTTCAGAAAACTAAGATCATGGCATCTGGTCCCATCACTTCATGGCAAATAGATGGAGAAACAATGGAGACAGCAAAAGACTTTATTTTGGGGAGCTCCAAAATCACTGCAGATGGTGACTTGCTCCTTGGAAGAAAAGTTATGACCAACCTAGACAGCATATTAAAAAGCAGAGAAATTACTTTGCCAACAAAGATCCATCTAGTCAAAGCTATGGTCTTTCCAGTGGTCATGTATGGATGTGAGAGTTAGACTATAAAAAAAGCTGAGCACCAAAGAATTGATGCTTTTGACTGTGGTGTTCCAGAAGACTCCTGAGAGTCCCTTGGACTGCAAGGAGATCCAACTTTCCATCCTAAAGGAAATCAGTCCTGAATATCATTGGAAGGACTGATGTTGAAGCTCAAGCTCCAATACTTTGGCCACCTAATGGGAAGAACTGACTCATTGGAAAAGACCCTGATGCTGGGAAAGATTGAAGGTGGGAGGGGAAGGGGACATCAGAGGATGAGATGGTTGGATAGCATCCCTGACTTAGTGGGCATGAGTTTGAGTAAACTCTGGGAGTTGGTGGTGGATAGGGAGGCCTGGCATGCTGCAGTCCATGGGGTTGCAAAGAGTCAGACATGACTGAGCGACTGAACTGAACTGAATTGATCATCATGTGATGATAACATGTGGGGTTATTGAGTTGATTAACAAAAGAGACTATATATTAAAGGCCAGTTTATGCACTTATCTTGAAATTCTTAACCTAGAAAACGAAAACTCCCTGGGAAGGGTTTTGGGGGGATCCTTAGATAAACTTAAGACATGCATAGCCCTTTGATAGTCTGTATTTCTCTACACATAAGCATTCTTTCCTACAGGGGAAAAAAAAAATCCCTCACTCTTATTCTCAACGTTGTGTTCCTGATTATTTTAAGAAAACTGATATAAATTGAAGCTGTAACTGCTGGTGTTAATAATAATTATTATAACCCAAAAAACATTACTACATTACTAATATTTTACTACAAATAAACAGTATTATTATGATTATTAAAACTCAAGTCCTTGCACATGAGCTAATACTGGTGGGTGGATAGAATTTAAAGCATTGGGAGCTTTGCTTTCACCAGGTAGAATGTTCTGATTTCTTCTTATTACATGAGCCCTTGAGGTCTTATTTCACTCTGATCCACAAAGAGGAACTCATTTCCCCCAGAAAGGCAGGCTAATGAGGTCTGCTTAATTTATAGCTGAGTCCATTTATGCAGTCTCTTCTGTTAACGGGGATGCCTGCTTAATTCAATAGAATCCTCACATGGTACACACAGAAGACACCAGGACCCCGTCCACTCCACATCCATTTATTACTGTGATGCCTCTGATGTGCACAAACAAACCATGTTTTACAAACTTCTTAGAGATTTGATTAAGTCACATTGTGCATTCTGTTGTAACAAGAAGGGTGATTTAAAATCATTAGGCCTAAAATTTAGACCTCGGTGTGCTTTGAAGTCAAGAGGAACAATTTGTCAGCTGGTTGATCTTTTGCTTCTAAAGCTAGTTAACTGATCAATCTAATGTCAAAGGAGCAGAGACAAATGGGAGACATTTTACTATGTGGAAAAGTGTACATGAAGATAAATCCAGCAATCTGCTTCATTTCATCTGCAGTTATCTTTGCAGTAATTGCTTTGGAACACTCAAGGTGCTCTTTGCATAAAGGATGTGTTGGAAGCTTTAAGTTCTTTAAATTCTTGCAACAAATCTTGCTTTGCTCCATTTTGGGGCAGGGAAGGCCACAGTCCCTCACTTTAAATGCATACTTGGCAATGAACGAAAGTTAGGATTTTTGACTAGTTGTTTACTCTGTAATTAGTTCACACATTTCTGAAATTTCCTGACGTGTTTGCAAAGTAAATCTATTCCTTGGAGGATTTATTTGATTTTTGCTATGATCATAATGATGAAAATGGATCTAGAGTAAAAACTTCCCCATGAATAGATTTAGTTACACCAGCTGTTCTAGTAACATACTGCTGCACAAAAATCTACCCCCAAACAACAGTCATGTGATTATACTTCATAACTTAGTGGATTAGGAATTGAAACTGGGTAGGAAGAGCCAAGGTCACTTCTTGGCATTCAGTTAGCAGATGAACCTTAGGGTCTGATACACCTCCACTCGAGGGCCTGGTATCCTGGGTGAGGAGTAGAAGGGGTTGGGACAGAAAGCTGTTCCCTGCTGGGACTATCTCCTACCTGTAGGAGAGCACCTATATGTGGTCTCTCCAGCAGGTAGAATTATGCAGCCAAACTTATCTGACTTCTCAGGGCTCTTAGTGGGAAGCAGAAAGATGTCCACATCCATCTTTAATCTACCACACCAGCACATATTGATTCTTTACAAGCTTTATTAACAAATCATTTTACTGCCATCATCTCAAGCTTCTATGATATGTGCTAGAAGTTTCAGCAAGATGGGTGATGAGGAAAGGGGAATGGTGATTGATTAGGTAGCTATTATTCCTAGAGCCCACAGTGGCAAGTTAACTCTTAGCAATAATGCTGCTCTAGGAAAATCAATAAGTAAATTTCTTGCCTAAAAAAGAGATTAGAAACTTTTATAGGGGAAATTTATTGTAGTTCTCCCTGTTTTGACATACCCTCCTCTATATTCATATTGAAAGATTGCTGTGGAAAATATCTTCCCCCCCCCATGATTCTGTGAACAGAAAATTGCTTTGGTTATTTTTACTGATTTGGAAGACAATCTTTTTTTTTTTTCCAAAGTGTTAGTTTCATTTTTTTAAAATTTATTTCTTTTTCTTTCATATTGGAGTATAGTTGATTTACAATGTGTTTGATTCAGGTATAAAGCAAAGTGACTCAGTTATACATATATATGCATCCATTCTTTTTCAGATTATTTTCCCATATAGGTTATTACAGAATATTGAGTGGAATTCCCTGTGCTTTACAGTAGGTCCTTGCCGATTATCTATTTTATATGTAGTAGAGTGTATATGTTAATCTCAAACTCCTAATTTATCCCTTCCCTCACCTTACCCCTTGGTAACCATAAATTTGCTTTTCAAGTCTGTGAGTTTGTCTCTATTTCGCAAGTAATTCCATTTGTATTCCTTTTTTTTTTTTTTTTTACAATTCTATATTTATGTGAGATCATTTGATACTTTTCTTCCTCTTGTCTCACGTTGATTTAAGATTTCAGCATTTGTTGTCCACCATCCTTGGAGACTGAGATATATTTTACAGAGCACTGAGCATAGAACTGTTCCTGGGCTTCTCATGTTTGTCAGTACTCTGGACAAAGAACTTCAATGGGCACAATAAAGGACGGAAATGGTAGGGACCTAACAGAAGCAGAAGATATTAAGAAGAGATGGCAAGAATACACAGAAGAACTATACAAAAAAGATCTTCATGACCCAGATAACCACAATGTTGTGATCACTCACCTAGAGCCAGACATCCTGGAATGCAAAGTCAAGTGGGCCTTAGGAAGCATCACTACAAACAAAGCTAGTGGAGGTGGTGGGATTCCAGTTGAGCTATTTCAAACCCTAAAAGCTGATGCTGTGAAAGTGCTGCACTCAATATGCCAGAAAATTTGCAAAACTCAAAGCAATGGCCACAGGACTGGAGGAGGTCAGTTTTCATTCCAATCCCAAAGAAAGGCAATACCAAAGAATGTTCAAACTACTACACAGTTGCACTCATCTCACACATTAGCAAAGTAATGCTCAAAATTCTCCAGCCTAGGCTTAAACAGTATGTGAACCATGAACTTCCAGATATTCAAGCTGGATTTAGAAAAGGCAGAGGAACCAGAGATCAAATTGCCAACATCCATCAGATCATCGAAAAAGCAAGAGAGTCCCAGAAAAAAACATGTACTTTATTGACTATGCCAAAGCCTTTGATTGTGTGGATCACAACAAACTGTGGAAAATGCTTCAAGAGATGGGAATAACAGACCATCTGACCTGACTCCTATGAAATCTGTATGCAGGTCAGAAACAACAGTTATAACTGGACATGGAACAACAGACTGGTACCAAATCAGGAAAGAAGTACATCAAGGCTGTATATTGTCACCCTGCTTATTTAACTTATATGCAGAGTACATCATGAGAAATGCCGGGCTGGATGAAGCACAAGCTGGAATCAAGATTGCCAGAAGAAATATCAATAACCTCAGATATGCAGATGACACCACCCTTATGACAGAAGGCAAAGAAGAATTAAAGAGCCTCTTGATGAAAGTAAAAGAGGAGAGTGAAAAAGTTGGCTTAAAATTCAACGTTCAGAAAACTAAGATCATGGCATCTGGTCCCATCACTTCATGGCAAATAGATGGAGAAACAATGGAGACAGTGAAAGACTTTATTTTGGGGGGCTCCAAAATCACTGCAGATGGTGACTGCAGCCATGAAATTAAAAGACACTTGTTCCTTGGAAGAAAAATAATGACCAACCTAGTGATTTGGTGGTTTACACACTAAGTTGTGTCCAACTCTTGAGACCCCATGGACTTTTACCCACCAGGATTCTCTGTCCATGGGATTTCCCAGGCAAGAATACTGGAGTACATTGCCATTTCCTTCTCCAAGGGATGTTCCTCACCCAGGAATCCTGTATTACAGACAGAGTCCTTACCAACTGAACTAGGAGGGAAACCAGACCAACCTAGACAGCGTACTAAAAAGCAAAGATATTCCTTTGCCAACAAAGATCTGTCTAGTCAAAGCTATGGTTTTTTCCAGTGGTCACGTACGGATATGAGAGATGGAGAATAAAGAAATCTTAATGCCAAAGAATTGATGCTTTTGAACTGTGGTGTTGGAGAAGACTCTTGAGAGTCCCTTGGACAGCAAGGAGATCCAACTAGTCAATCCTAAGGGAAATCAGTCCTGAATATTCATTGGAAGGACTATTGTTGAAGCTGAAAAATCCAATACTTTGGCCACCTGATGCAAATAACTGACTCATTGTAAAAGACCCTGATGCTGGTGAAGATTGAAGGCAGGAGGAAAAGGGGATGACAGAGGGTGAGATGGTTGGATGTCATCACCAACCCAATGGACATGAGTTTGAGCAAGCTCCAGGAGTTGGTGATGGATGGGGAAGCCTGACATGCTGCAGTCCATTAGTTCTCAAAGAGTCAGACACGACTGAGTGACTGAACTGAACCCAGGTCTCCCACATTACAGGTAGATTCTTTACCAGCTGAGCCACAAGGGAAGCCCAGACACAGAACAGGCACTCCATAAATAAATTCTTAATCATCAACACTTTAGTATGCATCTGTTAGACATGCTAAGCAAATGAAAAAAGCAAGTGAGAACAAAGAAATGAAACACCATTTTGAGAATCTTGTTTTAGTTTATTGATGAATATACAACATAAAATATACATATGTATGTATTGCAAAGCAAAGAAAATTAATTTAGTTTTGTTTTTAGAGGAATTTGACTCTTTTAATTTGGAATTCCATTTTCCCAGTTGGCTAGCAAGACACCTTTGGACAGTTCTTACACTTTCTATTTTCCTGTCTCTGAAGCGAGAGTAAAAACTGGTAGAACTGTAGTCTTAAATGATAGGAATGCAAAGCTTTGATTCTCAACCAATGTTTCATGGGCTTAACAATCAGCTAAAATCTGATACAAAAGCAGTGTGGTCCAAAGGAAGAGGGTCTGTGATTTTTGCATTTCTAACAAGCTCCCAAGTGAGGCAAATGCCACAGGCCCACAGACCAGGGTTTGAATAACACAGCAGCAGTGCATCTATTAATAAGTATGAGTACGCACTCTGAAATGTTGGTTTCTGGTCTCCACTTTCTTTGTCTCCCTTCAGAAATTTCTACGAGATAGGAATGGATTTTTGTATTTGTCCTGCATCTCCAATTTGATGAGTTCTCAGTTGGTTTCCTTATTTAAAATATTATGGCTCCTGCACTTTGTTTAACTCCGCTTGACATTCAGTGATTTGTGACTTTCTCTTTCCTGAGTGTGTTTATAAGAGGATGACCTTGGGATTGAAGACTCTCACTGTCTAGACACAGGGACACAGTAGAAGAACTGTGAATGGCTATTTTATACTGTTTCTCTTTCCTTCTTTCTCTTTTTTCTTTTTTTCTTTTCTGTGTTGTCTTCATATGCTAATAGAGTCAATATCCTCATTTGCCATTTTAATGTTTCTTAGGAAGATCTAGCTCAGAATTTCCTATGGTTTTTATGCTCATTAGTCTTCTACATGAATCAGAAATTTCCTGCTATAACATCATGAGGTTTCTCAGTAGACCCTCTTGGCTCTTGGTTGAGTCTTTTGAACGATTTTATTATAACAAAGTTGACTTGAAGCCAGAAGAGGCAGAACTCCAGTGTGGGGCTTTCTTTCCAGTTTTATGGGTTTTTTCTCAGAAGCCTAATGCCAGTTTAATGAAGTTTTATAGCTATTAATACTCCACCACTCTTGCTGCAGTAAGAAATATGTAACTAAACAATAACTTGAAATAGGTAAATCCATGATTAAGTTACACTAAAAAATAATGTCTGTGGGTCATAGTTCATAATTTCCAAATACACATCCTTTGGAATGATTGGTAACTGCAGCCTTGTAACTCTTTCAAGGAGAAAAGCTATGAGTTTAAATCACTACATTAAGCTGACAGTGAGACTCATATTTTCTGAGCTAAAGATATATTTTTATGGCCACACAGTGGACTCTGTTTATCACTCATCATAAACCATAGGAAACCATTTTTGTTTAAATTAGGTGCTCAGGCTTTTGTCCTGTAATCTGTTTCTTTATTTCCCCTTTCCACTTTTGTTGGTCCATTTTCAACAGCTCCCAATTGTCTTCCATTTCCCGAAAATGGCTCATATTTTAAACCTAAGCTTCTTTAAAGGTATTTCACCCTAGTTGAGGTCACCTTAATTTACACCTTAAATTATGATTCCAAAGCCAATTTTAATGCTGCTGATATTGAGTAATCCTGCTAAAGAGTCCAATTTTAAAATAAGTAACAGTCTTATCCTAAAATGCCAGACATAAGAAACCCATGAATTTTGCATATCTCTTTAGTACTTTTACTTGTTGAATTAAATTTATTCTCTTCTTTTGAGCCACTTACCCAATTAGGCTTCATTTTACTGCCTACTCTGGTTCTAGAGGATGTCCCTTCTTAAAGACAGTAAGTAAGTGGCTTTTTCCCAGACTAGCCAACAGCTTCAAATTGTGTGAAAGTTAAATGACTGTGGAATCTGGGGCTTAATGTTTTAAAGCCATCTTGATTATACGTATTAAAATAGAAGATATTGTCAAAATAAATTTCTTCCTTCCTTTCTCTCTCTTTCTCTCCCACCCAATTCTTCCCATCAATTGATCTTCCTGATCCCCAATGTACATATTTTTGTTGCCTGATTTTATACAATCAGATCAGGGATACACACTGGGGAGTGAGTGGCCACAGCCCCATAGACAGAATCTGAGAGGGAAAATGATGGTCACAGAAGTCTCTCTGATGAAAAACACTGTACCTTTAATTCATATTCAATTATTAGAAAGTACTTTTCAGTCTATAAATGGCAAAAAAAAAAAAAAAAGACCCACTAAGCATTGGGTGTTGTATCATACTTAAAATATTTTTTTATTCCTTGTAATTTACTGGGCAATTAAAAGAAAGCAGCTCTGGTTCAGTCCTTTTGTATAAATAATTAAGGAAAGTTGTCCTATCCTTAAGTATCACACAAACTAAAAATATGCATATTTTTCTTCTGAGTGCTCTTGAAAGGTGGGTTTCATTCTTATTTCCTTTGTTTTCTCTCTCAGCTCTGTCCACCTTTCTATTGCTATTGTCTGTTTACAGGCATATCTTATCTTTCTAGACCTGAACAGATGAATATCAAAGCTATTATAAGCTATACATTACAGTGGAGCATTAGAACTACAACTAGTACAAGTTGAGATGTGGATACTGGATTTCAAAGATTTAATACAAAAACATAGGATGTAGAATGCATTAATGACATATTAATTACATGTTGAAATTCTGGATATATTCTGGATATATTGGGTTAACTATAAAATATTAGAATTCACATCTCTTTCTTTTTACCCTCCTAGAAATTTTTTAAAATTACATATGTTGGGACTTCCCTGGTGGTCCAGTGGTCAAGGCTCTGTGCTTCCAATGCAGGGGGTACAGTTTCAATCCCTGTTCAGAGAAGTAAGATCCCACATGTTATGTGACAAGGGCAAAAAAAAAAAAAAGAAAAATCATGTAAGTGCTTCTAAAGTAGGAATTGGGTCTTTTCCTTTACCAAATAACAGTGAGTAGATCAGAAGGCACTTAGGGTTATTAAATGACTCACTGGTTATATTGATTAATTTATATTTATTCCAATGTATACTTCACTCCTAAATATACTTGTATTCTTCATTATATGCATGTGTGAAAATCATTTTCTATATCTTAATTCGGAATTTCCCAATTTCTGCTTTCTGACATTCCTGAATGGGTTGAAGTTAGGCCAAAAGATTGATTCTGTTAGCCCTAAGGGCTATCGTAAGGTACATGGGGCTATCTGGGCCCTCAACTCTATTGCTTTCCATTGCAAGCAACCTCATCACTTTAATCCAGAATATTGTACAAATATGATTATATTCTCTGTTTATCATAGTAAAAAATGACTGGGAAATACAGTCTGTATTTTATATGATGGAATTGAACTTCTTTATATTTAGAAGAAAGAACTCAACAGTTAATTTAATCATGAACTCTACTATAATCTTTGTTTGCTTGTTTGTTGCTTTTGTCTTTCTTTCTTAAAATTATTGGAACTTGTGGATATCAGTGTGAGGAATAATCTCACTTTAGGATGTTATAGATTGAGGAGTATTTCAGGTTGATATAAAGTTTCCTTTCAAATCTCTCTAAATGTGGTAGGTATAAAATAGCATCATTCCTCTGGAGTATATTATCTTTCTGGTTTTATTAAGCCCAACCTAGGCAACATAGGTCCAATTTATTGGATACTCTGAGGCAGTGCTATGTTAGAAATTTGGTCATAATCCTTATGCCAACCTGAAGCAGGGACTATGTTTAGACTTACTTTGTAGTAAAGGAAATCAATTCACACAGCTATTCTGTTACATTTTGGTACATTGAATCTGATCCTGTATGTGTCCAATGCCTTTACTATATATCATAATTGTGTTTCTTAGGGGAAAACAAGCAAGCTATAAGAATATCAATTGCTGTTATAATTTATTGAGACACAAATTTGAGTATGTCTTCCCTGTAGTTTCTCTTCCCTTTTAATTTTCTTGTCTTGGAGATTTTGTAAGACAGGAAATAATTGCTTGAATCCAAAGTTTATTTGAACATGAGTTTGAGCAAGCTCTGGGAGTTGGTGATGGACAGGGAAGCCTGGTATGCTGCAGTTCATGGGGTGGCAGAAAATTGGACACGACTGCGTGACTGAACTGAACTGAAAGTTTAGTCCTAAATACTGAAAAGCAAATGCTATGTGTCTTATTTTCTCGGGCTCCAAAATTACTGCAGATGATGACTGCAGCCATGAAATTAAAAGATGCTTGCTCCTTGAAAGAAAAGTTATAACAAACCTAGACAGCATATTAAAATGCAGAGACATTACTTTGCCGACAAAGGTCTGTCTAGTCAAAGCTATAGTTTTTCCAGTAGTCATATATGGATGTGAGAGTTGGACTATAAAGAAAGTTGAGTGCAGAAGAATTGATGCTTTTGAACTGTGGTGTTGGAGAAGACTCTTGAGAGTCCCTTGGACTGCAAGGAGATCAAACCAGTTCATCCCAAAGGAAATCAGTCCTAAATACTCATTGGAATGACTGATGCTGAAGTTGAATTCTTCAACTTTCCAATGCTTTGGCCACCTGATAGGAATAACTGACTCATTAGAAAAGAACCTGATGCTGGGAAAGATTGAAGGCAGGAGGAGAAGGTGACGATAGAGAATAAGATGGTTAGATGGCATCACCGACTCAATGGGCATTAGTCTGAGCAAAGAGCACTTAGTCAATGAGGGCTTAGTCTGAGCACTAAGAGTTAGTGATGGACAGAGAAGGCTGATGTGCTGCAGGCCATGGGGTTGCAAAGAGTCAGACATGACTGAGCGACTGAACTAAACTGAATGTTTAATCCTAAATACTGAAAAATAAATACTATGTGTTTTACATGGAAAGCAGAGAAGAAAGAGAGCAGAGATTACCAAAATCTGAAGGACATACAACTGGTCCCCAACAGACAGAGTCCCAGACTTTCATGGGAGGCTCTTGCCTTACAGTCAATAAGGAGGCAGCAGAATTCTGGACCTGAAAGAAAGCACACTGTTCTTTCAGACAGGGGAAAGAGCATGAGCTGGATACCATGCCCCATGGGTTGTCACCAGTGCTGGGTGTGATTTATAACAGGAAACATATATTTGGTCTTTTTTCCTTTTTCTGGCATAGAGTCCCCAGAACCATTGGAAATTCCTAAGTGATGAGAGCAACAAAGGTGTCTTTTGTTATATTAGAGAGGTGGCTTTTGGACCCCACTTAAGAATGGGGACTGGTTGCCAGGAGAATCAACCAAGTGATTAGAAATTGGAACTTTCAATCCCACTCCCCTGACCTCTGGGGAAGGGAGAGAAAAGTTGAATCACTCCCTAATGACTGATGATTTAATCATTCTGCAGTGTAATGAAGCCTCCATAAAACCGAAAAGGATTAAGTTCAGAGAGTTTCCAGGTTGATGAACTCTTGGATGGTGGCATACTTGGAGGAGCATGAAGGCTCCTGCCCCATGCCTTGCTCTGTCCATCTCTTCCATCTGGCTGTTCCTGAGTTATATCCTTTTATAATAAATCAATCATCTAGTAAGTAAAATGTTTCTTTGAGTTCCATGAGCCATTTCAGCCATCAATTCCAGTAAGGGGGTCATTAGAACTTCTAATCTATAGCCGGTCCATCAGACGAACAGATAACAATCTAGACTTGGGATTGGTATCTCAAGTGGGCTTTGAAGGATGGTCTTATGTGACTGAAGTCTTAACCTGGTGCTGTGTCCAAGTAGATAGTGTCAGAATTGTGTTGAATTGTAAGACACCCAGTTGATGTTGGAGAATTGCTTGTTTGTGGGGGAAAATCCTCACAAACTGGAATTATGGCAGGTCAGCGGTAGGATTTAGAGTTGAGACAGCAAGCAGTAGCAAAAATACCTCCTTTAACCCAGAAAAGTCTTTGTGCATCCCTGTCTCCTTTTTCACTAACTTCAGACCCATCGAGGACCAGTCAAATGGAATGCAATAGGGGTCACAGTGGAAGCCTGATGATACAAATGACTGCTCTTCCACCCAGCAGTTTCCACAGCTTGGTTAACTGTCCCCACCATAGACAAACTAGCAGTACTCTGCAAGATGCTTGCTCTCTCACTGAAAGAAAAGAATTTCCTCTTTGGAAGCAAAGGTATAAAGGGAGGATGGGCTTTTCTATTCTCAGGAAATGCAGTCCTTTTCAAGTCAGCTACATCTCTCTTTATGCCCTCTGGTCTACCTCCAGTGCTTAGCACTGTTTATCAACCTTAATCAGCATAAGTGACAGAAACCCTGATGTCAGACCAGGGCTGGTACTGCTGGTGGGGATGACCTCTTTTGAAATGTCAGGCCTGAATAAGCTATATTTCCATTTCTTTGGGCTCTAGTTTTTCAAAGATTGTCATCTTCCACATAGAAGGGATAAAAACAAAATTTATTTTAGTATCCATCCAAAGTTACATCTTCGGATAGCACTGCAGACCCTCCCTGTGCCTCCTCCAAGCTGAGGACTGCTGAGTCAGGTGAGGAGTCACCAGACACGGCAACTGCCGTAAGAATCACACACTTTCAGCTCTGGCAATACTAAATTCATTAAAAAACAAGGACACAAGATATGATTTAATTAACTCAAAGATGCCACCTTTACTATGCTGTAACATAAACTACAGGGAGGACTCTAGGTCAGTAGGACTGGGCTGGACCCCTGTTCTGTTACTTTGGTCCCTTCTACCTTAGGGAAGTCCCCTAATGTCTCTGAGGATATTTCATGGTAGACATAGAAGAGAAAACAATATTTTGTTTCAGTGAAAATTGAGTGATATGATAAAAAGACAGATGTCAGCCCCGGTACAACTATAGGGGTTCAGAACAAGCCTCCCTAAAATGTACCAATTTTGCATGAGAATTATTTTGATCTAAAAGCAATGGAAACTCTATGTTTTCAAGAGAAACTTCTACCCTCCCCTTAACTTTCTAGAAAAATTTAATTTTTTCCCCCCCAGAAGAGAATTACTACTAGAGATAAATTTCATCTAAGTGGTCTCATCTTTATGGCAGGGAAAACATCTCATTTCCAAACAACTGGTCTTCTTCTTTTTGTCCTGGGAATGACCCATCTGTTCCTTGGCAGCCCCGTGTCCCGCTCCTTACCTCAGGACAGCACAGAGACCTCATTTTGCCTTTCTCTGACCCTCTCATGTATGTGAGAGCCCCAGGTGTATGAAATTAAATTTGATTTTTTTCTCCTGTTAACTCATTGCACATCAATTTGTCTTATTTTTGCTGAAGTATGGTTGATTTACTCGCATCCGTTTAATTCTTAGACTAGCCAGAACCACCTTGAAGATAAGAGGAAAGTTTTCCTCCTCCCCAACACAATATTTCACATGTATTAAGTACTTTAGAAACCTTAACTTTGTCCCATTTATTTATTTTCCCCTAGCCTTAATTAGGACCCTCTGACCAGAATAAAGAAAAATTATCCTGGGGAAAAAACTAGTTCCCTTCAGCATGTTCGGGCCAAAGCGTGATTAGGTAATGTGCCCTGGCTGGCTCCTCTGATTTAACACTTAGCCTCTCAACGTGCAGTGCGTGGTCCAGCAGCATCAGAGCTTCTTAGAAATACAGACTCGCACAAAAAAAAAAAAAAGAAATACAGACTCGCGGGCCTCACTCTAGGTTCTCCAGAATGAGCATTTAAGCGAGATCCCCATGTGATTCCTATATATATTAATGTTTAAGAAGTGCTGCTTATGGAAACAGCACTAACTTAGGAGTTAGGAGATGGGCCTTTCAGTTCATTTTTCTTACAAATAAATAAGTACTCGATTCTGTGCTTTTGTTTCCTCTCCTTCAAAGGGAATGTCTTTTTGTCTGCCATTGCTGGAAAGGTCAGTTGTGATCTGGAAGAACAGAAGCAAACCCAGCCTTAAATGTGTGTTAGAAATAATGTGTGTATTTTTGGATGTAAATGCATTTAGATGAAACTGCAAAAATGAAGCCAAACTCACACACACACACACACACACACATGCACACACACACAAACACACTTACTTGTCAGCAGCTGTGTCACCCAAGTGAGATGAGAAAGCAGTAAACCTCACTCCCTCGGACACTTCCTATAACATTCATCACTTTGCAGATGGATTTCTCCTATTTTCCTGCCCAAGAGAAAAGTATTTGCAGTTCTGTGAAGCTGCCCTTTATCTAGTCTTGCAAGGGCAGGGACGCAGGAGAGAGGACGTCAAGTTTAGCTGCTGCACATGAGAGTGGGTTGAATCTGTAATCAAGTCATGTAATTGGGACCTGTTTGCAAACAGCGCTGCTGCTCGGGGACGGGTGTTATTGTAGAGGACACTTTTGAAAATGGGTCCCCAGAGGACAGGCTTTTATCATCTTAGGATCTGAGATGCTATTTTACTTCTCATCTTTCCTTATTCAAATTGCATTTGCTCTTTATTCTTTCAGGGGTTTACATTATATATTTCCCTCTGTGGTCAAAATAGCTGCACTCCTCCCTATTTAAAGATGTTTCATCATTAAAAATTATATTAAACAGTCAACCATCCTCAGGGAAGACTTAATTTCCACTTTCTGCTGCAGTCAGCATGGTTGAGGTTCAATCTTTCCATAAACTTGAAATCTATTTAAAACTATTTCCATAAACCTGGAGCCATTTGATACCTTTTCATACTCTTGCTAACCAACTAACTACCTATTTTTAAGAGCCAATAAAATTGACCTGATTTTGACTACAAGAGAGAAACACATATTAAAATCTGAAGAACTGAGAAAGTATAGAAACTGAGTTTATTGGCTGAAAGCAATAAAATTGCAAATGCAAATATTTAGGAGTGTTCAACTCGGGGGATGGGTGAGTGTAGATACTCTCACTAAAGCCATCTTCACAGTTGCTTTCAAATCAAACTATCTTGTGACCTGCATCGGCATTTTTTGAGAAGGAAACCTTTATCATTAATGTTATTTTGTTGTTTATTAAACTAATGTACTCAATAAACTAAGAAAACACCTGAAATCTATGAAAAAGGAAAAAAAAAATCCCTCTTTAATTAGAAGCAAGATTCATGCCTCTGACTCATTTCTTTTAGATAGCTAAAAGATATCTCAGCAATGTCTCCCTCCTTGGATTACCTGAGGGACTCAGACCATCTCAGTGGGTGGCCTGACTTATTTCTACCCTCAGGAAGGAAGAGTCCTGGTGTTTCTTCTCTCTGTTGACTCTAGTGCTGAGGTTGGTCCTCATTAAAGAATGGTACAGGGCATGTGACAAAGAGGATTCTGTGACAGAGAGAAATGAGGATGGACTTTAGACGAGGTGGTTGGTGAAATTTATCTTACGTGTAGTAAATGTTAATTGAGACCTGAAAGATAATGTAGCTCCCCAAATGCAGACTCTTCACCACCATGCCAGGAACATGCCTCTTCAACACTTGCATGCTTCAGCTAAGCAAAGGCAGACCTGCACATGCCCCCATCTCTCCTCGAGAAGTACACACAGATAGCAGTAACTCAGAAGCAGGTCCTCCCCTGCAGGAGGCTGGATCTCAACACTGCCTGCCAGAGACCTTTAAAATATTGACAGCTGTTTCCACTTCCTAGTCAATGGTATAACAAAACCTAGGGTTGGGGAGGGACTGGGCATCAGCATTTTTCAAAGCTCTTCAGATAAAACTCTTCTAATATGAAAGAAGTGTTGAAAAACACTTCTGCAATGGTTCACCAGTCAGCAGACCTGAGATAGTAAACAAAGCAATGAGTAGAGAGTTATGCAAGCCACGACAATAAAAGATGTTTTCTCCTTGGAAGAAAAGCTATGGCAAACCTAGTCAGTGTATTAAAAAGCAGAGACATCACTTTGCCAACAAAAGTCCATATAGTCAAAGCTATGGTTTTTCCTGTAGCCATATATGGAGTTGAGAGCTGGACCATAAAGGAGGCTGAGCACCAAAGAATTGATGCTTTCGAACTGTGGTGTTGGAGAAGACTCTTGAGAGTTCC
The DNA here is from genome assembly GCF_033118175.1 of Dama dama. Taxonomy (NCBI): domain Eukaryota; kingdom Metazoa; phylum Chordata; class Mammalia; order Artiodactyla; family Cervidae; genus Dama; species Dama dama. Next base: position 37,743,758 of record NC_083684.1, read on the forward strand.
TTGGACTGCAAGGAGATCAAACTAGTCAACCCTAAACGAAATGAACCCTGAATATTCATTGGAAGAACTGATGCTGAAGCTGAAGCTCCAATATTTTGGCCACGTGATGCGAAGGGCTGACTCATTGGAAAAGACCATGATGCTGGGAAAGATTGAGGGCAGGAGGAGAAGGGGACGACAGAGGATGAGATGGTTGAATGGCATCATGGACTCAATGGATATGAGTTTGAACAAACTCCAGGAGACAGTGATGGACAGGGAATCCTGTTGTGCTACAGTCCATGGGGTTGCAGAGTCAGACACAATTTAGCGACTGAGTAGCAGAAACAAAAGCAGAGAATTCTGTGTGGAGTAATAGATATGTTGATGGAAAAAACATTTTTCTTTCCTGTGAGGAAAAAAAAAACAATTTTTTAGTTCAACTTTCTGTATTTTATATAAGATGAAAATAAGGACATGGTAGAATAAATGAACTTGGCCAAGCTCTTCCAAAATTAAGATTATTTATATTACTTTATTTGTACTCTTTTCCCTTAAGAATCATCATCATCATCATCTGAAGACACAGCTATCATAGGCATTTCCACTTCAAATAGCCAGGAAAGAGATCTAAGACAGCTGTTTGTGTTTTGGTGAAATTCAGATTGGTGGGTTCCCCATCTCACGAGGGTTATGCCCACAAATGGTTCTATTATACAAATAACATTAGGACAACACTAAAATAAATAGGAGAAAAAAGTCCTTAATATTACCCACCTAATTCCCCCACTTTGGCATTTGAATATTCTATCCTTCCATATTTCATTTGAGTCTTTCATTTATAGCTGTGTATACTTTGCATAGTTGAATTCATGATGTGGATATAATTTCGATTTTACACCCAAAATGTGTTATATCTTAAGCCGTACCATATAATTTGTCAGGGCATCCCTAAGAAACTAATATACCTGTTAAAGTGTTTGCACTTTTTCTTTTTCAGCAAACAACCATTGGCATGCTTAAAATAAAACAGAGCATAGTCATATTGTAAAGATAACTCTCGGTGGAAAGCCAATGTGGAATCGGAAAATTGAGTGTTCTGAGGGAAGAGAGATTTAATTCACTCATTCACTTAAGCATTCATTCATTCATCCAGTCTCCACATAGTTATCACATACTGATGAACTATGTGCATGGTTCTGTGTATGGTTCTAAGGACAGAGCGTGAAATAGACTCTGCACTCGTAAAACGGGATTTAGTGAAGAGACTGACAAGAACAGAGAGCAAATGAATAATCACTCACTGTGTGCACTGCAAAGAAGAAGAGGATGGTGAAGAAAGGAAGTGAGGTAGGAGTGGGAAGTAGATGGTTTGATGTAGATGTGATGTTAGAGTCCCAGCTAAAAGGGAGGACAGGCACGCAAAATCTCAAGGACAAGGAGGAGGCATCCTGGGCAAGAAAAGAGAGAACAGCATCCAGGGTAGAGGGAACAGCAATATTCAAAGGAGATCTTGCAGCTGGAAAGGAAATAGAAAGAGAACAGAGTAGCCAGGTAATGTGAGGGAAGAAGAGCAGCAGGAAATGAGGTTGAAGACCAGAGAGAACCAGATTATACTGCAGCTTGTGGGTCACAGTTAAGAGTGTGAAATTGATTCTAGATACAAGAAGAAGCCAGTGAAGCCCTTTATGCACAAGATTAACAGTGAAGTTTGTGTTTTATAATGATTCTCCTGCCTGCTGGGTGCAGAATAAGAGAGAGTCAAAATGGGGTGGTCAGGGAGGATGCCTCCACAGTCTTCCAAACAAGAGATGATGAGGCTTAAAACTAAGACAGTGAAAGGAGAAAGGGAAAAAATTGTTCAGATCCAAGATAAATTTTAGAAACAGAATTAACACTGCCTTAAAAATGTGAGCCATAGGTCAGGTGAAAGAGGGTAATGGTTAATGGGTCTGGTCAAGTGGCTTTTCAATTACACCGAAACCATCACATTTTAGTATAGATATTTCACAGTAAGGTTGCCCTGTTTTCTATTAATATATATAGATTATGCATTTAAAGGTTTTATTATACATTTCTATGATGATTTGAACAGAATGCATCTGTTAAACCTAAATGTATTTCCTCTCATGTGAATTGTACCTTTTCTTTCTATTTCTGTTGGGGATGTGGTAATTTTCATCATCAAATTGTGTGAGCTACTTCTTCATCAGATAGAAAGGTTATATTATGTCAGTTATATTTGGTGTCAGTGTTTTTTCTTGCTTTGTATTTTTTAAAAACAAAATGGTCTATCATACAATTTCCAATACAAGAATATTTGATTATACAATATTGAATTTATCTCTTCCTTTCTTATTTTCTGTATTGATTTAAAACTTAGGATGTTGTTATGCTTCATAAGATCTGACTAGTTCTATTTTATTTGATTACATTTATGTGAGTGTGTGTGTATGTATGCATGTATTTACAAATCCATTGTTTGAGTTTTGGTATATGCTGTACAATGGGGTATAGACTAATTTTTATTTTTAAATAGCTAACCAGTTTTCCCTGCATCATTTGTTAAATGATTATTCTCTACCCTATAACTATGGAGTTTCATATATGTTATCAGACATTTTCCTTGGACTTCTGTTACTTTGATCTAGATTTTGTGTTTGTTTAAAGGAAAAGCGTATCCATACTTTTTATTTCTATCAGCAATAAAAACATCCTGCTGGAGAATTTTTTTTATCAAAATAATACCTGACAGAAATATTTGCTGATTCTTCCAGGACAATAGGACTCTAGCAATTTTCATTATTTAGTTAAATGTGTACGAATTTTATGGAGGAAGGCATGGCAACCCATTCCAGTATTCTTGCCTGGAAAACCCCATGGACAGAGGAGCCTAGCGGGCTACAGTCCATGAGGTCACAAAGAGTCGGACACTACTGAACTGACTTAGCACAGCACAGCACATAGTATTTGACAATTACACATATGCATCTATTTCACATGTTTTATATTAAAGATTCCAGATTTAAAACTCTGTGGGGACACACCTGGCTTTCTTTCATTGAATCTTCAGCACTCAACATATAATATGACATCCATTAAGGGCTCAAAAATATCTTGTGAATGAATAAATAAATCAATACATTTCAGTCAACTACATCTATATCTCTAAAATAACCTGGAAAAGCAATATTGTTCCATTTTCTCATGAAGAAACTAGAGTGTTTATCTTTTTGTTTTTATTAATTTTGTTTATCTCTTAATTTTTAATTAGAGGATGATTGCTTTACAGTATTGTGTTGGTTTCTGCCATACATCACTGTGTGTGTTTCTCTTATGCAAGGCTCCTTTTATCTGTTTTATTCCAAACAGATCACAAACGTTTTGTGTTATTAATACATTTACTGTAAAAGTATTTTGTTTTAGCATTGAAAATGAGATTTAACTTTTTTGTTTTTATCATCTAACAGATTACTGCTCTTTACAGAAAGACAATTGATTTTATTTATATTGCAGTCAACCAATATAATAAGCATTTACTGATTTGAGTGACATTTTACTGAAACCTAAGATAGCTTTTATTGTAAAATACACCACTGATTTAATAACAACTTAAAATATAACCACATTAAATAGACACATGATAGTAAGACTAATTTCAATTGAAGATTTTTTTTTAAGTGAGATCTAATATTAATGTCATTCCGTAGGTTCTATTTAATTATTTGGACTGTGCACAATTAATCTATAAGACATGACATCTGTAATGCATGACATTTTCCTTCTTTGTACTATATTTGTGCATCCATCGTATTTTATGAAACTGACCAAAATTTCAAAGTGTGTTAATATATTATTTCCCTTATTAGGAATACCAAAAAAAGCTATTTTTTTTTACTTATCAAATATTCACTGTGGAGCACCATGGAGCACATGCTGATAGGCACTGAAGACAACACAGGGTCAAGGGACATATCAAGCCCCAAAATAGAGAGCAGAGCTGTCCATAGTGTTACTTCTGGGTGAATTTAATGGGGGCAATCCCAGGGCCTAACTCCACTAAGGTTGAGAAGAGGTTTTGGACCCTAGCTGCACATGTGAATCACCTGGGATCCTCTCTCAGAGACGCTAGTTTATTTGTTCTTAGAGGGGACCATACACAGCTATGTTCCTCAGGCTCTCCAAGTGCTCAGGAATCAAGTCAGAGTTGAGTTCCATACTGTGGGTGAATATGCTATGTTGGTGGAGATGTGTACAGAATACCTGCACCCCAGGAATTCTCAGCAACTTTTGTGGGCTAGAATATATTTTAAAAGCCCAAGGGGAGATATAGAATTACTAGACCATATCTGCTTGTATCTTTTCATAGCCTCACAGTTGCAATTTAATATTAATTTATTGCAATTTAATATTTTTTGTGTGTGAGAATGATAGACCAGTTTTGTCTTCCCCAGAAGATTCTAAGCACCATGCAAGAGGGGATCCTGTCTGATTTTATTCCCCATCACACCCCAATAGCTATGATTTCCCAAACAGAATGGATCATGGCTTTAAAAAAAAAAAATCTCACATGATTTTTATTCCAAAACTTACATGTTTGGAAAATGCTGCTCTAAAGGGAACTGTTTCTAGGGTTGCCACTCTTTCTATTTCCCAAGGTCCTTTCATTTGATGGGAATGTACAGATCCTCAAGGTGCAAATAAACAGAAAGAAGAGAAACCACACTGATGTTAGAAATTGAGATTTCTCGAGGAGGTGATAATTGCAGAACAGGCAGGAGACAATTTCCAGTTCGTAAAATAATTGACTACTTCTTTACTTCATGAACAGTGAGAATGCATTTATGACACACCAGTCACTATGCTTGGTGCATGCATACCTACTTAGTCACACGGTCATGTCCGATACTGTATGACCCCATGGGCTGTAGCCCACCAGGCTCCTTCGTCTATGCAATTTTCCAGGCCAGAACAGTGAAGCAGGTTGCATTCCCTACTCTGGTGCTAGGTATCAAATACAAATAAACATTTATTAAAGGCTTGCCACACATAAGAAACTGTGCTAGCTTCTAGAAAAGCAGTGGTAAGTAAGAAAGGCATGAATTGGTCCTAACCTTATGGAGTTTGTACACCTTCAGGGAGTTCACCTTCTTATGAAAAAGGTACAGTTTAGCATTTGACATCATTAACCATCCCCCAATCCCCTCAATCTCTTCTCCTATCTTTCTCTCTTCTTTTAAATCTCTGCCCACTTGTTTGTACTTTTCCAAGCAAGGTACTACTGCCTTAAGATGGTGTCCCCCAGAGCTCTATTTTCTTTTTCTTTTTTTCGCTTTCTCTCCTTATTCTTTCCTTAATTTTATATCATTAGGTAATTGCATTCTTTCTTCTGACTTAGCACATATATGCTAATGACACTGAAATCCTTTTATTATATGTTTAATGAATCTTTATAGTTCATAAACTCATTTATTGAGTCATCCAATTGCTTACCAGTTGTCCTGACTCATAGAAGATTCTAAATGCTTTGTAAGAAATGAGTTTACTAAATGCTCATTTGCTGAAATGCGCTTTATGTCAAAACTATGCTCTAGATAGATGAAAGATGAATCTTTGCCCCAAAGAGTTCACATTCTGATGAGGGATGAGAGGGTTCAACACAGAATGGAATAGCTAATTCAGTTTTAAAGCATGGATCATATAGTGAAATTGAGATGAGACTAAGATGCAGTATTGAGAATAGATTATAAAAGCATTGGAAACTCATCCAGTTCAACATTATCTACACCCTAGAAAAAGGTGATGAAATAACTTCTTTCCCTACAGTAATCCAGTTTCATTTGGCTAATTGCTTCTGGAGCTGGATGGGGAGAATAAAGTACCTGTAATACCCAGACCCTCACTTTCCCTGCCCTCGGGTCCCACCAGGTAGAACCTTTTCTAGAGTCAGAGAGAAGGAGGGGGCTGTCTGCCTATAAATGATGAAGCCAGACACAGGGCCAGCAGACAACTTTAATATCCAAAGCCTGTTTCCTCCTGACAAATCTTGATGGCCTCTCCTTGCTTCATGGTAAATATATGCTCTTGTTCATTAATATCACTTGCAATGGTAACAAATAGTAAGTGAATCTTGTCCATAGACAGTATACAAATTCCCAAGCATGCAGTCCTCATTAACTTGTTGATGCACAACATGGACATTTCCCTCAAGACTGCACACATTGCTGCCCAATTACCTCCAAAACCGCTCCTTAAACACCCTCTTCACATGGAGCAAGCCAGACCAAGAATGGCTTCCCTTCTGTTATAGTTTCCATCACAGACACATGGTGTTTTTTATCATTAGCATAATAGAGGAGGGTGGCTGTTGCCTAGGAAACCAGGATGGGTGCAGCTCTGCTTGGTTTTTGCTGGAACTCAGTGCCACATGAATAGTCTCCAACTATGTTTTTATCTCAGCCCTTGCTTTTGATGGCAAGAATGCAAATACTAGTAAGTTCTCTCTCCTTTTTTCTTCTTCTCCTCTCTTCCTCCTCTTCCTTGTGCTTCCTCCTCTTCTTTCCCCTCAAAATTCTTCTTATTATTTTATTTTTACTTTCAAACTTCTCTTTGAACTCTAATATTAATAGCTTGACTCTTTTGTATCTAACCAATATTGATTCCTTTGCCTCCTTAAACACGATAAATTACATTTGTAGGCCAACCCAATTTGGATTACCCACCCAGTAGTTTCAATAATGTTACTTCAATCAATTCTTATTTTTATTTTAATGGCTTTAGCCTTGTTCTGAACAATACTTTTTTAAATAAAATTGCAGTTTCTATGCTGATTTACATTGTTTGAATATACATTAAATGATTAAAAAGTAAAAGAAACTTGTTCTTTGGAAGGAAAGCTATGACACATCTAGACAGCATATTAAAAAGCAAAGACACCACTTTGCTGACAAAGGTCCATATAGTCAAAGCTATGGTTTTTCCAGTAATCATGTACAGATGTGAGAGTTTGTTCATAAATAAAGCTGAGCACCAAAGAACTGATGCTTTAGAATTGTGTTGCTTGAGAAGACTCTTGAGAGTTCTTGGACTGCAAGGAGATCAAACCAGTCAATCATAAAGGAAATCAACCCTGAATATTCATTGGAAGGACTGATGCTGAAGCTCAAGCTCCAATACTTTGGCCATGTGATGCAAAAAGCCAGTTCATGGGAAAAAATCCTGATACCTGGAAAGATTGAAGGCAAAAGGAAAAAGGGACGGCAAAGGACGAGATGGTTAGATAGCATCACTGACTCAATGGACATGAATTTGAGCAAACTCCAGGAGACAGTGAAGGACAGGGATGCCTGGTGTGCTACAGTCCATGGAGTCACAAAGAGTCAGACACAACTTAGCTACTGAAAACCAACAACAAATAAATATACTAAAGATAAAACCTGATAGTTTGATTCATTCCTAAATTCATCTTGTAAAAATGCCTCTTTTCATGCTATCTCTTCTTTCACACACTGATGAAGTTGGGAAAATGACATTTATTTATTTAGGGAACAGAAATTTTAGATCTTGTGCAATTCATCCCAGTCACACTGAACCACCTATGGATCTCTAACCCATAAAATTGTTCCATTGTATAAAGTTCTTATTTATTTTGTTCCTTCTTCCTATCATATTACTATCTCAGACTTAATAGCAGAAAACCCATCCAGAAGTGTCTAGTTTGACTTAGGGACCCACTCTGTGTTCTCAGAACACCTTGATTCCTTTACCTCCTTCAACACGGTAAATTACATTTGTAGGCCAACACAACTTGGATTACCCACCCAATAGTTTCAATAATTTTAGTTCAATCAATTCTTATTTTTACTTTAATGGCTTTGTAGTCAGTAATTATATAATTACAATAATTACTGTATATAATTACAGCAATTATATAATTACATTCTTATATATGTAAATATAACTTTGTATGAGTCAGTCAAAGAGTGCCCTAGGAGTCCAAAGTCTCCCTAAATTCTCCCTGTGCCCCCACAGCCTATTGTAACATCTGGCACAGAGAAGCCACCCAACAAATGCAAACTGAATTCAGTTGCATTTTCTTCCTTATCCTTACAGTGTTTTCCTCATATAAACTGCAGTCACCTCCCTTAACAATCCCTAGACTGTTTCCAAGTACAACCATCACATTCCGAGTAACATAAATTTTACTTTCTTGCCTTACTGTTTTCTTGAGTCTTTGACACTGGACAATTTAGACTCAGACACTTGGAGGATGAATGTATTGAGGAAAGAGATAAAAATACAAAGTAACCTTTATTTGATTGTTGTTTTCTGAACACATGGCAAGTTGGGAAGATTCACATTTAGTATACTAAGAAATATTTTCTCCTCATTGAGGACTTAAGTTTTGTGATAATCACTGCATATTAGTACTTTCAAGAAGAAGAAAACTGTCTCCATTTCCTCATAAATTTGCTGACAGTGAAAGCAAGTGAGAGGCCATGAGGACCAGGGTGACACAGCCATAGGACCCCACAGAGGATCCTCTGCTATGATTTCCTAGCATCAGCCGTTTAGACTCAGTGGAGGTCTACACTGGCTCTGATCTTTTTAATCATGTGCCTAAGGTCAAGTCTAAACATACTTCTTCCTCCTCTTGCTTGCAACAACATCTACACAACGTAGTTTCTCAAGCAATGCTTTGCCTTCCGCCAAAGGCCTTGGACATGCTGCCATTTCTTAGATGCACACTCGCAATGCAGACACTAGTGCCCCCTGCTCACTTTCCTCGTTGGGCCCAAACTCTTTGCTCAACCCAAGAGAAGGAGTCAGACTATGTGATTCTGTGCAGGGACTGCAGAGCGAAACAACCTGAATTCCAACCCCAGCTGGGTCACTTTTAGCTGTTGTTTAACTTCTCTGTTCCTCAGTTTCCATATATGTCAGAGAGACTGATAATGCCTAATTCAGTATACTCACTTGAAAATGAAACTATGGTGATGCTCAGTTACTTTTTTATCTTCTTACATATTGGTTCCAAAACCAATATAGGAAAAAAAAACAAAAACAGAAAACAACATTTATTTTGTCAGCTCCTTTCAGATTTATTGAAGCCTCATTATACTGCAGTGAAGTAAGTTTATTATTCTCAGTTCTACTGATAAAGAAAATGAGGCTCAGAGAAGTCAATAATTTTGCCAAAGTCCACATTGTTAGTAAAAGTCACAAGTCATGTTTAAAACCCAGGCATCTCTGAATCCAAAGCATAGTTTTACCTATGCATGTCTCTGCATATGGTTCAGAAATTGTCTATCTGTCTGTTTCTGTAGCAAACCCTTAGTGTATGAAGGTCAGGGACCCTCAAATCACTCTCATCTGCCTGGCCTCCCCCACTGCTTGATACAGGAGGACAGCCCTAAATATTCATCATAAGTCAGCCGACAAGCTCCTCTCCTCTCCTCTCCTCACAAAGCACTGAGGCACTTTCTGTTTTCGGGAGCACTTTCTCAGACTCTTTCCTGGGACTTCAGTTGCAGGAATGTTGTTTTCGAGTGAGAAACAGGGAAACAAATGGAACAAAAATTAAACTAGAATTAAATGCGCCAACCTTTGCTGTAGCTTCTCTGACACCCACCTTCCTCCAAAGGGAAGAGCAGAGGTGCCCACTGCACCCTGCTTTAGAACTCTGCGTTTGCCCGTCACAGCCTGTGTGAATGGAAACCAGAGTTTCCTCACCGGTAAAATGGGCCATTGATCCCTATTCCAGATTTGTTATGAGCATAAGAGAGATTCCAGCCTGCAGCTGGCACTCCATGAATATCTATCCCCTCAGTGATGCCTTCTCTACCACGCTGATCCCAGTCCACAAAGAGGTTCGAGTTGGGCCAGTTGTCAACTGAATCTCCAAGATTGGACTCATGTCCTCTATATAACAGCCCCTGGGACCTGCTCTACGTTTCCTCAAGGTGAAGGTCTCTATTACATGCCTTCCACAATGCTAAATCCCCTTTTACACCATCTTTTGGTAGGGTCCAGTGATCATGATTTTAAAAGACAGACATGGGGCTATACAACACAACACTATCTTTTTTTTTCTTTAAGTGTCTTGTTAATAAGATTGAAAAAATACTTACACACCATTCACTTGGCCCTCCACTAACACTCTTCAGGTTCATAAACTCTTGATGCTCAAGATGATCAGAGTAGTTGGGATAATTATCTCCACTTTATAAATGTGACCATCGAGATTCAGAGAAGTTCAGATTTACATGTTAACAGGACACCTGTTTACTGAAGACCTCCCACACAGCCAGGAGTCACGTGACATAAAGGCAGTTCAAAGACGGTTTGGGAATAAAGCATATAGCCTGAGTTCACATCCTAGTCACGTGACACTGAGCAACAGGCGCCTCTCTGTTTTCTCATCTCTAAAAAGGAGACAGTGGTTTTATGAGCTGTGAAAGCATGAGATGCGGAATGAAAGACATTTAGCAAATTCTGCCACATAATAAGTGCTCAGAATGTGTTTGTTATTATTGATAAATGATAAGAAATAGCCCTGCAATGGCAGGATAGGAAACAATTAAACCAATGGTTGATGTCAGTTTCACAGTGCAGGAATTAACCAGGGTCAGTCCATGCACAAAGAAAAGGGTAATTAGCTGCCCCAGAAAGGGAAAGCTCCAGGTCAAGGTGACTCTTCAGATAGCCAGCATACAGATTAGCTGGGCTGCTGGATCACCCAGTGATCAGGGATACAAGTGACCTTCAAGAGAGGTGTAACTTCCAACACAGCTCAGTCAATGCCCCCTAATCACTCTTTGTGGAATCAAAGGAATATACAGTCTGTGTCCAAAGTTGTCTCCAACAAAGATATAAAAATCTATCAAATAAATCTGCAGTGTTTTCATAAAAGTTGAGAAAACCACTTCCTAAAGAAAAAAATTAAGAAGTATGTGAAAGTTAGTCCACCTTACATAGTCACAGGGAGCTGTTTCCTGCTCACAGTTCAAGGAATGCCTAACCTTTCTGCGGAGCTCACCCAACGTTATATAAACAGAGGGAAGACAAGTTTAATCATCAGAAATATCAACTCAGAACTCTGAATTCATCGTTCAGTTGTGTTTCCTCCAAAATAATGTTCTTTGGGGAGTATTTGGAAGAATCATTTCTCCTGAGAAAATATCACTGACTGACATTTCAAAATAATACAATTTCCAGTTATGAACCATCCTTTGCATTCCTCTGTCTTAACGAGAGAGAGAGAGAGACAGAGGCAGTAGGGAAGGGAGTGATAAGTCATCCTCAGTTGCAAAAAAGAAAGAGAGACAAGAAAAGTTTACTCTTGAAAAATAAAATAAGCCTACTAGAGTACCATTGATAAGAAATAGCAAATGTGGAAATTTAACAACATATCAGCGCTATGCTGAATGCTTTATGTGTTTTGTTTTTTCCTTTAAATCCTTACACCAGGTGAGATAGGTATAATTTCTCCTATTTTTCATATATGAAAACTAGGGCTCATATGTGGGAAGTAACTTGCCCAAGGTCACATGGAGACTAAGAGGCAAAACTAGAATACAAATTCAAGCCCCTCGATTCTGCAAGTCACATTTTAAATCATTATCATATTTCCAACCGACTGAGATTCACCTGAAATATGTCAGGCTTCAGGGCTGATAAGAACCTCCTTGGAAATCCCAGTGTGGAAAGTGTGAAGATCCACAGGCTCCTCCTGTGATGTAAACCTTGCTTCTATTTAGTGTTTGCTGGAGTTTCAGGTGCTCGTGTGTCTTCCTCACACATAATGGAAATGAGGGGAAAGGTGGAGGTACCTTTTAATTCAGTTTGGGTAGATTCTTTTTTCTTCTGTCACTGTTGGATAGATGATTGTCAGTGTCCTGGCAGGCAAAGCACCATTCTCTTATTGTCAGAATGTCTTAAGTGTGATTAAATTGTCTTGACGGTCAGGTTATCTTCAGACAGGTAACGGGGCATGGACATCACTGGAGTGAACTTCCAATTGGAGGACTTGACAAAGAAATATAATAAATAAAAGGGATGGTAATACATCCCAGGCCAGTTGGAGGAACAATGCAATCATGTTCTCAAAGACTGTGGTGCCTGGCATATGGTAGCAGTTTTGTAAATATTCTCTCCTTCTTAACTGTTAAAGCAGGATAGTCATTATTATAGACATTAGTGAAGAATAGAAATTAAATAGGCTGTGCTACTGAACACTATATTTAATTTAAAAAAAATAGCTCTCGTTAGGAAATGAGTGGAAAGTGTTTCTGCATTTGCAGTAGAGCAGAAAACAAGGCAATTATGGATATTAAGAATTGACTGTAATCACCAGTCAGAGATGAAGAATTACAACTCCAGCTTCTAAACGAAGAGTGAGGGAAAAGCCAGGATTAGAGTGCAAACATTTGAAGAGACGAAAGAAAGAATATGAAAACTGTTCTGTGTTTACTTCAATAGGATAATTGAACATGGAAAAGAAGAAAGAGTAGCTACATAAACTTTCCTGAAACAGACTGTGGAAAAGTTAATGGATAATTTCAGGGAATATTTTATCGTCAACACTGCTGCCATCAGTGTCAACATCTGTATAAGCCATCTTATCTGTTTTATCTTATCTATCTGTTTTATCTTATCTATCTATCTATCTTATCTAGCTGTTTTCCCCAAATATGTAAAACTACTCAAGTAATGGTTAACTAGACACTGCTAACATACTGCCTTACTTAATGATAAAATGGGTCATCAAGGACCCATGTAAGGTAAGTACTATCCACATACCCTAGATAAATGAGATGAGTATTAGAAATGAATGCTCATCTTCAAATACTTGCAATTTAAATATGTGAGGTATGGAGATTACTTTGTCTTATATTGAGAAGCTAATTCGAGTTGAGTATTTTGTATGCATTATCTCATGTGATCCTTGAAGCAACCTATGACTTTACTATCATCACATTTATTTTGCATATTAGGATACTGAATTTTACAGAGTTTGAGAAACTTGCCACAGATCGCTCTTATAAATGGCAGAGGAATTGAGTCCCAGTTTGTCTGATTCTGCCAAGGCACTACACCTTGGGAAATCAGGCAAATACCCTATAATCATGTAAAGATAAGCTTAGTTTAAGACTGTCAGTCTCAGGGGAAAATCAATGATTAAAATCATGCCTAATGGCCCAGTCCTTTTCTTTCAACAGAGCCTGTTCATTCATTTATGGTCATTAGTCATACATAATCATGGTCAACCTGCCAGGTAAACAGCTAATTATTTTGGTTGTGTTATAAGCAAATAAACGTGCCTGTCTGCAAAATGACAAATGGGACCTGATAAACAGAGAAACAATTGTTCCAAGGTTGCAAACTCCCAGGAGTCTAATGAACAATGGCTTACTGAATGAGCAATTGCAAAGCAGAGAGATTACATTAGTGTGATTTCTTTAGAAACAGAGAACAATCCATTGGCTTCAGTGCTTTTGCAATAAAGAACTTTGGTAGATATGCGTTGGGCAGCCAAGACAGCAAGCACACTGGGGCGGTTCATGCCTTCAGGACAACATCCAAGACACTCCAGCACTCTTTGGGCACAGCTCTCCTTCACGGACCACCTCCAGGATTGCCTGAATCCCAGAACTTCCACGAAATTACTGGCCCAGCCAATGGTAACACCACCTGTGCCAAGTCTAAGACTTTCTTACGGAAACACATAAAGCACACTTGTACTTTGTGAATGACTGGGACACCCAGGCCATGTATGACCGTGTTAATACATGGAGGAGGCAGGAGGCAGTGTACCTAATGGTCAAAAAAGATGAATTTGGACTCCATCACAGCTGGATTTGAATCTAGACTCTTCTATTTACTAACTGTTCTTTTGGACAAGAGACTTAACTCTTGCAGCTAAGGCATTTCATCTATAAAATGTGGGCAATAATTCCTTACTTTACAATAATTCCTTACTTTACAATAATTCCTTACCTCAGCGTCCTTATAAGTATGAACTAAAAAATAATGAAAAAACAGCAAGCTGGAACACTGAGCCAATGACCACCTATGAGTGTGTGTGGGTCTGACTCTAACATTCAGAAAAGACAATCAAGATAGGTAGTTTTTAGCAGAATCTCCTAGCAAGAGGTGCTCCAGTCAGGACCATGTTTTTGGACTTTGTAATTTCCCTGAAATTTTTAAAAAATGAGGAACTGGGGAAGAAGGATCAACCAAAGAGCAGAGTAAATATAGTTAAACAGCTTTGAACAGATTCAGCTTATGCTCTTGTAAGTAGCTTATTCACTCCAGTTTTAGGAAAATGGGAAGTAATAAGATTAAGGATCCAAAGCTCAAATGAAAACATAATGTCAAAACTAGTCCAAGTAGGATTTGGGTTCAGGAAAGAGATTGAAATACTCCATAAAATTAAAGGAAAATGAATAGGCTTACGCTAAGCCCGATGTACACACTCTCCATAATTTGTAAATTCCTAATGGAACACTAAATGGAAAATAATAAATTGAGAGGGTTTATTAAGGACGCCTAGTGCTTAGCAGAAACCATGAGCCATGTGCTTTCAGGACATGTACACTAAAGAGTCATATCCAGCATTTGTCATTAGGAAGTTAACAAGGAGTGGAGAAGTAGCCTGCAAACATTTTGACCACCATGCACTCATTAGGACAAAAAACCCCTAACTCTACTTGCCCTAACTCACTCCTATTTGAATGATCTTGGTTGAAACAAACAGTTGAAGAAAAATACCCCTACATTTGCTTATAATTTCTATCATAATATGTATAGACTTGTCTATATTAAGATTTTAAACTACAAGACAAAGTGATTCAAACTTATAAAAATAACCAGTTAGCTTTATCAATCATATGACAACTTATTTAAATAGTAAAAATTCAGATGTAGTTCATTAGCAATTAAAAATCACTGCACAAGAATATTTGGGGTAATTATATGTATCTGTTTTAAAAATGAGTATAGATAATAACATAGTGAGACTGCAGTACTTACAAATTGTTAAGTCCAGTTAAAAAAAGCAAAAAAAAAAAAAAAGCATACTGATTCAAAATAAAACTAACATTAAATCAGTGATAAAACTTTTGTGATCGAGTTGTGAAAATTTCAAAATTTATTTCTAAGTGAGCACATTCTTTGAACTTGCAAAGAACTGCACAAAAGTCAAAACTTCACTGAATTACTGAATAGTCCTCAGGAAATTTTAACTTCTTTGAGGCATTCCTACCTTTATCAACTATTAATAATACACTGAGGGGTTTACTAGTGAGTAGCATCCAATTGTGTATTTAAAATTAAAAAATAAATTAAAGATCAGCATTTAGCATAATAGGTGAATGCACTCGTTGATTTAATGTTATAATAATAAAAAAATAAACAACTTCTTGTTTAGCACTATGTGCCAGGGGGCGTTCTAACTGCTTTTATTAACTATCACTTAATCCTTAAAATTTCTCAACAGTATCAGTGGAGCAGATACTAATATCAGCTTATTTAAAGATAAGGAAATTATGATATTACATGGCAAAACCTGATTTGAAAAATTCCTGTCTTCAAATCCTGTCTCTTCCACCTATTTTCTGCCCTTCACCAGTCAAACAATTTCTCTGATCTCCATTTCCACCTCTGTGAAGGGTCTATGTTTTAAACAAATATTACATGTACCATGGTTTATTTAGAGACAAGTATATAGCGGATAATGAGTAAATGTTGATCTGAATCTGAAATTGAATTTGGCAAGAAAGAAAAGGAGATATTCAGATCCTTTAGTCTGTGGCTATTATATCTAAACCTATATACAGTTTTCTCATGTGTATTCCTTGAGACATTTTATATTATGCCTCGCAATATCTTTATTTTACTAGCAAGCACTTAATATATACATGTAGATACATATCTTCTAAAGTATATACACTTTAAATGTAGGGGAAGTATTTTCTTTTTTCTTTTTGGGTACATAAAGAAACTGGATAAAATTCTGTATTGATTCACTTAAAGAGGAAAGTATCGAAAGAATTGCATATTTAATTTTACATTCACCATGGGATATCGAAGGGAGATATTTATAGATGTCTGCATGTGATTTGAATAGTATTGTCACTCTGAAATGTGGATACTATTCATGATATTGTCTTAAAAGGAAGGGACAATATAAAAACCATCTAAGACAGGTTTGCGACAAGAGAGGACATCAAGCAGGAATACTGGTGAAGTCAACATAAGTCTAACATCACATTCTCACTCCAAAGTTGGCAAAACCCCACTTCAGCAGTGCACTCAAATATAAGCAGAATCGGAGACTGTTTCTCATTAGTTAAATTCCAATGACACTGACAGATACAAATATTTCACTGTAATAACTAAGTCAGTTGGTCAGTTCAGTCGCTCAGTCGTGTCCAACTCTTTGCGACCCCATGAAACACAGCACGCCAGGCCTGCCCATCCATCACCAACTCCCAGAGTCCACCCAAACCCATGTCCATTGTGTCGGTGATGCCATCCAACCATCTCATCCTCTGTTGTCCCCTTCTCCTCTTGCTTTCAATCTTTCCTAGCATCAGGGTCTTTTCCAATGAGTCAGTTCTTCACATCAGGTGGCCAAAGTATTGGAGTCTCAGCTTCAACATCAGTCATTGCAATGAATATTCAGGACTGATTTCCTTTAGGATTGACTAGTTCGATCTCTTTGCAGTCCAAGGGACTCTCAAGAGCCTTCTCTGACACCACAGTTCAAAAGCATCAATTCTTTGGGGCTCAACTTTCTTTATAGTCCAACTCTCACATCCATACATGACCATTGGAAAAACCATAGCCTTGACTAGACGGACCTTTGTTGACAAAGTAATGTCTCTGCTTTTTAATATGCTGTCTGGGTTGGTCATAACTTTCCTTCCAAGGAGTAAGTGTCTTTTAATTTCATGGCTGCAATCATCATCTGCAGTGATTTTGGAGCCCAGTAAAATAAAGTCAGCCACTGTTCCCACTGTTTCCCCATCTATTTGCCATGAAGTGATGGGACCAGATGCCATGATCTTAGTTTTCTGAATGTTGAGCTTTAAGCCAACATTTTCACTCTCTTCTTTCACTTTCATCAAGAGGCTTTTTAGTTCTTCTTCACTTTCTGCCATAAAGGTGGTGCCATCTGCATATGTGAAGTTATTGATATTTCTCCCAGCAATCTTGATTCCAGCTTGTGCTTCCTCCAGCCCAGCGTTTCTCATGATGTACTCTGCATATAAGTTAAATAAGCAGGGTGACAATGTATAGCCTTGATGTACTCCTTTTCTTACTTGGAAGCAGTCTGTTGTTCCATGTCCAGTTCTAGCTGTTGCTTCCTGACCTGCATACAGGTTTCTTAAGAGGCAGGTCAGGTGGTCTGGTATTCCCATCTCTTTCAGAATTTGCCACAGTTTATTGTGATCCACATAGTCAAAGGCTTTGGCGTAGTCAATAAAGCAGAAGTAGATGTTTTTCTGGAACTCTTTTGCTTTTTTGATGATCCAGTGGATGTTGGCAATTTGGTCTCTGGTTCCTCTGCCTTTTCTGAAACCAGCTTGAACATCTGGAAGTTCACAGTTCATGTATTGCTGAAGCCTGGCTTGGAGAATTTTAAGCATCACTTTACTAGCGTGTGAGGTGAGTGTAATTGTGTGGTAGTTTGAGCATTCTTTGGCGTTGTGTTTCTTTTGGATTGGAATGAAAACTGACCTTTTCCAGTCCTGTGGCTACTGCTGAGTTTTCCAAATTTTCTGGCATATTGAGGGCAGCACTTTCACAGCATCATCTTTCAGGATTTGAAATAGTTCAACTGGGATTCCATCACCTCCACTAGCTTCATTCGTAGTGATGCTTCCTAAGGCCCACTTGACTTCACATTCCAGGATATAATAAAGTGAGAATTATAACAGCCAATGAGTCTTAAATGCAAACATATTGGGTCAGTAAATTCTCCGATCATGGCAACTCTTCCAAATAATAATAGGTGTATTAATTAATACAGACATTCATTCATTGAATACATTGAGCTATGCACGTGGAATACAATTTTAGCAAAAACAGATATCATTCTTGGGTCTTATCTTTCTGAGTAGTAGACATAAATGTACCTAAAAAACTGCACAAATAATTGTAAAATTGCATCTGGGCAGATGGACAAGAAGTAGTACATGACATAATGCTGTGTGAGCCACACACTTAAATTCAAGCAGTGTGTGGGCAGTTAGTTGACTTTTCTTCAACTGTGAAAGGCTGGTGAACTCATGCTTGCATTTTCATAGAGATGAAAAATACTCTAGACAGGCCTCCTCTGACCTGGACCAGGAATGACACTCCCAGTTTTGCAGATACTAAGTTCATATTTCTCTGTTTCCTGCACTGACCAGCCCTCTTCTCTTGTCACTCCCCTAATTGAGATGTGAATAAAATCAATTAGGCTGGAGTTGAGAGTTACTCTCTTGCCATTCCTGCCACATCAGTGTGTCTTTTTAAGGCACTTTCTACAGATAACTGAGTTCATCAATCAGGTAGTGGTTTTACTAGTGTTGGAGAAGTCATGCTCTTCTGGCTAAGTTTCAACACCTATGTACATCTATTTATGATGTTGAATATGACCTCAGGATGGAGAACCTTGACTGATGGCCTTCTGCTGCTGCTGCTGCTGCTGCTGCTGCTAAGTCACTTCAGTCGTGTCCGACACTGTGTGATCCCATAGACGGCAGTCCACCAGGCTCCCCCGTCCCTGGGATTCTCCAGGCAAGAACACTGGAGTGGGTTGCCATTTCCTTCTCCAATGTGTGAAAGTGACAAGTGAAAGTGAAGTCACTCAGTCGTGTCGGAGAAGGCAATGGCACCCCACTCCAGTACCCTTGCCTGCAAAATCCCATGGATGGAGGAGCCTGGTAGGCTGCGGTCCATGGGGTCACGAAGAGTCGGATGGCCCTCTAGCTTCATCTAATTGTGCTGAAAGCGGGCTGGTCACAAAAGTTTTCCTGGGATTATTTCATAGAAACCTAGAGGCGGATATTAACAGGCTGACCCCAATAAATGTTTGCTGGTAGAGAGCATCATACCTGAACAGTCAAGGGCAGAAGGAAAACAGCACATGAGAGGGTCCTCTGGGAAGAGGCAGGTAGTCAAAATTCAATAGTATCTCAGAAGTTAGCCCCTGACTTCTTGTCTCCTTTTCTAAACTTTTTCCACTATGATCTGCTCTGAAAAGTAGGTGAAGTAGGCACAAGTATGACCAGGGTTGATGTCCATGGATTTGTTTTCCTGCCATTTGAAATGTTTATATACAGCTAACCATGGCTTTGAAGGTGTGATGCAGTGGCTACATGACTCCTTACCTAGACCACACTCCTGTAGCCTTCACTATAAGCCAACTGGCACACTTCTATTACTTCCATTGTTTTAAAACCATTTCAGGCCTCAAAATTAAAGAGCCTAAGCAGTTAGAGGCTTTAGGGAAATCAGTTCATAATTTGGAGTCTGGTTGACCATGTGACATATAGATGAGAGTAAAAAAAAAAAAAAAAAAGAGTCATGTCTTCTTTTTTAAAGATCTAGATACTTGAAAACAACCCTTGCTGAAATTCATCATGGAACCAGCCATGCCATTCTAATTAAGTTTTCAATGTCTGTTGTTAAAAGGGATAGTTCTTACTGTGTGGAATAAATTATACCCAGCAATTCCAACCAATAATAGTCTGCAAAAATAACTCCTTAATTGATTGTTGAAAGTAATGATAACATGACTTAAAACATAACATTAGCACCAGGAAATTTAATGCAGAAGACCAAGTTGAGGATTGAACTGTCAATAAAGCAGTCCATTGAATTTTTCTAAGCTAATTTAAATGAAAACACTTAAGATTAAAAGTGATAACAGTGCCAGTGAGATAGGAATTTCTGCAAAACTAGATTACAGTCTTCTCGTGGCCATAAAAACCATGTTATCCTTGACATTACTAAATAAATCACTGCAAGAGAATTATCTTCACAAATTCAACTAGTACTTCTTGTTTGATCCTGCTCTTTAAGAAAGAAAAGAGGTGGTTTTTTGTATGTTTGTTTTTTACATATTTCTTGTCTGAGGAGGGATGGATGCCTCACAACAATCTTTGCGATAAAGAAGTCATACCATCTGCCTGTAGTATCACCAAAGATATCACTTAATTTAAAAGGAAAAAAAAAAGTTTGCAAAGTATTGAATTATGAGATGCAGCAACTTTTACAACTTGTCAATTAGCTACTTGTTAACCTGCAGTCACAACTTGTTCAAACATAAGTTTATTTTTGTGTTTGTGCAACACAGTTAACAATTCCCTGATACTTATCTTCATTTTTCAGCAATTTCAGGCATCTTTGAGGAATAGTTTTCATTTAGGATACTATTTCTCCTTTCAGTAAGAGTTTATTTTATTGAGAACTGGTGTTCTTGGTCTTCTTCTTCAGTAAAACAGCAAAAAAAAAAAAAAAAACCAGTAGAAAGCTCTTGCATTGATATAAAAAGAAAATCAAATCGCACAAAGCAAATTTAGGGCCATGATATCCTGAACATTGTCTGCCCTGTAGCAAGTGTACATAATAAGAACACAGATTTAGAGTTTAGAGGGACCCAGGGTTGATCCAGCTACATTACATAGCAATTATATGAGCCAGGGAAAACTGTATAACCTCTCTGCCCTGAGTTCCTTATTGATAAAAATGATATAATAATTTTTATGGGGCTGGTATGAGAATTAAATTAAGCACAAACTACGATGCTTGACCTATAGAAAGCACTTGACATATTGAGTTATTATTACTACTATTATCATTAACATCTTCATCAGTATTATATATACATTCACATTATATCTATGGAAATAATAATTATTAAAATATGCTGTCTTGTTTACAGTCTCAACTCTGTTTCCTCTGTCTGAAAGACCTTCAGATTTTAATGGTGGCCTGACAAATATTCATCACCTTTGAGTGATGAAAGTATTTAAGTATTTATTTTAAATACTTAAGAAGTTGTGCATAAGTGGAAATCAACAAATAATCTTCACTTATCCTGGCAGCAGACTGATCGATGCCATTGACCTTCTACTCAGGGCTAGCCATCTTATAAGAACTTCTATACTGGGCTTTCACTTTTTATGGTAACCATTGGCAATACAATAAAGACACAATTTTCTGTGAAGGGTGTATTATGGAGTAAACTGTGTCTTTACCAAATTCATAGATTGAAACCCTAACACCTAAGGTGGTTGTATTTAGACAGAGGATCTTCAAGGACTCAATTAAGATTAAATGAAGTCACAAGGATGGGACCTAATCCAACAGAAACAGTGGCCTTATATGAAAAGATGTGCACTAATAGATAAAAGCCTGTGCGAAGCCACGGCAAGAAGGTAGTGCTCAGCAAGCCAAGGAGGCAGGCCTTCAGAGAACTGAAATCTACCCACACCTTGATTAGTAGCCACCCAGTCTGTGAAATTCAGTTATGACAGTCCAGATGACTAACACAGATTTTAAAGGTTGTGTCTAGATGCATTTTTGTGCCTGTGTTTCCAGTACCATTTGCTGAAAAGACCATTTTCTTCGTTGTATTGCCTTTGATTCTTTGCAGAGATCAGTTGATCATGTCCATGCTCCCTGTTTACATCCTCTCTATTCTGAGCCATTGATTTATATGTGTGTTTCTTTTCCAATACCACATTGTCTTGATTACTGTAACTTTACAATAAGTCCTAAAGTCAAGTCGTCTCAGTCCTCCTTCAATATTGTCTTGTTTATCCTTTTCCCTCCCATATAAAAGGGCTTTTACTTCTTCCTGCACATTTTAGAATCAATTCATCAATGTCTACAAAAGACCTTGCTAGGACTTTGGTTGAAACTGCCTTGACTCTTGATTAATTTGACAAGAATTGACATCTTGACAATATTGAGTCTTCTTTATGATTATGGAATATCTCATTTATTTAGTTCTCCTTTGATTTCTTTCATCAAAGTTTTATAGTTTTCCTCACATGAAGATTGAGCATATTTTGTTAAATTTGTTCAGAAGCATTTCACTTTTGAGGGATGCTAATCTAAAAAGTGTTATGTTTTTATTTCACTTGTTCTTGTTAGAATATAGAAAACCAATTGACTTTTGTACACTAACCTTGTATTCTACTACTACCTTACTGTTCTTGCTTGTTAGTGATAGGGTTTCTTTTTTTTGGGGGGGGGGGGGTGGTGGTTATTTGTTTTTTATTCTTTTAGATGTTCCACACAGACAATTATGGCTTTTGCAAACAAAAGATAGTTTTCTTTTTTTCAATCTGTATACATTTTGTTTCTTTTTCTTATACTAGCTAGTACTTGCAGCAAGATCTTTAAAAGGTGTCCTAGTCAGAGGTACCCTTGCCTTATTCCTGACCTTGGCAAGAAAACATCTAGTTTCTCAACACGTTTTAATTTTTTTTTTTTAAGATTTTACATATGAAAATCACACTCAGCCATAGAAAATATTTCAAACTGAGTTCATTGCTTGTGTTTCCAGGGCCTATTTTCAGTCATAGATTACATTTTCCTACCTGTCCTACACTTAGAAAAAAATTTAAAAAAAACAACACCTATGTCTTGATAGTATCTATTTGATCATTGTATTTATATTTTATTTAAACTTTCTGCTTTGTCCCATTCATTCTTCAACAAGGAGGATAAAACACACAGTCTAACAATACCCACCCTACTTAATTCTTCTTTTCTTCAAAGGGAAAGCAACACTACATTAAATTATAAACTTAAAAATAAAAGTCTAATTTAATGTGTCCTTTTTGTAGACGGATGATTTGGTTGAAAATTAGCAAAACTGTTTTAGTTCTATGCATTGGGAGAAGAATACTCTGAGACTAGGGGACAGCAAACAGGAGAGAGCAGGACAAAAAAATTATTTTTATTTAAACTCCAAAGGAACAAAAATAACTTACAAGTCATAAATCACTGTTGAGTTCCACATATTAGGTTCAGCATTTAATCTCAATTTGTTGCATATAGGTCACAATTTGGAAACTGCACTTTGCATCACTAATAGCCATAAAGGGACTGATCATGTGTTCTATCTGTGGTATAACTAAAAGATTGTGACAAATATTGCAAGACATTTTACTTTTTTTAAAGTGCAATTAATGATATTCCTATATAGTAACTTGGTTACAATACTGAAAGTCACCCAAAAAATTTTACACTAATACAACTCAGGTAAAGATGCAAAATTAGAAATATAGGAATGTCTTTCATAACTCTAATTTGGTTGATTATATGAATAGAGAACGTGTGCAGAAGCTGCTGCAAAATGTGAATATAGTCTCCAATTTTTATTTTAGAAAACAATATCCTCTAAGAAAATTAGTATATTTTATTTTTAATCCTATTTTTCAAGTATTATTTTATACCATCTTCATCTTTAAAAAATGTTATCTATTTCTAATTTGTGTATGTGTCAGGAAAAATACAAGAAAGTAGGCCTAAAATGATTAAAATATTAAAGATATCATTTGTTTGAATGTTTCCTTGTGTTCGTCAGACTTTACTAGGTAGTGTAACCTTGAGCACTGCCAACATTAGATAGCTTGGAATTCCAAATCTGACCTGTAAAATCACTCCAGTGTGTGACTGGGTTTACTATGTAATTTTTCTTTTCAAATACGCTGCTATTGTAGTCTTCCACCTAATCCATAAGAATACTGTTATTAACTTGCTTTTAAGTTTCTCAATAAAGCAACATTTAGGATGTGTATTAAAAACACTGCGTTTTTATTAAACAGCCACACAGAAATGAAAGGTTATTATAATAGTCCCATCAACAGTATAGTTCTGTGGTCTTTCCAATTAGCTCTGGCTTGCCAGCCTCCTTAGGTACCGTCACCATGTCCAGGTGTGCTAATTAATAGATTTCTCTCTCTTTTTTTTTTTTTTTACAATTAACCAGTATCATAAAGCTGTTTTAAGAACATGTCCTAGATTTTTCAAGGTAAATATTACCTCTTTTCTCTCTCTTTTCTCCTCTTCCCTTTTTCTTCATTCTATCTCTATCTCTCTTTACCCTTAATCCCCTGTTTTCTAAGGATAAGCTATGTTTGGAGAGATAGACATGATAGACACATGGATAGATAGATAATCAGATGAAACCATAAAAAGATATGAACCAGGGCAATGTTAACGGCAGCACAGAAAGAAAACAGATTTGAAAACATTTATATTTTAAATTCATAGAATTGGATGATTGATTGTTATAGGGGTGAGCAAATATGAGAAAGAAATTTGTAGTATAGAAGAATTATCAAGTTCAATATAAATATGGGTTATTATAGCTGATTTTTATTTAAGGCTTAACATGTGCCATATACTTGTTAAATTATTTTTTCATATGCTGGCTGTTCCATTTAACTCTCAAAACTTTATAGAAACACAGAGACTAAGATCCAGGAATGTTAAGAAATTTGCCAAGTCATGTCTATAATTTGTGCTGAGTGGGGATTTATGGCCACATTCTTGTGCCAGCGACCACTCTGTTAATGAACGTCACCTTTCCTTGCTGGTTTTGAGATGCTTATGCTTCCCAGGTGGTGCTAGTGGTAAAGAACCAACCTGCCTGTGCAGGCGAGGTAAGATACTCACATCTGATCCCTGGTCAGGAAGATTCCCTGGAGGAGGATATGGCAACCCACTCCAGTTTTCTTGGCTGGAGAAACCCACGGACAGAGGAGCCTGGTGGGCTACAGTCCACAGGGTCACAAAGAAGCACAACTGAAGTGACTTAGCAGGCATGCACACATGCATGCCCATCTAGGTGATGTCCAGCAATATGATGGATATGAGAAAGCAGGAGCGATGAGTTTTGGCATTCAGTAGACTTCCCCAGGGAACAAGAACAGGTTTAAAGCGGTGGTCCACAAATAAAATGCCAGGAAATATCAACATTTACAGGAAGGACTGAGGAAAGAGAATACAGTAATGAGACAGAGAGTTAGATTCACAGAAGGTGAAGAGGAGTCAGAAGATGCAGAGAAACCAGTGGCAAGGGTGGTAGATAGTCTTAAGAAACAGAAAATGACCAGCATCAATATGTTCATTAGTATACAGCATACAGCAGAGAAGTCAATTATGAGGAGAAAAGCATCATATCCAATGAGACAGACTATTAGATCTCTTCAAATCCTCTCCAAGAGCAGTTCTAGTAGAGAACCAGAGAAAGATGAGGTTGCAGTGGGTGAGGAATAGGTTGACAGGGAAGAAATGTGGGGTTTCAGTGGGCTAAAATGATAAGACTGCCCAGCAGATGCTTTCACATGTAGCATTGTCACCAAAAGCATTATTATGTTTATATGTATTCCTTTATGTTGTGAAGCCTATGCCTAGGGGAGCATACAGAAATTTCACACAGAGATGCAGATAGAAATAACCTGAAATGTGACCTCTAACTTTTCATCAGTGGGGGCAGATTTTAATGGAACGGTATTTTGAAGATTTTTCAAGTAAGCCACAGAAAATGCAAAAGAGATATTTAAGTTCACCAAAAGAGGTTAATTTGGTAAAGCAAAAATGCCATAATCTTTTAAAATCAGTACTTTTTTCTAAAACTGAAAACTTCACACGTTTTACATTTCATTTGCTAACTTTCACAGCAGGCCTCCCAAAACCCAACTTCCTACTGAAGTGTGTTTCCAAGCAATTTAATTTGGAAACTGAGAGCTGCTTTGACCTTTTCATGGGTTTTAACTCTGTGTCCTAAAAGACTTCAGAGACAACACTCGACAGGTGACCAAACAGTGCAGTATAATAGGATCCCTATTTTTAGATAGCATTTTTATAACTTAAAAAAAAAAAAGATTATCCAATTTTTCTTTTTAAAGGCCTTCTGTAGAAGCAGTTTTTACATCTGAGTTTGTATGACATTTACCACTTTGTGTGTTCCATTAAGTATCATTACAAGGCCTTTTACATCTAGCAATATATGGCTCTAACTCAGAAAACTCCAGTTGTTTCTGGGCACAAAACTATAGAAAGATAGCACTTTACAATCTTCTGTGCTGCAAGGAAACTTAGCCCTTCTCAGAGGTTTGCTAGACTTCCTCAGAATGAAGCAAGTTCTATCAGAGAGGAAAAAAATTTGGGCTGGGAAAACCATTCACTCCCTTCATTCATTTTATTTTTTCAAGTTCCCTGCAACTTATTATTTTTTTAAGAAAACGCATTATTTTATAAGTGGCTAAAAATGTAGATCTGGATCACTAGCTTCATTTTACCATTGAAAGAAAGTGAAAAATCAAACTGTTAGTTGCTCATTCGTGTCCGACCCTGCAACCTCGTGGACTATAGCTTGCCATGCTCCTCTCTCCAAAATCCACCAGGCAAGAATGCTGGAGTGGGTGCCCATTCCCTTTTCCAGGGGACCTTCGAGACCCAGGGATTGAAACCGGGTCTCCCTCATTGCAGGCAGATTCTTTACAGGGAACTGAGGCCTAAAGATTCAAGAGGACACATGTAAATCCATGGCTGATTCATGTCAATGTATGGCAAAACCTACTACAATATTGTAAAGTAATTAGCTTCCAACTAATAAAAATAAATAAATAAAAAAAAAGAAGAAGATATAAGGACTCATTGGAAGGATACTAGACTAGCCCAGACAATCCAAAGAAAATATAAGAGCCCAAAACTCAGGTTGGAAGAAACCAGTATAGCTATAGAACGGTAGCTGTCAGGATTTCTCTCCAGAACAGGGCCTTAAGGAGACTCCGCTGCCAAGCGGGAGCCAAGATGGTCAGCACCCACAAGGGAACATCTGATTGGCTGAACTAGACTGGCAGGTGACTCTGCCTCTGGATCTGACGACTGAAATTAGCAGAGGCATGGCCTCTGACCAAATTCTTACAAGTCTCACACTCAACTTTGGCTCACGCATGGCATAGTGTCCACATTGCCTGGTCTTCTGTTTACATGCTTTTTGCTGACATTAGCATCACTTGGGGAAATTTCTGTTAAAAAACACCAGCACTTAGGCTGTATCACTCAGACATGATTTACTTACTCTGAGCTGGGCTGGGACCTGTTCATTTGTTTAGGATGATGGTGCCTCCCGTGGAAGTTAAGGGAGAAGAAAAGGATTAATGATCCCCAACAACTGAAAGAGGGCAACATCGCTTGACTGATAAGGAGCTCAGAGACCATCCAGCCCCTTTATTTCTGTACTTGTGCTGGTTGGATTAACCAAAGGAATCTGTTCGAAACTCCAGATTATAGAGCCCCATTCTAAACCCATTGAATGAGTGAATATGAAGGGATTCCTCACAACCTGTATTTTATTTTTTTAAACTCTCTTCAGGTGTTTCTCATCTAGACACATGTGCACTGGACCTGCAATTTTGAGCACCAGCACATTGACTGTGCTCGTTCTAGCCCAGTGGGTCTTAAACTTAATATATCAGCATCGCCTGGAGGGCTTGTTAAACTCAGCTTGCTGGGCCCCACCCTTGTTGTTCAGTGGCTAAATCCTGTCTGATTCTTTGTGACCTCATGGGCTGCAGCACGCCAGGCCTCCCTGTCTTTCACCAACTCCCAGAGTCTGCTCAAACTCATGACCATTGAGTCAGTGATGCCATCCAACCATCTCACCTTCTGATGGAAAGTGCTAAACAAGGGACTTGAAGGAAACCTACAAAGGCCCCAAGTCCCTGTCTTGGTCATGCCTCATTTAGCTTTCCCCTTTTTTCAACTCTGTACAGTTTTCCTGGACAAGTTCTATGAACCAGACACAAATTGAGCAAGCCATTGCCTTCCTGTATTCCAGGCCTGGTCATCTCCCCAGAGCAATCATCTTAATACTAAGGTCCCAAGCAACAAGTCATAGAATTTTCCTCCCAGTTTAAAACCAGATATATTTTCTATGGCAAATAACCAAGCACTTTTGGCAAAAAGAGCATTTACGTAAAAGTGAAGCTAGTAGGGTGACTTTTTTCTTCCCTTCTATTTTAGAGCATATATTTACATTTGGGGAAAAAATAGCAGGTAAAACCCTTCCTGAAATTTAATGCATGGTTTAATACTTTCATTTGTCAAAATGTCAGCTGCCAAACACAGCACAGGCAAACACTGTTTCTAGGGAGTTGGGGAGCTTGCCAACTTGGAAGATAATGTCTCTAAAGGGAGTTCGAAGTATCCAAGAGTGAACAAAGTTTCCCTTTTCTGTAAATTGATAACTATTAAGGCAAATGTATAGGAAAAAAAACATGATGGACCTGCATTGGTCTTGTAATTGTGGCTTTGATATTGCAAAAAATGGACTGTGGTTTTCCCATTTTTTTGGATGATACTTTTAATGATCTTTTTTTCCCAGGGGCATTGAATTTAAGTGGTCATACATGAAATTTAATTCTGATATTGCAATAAAGCTGTCAACTTTCACCCTCACAACATGAAGTAGAAGAAACTCATGAAGTAGAAGAGATTGTTGTCTTTTCTTTTGAATGAACAGAAAACTTTGACTTATCCAGCCAGCATCACAAAACTGAGAATCTAAGAACCAAAACACAGGTTTCAGATTCTAAGCCATAAAGTCTTTTCTCCACCTGCCCCTTCATCTTTTAAGTCATCAGTAGCTTGTCTTTGCCCATTTGTTCTGTATAACAAAATCCCACCAACTGGGTGGCTTATAAACAATAGAAATTTACACCTCTAGTTATGGAGGCTGGAAGTGTGAGGTCAGGGAGCCACCTGGACTGGTGAGCATCCTCCTCTGAATGGCAAACTTCTCATCATATCTTCACATAGTGGAACGGTGAAGAGACTTCTCTGGGGTCTCTTTTATAAGAGCATTAATCTCATTCATGAGGTCTCTGTCCTCATGACCTAAATACATCCTGTATGTCACACCTCCTAACACCATCACCTTGGGCATTAGAATTTCAGCATACTGATTTTGGTAGTGTTGTTCAGTTGCTAAGTCATGTCCAACTCTTTGTGACCTCGTGGACTACAGCACATCAGGCTTCTCTGTCATCCAATATCTCCCAGAGTTTGCTCAAGTTCATATCCACTAAGTCGGTGATGCTATCTAACCATCTCACTCTCTGTCACCCCCTTTTCCTCTTGTCCTTAACCTTTGCCAGCATCAGGGTCTTCACCAATGAGTCAGCTCTTCACATCAAGTGGCCCAAGTATTGGAGCTTCAGCATCAGTCCTTCCAATGAATATTCAGGGTTTAATATGATTCAGGGTGACACAAACATTTAGACCATAGCATAGCCCATGTGGGGAAAGTTCAACTTTGGAATCAGAGAGATGAGATTAAAACAGGACTCTTCCATCAGTAGGACCTTGAGTTCTTTATCTCTCTGAGCCTCGGTTTCCTCACGTTCAAATTTGGATAAAGATGCAGACATCACAAGATACTTTTGGAGACAAAATAAGATATCTGACATTTTACCACCCCTGTCTCTCATTCCTATACACACACAGACACCCACACCCACACCTACACCCACCCTCCCCTGCACACTCTCTTTTTATCACGTAAGAAACAGAAAATCCCCATGAGAGAGCAGGGATTTTGCTTTGGTTCCTGTTGAATCTGCCATGTCTAGAAATGACCTCTTCAATAATGGAATAAATGTATCAGTAAAAGTTACCAAATACCTGAAAACTGCTATGTGTTATTTCCTTCCTCTTCTATATTTTTATCGTCTGTGTGCTTAACTGTAGAAGTTTCTCAGATCTCATTTTACAGTCTACTTTGTCTGACAAACACAAAGTTCTCTAGCAACCTCAGCAGAAATCAAACTCATGGGATGACTGCACATCCATGGGGGACAGCTGGTATCCGAGGCAGTTCGTAAATAATAAATTTAGCATTTGAAAATCACACATAGGTCTTCTGATTTTATTAACCTAGACAACTTATAATAATTATGATAAACACACATTGTCATTAAATATAGCAGCCATTTGATAAGATTAAGCATAATGCAATACATCTTCCTTTCCATCCGATTCAGTATAATAAATTACCCCTAGGCTTCTAAATGAAGCATTTTATAATTGAGAAAAACAGATCGATTTTTAGGGGTCCTTATTTATATGCAAAACAGACTTTTTGAGAATGGTAAACTTGATTAAAATCTCTCTAAGTGCAAATCACAAATAACTTCTTCTCACAAGCCATAACCATCCTATTAATGTATAATTTATTGCCTACAAGGATAGTAAAATTCGAATGTGCTTAGGATCCAGATGGAAGAAAGAGTTAAATAGAGAAAACAATAAACCATATAAAATGGGAAGAAAATGGAATTGAAATTTGACAAATACTGCACAAGATAGTATCCCAGCTGGTACAGATGCTATCGGAAAACAGTGAGTGGGCTAGAATATCATAGTGAAATCAATCTCAGAAGAATTTTAAAAGAGGTAGATTCTCATGGAAGTTCTAGATTTAGAGAGGAGAAAAGTACCAGTTCAGAAAAAGCACGAACAATGTATTATATGTGGAAAACAATTTTGCAAATATGGCCTCTTAGAGTCTGTTTGCACTCCTCAAAATCATAGGTCCCTTTTGGCCCCCACCCAAAAACTAAGAGATGATGCCCTGGGTGAGTGAACTTCTTCCCAACTACATGTCATCTCAAAAAAAAAAAAGAAAGAAAGAAACATGTGCCTTTTAACCAAAAGGACACATGAGTTAATCTTGTAAGATTAACCTATGTATCATTCAAAGCCAAGGCCCAATTTATATCAATCATGGCTCCTCTGAAAATACCCACATTAGGCCAATTTCACATGGCTCTTCTGGGTCCCACCATAGAAGTGACTCCAGCAGAGCTGTTCTATTGGAAAGAAGACTTAAGGATTCAAAATCCTTGATTCATAGCCTCCAACCAGGCTCTTCATGAGGGTACATGTTATACACACATAAAATTAGCAATATTCCCTATTCTGAAATAGACAAACATGACTAATAAGGGTACCTATTACTGAGACAGAGAACATGATAGTCTTCTCTAGTAAAGGTAAGCATTGGATAAAGGTCTCCAGACTATCCAATGATTGCAGGAAGTTGTTCACATAGTGGGATGGCTTTGAATGTTGGTTTGCCTACAGCTAGGCCTGAAACTCTCGTACTGTCCTCAGTGTAATAATTACTGATTCACTCAAAATTACTTATTTGTCAACAAAGGTGTGATGTCTGGTGCTTTGTGCTAAAGTATTTTTAAGCTATTTTAAGAACTTTTAAATTATGAAATATTTCAACTATATACAAACAACATGGCATTGTTGTATAAAGCCACAGTTCATACAAACATATTTCATTTAAAATATATTTATAGGACATGAACAATGGTGGGACTTTGCCCCACAGATGCGGTGATGCACAAGATAGACACAGACCCACCCTTCAGACTTAAAGAAGACAGGCAATCGATTCTTATAAATGACATGATAGCCAAGGTCTAGGGTGATGGGACCATATGGCAGAGTGCAGGAAAACTTCCTGGAGGGTGAAAAGTATCTTTTTTCTAAACTCAGAGTAATAAGTCACCCTTAAATTGCAGAATGAGGCATTTATAAGGAGCAAAACAGATCAATTTAGAGTCTATATGCATAAGGAAGGCAGGGTTTTTGCAGCTGGTAACATTGATTTGGAGCTTTAAAGAGTGCTCCAGGAGGGGGGAATGAGATGTGTAACTCATTCACTGAGAGGTATGTCACTGTTCCTCTCATAACTCAGGTGATGGAGGAAGTACTCAATGTTCAGTCTAGACAAGGAGCCCCTACACAGAGAGGGTGCAATACAGGTACAGCTGTTATCAGCCTAAAGGTTGTTGGTTCTTTGCAAATGTATCTTAAATACATTCCATCTACTGACCAACCCAGAACATGACATTTTGATAATATGTATCAGTTTACATTTAAATGTTGTCCCAGAGCACTCATTTTTCTAATTACGCTGGTTTGGTAGGTAGACTCAGTGCTACTGTTTTAATTGAAAGTAACAGAGAAAAGAGATGCTGATATTACCTCAAAGTAGTTTCAGGTTTGAGCAGTTTTCTGCAAAGGACAGGTTGTGATGGTGTCAACAGGCAAATGTGGGAGGCAGAGAGAGAGTGGACCTGAAATCAGGAAGCTAGGGTTCAAATTCTTCTTGGCCATATATTCTATGTGATCTCACACAGTTACCATTATGGAAGCTCCGTTTCCTCATACGTAAGATGGACACAGAAATACATTGCTTGTCACAAAATTTACAGGACACCAAACAAGACAAGACCTGTAAAATATCCATGCTCTAATAGTAGTACAAAAGTCTGAGATCATTGGGTACAAAGTCAGAGTTCCTGAGGGAGCAGAATTTTCCAAGCTAATTAACTGTCCTGTAAATTTACACTGTGGGCAACTCCCAGTTGAAGCCATTGTGCAAAATTCCTAACTAGTATGCCTCAAAATTGTCAAGATCACCAAAAACAAAGAAAGTCTGACAAACAGTCATACTCAAGAGGAGCCTAAGGAAACATGATAACTGAAGGTTATGTGGTATCCTGGACAGGAGATGAAAACTAAGGAAATCTAAGCATGGACATTAGTTAATAATAACATATCAATGTTGGTTAGTTCATTTCAGCATATGTACAATGTAAGATATTAATAAAAAGGGATACTGATTGTGGCGTATATGGGAACTATACTTCACAGTTTTTCTGAAATATAAAACTATTCTAAAATAAAAAGCTCACTGAAAAATTTTAAAATAGGAAATTACAAAAATTTTGAATTTTAAAAATTTCCAAAATAGCACGATGGAAAACTCCCATAAATTGATTTACCCAACAAAATAGTGTTGGCCAGAGACTTGCCTGGTGGTTAGTCGCTAAGACTCTGAGTTCCCAATGCAGGGGGCCTGGATTCTATCCCAGGTCAGAGAACTAGGTCCCACATGCTGCAGTTGAAAGAGTTCACTCGCCACAACTAAAGACCCTGTGTGCCACAACTAAAATAGTTCCTGCAAAAAAAAAAAAAAATGATCCCACACAATGCAACAAAGATCTCATGTGCAACTAAGACCCAACATAGCCACATAAATAATACATTAAATAAATAATTAAATAAAACAAACAAAAGCCAGCATTGGCCAAACATACTACTCTAGGAACAGGTAATAGGATGATGAACAAAATCAAGTCTTAACCCTCCCTCAAACAGTTTGTACAACAATGGGGGAAGAAAAACAAATGAAATATAGATGTATTTAAAATTATATCGTGTGGTGCTAAGTGCTATGAATGAAAGAAACACAGCTTAAGAATGATGGGGAGAGAGACTGGCAAGGTGGTCAGGAGAGGCCTTTTGGAGGAAGGACTGTTGAGCAGACAAGAATAAATGGGTGGAGAGGGACAAGTAGCTATGCAAAAACCTGTGATGAGCACATGCTGTGTATAAATAATAGTAAGAGCTCTGAAACCAGAGCAAACTAGGGGAGATCTAGGAGCAGTAAGGAACCCACTGTCATTGGATAAAAGAGAGAGAGGAGCAGAGCATGAGCAGATGAAATCAGTAAGGTAGTCAGCCAGGCACCATATTGTAAAGAGCCTTATAATCCAAAGTTTTTATGGGTTTTATGCTGGATTTTATGCTAAGTATGCTGGGAAGTCTGGAGGGTTTTGCGTAGAAGAGAGAAATAAAGATATTTCCATTTCTCTGTATTTTACTACGAAAAGTGTCAATCATGCCAAAACATTGAAAACATTTCACAGTGAATACACATGTAACCATCACTTAGACTCCATAATCATTTTGCTATAATTGCTTTAGCAATATCTATCTATCATTCCATCAACCTATCTTATTTTTTTTTATGTACTTCAAATTAAATTTTAGACCTCAGTGCAATTCCTCCCAAATACTTTAGCATAATATTAACTAAAGTTCAATATTTGTTTATAGTTCTTTATACTTGGAATAAAATTTTTATATATTGAAATACACAAATATTAAGTGTATCCATTCCATGGTCTCTGACGAATGTATGCACTTATGTAATCAAACCCATTTTAAGATATACAGAGAAAATAGGGTGAACCCCAGAAAGTTCTATGCTCCTTCCCAGTCCATCCTCATTCCTACTTTTCCCTCAGCTTTATTTACATGTAATTGACAAATAAAACTATAAGATATATAAAATATGCAACATAATTTGATATACATATACATCATAAAAATGTCTTGCTTTTTACCCAACTTGCTTGATCCTAAAGCAAAGTGCCCAATAATTATAGATTGAGTGAAGTAAGAGCTAAATGAAATGATTGAGGAACTAATGCATCCTTCTCTGAAGATGGGACTTTTAGGGGTGGGGAGTGTACCTAGCCCTCCACCTTTAGGTAGAAATTCCCCAATCGGAAAACCCTTGAGGTAGCACCTATACATCCTGCACCGTATTCTTTTTTCTTTTTCTTCTTAAACCTTTATCCAACACTTTTGTTCATTGACCTGAAACACACAAGCTAACTTCAAGACAGCGTTTTTTTGAGGAATCTTGTTCATTTCTGTCCCAGACACCAATTAGATTAGAATTATTTGTCACAGCACTTGTTGGGTTCTTACTACACATTGAGACCTTAAGCTTGGTGTCAAAAACAGAAGGAAATCATACATGATTACTCCTAGATAAAGTCATATAGAGGGAGGCATAAAAAGAATAGTGAAAAGGACCTGTGTGGAAATAGAAACAAAGACTCTAAACCAGACTGGTTGAGAGAATGGAGACAGTCATATAAGATTTTCATAAATTTAACTTGGTGACCATCACAAATTGTATTAACACTGGTTTTAAAAAATAGTGTTATCATGTAGGAATTTGACAAGCAAGCATGCAAGTCCCTTCTGTTACAAGTGTCATGAGAACTTAATTGGAATTATCCTTTCTGCATCTATTATGCCTAAGAGAAAGATCACATGCAAAGTTCAAGCTCAACTAGATTTTCCTTTGTTTTTCAGGTTGTAGAAGAGTTTTATCTTTTTAAAAACACTCTTTAATTTTGTAAACAAAAAAACCACAGGTATGTTTACCACTATCAACTTCAATATGTACATATACATTTTTATCATGCATATGAGCTTATATTCTATATAAGCTTTATATACCTTGGAATCTTTTTTTTGAATGTAATTGATATCACCTACAATTTTCCAAGCCAGTTAATATATGTCTACACCATCAATTTAATTAATTACACAATAATTCATGTCATGAATATAATCTGAATTATACAATCAATCCCCTATCAGTGGATATTTAGGTTATTTCTAGTTTTTCACTTTTATGACATGAATGACCTAATTTTGCCTGGAAATGAGGTTTAGCCAGATATTGTATACATTGCCCTGTATTACTTTCAGAATGCCATTTAAACAGTTTTCTCCTGTTCCCCTCTAATGGGAGGTAATAAATGGCACTATTTAGTGAAAAGAAAGGGTTTCTAAAAGCTCAGATGTTGCCTAGCAGCTGATGCTTGCAGGATCATAGCTCACCCTAATGCAGGGCTCATTAATCAAGGCATAGGATTCAACCTAAGGAGAAGTCGGGGGCAAAGAGGAGGGAAGACACCTGGCTTTGTGTACAGGTAACCAGTTATCGTTAGCTCTATGACCTTGAGTAAGTTATTTAGCCTTTTTGAAGCTTTATTTCCACACCTTCCCAAAGGAAATATTAATAATGTATTCTCATGGAATACATTGATGGCCGAAGGAGAAGAGGGCATCAGAGGATGAGATGGCTGGATGGCATCACTGATGCAATGAACATGAACTTGGGCAAACTCCAAGAGATGGCTAGGGACCGGGAGGCCTGGCGTGCTGCAGTCCATGGGGCTGCAAAGAGTCGGACATGACTGGGTGACTGAACAATAATATTCCTCATGAAATTGTTGAGAAAATAATGAATTAAGAACCGGGGGTAAGATTAAATGAATTTTCCAATGTTTGTTTATTGATGGCTCTGTCCCACATATCCTGATATTTCTGAGGATATCTAATGCATCCAAGTAAAACTTTGACAAACATTAAATTGTTTAATAAACAAAAATTCCTTAAACTGTATAACATAATTTTAATGTTTATAGGTTTCATATAGGTATTAAGATTTTTTGAGGGAACTTCAGCCCACAAAGGCTGTTATACACAAACAGGAAGCTTTTCTGAACCTCATTCTTCTCCCAATATAGGTATGCAGTGTTATTGCTCTTCAGTTGCCAAGTCCTATCCAACTGTTTGCGACCCCGTAAACTGTAGCATAGCAGGTTCCCCTGTCCTTCATTATCACACAGAATTTGCTCATATTCATGTCCATTGAGTAGGCGATGCTCTCTTCTGCCACCCTCTTCTTCTTTTACCTTCAGTTTTATTCAGCTTTAGGGTCTTATCCAATGAATCAAATCTTCACAGCAGGTGGCCAAAGCATTGGCGCTTCAGCTTCAGCATCAGTCCTTCCAATGAGTGTTCAGGGTTGATTTCCTTTAGGATTGACTAGTATGACCTTGATACTATCCAAGGGACTCTCAAAAGTCATATCCAACACCACAATTCAAAAGCATCAATTCTTTGGCACTCAGCCTTCTTTAGGGACCAGCTCCCACATTTAAACATGACTACAGGAAAAATCATAGCTAAAGGTCTGTATAGTCAAAGCTCTGCTTTTTAATATACTATCTAGGTTTGTCACAGCTTTCCTTCCAAGGTGCAAGCATCATTTAATTTCATGGCCGCATTCACCATCCACAGTGATTTTGGAGCCCAAGAAAACAAAATGTCACTTCTTTCACTGTTTCCCCTTTCTATTTGCCATGAAGTGATGGAATATGATGCCATGATCTTAGTTTTTGGAATATTGAGTTTTAGGCCAGCTTTTTCACTTTTCTCTTTTACCTTCATTAAAGAGGGCTTTTAATACCTCTTGGTTTTCTGCCATTAGAGTGGTATCATCTGCATACCTGAGATTGCTGATATTTCTCCCAACAGTCTTGATTCCAGCCTGTGATTCATCCAGTGTGGCATTTTGCATGATGTACTTTGCATATAAGTTAAATAAACAGGGTGATGATATATAGCCTTGCCTTACTCCTTTCTCAATTTTGAACCAGTCTGTTTTTCCATGTCTGGTTCTCACTGTTGCTTCTCGGCCCACATACAGATTTCTCAGGAGACAGGTATCCAAAAAGTTAGGTTTAAATCTAAGTCTTGAAGGGAGGGCCAGACTTTGACAAACACAGAAGAGACCATTTGAGCCAGGGAAGTCTCAGTAAAATGCCATGCTATGGTGTACCTGAAACAGAGAACTTACATGTCATCCTTTCCTTCTCTCTCTTGGCATTTGTTATCATGGTGATAAAGCCACTTATGCTTAGTCAGTTATCAGACTGGATCTTCCAAAGTATCAAGGTTGACAGATAGAAACAGCCTCTTCTGTTCACCTCCTTAAACTTAGCACCTTGCTAAGAAGAATAATGGTCAAATGACCGTGTTTGGTGAAGCCTTCTATAACCACGGTACCTGGAATAGTGGACATGTTCTGGTTACTGATTTACTCCAGTATTCTTAGAGCTAACCTCACATGTTGGCAAAATAGTGCTTTAAAGTTTGCATAAATATTTCATACATTATCTCATTTAATCCTCATATTGTGTAATGTGTGTGTTATTGGATTCATTTTACACATTACAGTGTAAAGTCCAGAATACATACAGCAGCTGGATCTGGTCTCTGGATTGTAGCCTAGCACCTCTGTTCATGCCATGTACATGAGGGAGTATGATGTAATGACCCTGCAGGGGAGGAAAAATCATTTTCTCAATTCCCTTCTAGGTTCTTGGCTGAGACTCCTCTGCAATAAAAAGATTAAAAGGAGAAAAAAGCAATTTTAATTACATACATATGTACTTATGGGAGCCTCACAAATATATGAGCCTCAGAAGGCAGCCATATGATTGAGGTTTATTTACATCTCAAGCTTAGAAAAAGGATAAAGATCTTGGGCTTCAAAGAGGCAACTCTGGGTGACACTTGCAAACAAAGATTTCCCTACTTGAAGATAAGTCTCCCAGGTTAAAAAGTGATCTCTGCAAATAGCTCTCTTCCTGGCACAGGTCCTATTTCTAACATTAACTTTCCTTATGAAAGGATAAATTCCACTCGGTTTTTCAGAGTTTTCCTGTTTCTGCAGTTTCTCAAAATAACCCTTGTACAGAAGAGGGCTGTCTTGAGGTGGCATATTCTACCCTTCAGTCCTCTGGAGTCTAGATGAACAGATAGCAGGGAGCCATGCTGAGCCAAGCTCTGGCCTCGGCACTGGGAAAGAAGTAGCAGACCAGGTCTGGTTTTTAAGTTTCACTGAGGAAATGTTCCTCCTCCCTGCTTCTCTAAATGAGAGACAGTCTTGTATAGGTCATATTCTTAGGACTGTCCTTCCTTTCCTCTTGGTGGACACCTAACAGAGAGCATGGGCCAGAGGCACATGGCATGTCCTGAAGATAAACATACACATGTGTAAACACATGTGCATGCACACACATGTGCCAGGACAATCCACTTCTGCCTTAGAAATTCCAGCGTAAGAAATGCAGGAATCATGTAGTGTTTACAAAGAGCTGAACCTGAAAGGCCAAGGTCTGGACCATTGAGGCCAGATGGTAAACAGCAGCTGTGTTGTGTGGGGAGAGAAGCTTGGGAGCAAGGATGCCATTGGGAGGAGAAGGGATTCAGCTGAAGAAGAGTCCAAGGGGAAGGTCTCCACATTTCAGCTCCCAAGGTCCCAAGAATAGTTTTCACTCCAGAATTAATTGTGCTCAAGTAGAGTCCCTTTACTTTCCAGGACCTGATTTTTCAGTTCTTAAACATTTTCCTTGACACGTACTGAATTTAACTGCTTTACCTATTACAAGAAATAATTTGACAGAACTTCAGTGTCTTACAAGCAAAATAACCTGCTAAATCATCTATCTGTGTGCTGCCTGCAGCATCATTTGTAACATTGTTTGGAAACAACTTGAATGGCCATCATTAGTGAGCTTGGTATATAAATTCTGGTATTTATTTTCTTTTAAATATAATAAAGCACGAAATGAAATTGTGGTACATTCTATGTAGTGTCAACCTAGCTTCTTTTACTCCTGTAGTGTCTGGTATTTCACAGGAATTATGTGTGTATTAATACATAATATACAGATATTTACTTTTGTATACATTTGTATATAAATACATACAATTTAATATATATTATCTTCCATAAGAACACAAATATTATAATACATATCACAGAGTACTGTCAAATAAAACAAAAACAAAAATTTTAGTGCACATGTGAAATAAAACTTTACATATATAAATATATATGTAGCATATAAATAGATTAGAAGGACACATAATATTGAAAACTTCTTGGGACAGGGTTAGAATCATTCAAAAAGAAAAAAAATAGAAGGGAATGACCTGTACGTGTATTTCTTTTTTAGTTTCTTTTTGTAACTAAAACTAATTTTTTAAATATATTGAAAGAAAATCAAGTAAGTAAACCACAAATTTCACGGTTGTTTTGCTGTATTTCATTTTTCCTCCTCCCATCCACACTACTCTATATGTAATAAATGAGGCCATTTTGTTGTGAGTTCTCACTGTTCTGAAGTAAGGGTATAAAAAGGGAATATTAAGTTACTCTAAGGTCTGCATCTGCCAGGATTATTTTTTTCAAGTTCAACAATATGGACATGGATAAAAATAAAACATAAAGCTTGAGCATTTGCATTTTCCATTAAATAATACCAATTACAGGACACTTCTCAAGCCATTAAACATAATGACCCAAAAGGAGCGTATTTCTTTTTTTAAATATTAAAGTACTTTTAAAATACAGTCTTTTAATGACTATCTTAAAAAATAATGGAAGTGTTAAATCTATTTTATTGTGTACTGTGTATCTTTGTTTTGAGAGTGTGTATACCAGAGTCCTCATATAGATGAAAATATGAACATGTTTTAGCTAGCAAAGGAGAAATCCTCTGGGTCCAGAATGTGCCAATTTAACAAGATGTTAAATTTAACAATTTAAATATGTTTATTCTTGTATATATGCACATGGACATCAGGCTTTAAAAATCTTATCCTATATACATGGAAGAGGAATTTAGAGATTCAAGTAGTTGTGTGAAGAGGCTGCTTTGTTTATTTTTTCCATAGGGTTTGTAATGCATTTATTAAAATAATCACTATATATCCGTATGCACAACCAAGGAAATTCAAAGTTGAGCTTCCTATGACTTAGCAAGATGGTTGATGGTCTTCAGGAGAAAAGATGTGAAATCTAGAGGTCAGGGCTTGGGAAACAGACCCACTCCTCCCCCAGAATGGAAGCTGGATAGAGTCACTGAGACTTTCAATGTCCAGCTTCCAGTATGAGAAAGTGAAGGAAACATAGGACAGATGCACAACTTGGAAGAGCTCATCATGAGAATATTACAGACATCCAGACCACTCTCAAAGTCAACTGGGAAAAATTAGAGTTCACATTGAGTTGTCCAAGAACAGGTATCCAGACTAAGGCCAGGGAGCTGGCAGTAAATAAATGAAGAGCCTAAGTTCTAGCAAAACAGAAGCAGAAGGCAGGACTTATCAGTGGAACAGGAAGAATTCAGTTAGTAATCCAAGAGCAGTCTTGTCTGGGTCAATGTAGTAGAAAGTAGGAGCCAGCATCTTATGGAGCCACAACAGTCATCTAAGCTCACCATTATCTAGTCTATCTCAGGACCATTAGGGGAAAAAACAAACAAACAAACAAACAAAAAATGCTGATACACACACTGATGGGATAGACTTGGCCCATGTACCTCCTGCTCTAATCAGTAATATTTTAATAACTGGCTTGAGACAGAGCTTTTGGGTTGCTTACAGATCCCAAAGTGGGAACTCAGTGGAAAAACTATCTACCAGTTTTGCAGATGCATCTAATATTTCCTGTATAGGTGTAAAATCTGCTATTGCCTTAGTACATTTTTATATTCACTGAGAAGGCCCCTAGCCTAGTTGGTAATAAAAATAAAACTCAGTCTATCAATGCATCATCATAGTGATTTTTACTTCTCTCCCACTTCAGAGACTCCCCCAATTTGTAAGATCATAATCACCATTTTTCAGAAACTCTAAGGCACTAGCTGGCATAATCTTCTACTATTAAAAAATGAGCAACTAAACTACAGAGCAGTTGAGTAACATGATCTGGGTTCCATAACCAGTGATGCTAAACCCAGAACTTAAATGCCGACCTCAGATCCCAAGGTGAACTTCCTTCCACTCCACACTATCACCTTTCTGTAGAATTTCTTCTGTTTACCACCTCCCTCATTCAGTCTAATTGTGTTTACACAATGTTGATAGACTCAACTCACTGTTGACACCTAATTATTTTTCTAAGGGTGAAAAATGATCACCCAAAATAGAGTCCACTTACCGAAGCCTCATCAAAGTGATCTCCATCTATTGTGATATTTACAAAAGCTGCCACAGTATATAAGGTCACTGAAAAATCCACCTGAATTCCTTTTGTGAAGATAGGCATGCCCCCCAGACAAAGGGCCCAGCACTTGTATCTTGATTTTAAAAGGCACTTAGCAGCAAGCCTCTTGTTGACCTACATGTTTTCATAATTACAGGCTTGTCTACATCTGAGAGCATTCTTTTGAATCCCCTCTCTCTATGTACTGAATACTTGTTTTTTTGCAGCTTCCTGGATATAG
This sequence comes from Dama dama, assembly GCF_033118175.1. NCBI lineage: Eukaryota > Metazoa > Chordata > Mammalia > Artiodactyla > Cervidae > Dama > Dama dama. The sequence continues at coordinate 37,785,577 of NC_083684.1, forward strand.
CTAATGAACCTGCTTGGGGAACCAGGTGAAATATATTTTTGGAACAGGATCACCCTACCCTTTGCAGGTCATGAATTCCTTTATTATTTGTCATGGCAGGTGTCGCTACCCCAAAAGTTATTATCTGTTCAATCTCAGTTCTAACCTGCAAGCAGATCTGTCTGAGGAGCCCATTTATTACTGATGTAACAGCACCAGGGAAGATAAGTTTGCTTGTTTAAGGAGATGAGCGACACTGGCAACGCAATCAATTTTCACATACAGAAATCCCATACATGGAATTTTTTGTAGTTATTAAAAAATCATGCATAGCAATGTTTCTATCCTTCATACCGTATTTGCTGGGATTGCACATCCATCATGGTTTGTTCCTCTCTAAATGGGCTTGTCTGTCAGAAATTCGTAGCCTTGAGGGGTTTTGCCAAGCACTAAGCTGTGAGAACAGAAAGATCATGATGCCAACTATGCTTGACTCTATGTTTTACCATCAGTGGCCCATATGATGCCCTCTGCATGTAACTTTGCCTTCTCTTGTTATCAGCTTTGTGTCATCAGTCAATTCACTCACAAATTTAATTTCGTTAGGCATACTCCCAGGGTCTCCAAACTGAGAGAGTATGGGGTACAGGAAAACATTGTGGAATATAGATCACTGTGATGTTGGCAAAAAGTTACACACACTCACACAGAGACATACATACACAAACATGATTATGCACACAATTCATTGGGTAAGAGAGATCTAGATTCTAACCCTGCTTCCTGCTCACTTGCTGAAAGAACTTGGGTGAATCTCTTCCCTTCCTTGAATCTGTTTTTCATTTAATCTGTAAAAGGGAATAATAAAACTTGCCTAAAAGCAATATTTTAATAAATAAGATAGCACATATAAATCATTAACACAAGTTCTGGCACATAGTAGTTCCTATTAGTTAATACTAATTAATACTAAACAATTAATATTAACTCATAAACTAATACTAATTACTTGATGGTATATTATTTTTAATTACAACAGTGTTGATGATAAATACTTGAGATGGACTTCCTTTGAAAACAGGTTATCTAATGCTGGACATGAGAAAGGCATAGACACACAGGCAGTTAATCATAAAACCAGTCAGTAATAGAGAAAATCTCAATGCAAGGGAAAGAAAATGTACTCTGCTGGTGACATCTGGCAAAGTAGATCAAAGGAGGTAACATGAGAAAATGTAAATTGAGGCAGACTTTGAAGGAGTGTTCAGGGCAAGTGAGAGAAACTGAATTCCAACTATGCTAAGCCAGAAAGGGAATATATTGGTTAACAGAATTGGAAGTCTATGGGCTATCTTTAGGCACATTGGGATCCAGTGGATCAAACAATGGTTCAGAAACCAGCCATAGTACTTAATTTTGCTCAATGAGTGAATGCATAAGTGGATAGTCAGCTAAAAGAACATACATATTTATTCCACATTTATAAATAATGAAACTGACTTGGAGATGTTTAGTGACTTGCTTGAGGTTAGGCAGCTAAAACTTTAGAGAATTTGTTTTTCATCTCTATCAGCCCTGGCTCAAAGTTGAATTTTCTTGCCAGTCCCCACCCCGCCTCCCATTTTCCCCCATCCTTCAAACTCTCGCTTTTTCCCGTTTATCACAGAAACCTGAACCCTTGGGACTCTTTGGTAAAATTTCATTTACAACTATTTCTATTGTTCCTCAGCCTCTTACTTAAGGCTTTGAACTAAATTACATTTATATCCCAGTAACTCACAGATTTCCAGACACGTTAGAATCAGAAGGGATGTGTAAGCCATCCAGTCTAAAGGACATCCCACAGTCAACGGCGTTTAAGTGAGTGTTTATGTCAGAGAATGAAGGACTGGAAGCCAAGTCCTCTCTTCTGCTTCCCAGTGACTGAGTTACAGCTCTGACTCTTCTAGTGATTTCTCCAAACGTGACTCTAACAAATGCTCCACAGGCCCTCCCTTGAATAGAGTTGCAGGAGTTCAGAGAAATAATGAAGGCGCAGCAAGCCTCTCACTCTTGTGGAGACTGGAACACAGTGTCCCCCCATCCCCCCACCCCGGGTAAAGGGCAGCTGCCGCCCACTAGGATCCAACATATGGAACACCCACATTTAAAATAACAAGATTGGAGATTGCTGCGCTGCTTTTACTGCCCCCGTCCCAGCCACCTCTTCACATCCCCAAATCCCTTTATCATTTAATAAAGACAGCCACCTGTTTGGCTTCATGAAGTAAGCCAGCTGGACTCGAGGGGAACAGAGGAAACTGCTGTGTGTGGTCTTCCCTACTCTGCTTTCAGATTGTGCTGAAAACAGAAGTCACTTCTCCCTCTCCATTCTCAACACTCAGTTTTAAGGAGATTTTCACAGTTCTGCCGCTGGGCAGGAACATCGCGATTCCCCACCTCCAGATTCCAGTGGAGTTTAGGGCAACCTCATGCTCTGTTAGCAGCAAGGTTTAACCAGGCATTGTATGCCCGTCCCCTCTCATCAAACTCCCCTCCACTGCCCCCACCCCGTACTTATTAAGTACTCAGACTCCAGAACCCCTGACAAGCCTACTGAAATACAATCTTGGAGGATCCTAAAATATTTTTGAACTCCCAGTGGGATACACAATCTGAAGTGTGAGAACCTCAACCACTCATTCCCCTGCAGTTTCACTTCAGAGGAGTCTTCCCACATAGCAGAACAGGTAGGAAGAAAGGAAGGCAGAGTGAAAATCGAGCTGTGTCCAGGGGATAGAGGATATGGAAAGCTACTTCCACTGACTCAAGGTACAAGTCTGGGGCTGTAAGAGAACTAAAAGTCTGTGTGGTACTATCTTGTTCTTTAGGGTGAGAGACTCTCCAGGGATTTAGGGCCGAAGCTCTACTTAGATGGAATGGACATTTACCTGAAATGCAGTTTGCACCACCTATTGATTTATGATAATGCTTTTTAATCTGTAGATCAAAACCTATTAATGGGCATGAAACCAGCTTAGTAGATCATGGCCATGCTAATAAAAAAAAATATGAGAAGGTATCTTTCATTGTAAGAATAAGGATTGTCTTCTGAAACTTCTATTTCAGGTGTAAGTGTGAGTGGGTGTGTCTTGGGTTGAGATGACCAATGTAATTTTTACCATGGGCTGTGTTCCAAAAAATGTTTGAGAGTCATTGAGCTAGGAAAGTTAGAGTGTCAGTCAATTTGATAAATGTTTACATATAATAATTATTAGGCTTATTATACATATGGGAATACTGTGGCTGAAATACAGTAGTATAGGCAAGATTCAAAAGTTTTTAAATCATAGAGCCCAACTGACTTAACACAGAGAACCAGGGAGAAAAACGATATCTCATTGTCATAGGTCCACATAAGTCCTCATCAACCATCTCCCTATGCCATTTAAGTAACCTGACCCTCTAACCTTGTGTTCCTCTCCCAGTATTCTAACTATATTATCAATAAGTAGTTCTATACTGTAAAATATCTTCATATCAATTGCTGAGCAGCGGTGTGTGTTTAAGGCTTTTTGACAAGAACTCATGAGGAGTTGATAGAGTCTTGTTTGTTTAGCTTTTACTGAAGGTCAGACGAAGATTCACTGCCTCACTGGAGAACTGGAATTAATATTCAGACCTTCTCTCCAATATCAAAGGAGCCTTGTTAAGGGCTCTTCCACAGGCCATCAATGATGGCTTTGTTTACTGCCTGAAGAATCTCTTCAAGAAATTAACTGATACCTACTCAATACATGACTCATTGGTGGCAAGTGACAGAAAACTAGTCTCAAATTGGTTTAATCAGAGAGAGGAACTCAATGTTTTCAAGTAAATTAAGCAAGCATAAGAGGAAGGGCTGGCTAGGTTCAAGCTTGGATCTAACTGGGCACAAATCATAGAAGCAGGATAGGATGTCTCTCCCTAAGGTGTTTCAGCTCTGGTTCTCTGTTGTTGAATCCACTCAAGAAGGTGATCTTCCCTAATAGTTACAAGAGAATTACCATCACATCCCCTGGCAAGGCATGAGCATATTTGATTCCCTCTGAGAATCACAGGCATTAGCTAAGTGACTGCTCATTCCTGAACCAATTACATAATCACTGTAGCTATGCAACATGGCATGCAGATTGAGGGAACTCCACATAAAGGCACTGGAGTGAACTGAGGGTGAATTCCCACTTTCAACTCAAAGGAATAAAGTGAAGTAGTTGCAAGGCTAAATGGATCCTAAGTATCAAGATTCAGACCTTGTGCTAGGCAGTCTGCAATAGGACCCCTTTCTCTTAAAGAGCTTACAGTCATGGATTCAGTCATTCAGAGGCTATTAGTGTGTGTGTGTGTGTGTGTGTGTGTGTATGTGCACATGCATGTTTTATGTGTAGATTCAGGTGCTGAGCACTGTGATAGATCTATGGAGAAATGGTGAGAGTTCTTCAGAAGGGAACTTGTAGTCCAATAAGCAAGAAAAAACATGTATGTCATTAATAACTTTAATGACGTAAAATTATAAACTACCATTCATTCTTCTATGTAGGGAAAGTGTAGAAGGCAGAATATACAAAGTTCAAGCCAAGCCACTAGCCCAGGTAGGATTTAGATGTCTTAGGAAGACTTATCTACATCAATTGAGCAAGTCTGGTGAGCGGAGTGGGTAACAGGAGGCTGTGACATTTGTAACATGTAGGTGAGGAAGGAGGAAGCCTGGGTAAGGGAGGGGTCAGAGTAAAGAATACCAGGTCTTGGTGTTTAGGTTTTGGAATCATTGTGAGATAAATCAAGCTTTACAAGAAGGGATACACCAGCTCTGTGTTACAGAAGTCACGCTGACATAGTGATAATGAGGGTCTTGAGAATACTGACGGTAGATGGGTATTATTAATCCATACTAGAGATTATTTGCGTGTGAATTTAAAACCCATGACAGACATTAAAAAGGGAAATAGTTATAAATGTGGCATAAGAGGAAGATGTGCTAAGGACCTTGCAATTTCTTAGACCTTCTGTGATTCTAAAAACCTGTCTAACGGGTCTGAGTGATATCCTCTCAAGAGGATGGCATTTGGGAATAAACATTTCTGGGCTTATAACCAGTTATCCCCATTTGCTTGAGATGGATTTCCAGTCATGGGGGAAGGTAGGAGGAACTTCCAGGCACCTTGGAAGGGCTATTACAAATGCACATCACCACTTTGTTAGTTCAATATTATTTAATTCTTTGAGCCATACCAAAATGAGGCATTGACAATATCTTCATTTTATAATATATAAGGAGCCCAGTAAGAAGATGAGAAAATGAGAAGAGACTTATTCAAAATCTTTGCACCTAGCAGGTGGCAAAACTAAAGTTCAAGCCCTTGTGGGTCTGAGTGAAAATCTGAATTCTTTCTGTAACTATCTCTGTTTGGAGTACTGACTTCTTAAATTTTATAGTGAAATATTTTACAAATGACTATAAATTATAGCTTAAAAATTAACATATGACATCAGTGTTATAGTCAGTGAATTACATATTCTACATATCTCTTTGACTATTCACTGTTTTTTTTTAACATAACATAAGCATTAGCAATATAACTTGATAACCTTGGTAAATGTATTATGGGAATAGCAAGTCTTTCAGTAGATGCCAATTAACATCTTTGTTACACAGATGTTCCAGGATTGAAGAATAAATATACTGATTAATACCTCCCTCAAATCCCGGGATAGAGATGAAAGTATTATATTATCCACTTGCTGGCCAGCACAATGAATTAGATTAAAGAATGAATGAGAAGCTGTCCCTCCAGGCTTAACGAAATATGGGTTTAGCAGAGGAAGCTGGTTAGAGTTGAGCCTCCTCATAGAGACATCTGTTAGCAAACAATGTTTTTGTTTTGTTTTGTCTTCTTCCTATTATTATTATTATGATTAACCTCAATGGTGACCCAATATTCTTGTTGCTGCCTTTGGGTTCTAAAGATGTAAAATGACCAACATAAAATAGATGTGATCCCAATGACTAAAACTATGAGAAGAGAGAGAAGCAGTTTGAGTCATCTGGGGACAAGGATATGAAAAGGTTGCAGTCTCTTAGTGCCATAGGGGAGCAAGATGAGAACACCTATAACTCGGGGGACACTGGCAGCGCACAACAAAACCACACACTCTTCTGTGAGATAGGAGTTGAGAGGCTTTCTGCTGGCTTATAAATGGCTGAAGATTTTCTCTGCCAAAAGAGGTCACAGCCACATCTGTGCTCTATTAGGACTTGAAAGACATTTGTGGCTGTTGGTGTTAAAAATGCACTCATTTTTCTTGCTAAAATATGTTGAATAAATGCAACTTTAAGCATCTTCTATATATTTCACCCCAAATCCTTTCTTATTTAAAGGGTTAATATTCTCTCATATTTGGTAAAATCAAATGAACAGTCTTTTTTGATGGTCTGTAAGGCCCTGATTCAGAGAAGGCAATGGCATCCCACTCCAGTACTCTTGCCTGGAAAATCCCATGGACAGAGGAGCCTGGTAGGCTGCAGTCCATGGAGTCGCTAAGAGTCGGATATGACTGAGCAACTTCACTTTCACTTTTCACTTTCATGCATTGGAGAAGGTAATGGCAACCCACTCCAGTGTTCTTGCCTAGAAAATCCCACAGACAGAGGAACCTAGTGGGCTACAGTCCAAAGGTTCGCAAAGAGTCAGACACAACTGAGCAACTAAGCACGAGGCCCTGAGTAGTGAGATTTCAACCCACTTTTTCTACAAATGTTGCCCCACTTTTGTGCTCACTTACTCCCCTGAGCAATACTGACCTCCTTTCACTTTCTTCCACTGCTGGGCCTTTGAACAGGCTGTTCTCTATGTCTGAATGTTCCTTTTCCCCATCGTTTGCCTGGCTTTCTCCTCATCCAGCCACTGACTCAAAGACATCTTCCTTATCCATCTTCTCTAGATCCCCACCTTTCTCCCAGCCACCATGCCACTGATGATCATTTTCTGTCACACAAGACTGTGCATCTCCTGTGTATAATTGTCACTGGGCATGCTTAATACTCTGCTTTCTTTTTAAACTAGCTAAAATTAATTGAATAATTATGTGTCAGCCAATTTCTATACATTTACAGTTATCAAACACTTTGATCTTTATTACACCAACATGAAGCAGGTGGAATAATTAATCACTCTGTCTTAGGTCAAGAAACAGAGATTTACTGAACTTAGTTTGCTTACCAATATTTTAAAACCAGGTAGAGGGCCAGGATTTAAACTATGGAAGTCTTGATCCAGAGTCCATGCTCTTAATTGCAATTCTTATGACTCCCAACCCTCACATATCATTTATCACTCATAATTAAAAATAAAAATTTCAGGGATTACTGTACCTGCGTGTATTACGTAATTGTATCCTTATTTATTTATTTATTTAATGGCCATGCTGCACGGAATGCAGGATCTTAGTTCCCAGACTAGGGATCAAACCCTCACCCCCTGCGGTGGAAGTGCAGAGGCTTAACCACTGGATGACCAGGGAAGTCCCTCATTGTAACCTTATTTAAAACAAATAAAATAATTCACAATATTGGCTAAAATATCCATAGCTAGCTAACTATAGATAGATATGCATACACATAACTGTGTTGTTGTTCCATTGCTCAGTCATGTCCAACTCTTTGTGACCCCATGGACTGCACCACACCAGGCTTCCCTGTCCTTCACCATCTCCTGGATCTTGCTCAAACTCATGTCCATTGAGTCAGGGATGACATCCAACCATCCCATCCTCTGCTGTCCCCTTCTCCTCCTGCCTTCAATCTTTCCCAGCATTAGGGTCTTTTTTAATAAGTTGGCTCTTTGCATCAGGTGGCCAAAGTATTGGAACTTCAGTTTCAGCATTAGTCTTTCCAATGAATATTCAGGGTTAATTTCCTTTAGGATTGACTGGTGTGATCGCCTTGCTTCCCAAGGGACTCTCAAGAGTCTTGTCCAACATCACAGTTCAAAAGCATAAATTCTTTGAAGCTCAACTGTCTTTATGGTCCAACTCTCACATCCATACACAGCTACTGGAAAAACCATAGCTTTGACTAGACAGACCTTTGTCAGCAAAGTAATGTTTCTGCTTTTCAATATGCTGTCTATGTTTGTCATGGCTTTTCTTCCAAGGAGCAAGTGTCTTTTAATTTCCTAGCTGCGATCAACATCTGCAGTGATTTTGGAGCCCAAGAAAATGAAGCCTATCACTGTTTCTGTTGTTTCCCCATCTATTTGCTGTGAAGTGATGAGACCAGATGCAATATCTTTTGTTTTGTGAATGTTGAGTTTTAAGCCAACTTTTTCACTCTCCTCATGCACCTTCATCAAGAAGCCCTTTAGATACTCTTCACTTTCTGCCATAAGGGTGGTGTCATCTGCATATCTGAAGTTATTATTATTTCTCCCAGCAATCTTGGTTCCAGCTTGTGCTTCATCCAGCCCAGCATTTCTCATGATATATTCTACATATAAATTAAATAAACAGGGTGACAATATACAGCTTTGATGTACTTTTTTCCCAGTTTTGATCTAATCCATTGCTCCATGTCTGGTTCTAACTGTTGCTTCTTGACCTGCATACAGGTTTTTCAGGAGGCAGGTCAGGTGGTCTGGTATTCCCATCTCTTTAAAACTTTTCCACAGTTTGCTGTGATCCACACAGTCAAAGGCCTTAGTGTAGTCAATGAAGCAGAAGTAGATGCTTTTATGGAATTCTCTTGCTTTTTCTATGATCCAACAAATGTTAGCAACTTGATGTCTGGTTCCTCTGCCTTTTATAAATCCAGCTTGAACATCTGGAAGTTCTCGGTTCATGTACTGTTGAAGCCTAGCTTGGAGAATTTTGAGTGTTACTTTGCTAGCATGTGAAATGAATGTAATAGTGTGGAAGTCTGAACTTTCTTTGGCATTGACCTTCTTTGGGACTGGTATGAAAACTGACATTGCCCAGTCCCTTAGCCACTGCTGAGTTTTCCAAATTTGCTGGCATATTGAGTGCAACACTTTCACAACATTAACTTTTAGTGTTTGAAATAGTTCAACTGGAATTCCATCACCTCCACTAGCTTTGTCCATGGTAATACTTCCTAAGGCCCACTTGACCTCCCACTCTAAGATGTCTGGCTCTAGGTGAGTGATCATACCATCGTGGATGTCTAGGTCTTGAAGATCTTTTTTGTATAGTTATGTGTATTCTTGCTACCTGTTAGTATCTTCTGCTTCTGTTAAGTACATACCATTTCTGTCCTTTATTGTGCCCATCTTTGCATGAAATGTTCCCTTGGTATCTCTAATTTTCTTGAAGAGATCTCTAGTCTTTCCCATTCTATTGTTTTTCTCTGCATTGTTCATTTAGGAAGGTTTTCTTTTTTTTCCCAATTATTTTTATTAATTGGAGGCTAATTACTTTACAATATTGTAGTGTTTTTTCTTATCTCTCCTTGCTATTCTTTGGAACTCTGCATTCAGATGGATATATCTTTCCTTTCCTTTTCTCTTTTGTTTTTTGCTTCTCTTCTTTTGTCAGCTGTTTATAAGGCCTCCTCAGATAACCATTTTGCCTTTTTGCATTTCTTTTTCTTGGGGATGGTTTTGATCACCGAACCTCTGTCCATAGTTGTTCAGTCACTCTGTCTATCAGATCTAATCCTTTGAATCTATTTGTCACTTCCACTGTATAATCATAACCGATTTGATTTAGGTCATACCTGGATGGTCTAGTGATTTTCCCTACTTTCTTCAATTTAAGTCTGAATTTTGCAATAAGGAGTTCAAGATCTGAGCCACAGTCAGCTCCCAGTCTTGTTATTGCTGACTTTATAGATCTTCTCCATTTTCAGTTGCATATAATATAATCAATTTGATTTCGGTATTGACCATCTGGTGATGTCCATGTGTAGAGTCTTCTCTTGTGTTGTTGGAAGAGGGTGTTTGCTATGACCAGTGTGTTCTCTTGGCAAAGCTCTGTTAGCCTTTGCCCTGCTTCATTTTGTACTCCAAGGCCAAAGTTGCCTGTTACTCCAGATATCTTTTGACTTCCTACTTTTGCATTCCAGTCCCCTTTGATGAAAAGAACATATTTTTTGGTGTTAGTACTAAAAGGTCTTGTAGGTCTTCATAGAACCATTCACCGTCACCTTCTTCAGTTTTAGTGGTTGGGGCATAGACTTGGATTACTGTGATAGTGGATGGTTTGCATTGGAAATGAACAGAGATCATTCTGTTGTTTTTGAGATTGCACCCAAGTACTGCATTTCTGACTCTTTGGTTGACTATATTTATATAAGACATACCTATATATCAGGCACAGTGCTCTTCACATTAATATTCATAATCTAGAACTCAAAGTTAGACTAAAAAAAAGAAAAAGAACAGAATTCGCTAAGGAGCTAAAACAACTGTAAACCCATAAGTGAATGTTCCACTGTACTACTTATTAATGAAATGAGAAACCAGTTCCTACCTCTCTAATTAGCAAGGATTAAAAGCAAATAATACCCATGCTGGCAGGAGTACAGGAAAAAGACTTTGTCATGTGTTAGTGGTGGGAGAGAAAGAAGTTTACAGCCTCCGGGCAATACAGATTTGGAAATATGTATCAAAGATTTGCAAATTTGCCTTGCATTTGAACCAAAAAATCCAGTATTAGCAAATTGAAAAGTGAAAGTGAAAATCACTCAGTCTTGTCTGACTCTTTGCGACCCCATGGACTATACAGTCCATGGAATTCTCCTGGCCAGAATACTGGTGTGGATAGACTTTCCCTTCTCCAGGGGATCTTCCCAACCCAGGGATCCAGCCCAGGTCTCCTGCATTGCTGGTAGATTCTTCACCAGGTAAGCTACAAGGGAAGCCCAAATTAACTTAAAAAAAAAAAAAGAAAGAAAGAAAAGTACAGAATCAGACCTTGAGATTTAGGCTAATAAATTTTTACTAGAGTTGCGTGTGTGTATAAGCAAAAATAAAATGATGATAATGTAAATATCCATATGTCAGTTAATCAACAAACATTTACTGTATACCTACCGTGTAGAAGAGATTGGGTGACATGCTGGGGATATGATGGTGAATGAGTAGATGGGAGCATGGTCCTTAACTTCTGAGAAGGCAGTGCCTTGCAGGACTGATTAAAGACGCACTGTTCAAGTTTGCACTGGGGAATGTTAATCAACTATGTTAATAACATTGTCATGAGGGCATCTGAAAGCAAGATTTTGGAGAATATTTACATAATAATGATTAAAGACCTATGAAAAAGAATGGTGGCATAGTTAGGGAGCAAATGAGTCTGATTTTGTGTAAAGTGGATAATGTACTGTATATCAATATATAAAAAAATGTATATAGGAAAAATAATGTAGATTAAAAAAAATCACCAGAATTTTATTGGTATCTATTGCTAGGAAGTGGAATTAAGAAATTTTTCTTTATTTTCCTCAAAATTTTCCATACAAATATTTTATCGAGGGAAACACTAACATTAATACCAAAATTCCAGGGTAAAAAGATGGAAAGAATTTTGTAATTATATGGTGATAGATGTTAACTAGACTTATTTCTTCCCCTGCTCATTGGCTGGCAACTCACCTCTCCCTGAATGTCACAAAAAGCATTACCTCTTGCTAAAATCACACCAGAGCCCCACTTCCCAGACACAATGAAGTCACCTCCTTTGTCTGCTCCCCAGCTTCATAGCATTTACAGTGTCATGCCTCAATTTGAGGCAGTTTATTCTACTGTGAGCTCCTGAAGAGCGTGAAAGCACTGAGCTCATCCTTAACACTCAGAGTTTATAGAATTAGTTAATTATTGGCTAGCTGGTTAATTAGTAATCAGAGACATAAAAGACTCAAAACAAGAAAGCTGGCAATTAATACAGAATAGCACATCATTAAAAGGAAGGCAGCATTGCAGGATGGAAAAATGTTTGGTCTCTTATATCAGTCACACCTGGGTCACAAGCCTGTCTTTATCTGTTGCAACCTTAGTTGTGTATACCCCTGGACTCTTAATATCCTCCTAGGCAGATTAAATATGGAAGGATGGTGAAACTATTATAAGATAGTAGGGATAAAAGTATTTGTCACATAGTAGGAGTTTAGGATAAACTAGTAGATTGCTACTCTCAAGTTTATAGTCTATACAGGATATGGTTTATAGTCTTTTTTTCCCCACTGTCTCTGTCTTTGGTTTTTAACTTCTAACTTGATTCATTGACACTCTAATTGATTTTTTTCAAGTCTGTCTCTGAAAGTCAGTGTTCTAAACTGACTTTCAAATTGCAAAAAAAGCAAACTTGATTTCAGAGGAAGTGTGTGTGTGTGTGTGTGTGTGTGTGTGTGTGTGTGTGTGTGAGAGAGAGAGAGAGAGAGAAAGAGAGAGAGAGATTTCATTTGCTTATACCACAAGCTTTATTGTAAAAAAAATATTTGGCTGAAACCAGGCTCCTTTGTTTATACAATAAAGCAAAGGAAGAAGGAAGAATATAGAGAATTTACTTTTAATTACAAAACAGTTTTACAGACACTCTATTAAGCACTTTACATACAGTCTTTTAATTCTGACAGCAATGTCATAGGGAACACATTCTGCTTCCTTGCTTTTTGCATAAGAGAAAATCCCGAAAGCTTAGAGAGTTTCAGAGGCATGTCCACGGTTCTGAATTTGTCCGTGTTAAAAACTGAATTCAAATTCAAGTCTGAGTCAAAAATCAATGTTGAGAGAGGTGAAATGAGCTGCGACGTACATGTCCTAACTTTCAGGCATTTGTTGTTCCTGGGCCTATTTAAATACCTTTGCAGCAGGAAAAAAAAAAAAAAAAAGAGTAGCCTGTGACCCCATTCTCCACCCATCTGCTTACAATCCTGTTTGGAGACTTCACTTCCATCTGTAACCCATTGTGAAGGTCTGTCATTAATGAGACCCTGAGAGCAAACAGAAGTGGTGCTTCTTCTCATGGCTCTGCTACAAACTGCCTAACTGGGATTTATAAGTGGCTGTGATAAAACCTCTGCATGGCAAAATCCTGATATTCCTCTCGAACTCTTAAATAACGGCCAACCAAAGCCTTAAGGACTGAAGTAATAGAGGGCTGAAGATAGAGATCAAATACACCTCCACATTGCAGGTGTGTGTGTGTGAGAGAGAGAGAGAGAGAGAGAGAGGAAGAGAGAGAGAGCTTAAGCGTGTTTATGTGTGTCTTGGGAGAAAGAAAGGCAGACAGTTTACACAAATTAGGCTAATATGAAATTCTACAGCTTCAAATAATGTCTGATTTTTATTAATTCAGTCCTGAGGTGGATTAAGTTCAAGTAACCCTCCTAGTATCATTGAAGAGTCTTTCACAGTGTGCAGAATTTGGTAGTTTGTGTCTCTAGATGCCATCCTCATTCTAGTTGTTGAATCCATTGTATCACTTTCAGATGCCAGCAAAAATGGCACAGAGCCAGTTGAAAGCCATCACTCTCTCTTCTTTGGTGAGAATGTTGGAAAACAATGGTGATAACTATAATTATGCCAGCTGCAACCCACCATCTTTGACTAGTAGCACATAGGTATGAAAAAGACTTGTATTAATTAGATCTAATATCATCCAACCATCCAATGAATTAGGTAGAATGACTTCGTTTTGTAGCAGAGAGAAGAAATGCTCAGAAAATTGAAGTAACTCACTCTGGGTTGAAGTTTGAAGCCACAGCAGAGCCAAGATGTGACATGACACAATTGTTTTCTGTAACAAGTCTTTCACCGTTACTTAAAGTTTTTACCCACATAACTTTATTAAGATTTTTAACAGTTAGATAAGTAGACTGAAACAGTATGTGAGCTAAGTCACTTCAGTCATATCCGACTCTGTGTGACCCTATGGACTGTCACCTATGGGGTTCCTCTGTCCATGGGATTCTCCATGCAAGAATATGAGAGTGGATTACTATTTCCTACTCCAGGGTATCTTCCCTGCCCAGGGACCAAATCCACATCTTTTGCCTCTTCGTGACAGGCGGGTTCTTTACCACTAGCACCACCTGGGAAGCCCCAGACTGAAACAGCATGAACTATTAAATGGAGAGGCTAGATGACCACAAAGAAAAGAGAAAGCCTGTGTTGTTGTTCAGTCGCTAAGTTGTGTCCTACTCTTTGTGACTCCTTGGACTGTAGCCCTCCTAGCTTCCCCGTCCTTCACTGTTTCCCAGAGTTTGCTCAAACTCATATCAGTTGAGTTGATGATGCCATACAACAATCTCATCCTCTGTCACCCCCTTCTCTTCCTGCCCTCAGTCTTTCCCAGCATCAGGGTCTTTTCCAGTGAGTCAGCTCTTCTCATCTGCTGGCCAAAGAATAGGAGTTTCAGCATCAGTCCTTCCAGTGAATATTCAGGACTGATTTCCTTTAGGATTGACTGGCTTGATCTCTTTGCTGTCCAAGGAACTCTCAAGAGTCTTCTCTAGTAGCAAAGTTCAAAACCATCAATTCTTTGGAGCTCAGCCTTCTTTATGGTCCACCTCTCACATCTGTACCTGACTACTGGAAAAACCATAGCTTTGACTAAAGCATGTGAGTACGGCTTAGATTGCCAACGAGAATTTAAGTGATGGTGTGGGTGATGATGGAAGTGATGATTGAAGGCAAGAATGCCCATGACCTAAGTAGAAAGGCCTGTGTTGATAGAGCTTGTAATTATTATTGCCATCTCTCTCCCCAAACCACCCAATTTGGTCCATGAATGTCACAGTAATCTACCTAGTCACTCAAACCAAAACTACAAAAGCCATCCTTAATTCCTCTTTTCCTTTCCAGCCCACATCTAAGCCATCACCACCCACCACTAACACCCTGCTAATAAACAATCATTCCTGACCTCCAAGACAACACAGTTTCCTTATCAGTCTCCTCATCTCCATGCCTGCCCTCTTGCCTCACTTTGCCCTCATTGGGATTCTACAGTAAGATTCCTAACAGCTAAAATCAGACAAATTTATTTTCCTTTTTAAAAATCCTGCAATACAGTTGATGGTATGATATAATTTTTGTTCCTTTTAGGATTAATGATGACATTAACAGTATGCCTAAAATAAGTTATTGTTTTGTTGTTGTTTTTTTAATAATATTTAAAATAGGACAATTTAGAGATGACATTTTCTTACACCTGGGATTTGCGTTAGAGTCATCTGGGGAGTGAAGACAGTGGCTGGGGATATTCATAGACAAGATTGGCCTTGAAAAGCTGGGTGATTAATTACATTAACACAGGGTAACTTTTAATAACTTAACTTAGAAACTGTCCACACAAAAAAAATGTTAAAAAAAAAACCTACTGATGGATTGTCTTTGAAACCAGAATTAAATAAAAATATCCCCCCATAGCCTACAATGTCATGTGTGATCTGACCGTGACCTGCTTCTCATGCCTCATTATGCTCCTTTCTCCTTATTGTTCACTCTGCTCCAGATCCACTGACCTTTCTGGCCTTTGAAAATGCCAAGCCCTCCTTGTCTCAAAGGGCTTTGAACTTGCTCATCCTTCTGCTTAAGATTTTTTTCTCTCTTAACCTTGAGGTGGCTACTCCCTTTCAACATTATGTCTCGACTCAATGCAGCCTCCAAAGAATGTCTTTTCTGATCCCTCCAGAAAAGTTACGCACTATACCCCTTGCCTTGCCACTGTATTATCTTGTTTTCTTCTATAGCATTTAAAACTACCTCAGAGTGGTTTTTCTTTTACACATTATTATTATTATTTTTTTTTTTTTTTGTCTATCACATTATCTTTTAACTCCCTTCAAGACAGGTAGAGTTTTGTCCACTCAAATTGTTCAATATTACAGAACTTCCTAGTGCATAGAAGTTGTTCAGAACATACTGGTTAAATATTTACATATTGGTTACAGTATTGCTCAAACTTAATACTCCTTGGTGATTTTATTAATTGTTGTCACAATAAGCGGGCAGCACTACTGGCATTTAGGACCCAAGGAATCACAGATGCTAAAAAGTCTTGCGGTGCATCCTGTCCAATGAGAAGTTTTCCGCCCCAAATTCCAATAATGCTGTCACTATAAAAGCCTCGAGTGCAGAAAGGCCATCAGGGATGGTGGTGTTGGGGGAAGTTTGACAGTGCAGAGAGGAGTATGACATGAATGGCTAGAGGAAAAACAGGACTAGACTAGGACAGGCCTAGTAATTTAAATAATTTAAATTTAATTTTTAAAGAAGTTGCATTACCCTTCTATTGGCTACCTAACCAATTACTCCAAACTTAGCTACTTGGAACTATCCAAGTTTATCATCCCCCACAGTTCTCTAGGCCAGAAGTTCACATGGACTCGGCTGGGTCCTCCACTTAGGGATTTGCAAGGCCAGAACAAGGTGCCATCTGGCAGGGTCTTCACCCGGAGGCTCTGGAGAGTGATCTGTCTCCAAGCTCCTTCAGGTTGTTGGCTGGATCCAATTCTTGCTTGTAGAACCAAGACCCCTGTTTCCTTGGTGCTGCCAGCTGCAGGCCTGTCTTTGCTCCTTAGCGATGCCCACTTGTTTTCTCCTTCCTCCCAAGTGACCACCTCCAGAGGGTCGAGTCCCTCTCAGGCTTTGAATCACTCTGGTTCCTCCTTCTGGCACAACCCTCTACCTCCACCTGGAAAAATTTCTCTGTTTTTAAAGACTTATGTAATTACATTGGAGCCACCTGGATAATCCAAATTACCTCACTTTTAAAAACCTGTAATCTCAATTCTATCAGCAAAGTTCCTTTTGCTATTGAAAATAGTATACTCATAGGTTCCAGGAATTAGGTCATGAGCACCTTTGGTAAGGCATTCTGCCTACAACAGGAGGTATTGAACATTTCTAAAGAGGCAAATTAAATTACTCAAACCTGTTTAAATAAGCATTCCTTTCTCATGGCTATCTTTTAGCAACAGGCTTCCTTCTCCTCCAGGAACTATGGCAGAGATGCCTGCAGGGACTCTGCTGGGAAAACCATTATAAGCCAGCAGCCACATGTCAAACCAAGTGGTGCTCCGGCCCCAGCTCCAAACAGATAGAGCAGAGAGGAAGGGAGGGTGCCTGCTTCCACAAATGGTGGGGCTCAGCTGTGTCTCCATTTCTGGGAGAATTTATGAGTGGAGCACATGCCAGGGAGCATGGAGAGCTTCCCTCCCAGAAGCAGATGCTGCTGATCCCCACACAGAAGCCACCTCACTTTCCAGCACTCCCAGACACTGCCTGCCAGATGGCCACAGCTGAATCCACAGCTGAATAGATATTTACTGTTGGCACCAAATACACCTCTGTGGGACTGGTTAAGGACCCGAGGTGGTATGGCAGGGCACCAAATACACACAAACAATAGAAATGCTTAGGATGTGCCAGGTACTATGCTAAGCACTTTGCAGGTGTTAACCTACACACAACATTCTCAGGTCGACGGTGTGATGTTTATACCCCTGTATACAAGGAGAGACCAAGGCTGGGAGAGGTTGGGTAGCTTGCAAAGATAATAGAATATATAACCAGAACAGATAGAATTTAAATGGAGGTGAATATTATGTGATCACAGTCTCCAGAGTCTGTGATCTATGGCACTACACTAGCTGTATCTGATATTCAGAGCCCTTTAGCCCTCTGCCCCAGATTGCAGTGCATCCAACTTCACTTTGCTGCAGCTCAGATAGCCCAAATCCTAGCGGCTGCCCTCTGATGAACCAACTTTATTTATAGGTCAGTGGCCCAGAATATTTTCCTACTGTGGAATAGTGTGTAAAGCTTGAGGAGAGGAAAATTGACGCTAACACCATAAAGCACAATTGTCATCGTACAAAGCTTAGAGAACTGAAGCCAAGCATAGAAACGACACCAGAAGAGGGATGCAAAATGTAAGAAAGTGTTGTGTGACTCAAGAGTCACCTTTGGAACACCAAGTACCCAGTGTAGAGTTACACATGAAGGGCAGATGTCATCATCCTGAGCATGTACTGAGTGGAATAGAACAGGAACTAAATTATACCCATTGCACAGATGATCTTATTTAATTCTTACACTATCTTTACAGAAAATTTATTACCCCTTGTTTATAGATGGAAAACTGAGTTTGAATGATGTCAAGCAACTGTTTCAGGTATCATGACTGATAAAGGCAGTTCTGAGGTTTGAACCCATGCAGTCTGACCTGAAAAATAATTTAAGTTTCATGTTTTTTGTTCCAAAATGTCACAAGACATTTTTAAAGTTAGTTCTTTGGGTACTGGGTTGACTCACTCTGTTTGGCACCACACTGCAACCGGTATGAACCAGGTGAGCATAAGCTTCATGGAAAGATGCCCACAGATTAAGAGATGTTCTACTTTCTACCTATCCCCCAGACATAGGATGCTTTTCATAAATGATTACGGAGTCAATTAACTGAATCAAGCGCTAAGAGTAAAAGCATGGGAGAGATCATCTATTGTCGGATCGGTGAGTTGTGGTAAGCATGCAAAATGCAATCTGAAGGGAAAGATGAGGTTATGTCTTGAATTTAAGCTCTTAATCAGGTCCAAAGCACTATTTGGTGTCACTATGCGGGCACGAAATGTGACTTGGGTCACTTTTTCCACAGGGCCATCAGGTGTGCACTGCCGATGCCAGTGTGGTACCAACTCTGGACTCTCTGGCCATCATCTCTCAGGTTGGCTCAGGGCATGTTCAGGTAGTTAAAAGGAAGAGAAACCTAGTGACTACTATAAAGCGCAGGTTACAGAGATACATCTGACCAGGCTGCATAACAATTAACTGCCAACTGAATGGGAATTTTTAAGAAACCCGCTATTTGTATAAATGGCCAAAGACAATGAGCGTTCTTCTTATATGGATATATTGGGCACTAAACTTCTACCAACTTCTACAACTACCACTGGCAAATTAAGCACACATGTATAAGGTTTTTTATATGAAAAATTAAGGTAATTTACTATCTTCATAGAGTTGTGATAGTTAAAATACACTTAGAAACACGTCTGACAAGGAGGAAGTAGAATGTATATGATGTAAATGAGTTTAAAAAAATCACAAGTATCTACAAATGAACATGATAAAGATGCATTAAAAGTTTATTTTTTTCTCTTTTTTTCTTTTCAAATTACCAAGTGTTCCAGCTGGGGCTTCCCTGGTAGCTCTGTTGGTAAAGAATCCGCCTACAATGCAGGAAAACCTGATGCAATTCCTGGATCGGGAAGATCCACTGGAGGTGAGATAGGCTACCCACTCCAGTATTGCTGGGCTTCCCTTGTGGCTCAGTTGGTAAAGAATCCTCCTGTAATGTGAGAGACCTGGGTTCGATCCCTGGGTTGGCAAGATCCCCTGGAGAAGGGAAAGGTTACCCACTCCAGTATTCTTGCCTGGAGAATTCCATGGACTATATATACTCCATGGAGTCGCAAAGAGTCGGGCATGACGGAGCGACTTTCACTTTCATTTTCACTAGCTGTCTTTCACCAGTTGCTATAGCCACTTATTGAAACTTAGGGGCATAAAACTCATAGATAAAATATTTCACAGATTAGGATGTGTCGCAGCTGGATGTTTCTGCTAAACAATATCCAGAACCTCAAAGTCTAGGGCTGGAATCCTCTAAAGCCTTCCTCACTTACATATCTAGCTGATCTGTCTACATCATATATGATATCTATTGATGTATCACATATGATACCTAGAACTATGTCACATCACCAACTGTGGACTGGGAGTTTAAATGAAACCATCAAAACAATCAGCCAGAACATCTACACAACTCTTCCTGTAGCCTGTGCTCCCTCACAGCATGGTGGTTGGATTCCATGGACAAGCATCCTGAGAGGAAGATCGGTTAAAGCTGTACTCTGTTCAGGGAATGATGAGAGCAGTCCGTTCCCACCCAGATTCAAGAAAAAAGTGTATAATTCACAAAAAGTACACTTATCAGCTTGCTAATTATAACATAGAAAGGGTACTATAATCAAATAATTTAAACAGGGTAGGACATGATATTTGTTGTAAGATTTTTCAGAGCCTTTAATATTTTCCTCAAATCCTGTTTTGATGATGGACTTTGTTTTGCAAGATCACCTTAGAGGGCTAGAGGTCCCTAGACTATACTTTGAGGAACACTGAGATGGGTCCATCATTCTTAATTTGTGTTTCTAAAGAATACAGTGTAATAGAGACAAGTAGTCTTTCCCTGAAAAGACTGAGAGGAAAAACAAAGGTTAGTTTACGCAGTGTTACATGTCAGTCTCCTTATTTATTTCTCCCCATTTTGGCATCTATTGCATCACCCTTTTCTAAGATATATTTTGAGATTGCATCTTCCCAATCTTCCTTTTTAATAGTAACAATTTACCATTTATTAAGCTCCTATCATGGGTTAGCCCCATGTCAAATACTTTGCATAATGGCTTCATTTAATTCTCTAAATGACCCTAAAATATCAGACCTATACCCATTTTCCAATGAAACTGAGGCTCAAAATTTTAACAAATTCATCCAAGGTCATAGATAAGTAGCAGAGGCAGGTTTTAAAATCAGGTCTAAAGAAGTCTAGTGAACTATGCCAATACACAGCAGTCTGGCATTTTTACTTCATAACCACTTCTGTAAAAATAATGGATGAGCCTTCACATCCACAGATTACTCATTAGTAAATTAGTGAGTGTTTAATCCATGTCCCAGCTCATCCTGCACACCAGTTCCTGACCCATTTTCAACTTTCTCATGGTGGACCTTAAAACTGGATGATGATGAAATTGATGACATTTGTGCTGCTATTGCTGATGATGATAATGATGATGGCTTATTCGTTATTTTACTGTTATTTACTTATTAGTATCACTTTATCATTGGCTATAGAACCTGACTTTTGACATTTTTTTTTCTAGCTTCAGTTAGTGTTTTCTTTCTCATCTGAAATTTTAGGGTTTTAGATACATACAAATCTGACTTTTTTTAATTATTTTTTTATTGAAGGATAATTGCTTTACAGAATTTTGCTGTTTTCTGTCAAACCTCAACATGAATCAGCCATAGGTATACATATATCCCCTCCCTTTTGAGCCTCCCTCCCAGCTCCCTCCCCATCCCACCCCTCTAGGCTGATGCAGAGCCCCTGTTTGAGTTTCCTGAGCCGTGCAGCAAATTCCCCTTGGCTATCTATTTTACATATGGTAACGTAAGTTTCCATGTTCCTCTTTCCAGACGTCTCACCCTCTCCTCCCCTCTCCCCAAGTCCATAAGTCTGTTCTCTATGTTTGTTTCTCCATTGCTGCCCTGTAAATAAATTCTTCAGTACCGTTTTTCTAGATTCTGTATATATGTGTTAGAATATGATATTAATCTCTCTCTTTCTGACTCACTTCACTCTGTATAATAGGTTCTAGGTTCATCCACCTCATCAGAACTGACTCAAAGGCGTCAATCCTGACTTTTGATTCCAACCCCACAGCCATGTGACTTGGATTAGTCACCTTTCTGAGACTGATGTCCCTTATATGTAATTCAAGTAGAATAATATCAAAGGATTTTCAGAATAATATCTAAAGAGTTTCCAAGGACTGAGATAATGTATTTTAATCACCTAACACAGTATCTGGCACATATTTTCAAACTTAACCTAAGATTCCCAAATTTAGATTCTACCATAATTGCTTTTGGCACCCATATTTGTTTGGCAATAATGTTAATCAGTTCAGTTGAGTCGTATCCGACTCTTTGCGACCCCATGGACTGCAAGACACCAGGCCTCCCTGACCATCACCAGCTCCCGGAGTTTACTCAAACTCATGTCCATTGAGTCGGTGATGTCATCCAACCATCTCATCCTCTGTTGTCCCCTTCTCCTCCCGCCTTCAATCTTTCCCAGCATCAGGGTCTTTTCCAATGAGTCAGTTCTTCACATCAGGTAGCCAAAGTATTGGAGTTTCAGCTTCAGCATCAGTCCTTCCAATGAATATTCAGGACTGATTTCCTTTAGGATGGACTTCTTGGATCTCCTTGCAGTCCAAGGGACTCTCAAGAGTCTTCTCCAACATCACAGTTCAAAAGCATCAATTCTTCAGTGCTCAGTTTTCTTTATAGTCCAATAATGTTAAAGACCTTACCAAAACACTATGCTCTTTTGACTGGGAGATACCTACCAGTTTGTGATATTTCGTTAATTTAAAAAGTTCCATAGTTGGGCAAACCAGTCTCAACTTTTGATTCTAAGTTATGATACAAAATGCCTCAAATTACACCAGTGTTATGCACTTTGCCTCTTTGTAATCTCAAAGACTATAATCACAAATATATACATATGAATACATATGCAAACATACAGACAAATATGTAGACATTGTATACACACACATCAGCAGTGTGAGGGACACTTTTGATATATGCGGTTGTTTACATTTTGAATATATTATCAAAGCACTAAAATAATTTCTGAAGTTCTGAAACAGTGGTGCTGCTGGCAACTGAATCCACACCTTATCTACTACTTCTGTCCCAGGCTATAAAAAAACAATACTATTCATGGATAATTTCTCACACTCTTTCTCGCACTCTTTCCTGCTGCTAACAAAATGGGTACTTTCTTTAATCCAGAAAACACACTGTCTAGCATTGCTCACTTCAATTGGCCAAGGGTTCCATATGATCAGAGTCACAGCCTGTGGGTAGACAGCTCCCATCTCTTTGAAAAAAGTTTCAATGGTCTGTAATTCACAAGCTTCCATCTACTGAGGCTTTAATGCATGTAATTTCACTAGAGTATGGGCAGCAAGTAAGAGTATATGACCAAATATAAGTCTATCTTCTGTTTTCCCACTGTAAAAATCCAGAAAAACATCAAGTTAAGTTATTGAATTATTAATTAGGTTAAGATCCCTTTATCATTCAAATGAAACCTCAAACTTTCCTCTTCCTTCTTCAAAATCACTGTCTTTGTGTCATCTTAATACAGATTTTTAGAGCACATAATTTTCATTTCCATCAATGTCTAAATGTCAGAGATTTTGAGCTCTTAGAGGATGATGTCACCTGCTCCCAGTAACCACTCCCATAATATGCCCTTTGGTTGCTTGTGTTTTTCCAATCCTCCTATTAGCATGAATTTCTAGACTTCTGTAATGTAACTTCTTACCCTATTTCTTTTTAAAAGTCTTTTTTAAGAGGCTTGTTTACAATAGCATCTAAGCTTGTAATTGTGAGGAAAGAGCTCCAGGAATAATTGCAAAATTGAGTTAAATTCCCTTGCCTTTTTTGCTAATTTTTAACTGATTCTGCCACTGACCTCTTTAAGCAAGCCAAACTAGTATTGATTGAGGCCCTTTCCGGCTAATGTGCCGTACTTTATTCAAGCTACAGTAATTGAGAAAGTGCTCTATAATGTGAGATGTTTAATTAGGACTCAAATATGAATCTTCTTGCAAGGTGAGGGTGATGTTTCTTGAAGGGAAAGAAAACATTGCTTCATATGTAAATATTTTTTTTCATTGCATAAATGTCACTATACCCCCTCTGCATTTGAAGAAAAAGAAGAAAAACAAAAATAATGTTTCGTGGCATTCTTTTGCTTTGAGCCTGGCCTCTATCTTTCTCAATGCTGTCCTATAGACAACTCATTTTATAAGCTACTCTAAGACTGACTCTACTGTGTATATTCTTCTGTTTAGCATTTATTCCATATAAGCATTGGGATAATTTTTTTTCATTTATTTTTCAAATATCACTAGATAGGTGCTCCCAGCAAACTGTGAAGCAGGTATTTCTCTTCTGTCTAATTGAAGAAAAGAAAAACCTAGGCTTAGGGAAATTAAGTAACTTGCCAAATATCACACCTAATCAGTGGCAGAGTTGTGTCTCAACTTCATGTGTGTGTGCTAAATTGCTTCGGTCATGTCCAATTCTTTGCAGCCCTTTGGACTGTAGCCTCCCAGGTTCTTCTGACCATCAGATTTTCCAGGCAAGAATACTGGAGTGGGTTGCCACACCCTCCTCCAGGGGATCTTCCTGACCCAAGGATCAAGCCAGCATCTCTTACATCTCCTGCATTAGCAGGTGGGTTCTTTACCGCTAGTGCCTACTGGGAAGCCCCAAATTTCATGTGTGCCTGATTCCAAGTGTGTGTGTTTATATTGAATATAGTATACATAAGCAGTCCTATCACATGTCTACAAAAGAAGTAGTTTTAGGCATCTCTAGGAAACAGAAAGGTTGTTTTATAGTTAGTAAATGTATAATTCACTGGCCCCTAGTTTCTATATTTCAAAAATCAAAGGATGACCCTGTAATTTCATTCCAAGCTATTTAAATAAGAGAAATACAAACATATGTTCACACAAAAACTTGTGTATAAATGCTCATTACAGCTTTCTTCATAATGGCCTCAAACTGGAAACCACCATATATCAGCAAATAGCCACTAATGGGTGAATTATTTTGCAAATTGTGTTACAATTTAATGGAATACTATTAAGAAATATAAAGGAGAAAACTACTGATACATGTGACAGTATAGATGAATCTGAGAAGCATGTTGAACAAAAGAAGCAAAGTGCAAGAATATACAATGAATGATTGATTTCTTTTATATGCAGTTCAAGCATAGGGTAAACTCACCTATACAAACAAAAATCAGATCAGTCATTACCTTGGCTAGAGTTTGGCATTGATTGCAAAGAGGCCCTAAAGTAACCTCTCAGGATGATAGGAATATTCTATACTTTGATTGTGGTTGTATACTTGTCAAAAATCTCTGTAATGTGCATTTAAATGAGAATCTTTTATTTTATGCAAAATATAAAATATATCTCAAAGTTGATTAAAAATTAAAGAAGGGGATTTATGATTAAAGCTAGAAATATTTGGGCATTAAAAATAAAAACTGGCTAATTTGAAGACAAAAGTATTGAGAATTGGAAGTCAATTAGCAAAGGCAATAATGAAAAAATGAGAGACCTTGAAAATAGATGATTCAAGGGAAGAAGTGGACAGCCTTCAAATATTAGACACAAGGTTATATGTAAGAGGGAAGAGGTTTGAACAAGCATTAAACATGGCGGGAGATGGAGATTTTGGTTCAACATAAGGAAACCAGAGTAACAATTATATTTGCCCAATGCAATAGGCTGTCCTATGCAGTGGTAAATTCCCACAGAAGTGCTCAGTAGAATTTGGGTAAACAACTATAGACAATTTGAAAGGACAAATTAGAAAACATATAAATAAATGGAAAACCCAATTTCTTTCCAGCTGTCTGTAAATTCCAGTTCAATTTAAAAAGCACATGTAGCAGCTGTCCATGTGCCAACATTTGGAATAGTTCATTAAATTAAAATGCACAGAAAATTGTCCTTAATTCTAAAAAAGCATTTGGGCCTCCTTATGAATGAAATAGGTTTATCCCTTTACCTCCCCTTCAATGAAATGTTTCAATTCATCACATTTCATGAAGTTACTATTAAAGGTTGAGAAATTAGTTCTAAGGCATAGGGAATATATGTATATATATAATCACACACAAGTGTATCAATACTAATTTAATTGTTGGGGAAAGGACCACATATATTACAACCACAGCAAGTATGTAACCAGAGAATCAGTTCAGTTCAGTTCAGTCACTCAGTCGTGTCCGACTCTTTGCGACCCCATGGACTGCAAAACACCAGGCCTCCCTGACCATCACCAGCTCCCGGAGTTTACTCAAACTTATGTCCATTGAGTCAGTGATGTCATCCAACCATCTCATCCTCTGTTGTCCCCTTCTCCTCCCACCTTCAATCTTTCCCAGCATCAGGGTCTTTTCCAATGAGTCAGTTCTTCACATCAGGTGGCTAAAGTATTGGAGCTTCAGCTTCAGCATCAGTCCTCCCAATGAATATTCAGGACTGATTTCCTTTAGGATGGACTTCTTGGATCTCCCTGCTGTCCAAGGGACCCTCAAGAGTCTTCTCCAACACCACAGTTCAAAAGCATCAATTCTTCCGTGCTCAGCTTTCTTTATAGTCTGTCTCTCACATCCATACATGACTACTGTAAAAACCCTCTAGCTTTGACTAGACAGAACTTTGTTGGCAAAGTAATGTCTCTGCTTTTTAATATGCTGTCTAAGCTGGCCATAATTTTTCTTCCAAGGAGCAAGCATCTTTTAATTTCACGGCTGTAGTCACCATCTGCAGTGATTTTGGAGCCCAAAAAAATAGTCTGTCACTGTTTCCCCATCTATTTGCCATGAAATGATGGGGCCAGATGCCATGATCTTAGTTTTCTGAATGTTGAGTTTTAAGCCAACTGTTTCACTCTCCCCTTTCACTTTCATCAAGAGACTCTTTAGTTCTTCTTCGCTTTCTGCCATAAGGGTGGTGCCATCCACATATCTGAGGTTATTGATATTTCTCCCGAACCAAAGATTTTCATGTACAAACTGCTCTGGTGAATGAAAGGCCTGCAAGAACCTAGCTTGCAAGTTTCTGCCCATTGGCTATCTCCACCGAGATATAAAAGGTGGATGTAACCAAAATCAACATGGTGTAACCCAACTGAATAGCTGCTTCAAACAGCTTTCACTTCTCGGAAATCTCTAAGAACAGCACTAATCTCTATGGTCTAACATAGCCCCTCCTTGCCAAAAAAAATACTTTGATTTGATTTGATATTCTGGTTGGATCAGGGGCCTTTTCAGAGTCTTTTAGTTGAACTTCTCCACTATAATAGCTCTTATCTCACAGGCTGAGGCCCTAATGTGTGGGTTGTGGAAACTTGCAAGAATCTCAATCTTTTATCCATTAGAGGACTAGGGAAAATGACCACAAGGTGGGTCCAAAATCAATGGACCCACGACCTACCATAAATCATATTTTGGACAAGACTCCATTTATTATTTGATCCCCAAATGACCTCACTTTTAAAAAGAGAAGCTTTGATGGTTCTTTGCTCAAAAGTTTCCTTGGCAAGTTTCTAGACCTAGAACCCATTGACTGAAGAAATGACTAGGTCTCCAGAAAGAAGTACCCTCTAACAAGATGACAAGTATATACTGTAATAATGTCCCTCCAAGAAACCAGTGAGTTGTTAACTCAAATTCCTCATCCCAGGGAAATTAGTTCATTCTTTTCTCATCCTGAGTGCCCTTCTTGAATGACTCAAATTGAGAAAACCTTGAAAGTCTCCAGAAAAAGGAGAACCAAAGAAGAATTTTGAAAAAAAAAAAAAAAAGACAAAGTAAAAATGCCTTTGATTTCAGCATAATATATTTTAATCAATTTTTACCCAAAATTGCAAGTGACTGTAGATGACTGGGAAAAGGGGACTGCACATGCAGTGCAAGGACAGATGAACAAAGACTCTAAATTGATATTGATACTCATAGATTTAAAGAATTCCATACCCTGCTCCTTCCATCCACTGCATGGAAAGAGACTCCTGATTCATCTCTCCAGAACCTCCTTCTGTACTGCTGCTTCTAAAATACAAGGCAAACAAAAATGTTTTCTCCCTCATTAATGTTCAATTCTCAAACCACAGTATTGAAATTACTGATATCTGACTTTTCATGCTAAAAGGCAAGTTTCTCATCCCAGGGAAATCTACTTATTCTTCCCTCATCCTGAAGACCCTTCTTGAATGAATCAAATTGTGAAAAACTTGAAAGTCTTCCAGAGAAATGAGAACTGAAAAAGGATGTTGAAACAAAAGACAAAGTAAAAATGTCTTTGATTCCAAAATGCTATGTTGTAACTAATTTTACCCAAAGTAGCAATATAATACATAGGTTATACTATATATATATATATATATATATATATATATATAGTATATGTATATAAAAAGCAATTTAACAAATGAGGAAACAGTTTCATGGAGAAATTAAGTGACTTATCCATAGTCTTATAATGAGAGTAGCAGGATCCTACCTTGTCTGGAGAAGTCACTTAATTTCTCCATGAAACTGTTTCCTCATCTGTTAAATTGTTTTTTTAAAAGTTAGATAGACTCAATTACATGAACGTTCCTTCCTTTCTCCAAACCCACAACTCTGTTTCTATAAGATTTTAAAGAACTTCCTTCTGAAATGTTTGAAAATTTGTGAAGTCTCCAAATCAGTGTGATATTAATGAGTTTTCTTACACATGGTTATACTTTATCCCCTTGTAGCTACATAATGCAGTGAATTTTGTATTACTTTTGAATTTCTTCACATTTGAAACAACCTGTATGTGAAATCTTGGCTTTTTCAAGATATTGTGCTATTAGGATTCAAAGCGAAGTAATTTCCCTGCCAAGATTTCTCCCTTTGTTATCTCATCTTTTCATCAGAGGCTCCATTCAGTCTGTTACAGAAATAGGGCAGTGCTTAGGATTGCCCCCTTGCATGGAGTATGAAATCACTGGCCATCTTTTCCAATGTATTTGTACACAAAGACTTGGTATAAAGGTTAAGAATCCATATTGATATTATCACTTGGGTAATCAAAGAAGTAATTACAAAATGCTCTTGGAAGACAGGCAGCATGATTCAGCCTTGGAAAAGCAATTTATTTGCCTTTTTATTTAAAAAAAAAAACCACACATTTGGCATGGGTCCATGATTAATTTAACATTTACTCAACATAGCAATGAAGGAGGACCTCTTTATTATACACAAATTATTACAATCGAGTTGAGAAATGATTGCATATTTAAACATATGATTATATCATAGTTCATATGCTGAATATATGAATTACTAATTAAGAGAATTATAATGCTTAGGGCTTACCAAATACACTCCAGTAATATCTTTTTGTTTCAAATCCTTTGGCTGACTTGCTTTCCATAAATCCACAAAATCACTGGGCTGGAAAGAAGCACACAAGAAATTTTTGAAGTGTGCTCTATGGAACTCTAGGGTTCCCTAAGACTGACCCACAGGAGACAAAAGAAGGAAAAATAAGGCCAAGTAAGTGAAGTTTCAAGGTCTTTGACCTGCTTCAACTTGAGCAGCTCTTTTTTATAGAGTGTGAAAGCTATTTCTGCTATGAAAGAAGCTCTATTTTTTTAATTTAGTTTTCTAAATATAAATTCTTGTATCACATTCCCTCCACATGGTTATCTCATCTCTGCATGAATCATTCAAGTGATAGGACTCCCTCTACTTTTGAGGCTAGCAGCTCTATTTTCAGATGGATCTCAGGAGGTCCTTTCTCATTTGAACAATGATATGTATCCCTACAGTGTACAATCTATACTTGAGTGAGTTGTTTGGAGACTTCCCATTGTGTGGAACAGGTTGTGTTCTCTAAGGAGATGGCTCAGAGGTAGAGATTAGTACACAGGGTGTTTATTAGGGAATTTCCTTGGAATCAACACTTGTGGAAGAATAATAGAGAATAGGGATGAGGGAGGAATCCAGGTGAGATGCAGGTACAAAGCTTACCTTACAAAGAGCTCTGGAGCTAAGGTGAACAGCCTCCTTGATTAAGAAAACTCAGAATTCAATTTTACACATTCTACCCCAACTCTTGCTATTATTCCATCCTTGAAGATTTTTTAGGGAATAGTCTTTTGTGTGTCTTAGTAGGTTCAGCTCATGTAAAGCTGTGCTATGGTGCAGCTTAATCCTAGCTACAGGTCTAGGGTCAAGGAGAGGAGTGAAGAAACACCCTGGGGACTGTTGTCATCTCTTGGAAGTGAGGTCTCTGAATCACTTTCAAGGAAGGGGAATGTGCTGCTTTTTAAATAGGGAGGGATATGTCACTTCTGCAGGCTCAGATGGTTCAGGGAAATGCAAGAAATCAAGAATTTCTTCTACCTAGATGTCCCTGTCTAATTTTTTTTTTTTTTTTCCAACGAGGGTTCTGACCTTCTCATAATAGATTTGCCTTGTATTTTTTAAAAGAATTTATTTTAGAGCAGCTTTAATTTCATAGCAAAATTAATAAGGGGAAGGTACAGAGATTGTCTCTATTCCCCTTACCCCAACACACTCATATTTCTTCACCATCAACATTCCCACCAGAGGATGCATTTGTTATAATCAATGAAGCCGTATTGACACATTATTACCCAGAGTCCATAGCTTACATTAGAGTTCACTCATGACACAGTACACTCTGGGTTTTGACAAGTGTACAATGATATGTATCCATCACAATGACATGTATCCATCATTGTAGTATTGTACAGAATAAATTCACTGTCTTAAAGGTCCTCTGTGCTCTGCCTATTTATCTCTCCTGATCCCTGGACTCTGGCAAACACTGATCTTTTTACTGTCTCCATTGTTTTGCACCAACCAATAAATGAGTTCCTGTTTTTCCACATCCCTATCAGCATTTAGTATTAACAGTGCTTTATGCTACAAGCCATTCTAATAGATGTGTAATAGTGTCTCTTTGTTTTAATTTTCTATTTCTTAGTATGTATGATATGGATCATTTTTTCATATCCTTATTTGACCTCTGTATATCTTCTTTGGTGAGATATCTGTTAAGATCTTTAGTCCATTTTTTAATCAGGTTGTTTGTTTTCTTATTGTTGAGTTTCAAGAATTTTCTTGGTGTATTTTGGACAACCAATCCTTTTATCACATGTCTCTTTTGCAAAATATTTTTTTCAATCTGTTTCTTAGCTTCTCATTCTCTTGACATTGTCTTTTGCAGGACAGAAAATTTCAATTTTAATGAAGTCTAGCTTATCAACTATTTCATTCAAGGATCAGGTGTTTAGTGTTGTATCAAAAAAAAAAAAAAAAAGAAAGACCATCATCATACCCAAGGTCATCTAGGTTTTCTCTTCTAGGAGTTTTACCATTTTGCACTTTATATTTAGGTCTGTGGTTCATTTTTAGTCAAGTTTTATGAAGGGTGTAAGGGTTTTGTTTGTTTGTTTGTTTGCTTTTGCATGTAGATGTCCAGTTGTTCCAGCACTGTTAAAAGACTATCTTTACTCCATTTAACTGATTTAAGTAAACCTGTTGAATAAATCCTTATCCCCTTCTATGTTGCTTAGCTCTGCTGTTTTACTACAGAGGATGAAGACATTTTCATATGCTGCCAAGGATACCCTCTGGCTTTCAAACAGACTTTCAATTACCTATTAATCACTCTCAGCCTCTGCTATACTTGTTTAGAAAGAGAAAGGAAACTACTGTCTTCTGTTGTTCTTGTAGATATTATATCCCCCATTTTACTCAAAGGGCTAACACACTGCAAGAGTTAATGCATTCTTTACTACCAGCATACAACCCCAATCCACCATGAGCAGAAGTTTAACAACTGGTGCATCACTTTGTACCAGGGCTTCTCTCTGTTCTGCTTACTACTGTGGAGCACTCATTGCCTGACAGGCAGCTAGGGATCTAGGTCCAACACGCCACCTTATCAACTGCTATGTCACACCACCGCTGGCACCAATTTTTCAGGTTTGTTTCTCCAGGACGCCAGTTTTTGTTCAGGCTTCCTCTTGGCATCAACAGCTGTGAAAGGGAAAGGAAGGAAACAAGACTGAGCAGAGAGGGAAGTCAAGCTGAAATGTCAGTTTAATGACAACCCTGCCCAATCTTATTAGATTTTTAGTTAAAATGGCCCATCAGAGTCATCCCACACTGGTCTGAAATAGACTAGTGTTTATACGCTCACCTGAGGGAGGCTTTGGATGTGAGCCACTTTAGGATAATGGGCAGAGGAGCTCCTAGTAGACATTATGTTGATGGCTTTTTCTCATTTACTCCTCACATTAAAAGTTTTCATTTCTCTATTAATTTATTCAAAAACTTTAAATTTGTGAATCCATTTTATATAGAAAATAAATGCATTTCAGAGAGAAAAACAACCCATTTCAGCTTATAGTTTCTGAAAGGAGTTGACAATTCAGCTGAGTCTTGAAGGACAAGCTGTGACACAACAACACTACCATTTCTGCACAAATATTGAACATATACTTCAAGCTTCACACATTGAAATTGAATCACTTCTGCTTCCTCATCCCAGTGATGATGATTCTGCCTACCAATTGCTCAAGCTAAAATCTCTGGAATGGCCCTTGACTACCATTATTCTTACCTGCCCCACATCCAGCCCTTCATGAAATCACGTTGGCTCTACCTTCTACATACAGAAGGAATACAGCCACCTCTCACCATATCCAGTGCCATCACCATGGATAAGGCACCGACATCTCTCACCTGAATTGATACAAGTCTTCTTGATTCTATTACTACAAGTTTCCCTGATTGTCTTTAATCTATTCCCAATACATCAATTAGAGTGATGACTTTATTGTCAAAATTCTGCACTGGTTTCTTATTTCACTTAGAGCACAATTTAAAACCCTCTCCATGGACTAGAAGGCCGAAATGATCTGTGTGCTTCTTTCTATGTGACCTCACTGTATAATACTCTTGTGCTTGTTCACTCTACTTCCAGCACACCTGTTAGTATATCCCATATATGGATTGGCAATGAGAAATGAAACCAGTTCTGGATGGATCAGAGCAGAAAAAGCTTTGCATTATAGAACAAAATGATTGGACATTTTTCTTTTTGAAAGCAGTAGAAGATATTGAAGTATTTCAAACAAGAAAGTAAAATAATTAGAAGCTTGTTTTGAAAGATAATTTGATAGCTTATATCAAAGATGGACTGAGGGAATGAAACACAGGAGACAAGAAAGATAAAGCTGTTGCAATAACACAGGTAAAAGAAGATAAAAGTCAGAAAAACAGTACCAGCAGCAGAAACAGGAGGAGACAGTCAGAGCTTCAGGGATATTTAGAGTGATATGATAGATGGCCCTTGAAGTAACTGAATGATTTGTACAAAAGATGAGTAAGAGGGATTTCCAGGATCCTGGATAGCACAACTGGGAGGATAAGGGCACCATTCATTAGGATAAGCAATAAAGGAAAAGAAACAAATCAGAAAACAAGATACTTTCTGTTAGGGATGTGGTGAGTCGAATGTACCAGCTTTTCCTGCAAATGAGATATTTTGGAAAGAAGTTAATCAGATAGTTGAAGTTAAAGAACTGAAATTCAGGAGATAGATCAAACCTGGGCACATAGATATTGGGAGTCAGCTTAGAATGGTAATTGAAATAAAAAAAGAGAGTCTTTGTTAAGTCAATGGTCAAGTAGAAGTAGCAGGTCACTCACTCAAAATTGACAAGAAGTTGTTGAAGTTTGGAGTGCAATTGAATTACCTTTTTTAAAAAATAATTTCTTTCTTTTAATTGGAGGATAATTTCTTCACAATATTGTGGTGGTTTTTTCCATACATCAACATGAATCACCCATGGGTGCACATGTGCCCCCACCCATCCTTAACACCCCCACCACCTCCCTCTCCATCCCATCCCTCTGGGTTGTCCCAGAGCACCAACTTTGAGTTCCCTGCTTCAAACATCAAACTTGCACTGGTCATCTCTTTTACATATGATAATATACATTTTTCAAGGCTGTTCTCTCAAATCATCACACCCTTGCCTTCTCCCATATAGTGCAAGAGTCTATTCTTTACATCTGTGTCTCTTTTGCTGCCTTGCATATAGGATCACTGTTGCCATCATTCTGAATTCCATATATATGCATTAATATACTATATTGGTGTTTATCTTTCTGACTTACTTCACTCTGTATAATAAAGTTCCAATTTCATCCACCTCATTAGAACTGACTCAAGTGTGTTCTTTTTTATAGCTGAGTAATATTCCATTGCCTTCTCCCACATAGTGCAAAAGTTTGTTCTGTACATCTGTGTCTCTTTTTCTGTTTTGCATATAGGGTTATCGTTACCATCTTTCTAAATTCCATATATATGCGTTAGTATACTGTATTGGTCTTTATCTTTCTGGCTTACTTCACTCTGTATAATGGGCTCCAGTTTCACCCATCTCATTAGAACTGATTCAAATGAATTCTTTTTAATGGCTGAGTAATATTCCATAGTGTATATGTACCACAGCTTCCTTATCCATTCATCTGCCGATGGGCATCTAGGTTGCTTCCATGTCCTGGCTATTATAAACAGTGCTGCGATGAACATTGGGGTGCAAGTATCTCTTTCAGATCTGGTTTCCTCAGTGTGTATGCCCAGAAGTGGGATTGCTGGGTCATATGGCAGTTCTATTTCCAGTTTTTTAAGGAATCTCCACACAGTTCTCCATAGTGGCTGTACTAGTTTGCATTCCCACCAACAGTGTAAGAGGGTTCCCTTTTCTCCACACCCTCTCCAGCATTTATTGCTTGTAGACTTTTGGATATCAGCCATCCTGACTGGCATGTAATGGTACCTCATTGAGGTTTTTATTTGCATTTCTCTGATAATGAGTGATGTTGAGCATCTTTTCATGTGTTTATTAGCCATCTGTATGTCTTCTTTGGAGAAATGTCTGTTTAGCTCTTTGGCCCACTTTTTGATTGGACTGTTCATTTTTCTGGTATTCAGCTGCATGAGATGCTTGTATATTTTGGAGATTAATTCTTTGTCAATTGTTTTGTTTTTTCCCATTCTGAAGGCTGCCTTTTTACCTTGCTTGTAGTTTCCTTCATTGTGCAAAAGCTTTTAAGTTTAATTAGGTCCCATTTCTTTATCTTTGTTTTTATTTCCATTACTCTGGGAGGTAGGTCATAGAGAATCTGTCTGTGATTTATGTCAGAGAATACTCTGGCTATGTTTTCCTATAAGAGTTGTATAGTTTCTGGTCTTATATTTAGGTCTTTAATCCATTTGGGGTTTATTTTTGTGTATGGTGTTACAAAGTGTTGTAGTTTCATTCTTTTACATGTGGTTGATCAGTATTCCCAGCACCACTTGTTAAAGAGATTGTCTTTCTCCATTGTTTATTTTTGCCTCTTTTGTCAAAGATAAGGTATCCATAGGTGTGTACATTTATCTCTGGGCTTTCCATTTTGTTCCTTTGATCTATATTTCTGTCTTTGTGCCAGTACCATACTGTCTTGATGACTGTAGCTTTGTAGTATAGTCTGAAGTCAGGCAAGTTGATTCCTCCAGTTCCATTCTTCTTCCTCCAGATTGCTTTGGCTATTCGAGGATTTTTTGTGTTTCCACACAAATTATGAAATTATATGTTCTAGGTCTGTGAAAAATAGCATTGGTAGCTTGATAGGGATTGTGCTGAATCTATAAATTGCTTTGGGTAGCATACTCATTTTCACTATATTGATTCTTACAGTCCACAAACATGCTACATTTCTCCATCTATTTGTGTCATCTTTGATTTCTTTCATCAGTGTTTTATAGTTTTCCATATACAGCTCTTTTGTTTCTTCAGGTAAATTTATTCCTAAGTATACTTTTATTTTCATTGCAATGGTGAATGGGACTGTTTCCTTAATTTCTTTTTCTGTTTTTTTTTTTTTTTTTTTTTATTGTTAGAGTATAGGAATGGAAGGGATTTCTGTGTGTTAATTTTATATCCTACAACATTGCTATATTCATTGATTAGCTCTAGTAATTTTCTGGTGGCACTTTAGGGTTTTCTATGTAAAGAATCATGTCATCTGCAAATAGTGAGAGTTTTACTTCTTCTTTTCCAATCTGGATTCCTTTTATTTCTTTTTGTTTGCTGTGGCTAGGACTTCCAAAACTATGAATAGTAGTGATGAGAGTGGGCACCCTTGTCTTGTCCCTGATTCTAGAGAAAATGCTTTCAATTTTTTGCCACTGAGGATAATATTTGCTGTGGGTTTGTCATATATGGCTTTTATTATATTCAGGTATGTTCCTTCTATGTCTGCTTTCTGGAGACTTTTTATCATAAATGGGTGTTGAATTTTGTCACAGGCTTTCTCTGCATCTATTGAGATAATCATATGGTTTTATATTTCATTTTGTTAATGTGGTGTATCACACTGATTGATTTGCAAATACTGAAGAATCTTTGCATCCCTGGGATAAAGCCTACTTGGTCATGATGTATGATCATTTTAATATGTTGTTGGATTCTGTTTGCTAGAATTTTGTTGAGGATTTTTTAATCTATGTTCATCAGTGATATTGGCCTGTAGTTTCTTTTTGTGGCATCTTTTTCTGGTTTTGGTATTATGGTGATGATGGCCTCATAGAATGAGTTTGGGAATCTACCTTCCTCTGCAATTTTCTGGAAGAGTTTGAGTAGGATAGGTGTTGCTGCTGCAGCTGCTAAGTCGCTTCAGTTGTGTCTGACTCTGTGCCACCCCATAGATGGCTGCCCACTAGGCTCCCCCGTCCCTGGGATTCTCCAGACAAGAACACTGGAGTGGGTTGCCATTTCCTTCTCCAATGCATGAAAGTGAAAAGTGAAAGTGAAGTTGCTCAGTCGTGTCCAACTCTTATTGACCCCATGGACTGCAGCCTCCCAGGCTCCTCCGTCCATGAGATTTTCCAGGCAAGAGTACTAGAGTGGGTTGCCATTGCCTTCTCCAGGATAGGTGTTAGCTCCTCTCTAAATTTTTGGAAGAATACACCTGTGAAGCCATCTGGTCCCAGGCTTTTGTTTGTTGGAAGATATTTTATTAGTTTTGATTTCCATGCATGTGATGGGTCTGTTAAGATTTTCTATTTCTTCCTGGTTCAGTTTTGGAAGGTTACACTTTTCTAAAAATTTGTCCATTTCTTCCAAGTTGTCCATTTTATTGTCATATAATTGCTCATAGTAGTCTCTTTTGATCTTTTTTATTTCTGTGTTGTCTGTTGTGATTTCTTCATTTTCATTTCTAATTTTATTGATTTGATTCTTTTCCCTTTTTTCTTGATGAGTCTGACTTATCTTTTGACTTCTCCAGGTTATTACCAGTAAACAAAGATGGAAGGAGCCATCTGGGGAATCAATAGATAAATATTATTTATATCCCAATAATTCTTAAAACATACTACTCTGAGGAAAAGTTGGGTTTTCTTAAAACCCTACCAGTGAATGTATCCTGCAATCTATATTGTCTATGCTACCATGCTGATGAGCTGCTAGGTGTATGTGGTCAGTGGATAATACTGGTGGAAGATTAAGGGAGTGAGAAGTAAGAAAGAAGCAGAATTTTCCTCTGCCTTATCTATGGTTGTGGGCACTTTAAGACAATAGCTGAGTATCCTCAATGGTCTAGCTTCTGAGTACCCCTTTCTCTACGGAATGAAACAAACCTGTCTTAGATTCTAGCTCCCACCAGATAGGAAAACTCTAGGGTTTGCTAACACTTTTCAGCTCTTTTATCACTTGTGTAACCACCAAGTCTGTATATATTAAGCTGTATTAAACTCTGAATTATCCAGTCTCTTTTCTTAACTTGATGTGATACTGATTCATATGTTTGAAAAACATATCTGGAAACTAAAGACAAAAAGTGTAAAGGCTCCTAACTAATCCTCTTTCTCAGACAGTAACCCTCAAATAACAAAATGGGGGTGGGGGGCATTTTGACTATTTTTAACAGCCCTAACCTGTCATGTGTATCAGTTGAATAGTGAGAAACTGGGAGAAGGGGGTGGAGAGAACAGGTCTATTTCCCACCTGAAGACTAGGGGCTTAAGTTGAGTCAATCACATCTGTGGGCAGAGAAAGAAAGCCACGAATTTCTTTTATAGGCTGAGAAATTACCCTCTAGTAAACAAAATCTAGGGTCTCAGCCATCTAACCAATCAAATAATACAACATCAAAGTGAGTGGATTAGTCCTGCATGTCTTCCTTTTGAAGGACTGAATCACAGGGAAAGAGGAGCACTCATATGCTCACTCTCACCACACCATCTTCAAAGGAATGGAGGCTCTAGTGCTTTCCTTCTACTGAGGGCTATGGTCTGGAAAATTAATTCCTCCCTGCAAATAACTAGGGATCCAGGAAAACTGGTGTGATTGAGTCCAAAGAAAAACTGAAAGATCAATAAGATTAAATGTTCCAGAAACCTCAAATTAAGCTAGCAATTGAAAATTAGTTATCAGATTCACCAACCAGGAGAGCTTTGATGAGTTTTAATGAGCAGTTTCAGCGTTATCATGGAGGCATTAACCAGACTCCAGTGGCTTGGGAACTGAATAGTAAAGAAGCAATGCCAATGAGACTGGACAGTTCTTTTAAGAAATTTAGCAGGAAAGGGTTTACAAGGGTGAAAAAGGAATGGAAAGA
This sequence comes from Dama dama, assembly GCF_033118175.1. NCBI lineage: Eukaryota > Metazoa > Chordata > Mammalia > Artiodactyla > Cervidae > Dama > Dama dama. The sequence goes on from NC_083684.1 coordinate 37,823,677, forward strand.
TGAATAAGCAAGCCTTAAAAAGTAAAAATACTTGTATGTGTTTACATGTTGATAAGAAAGAGACCACAAAGAGAAAAATATTGAAAATAGAGGAAAAAGAGAATGCATTAATGAAGCAGGATCACTCAAGGGTCAAGAGAAAATAGGATGGAAAATATAGTGGACAGATGAATCATGGAAGAAACTTCTTTCTTGTCTTGAAGCAATAAAGTGAGAAGTAGAGATAAATATAGATGCACATCAATTTGTTGAATTCTTTTAAACATCTTAATAATTTTCCTTTTAAAATTAAGTTACATTTATTATTGCTAGTCAAAGATCTTGATTAGAATACAAAATAAAAACAAAAACATTAAGATTAATGTTTTCTCACTGATTTGATATGATTACAGCCAAAGGACAAATATTCCCAACGTCCTCTAGTAGATGAAGCCATTTCCCCTTACTGTTTCCCTGACTTTGCCCATCTTGATCATCTCTGCCAATGAGGGTAGTGCTGAACCAGTGTAGAACAAAGAAATTGTTTCAATGGCACATATATTAAACCAGCAGTTTCCATATGCATTATCATGGAATTACATGGAAAAACTACTTCATGAGATAAACAATATTAAATATTTTACTGCAAAATACATTACATGTCTTGCTGTTGATTGCCTCAGGTGCAGTGTTCTCCACCACTAGCACTGCACTGCAGAAGATTCTTATTAGTGGCAAACACAAAGGGCAGGAATCATGTCTCTGTAAGGAAGTCATGCAAACTGTGCCACTTCTACCTTCCAGGGTCTTTCTATGTGAAAACAATCCAGTGATGTCAGCAACCCCAATTTTATTTCACTGGGTCCTAAACTCATTTCTAGGGATGCTGTAAAAACGCTCATATGTAATGAATTTGGCCCTGTCTTGTCAACCACCAGATAGGAAGTGATGACCTGAGCATAAAGGTTCTACATCCATTGTCAGAATCCCTCCTCTTCCTTACTCTCTTCTTACAGGATCTCTATTAAGCTATTTATTAAATGGAAAACATCTCAAGAAGGATGGCAATCTTGGAAATAGCAAACCCTGCAGCTGGCATCATGACAATGTATTTTCATGCTTTCTTCCATCAAAAATTTTAGTGATGATACCATCATAACTAGCTTGATCTGCTAGTTGGCAGCATGGCTTTAAAATATCAACATTGAAAGATTCCTTTTATAACTTTTCTTAAAATATTGTCCATGGACTATTTGAGTTAAAGTAACTAAGGCAGTTTATTTTAACATAAACCCTTCTCTGATCCCAAGAGTAATGTTCTCTGGAGATAGAGCCCTGAAATCTGTTGTTTTAATAAACTTCCCAGGATTGTTGTTTAAAATTATTTATTAGGCTTTAGTAATTCTTTAATCAGTTAACTTTTTTAGGTTTTAGTAAACTAATTAATACCATCTCAGAAATCCTCTATTCTGATATCCTCACTTTGCTGTCAAATTTTATTAAGAAATAACATACACAGAAAAGAACACAAAGTCATAAATTTTTAAAAACTGAATGCATCTGTATATCCAGTATTTATGTCAGAAAACAGTAATAAATCAGAAACCAGGAAGGCCCCATGTACCCCTTTCTAGCCACTCTGCCCCTGGAAGACAACCACTCTCCTGACTGTTCACATTGTCAGTTTGCTATATCTATTTTTGAACTCGATTTAAATGAAATCAAATAATGTATATTTGGGGAGTACTGGCTTCTCTCACTCAACATTATTTGGTGAGATTCATTTGCACTATCGTGTTTCATTGTACTTGTTGCTGATCTTTGCTATACAGTATTCTATTGCATGAATATGCAATTTAACTATCCTTGCTATTGTACATAAACATTTGTGTTGGTTTGAGCTGTTCCAAAGACTGCTGCTATGAACATTTTTGTACATATCTTTTACCAACATATGTACGTATTTCTGTATGTCTAAGGATTTGTAATTGTGCACTCACTAAGTCATGTCAGACTCTTTGTGACCCCATGGACTGCAGCATACCAGGCTTCCCTGCCCTTCACTATCTCCCAGTATATGCTCAAATTCCTGTCCATTGAGTAGGTGATGCCATCTAACCATCTCATCCTCTTCCAGCCCCTTCTCCCTTTGCCTCAATCTTTCCCAGGATCAGGGTCTTCTTTTCCAATGAGTCACCTCTTTGCATCACATGGCCAACATATTGCAGCTTCAGCTTCATCATCAGTTCTTCCAGTGAGTATTCAGGGTTGCTTTCCTTCAGGATTGACTCCTTTGATCTCCTTGAAGTGCAAGGGACTCGCAAGAGTCTTCTCCAACACCACATTTCAAAAACCTTCTTTATGGTCCAACTCTCACATCTGTACATGACTACTGGAAAAACCACAGCTTTGACTATAAGGAACTTTTTCAGCACAGTGATATCTCTGCTTTTTAATATGTTGTCTAGATTTGTCATAGCTTTCCTTCCAATGAACAAGCATCTTTTAATCTCATGGCTGCAGTCACTGTCCACAGTGATTTTGGAACCCAAGAAGATAAAATTTGTCACTGCTTCCACTTTTCCCCCTTCTGCTTGCCATGAAGTGATGGGACCAGATGCCACGATCTGAGCTTTTTGAATGTTGAGTTTCAAGCCAGCTTTTCCACTTTTCACTTTCACCTTCAAGAGGCTCTTTAGTTCCTCTTCACTTTCTGCCATTAGAGTGGTATCATCTGCATATCTGGGGTTGTTGATATTTCTTACTGCAGTCTTGATTCCAGCATGGGATTCATCCAACCTAGCATTTCACATGATGTACTCTGCATAGAAGTTAAATAAGCAGGATGAGAATATACAGCCTTGTCATATCCCTTTCCCAATTTTGAACCAGTCTATTGTTCCATGTCTGGTTCTAACTGTTGCTTCTTGACCTGCATACAGGTTTCTCAGGAGATAGGTAAGGTGATCTGGTATTCCCATCTCTTTAAGAATTTTCTTCAGATTGTTGAGATCCACACAGTAAAAGGCTTTGGCGTAGTCAGTGACGCAGAAATAGATGTTTTTTTCTGGAATTCCTTTGCTTTTTCTATGATCTAACACATGTTGACAATTTGATCTCTGGTTCCTCTGCCTTTTCTAAACCCAGCTTGTACATCTGGAAGTTCTTGGTTCACTCACTGCTGAAGTCTAGCTTGAAGGATTTTGAGCATAACCTAACTAGCATGTGAAATGAGCACAATTGTATGGTAATTCTTTGGCTTCGCCCTTCTTTGGGATTGGAATGAAAACTGACCTTTTTCAGTCCTGCAGCCACTGCTGAGCTTTCCAAATTTGCTAACATATTGAGTGCAGCACTTTAGCATCATCATCTTTTGCTTATACCTTGGGATAAAATGCTAATTGCTAAATTGTAAGGCTTTTTTTTTTTTTCAGCTTTAGAGTTATTTTGTTGTGTTGTGTGTGTATGTGTATTTCTTTCAAAGTGATTGTACCAAGTTTAGCACCAACCAGCAGGATACAAGTTTCCAGTTCTGCATCCTTCAGCCCCTCACTTAGCTCATGTGTCTTTTTCATTTTACTCACTGTGGCTGAGTTTACCAATATTACATTATGCTTTTAATTGGATTTCCCTAATGATTGTTAAGCACTGTTTCCTATCTTTATTGATTATTTCAATATCCACTTTTATGAAGTGCTTATTCAAGCCTTTCACCCACTTTTAAAAACTGAATTGCCATCTGCCTTTTGTGCTTATTGTAGCAGTGCTTTCTACATTCTGAATTCAAGTCCATTGTTGGATATATGTACTGTTAATATAGTCTCCAATCATATGGATTGTTTCTTAACTCTCTAAAGGGTTATTTTTGAACAAAAATTCCTAATTTCAACATGGATTAATTTATTACATATCACTTTCTATGTCTTTTCTAAGAATTATTTGCCTTCCTCAAATTGATGATTATCTCCTCCATTTTTTCCCCCAAAGTTTTATTATTTGTTTAATATTTTATATTGCAATGGGATAACTGGCTGGAATTGATTTTTTCTTTGGTATGGTATGCAGTAGGTATCTCCTCTTTTATATATATAGATAGATATAGATATAGATAGATAGATACAGATATATAAAATGAAGAAAGGCTAAGATGTCCCCAAGATTGTCCATGTAGTACAAAAGCAGCCAGATACCGTGTTACAGCCCACCTTGCTACCCGCTTCCTTTTATTCATTTGATTATAGTTCTTAGTACCGATTCTCCAGGCAAAATAGCCTCATCAACTTATAGCTTTATTTAAGTTCTTATTTCCTGACCACCCTTCTGATCTCAACCACCTCCAATTCCCCTACTCCTTAACCTTCTTATCACATTCATGGCAAAACAGGGATAGCAAAAGAAGCTAAGTCCTCTAACCCCTGGGCCATCTCTGTGATACATGGAGTACCATTTCTCCAACAGGACTATAAATCACGATCCCTGGATACCCCAGTTCCATGCTAGTCTTTGTCAGTATTTAATTACCTAGACAAAACAAGAATTTCAACATCTTTAAAATGAAGAGGTAAGAATAAGATCCCCTGGAGAAGGGGATGGCTATCCACTCCAGTATTCTTGCCTGGAGAATTCTATGGACTGAGGAGGCTGGTGGGTGATGAGCTACAGTCCATGGGGTTGCAAAGAGTCAGACACAATTGAGCGACTAACCCCCCACCCCAACACACACACAGTGAAGGAGTAGGCTGAGGTTGACTCCAAATTTCCTTTCATTTCTATAAAGGAAAAAAAAAATTATGATCCCATTAGTTTATTTTCAAAATAGCCAGTCTCTCTGTAATTATGTCATTGTATGACACATTTTCTCCTTAATCATTCACTGAAAAATAAGAATGCCTGGATATTATTAAAACTTAAGGACATTCTGTGAAAGCAACTAAAAGTATTTAAATTCTTGCAATCCATAAAAAGCATGTTATCTCCTTACTGCAGTTTGCCAAAGGATTTCCATTTTAAAACACAACTTCAGTCTGACACCTTCATTAAACGCGCAGATGTGTTGTTTGATGTGTTTTTCCCTTCTAAAAAATCCCGGTTTCCAACCAGGCAGGAAAGACAGATTGAGAATGAGACCAAAGAATGAGTTTTATTAATGATTGCTGGCTGTTTTTGTATACATATCTCAGTTCACATCCTGAGAAATTCTTTTTCACTCAAGCCATTTCTATTACAGTTCTGCATTGTGTTACCACCTCATTATCTGTCTGAGAGACTGATTAAAAGTGAGGTTTAACATGCTGAGCATTTGGACAGCAAAGAGCAAGAATTTTTTTTTTTCTAGCAGGAGATTCCTGGGAGGTCCCTGGCCACTTTCTTTTTATCGCTGACAAGTTGGTTTTGATATTTGAAAATGTAGAGATCAATACTGACTTAGCCATCAAAATGACTTGATAGAAGAAACTCTCTAATACTGTGCCAGGAAAAATACCTCATATCTTTGAGACTCATGTTATAAACTTTACAACAATTTCTGAGTGCCTTTCCACGGGGGGATCCCCTGGAATAACTTCAAAAGATCTAAGGAAAGCATTTTTACCCAGTTCTAGACCAGACCCACTCATAACCCTCAGACCCAAGTCTCGACTTCATTGAATGTGGTATTAGGGATCCGTGAGATACTTTCTTTATTTTAAAAGACTGAAAAAGAATGGTACTTACGGGCAATCGGGCTGTTTAATGCAATTAAAATTCTACATCCCTTTACTATTGGAAAAAATTTTAACAAATTATTTTAGTTACTCTGGTTCTCTCACCCTGATCAGAAGCTGTGATTGGAAGATAAGTACTAGAAATAAGAAAATAAAGAATGAATTAAATTAAATAACCCTGAGCAAATAAGGTTAGTTTAAAAATGAGTCCCCAGTGTTCTGTTCTAATGGTGGGAGTGATTACATGTGTCTGTGCATTTGTTAAAGCACGTTGAGCTGTATGTCCAAGAGTCCATTTTATAGTGCATAAAAGTACAGATATATATATATATATATATATACACACACCTTTTAAATTTATTGATTTTTAATTGGAGGACAATTGCTTTACAATACTGTGATGGTTTCTACCATATATCAACATGAATCAACCATAGATATATGTATGTCCCCTCCCTCTTAAATGTCCCTCCCACCTCGCACCCCATCCCACCCCTCTAGATTGTCACAGAGCACCAGATTTGAGCTCTTTGAGTCATATAGCAAATTTCCACTGGCTATCTAATTTAACATATGGTAATGTTTCTGTTTTAATACTACTCTCTCAATTTGTTCCCCAATTCCTTCCCCTCATGTCCACAAGTCTGTCCTCTATGTCTATGTCTCTGTTGCCACCCTGCAGATAAGTTCATCAATACCATCTTTCTAAATTCCACATAGATGTCTTAATATACAATATTTGTCTTTCTCTTTCTGACTTACTTCAGTCTGTATAATAGGCTCTAGGTTAATCCACCCCATTAGAACTGAGTCAGATGCATTCCTTTTTATGGCTGAGTAATAGTTCCCTTGTGTATACATAGCAAAACTTCTTTATTCATTCATCTGTCAATGAACATCTAGGTTGGTTCCATGTCCTATCTATTGTAAATAGTGCTGCAATGAACACTGGGTTACATGTGTCTTTTTCAATTTTGGTTTCCTCAGAGTATATGCCCAGTAGTGGGATTGTTGGATCATTGTTTTATTCCTAGTTTTTTAAAGAGTCTCTGTACTGTTTCTCCATAATGGCTGTATCAGTTTACATTCCCACCAACAGTGAAAGAGGGCTCCCTTTTCTCTATACCCTCTCCAGCATTTATTGTTTGTAGATTTTTTGATGATGGCCATTCTGACCCATGTAAGGTGCTACCTGATTGTAGTTTTGATTTGCATTTCTCTAATAATGAGTGATGTTGAGCATCTTTTCATATGTTTGTTAGCCATTTGTGTGTCTTTTTTTGGAGAAATGCCACTGTTTAGGCATCTCTTCTGCCCACTTTTTGATTGTGTTGTTTGTTTTTCTGGTATTGAGTGCAGTGAGCTGCTTGTATATTTTGGAGATTAATCCTTTGTTGGGTGTTTTATTTGCTATTATTTTCTCCCATTCTGTGGGTTGTCATAAAATTACAAACTTACATTTAAATGAGTCCTTTCAAAACAAAGCAGGGATAATGAATCTTTCTCCTAGATGAAAGACGGAATGCTTCTAAGGTGACATGGTGGGGAGAGAGAAAGTCTTTACTGGAGCTAAGGTAGCTGAGGATCTTGACGGAAAGAGATACACAAATGTGTTAAGGTCACCCCACCAGGGGGATACACTGACCATCTAAGTCCATGGGGAAGCCAAGGGAGACAGATAAGGAGCTAGGAACCGGAGATGGAAACCTGAAGTATCACAGCTGGTCCTTCAAGCAAAGGAGGTAGGGAGAGATGGTCCAGAACATCATGGACACTGAGAACAAACATAGTCAAGTGGAGGCAGGAGATCTCAGATGTAGAACCTAGAACTCAGACCATAATGGGAAGCCAGGGTAGGTTTTACTGTATTCTATTTTTTTTTTTAATAATTTATTCATGTCAAGGAGTTTTAGCCCCCTGGCTCTGCACTAATAGCAATTTGAACCATCTCCTTTTCTCTGGACTTCAATTTTCTCATTGCCAAAATGGGAAGACTGAGATGGGTCATCCTCCTGGTCCTTTCTAGTTGAGAATGTCATGTGAACGAAAAATTTAAGTCAGAGTCTCTCTTCTATAAGCTTTCTCTTAATGTACATGACAAAAATGTTGTTAATACAGGTGTAAAAGTCTCCTTTGTGATAGACGTAATACCTCCCATGTGTTTTTGACATTTCAGCCCCTTAATTTCTATCTCTGGAGCAAGTGGAGGGTGTAGAAAACTAAGTAAGTTTAACATAAATTATCTATGATTAGTTCTCAGGTTTTCACCCATGCCATTTTACTTGGTTAACCTTGGAAGTGGTGGATAAGAAATATAGACTAAGATGGGCTTTAGATATGTTGGACCAAGCTGATTATATGTTTATTAGAATTAGGCAGAGCTTTCTCATTGGTTAGTGGGTGTATGCTATAGGTATCAGTGTCCCTCCAGTATCCTCTTGAAGTTGTGGGATGCTGAAAGAGCTTTTGATGACTCTGGCTGCACATGTGAACCATTCATCCTGGCCTGGCCAATCGTAGTGCTCCATTCCTTCTTTCCTGATGCAAAGAGATTGGTCCAGGGGTAGACATTGCCGTAACAAGGATAATCCATATAATTTTCTTCAATAAGATTCAGTATAGAAAACTGAGAGAAGAAGAGGGAAAGGCAAGGAAGGAAATGAGGGGAGAGGAGAAGCAAAAAATAGAAAAAAAAAAAAGAAGGGGAGAGAGAAAGAGAGGAAAAGAGAAGACAAGAGGTCTCTTCCTGATATGAAAAGCTTAAAGAATATTGAATGTAAGGAGACACCAGGTCCATTTTTCTTCCCATACAGACTGAATAAAGCTAATAAGAACAAACTAAAGACAAAGAGGAATAAAGAGAGGGAGAAGAGAAAGAAATCAGAAAATTATTATCACACTGAATTTTTAATTACATTACCTACTATACCTTTTTTTTGGTCTGTTAGTTTCTAGATTTTCTGTCACTTGTGGTAGTCCTACCAATGCAGTGGATGGCGCTTGATGCCCTGGGTGCATCGTTACCCAAATCTTTCTTGTTTCTGAGATTTCTACATAGACGAGGTACCTGATTTCCTTCCAGGAGTCTACAATCAGAACACTCACCAGCTTCTGTTTCCAGCAAAGTGGTAGAGAGATGATCATTCTACCCACTGGGATGATGTGAGAAGAAGAAATTTTAGCACATACATGTTGAACAAATGAGAGAAGAAAGTTACCATGTATGATGTGAATCACTGGGATCATGAGAAATTCAGAACAGAATATTCAGGCAAAACAGTGTCATAAAGTCATAGCCTGACACACACACAGAAAATAAGCTAACCTATTAGTTGACTACACATTCAAAAGGGACTTTGTAGGGAGATTATATGGAGATTGTAGAAATAACTTTATTTTTAAAATTTTTTTGATAGTATAATCCCTCTTTCACATATGATAAACTGGAGATTTAGGAAATGTAATAACTTGCCTCACTGGTAAGTGGGCACATTCATAATTTTAATGAGACTTATCTCAATTTTAGCCAGTATATTCTTTACTATATCATTGCAGTGTAGAGGAAGATAGTCGCCAGTCAGAAAAATGTATTCCCTGTCACATGAGGTAGATAGAACCACTCTGGGGCATATTGCTCCTAAATAACTCATACTGTTTCCCTCAAGTTGTATCCCCTTGTATATCCATGCCTAAAATGGGCAGACTTTTTTTTTTCTTCCTGGCTGAGCCATGTGGCTTGCAGGATCTTAGTTCCCTGACCAGGGATGGAACCAGGGCCCTCATCAGTGAGAGCCTAAAGTCCTAATCACCTGACCACCAGGGAATTCCCAAGCAAACATTAAGAAAGTGACTCTGGCATGTTCAATGGGGATTGAAGATACACAAAAGGAAGAGGAACATACAGACTGGCCCTCCCCTGAGGAATGTACATTCTACTAGGGAAGACAATGGTGAACACACACTTACAGTATGACTTGATTGTGCAAGGCCAGAAGCATAGTCAGGTGCTAGGGAGCACAGGGCACATGACTCATGCTTCCTGGGGGTTTGAGGAAAGACTTCACAAAGGAAACTCTATTTGAGATGGACCTTAAAGGCACATGCAGAAAAGGGGAACTGTTATGGACCTACAGTGTTAAAGAAGTGTCTTATTTGCTTAACCTCTCTGTGATGGGCAACTATTTTTTCTTTGTCCAATATACCATATTTCTCTCTCTCATTCCTATATTAATAAAAATGAAGGGAATAGCAATCCACTCCAGTATTCTTGCCTGGAGAATTCCACGGACAGAGAAGTCTGGTGGGCTACAGTCCATGGGGTCACAAAGAATCGGACACGACTGAGTAACTAACACACACACACACACACACACACACACCTCTTTAGAAAACCACGCTTCTTTTTTCAGTCCAGAGGTTTTATTTGTCTCTGATCTCTGCTTAGTAAATCAGAGTTAAGACAGTGATTCATTTAGAGATTGAGGCATGACCTACATTTGACCAAATAAGAATCACACTAGTAAGTTTTGCATTCATTATTTGTTAGAATATAAAGATTTCCTCAGAGCAGCTTATTATTTGGAAGGATATAAGTATACAGGGGCCAAAGCTTGTGTGTATGTGTGGAGGACTTGCCTAAGAATGAAGTCAACTAGAGAAAGACTAAGGGAAGTGTTTTGATTACTTTTTTAAGTACCCATAACTATCTATAATAACTTTATACACCATAGGTAAATTAACCAAAAAATTCAAATGATAAATATTTCACACTAATACAGTGAATGCTACTTAAGTAATATTTGCATTTTATCTGGGACCTTCAGAGTCACCTTCTTATGCCTATTAATAGTGGGAGGTTTCTATACATAGCACATATTCAAAAAGTGTTTGTAAGTCAACTATACATCAGTAAAATTTTTAAAAAAAGCATTTGCTAGTCACATCATCAGCCATCAGCTATGGGCCTGCTGAAATGAAATATTGGTGTTGGCCTGGGGATATAGATAAATCACAGAGAGCCCTTCAAGAATAGAGATAGGCACAAAGCAATGAGAGAAGGAGACCAAAGAGGATGAGATGGTTGGATGGCATCACTAACTCAATGGACATGAGTTTGAGCAAACTCTGGGAGATGGTGAAGGACAGGGAAGTCCGGTGTGCTGCAGTCCATGGGGTCAAGAAGAGTCAGACACAACTGAGCAACTGAACAACAATAGTCAATGCAATGTCACATGATAAGATAATATGAAGTTTAGTCATAGTTGTTTTTTATTTTAATGCAAAAAAAAAAAGGAGAAATAATCTTTCTGTGGGAGGAGAAAGCAAGCTTCCTGGAGGAGACAAGAGAAATATCCCATGTTTCTGACAACGGAAAATGAAGCAAGACTTCACAAGACAGGAAAATGGGATTAGAGGTTTCCAGAAACAGAATCAGTGTGTTCTCTAGGCAAAGCGTAACTAATAATGTGTTCAAGGAAGAGCAGGTTTTTCTGTAGTAGAAAAGCAAAGCGTGGACGGTGAGATTGGTCTGAAATGCATCTGAAAAGCATACTGAGATTCAATGATAAATGTGTTTATGCTGCACCAATCAATTTCACCCTGTGAAAAATAGGAAGCCCAAAAAAAGAAAAGTATTTTTTTAAAAGAACCAAATTGCTCAGATTTAAATTTTGAAAGATGCATCTGTTTGTAAGAGGGGAGATTTGATATTGCATGAGGCAGAAATAGAATAGAAACAGGGATGTAAAAACAAGTGTTACTGTAATAGACCAAGAGAGAGATGGTAGGGCAGACTAAAGGCAGTTGGAATTGGAATGAGAAGAAGGGTACAAGAAGGAAAAAACCAGTAAGAAAGGATGATGCAATACTCGAAGAACAACTTGGAAGAGGTAATTTTACCTTTTTAACTTTTATTGCAAATGCAGATCAGCGTGCCAGGCAGTAGAGGGGCTCTAGGTGAACTTGACCCAAATACCTGCACGTAGCAAATACTTCAGTGGCAGGCATTTCACCTACATTTGGGGGATCCTACATCCATCTTAAGCAAAAGTCTTTCCTTCAGGCATTGAGCTGGAGTTCTTTCACTGAAATAACATACCCAGACCCCATCTAGCAGCCAGGTTCCACTGAGGCTTTCAAATGCAATTAACATCATCCTCAGTCAATGTACACCTATTACGTGCAAAGTACTGTATCAGAGCAGCCTCCTAAGCATTAGGGAGTTCTCACAACCATCCTATGAAATGAGTGGTATCATAATCTCCATTTTCCAAATGAGAGAAATAAGGCTTAGAGTAAGTTCACATTCTGTTTTTTTGTCTGTTTGTTTGTTTTGTTTTCTTCTTCTATTTAAATCATCTTGCACATATACATTAGACTCCTTTTTAAAAATATCCTTCATATGTTTTCACACCTTTATATAATATTTGTAACAGGATTACTAGGCTTGTACATTTACCTTGGAGGTATTTAAGTCACTCCTGCTTGTTTGTTTGTTTGTTTGTTTCCTGGTGTTGTAGATAATGCTGAGATAAACATTCTTATTTAATGCAAAAGAACGGATCTCTGGTTATCCTCTGCAATGAATTCTTAGAAATAGATTTACTAACATGAACATGTCTTAGTCATAGTATCTTTCTACAAATTTTGGAAAGGATTTCTAAAAACAGCATTGCAGTTAAGTGATCAGAGTTTTAAAACAAGGTTTGGAGAAAGAGCTGTTTGTTTAATAAAAGAAGATTTGGTAATGCAGTCAATTATATTTCTTACAAATTCAACTGGCCATTTCCCCCCCATCATCAGTGACTGACTTTATTTTCTTGGGCTCTAAAATCACTGCAGATGGTGACTGCAGCCATGAAATTAAAAGACACTTGCTCCTTGAAAGAAAAGCTATGACCAACCTAGACAGCATATTAAAAAGCAGAGACATTACTTTGCAGACAAAGGTCCATCTAAACAAAGCTATGGTTTTGCCAGTAATCATGTATGGATATGAGAGTTGGACCATAAAGAAGGCTGAGCACAGAAAAAGTGATGCTTTTGAACTGTGGTGTTGGAGAAGACTCTTGAGAGTCCCTTGGACTGCAAGGAGATCCAACCAGTCCATCCTAAAGGAAATCAATCATGAATATTCATTGGAAGGACTGATGTTAATGCTGAAGCTCCAATACTTGGATCACCTGATGCGAAGAGCCGACTCATCAGAAAAGACCCTGATGCTGGGAAAGATTGAAGGCAGGAAGAGAAGGGGACAACAGAGGATGAGATGGTTGGATGGCATCACTGACTCAATGGACATGAGTTTGAGCAAGCTCTGGGAGACAGTGAAGGACAGGGAAGCCTGGCATGTTGCAGTCCAATGGGACGCAAAGAGTCGGACATGACTGAGTGACTGAACAACAAAGCCCATCGCCACCTAATCATAATGCTGTCTTAAAGTGAATCCTATTCGAGAAACAGAACAATCCAACATCATAAATCATTTATTACTGATTTATCACTTACTCTCTTTTTCTTATGCTATGAATTTTTATTATTTCAATATATTTTATTTGTTGACAATACATGTTTTAACTGTGAATGATAGTTTTGTAAATCATTTTTAGCAAGAAAATCACATAACAATAGAAAGTCTCAAGATGTTCTCTCCATAGCATGAGCTACTTTCAAAATTGTTATTTCTATTTCTTCATGAATAGATTATGTACTTAGTATGAGGTTAGATTTAAGGGATGATGATTTGTCTTTAAAATTACTTTCTTAAAAAGTTGAACTCACAGAAACAAAGAGTGATTGCCAGGGGGAAGGGGTGGGAGATAGAAAGAGGAATCGGTGAACAAGTACAAATTTTCAGTTATAAGAATAAGATCTGAGTCTGATGTGTAGCATGGTGACTATAATTTATAACACTATATTGTATAATTGAAATTTGCTAAGAGGATAGAGCTTAAACATTCTCACACACACAATAAATATGTAAGATGATGGATATGTTAAATTGATGGGGGAATTCCTTCACAATGTGTAAGTATATCAAATCATCATGTTGGGCACCTTAAGTAGCTTATAATTTTATTTGTCAATTATAGCTTTATGAAACTGAAAAAATAAAAGTAAATATAAAATATTTTGTCAAATATGTTGTTGGATATATAATAAATATCTTCAATAGATCTTAACATTTCCAGGATTTAAAATTCCCTTTATAACTATTCATCATCAGTTAACCTTGAATTATTTTAATAAGGTTTATATTTGGAATGATTAGAATTTACAGAAAAATTTGCAGAGATAGTAAAGACTGTTCATGTTATATCCTTCATCCAGTTTCTCTTAATTTTAATTGTGTATACAACTATTTATGAAAACCAAGAAATTAACATTGATACAATACTATTAATCAAACTGTAGACTTTGAGTTTCACCAGTTTTACCATTGGTCTTTTTCTGTTTCAGAATCCAATTACTACAGAAGCTAAATACTGTATTGCATTTAGGCTACCTTTTGGCTTATCTAATCCATTAATCTGACTAGATTGTTATCACGTTCATTTGAAATGTGGCTGGTAAAATCTCATCCTCCAGAGGAGCAGTCTCTTCTCTTGCCTACTTCTCTGCTTGCCTTATTACTATTATCTTCAACCAATATTCTCTTTTCAGGAATTTTAAAAGTCCACTTCTTTTAAATGGGTCAATTTAGTCAAACCCAGAGTAAGTAATCCATAAACCTACAGGACTTCAAAATATAACCACAGTAGAATAACTGCCAACCTTGTTAAGTTATGGCATTCTCAATTTTTCACAGAGTACATTGGACATTGTTTATGACTTGGTATCCTCTGAAAGACGGAGAAATTAACAGCACCAGTTTCGATCAACGTGTAAGTATCAGGAAATTTTTTTTCTCTGTTTTGAATAAACAGATATAAATCCTATTTAAATACAAGCATACCTTGGAGATATTTCAGGTTCAGTTGCAGACCCACACGATAAAGCAAGTATCACAGTAAAAGAAGTCATACAAATGTTGTTGGTTTCCCAGTGCTTATAAAAGTTATGTTTACACTATACTGTTCATGTTTACATTATATTGTAGTGTAAGTGTGTAATAGCATTTTGTCTAAACTAATTATCATCTGAGCCTTCATCATGTTGTAGTTAGAACAGCAAAGATCAGTGATCACCAATCACTGTCACAAATATAATAATAGTGAAAAAGTCTGAAATATTGTGAGACTTGACAGAGACACAAAGTGAGCAAATGCTATCGGGAAAATGGTGCTGATAGACTTACTCAATGCAAGGTTGCCACAAACCTTCAATTTGTAAAAAGCGCAGTATCTGCAAAGCACAGTAAAGTGAAGCACAATAAAGCGAAGTATGCCTGCATATGAATGTTAAAATAGAGTCCCATGTTTTCTTCCCATATTACCATAGATTTGCTTGACCTACGAGATGAATTCTGCCCCCATAGGAGGCTTCCCGGCTTCCATAGCCTTTAAGGATGCTGGAAGAAATTAACTGTGCCACTGAGGCTGGTGTGGCCCCCACCCATAGCCTTGCTTTCTAGTCCTCACAGCTCAGGAATGCATCCTTATTAAACCAGGCTCAGAAGCTCAATGTATCTGCTCTGAGTCACTGAAAATATTCCTGGAATATGACATCTGCAGTGTTAGGGAGAGCACAACTTTGTTGTGTGGCATTTAAACTTTCAGCAGGATCACAGAATGTCTGTTATTTCAAGTTGGACTTGATTATTTTTTTTTTTTAACCGCCAGACTTTCAGACCATACAATACCAGCTTTCTTCAAATGTAACTCTTAAGTTCCTTTTATGGTAAAGTTTAATACGGTGAACATATGGAAGGTCTGAACGTCTGCCAAATGTTTTAAAAGACAAGGTTATAAATACCCCGGCAGCGAGCTTTGTTCCTTAATGTATGGCTCTGTTACTCGGAGTCAACGTGGAAGATAAATCAGAACATAGAGCTGGCTTGGGCATTAACTTGATATTTCTGGCAAGTATTCATAGTATCTCATTCGAGAGAGAGAGACAGAGAGTAGTGGTTGTTCTGAGGTAACATTAACAGAATGCCAAAAAAAAAAAATTATAAAAAGCAAAGAGTGGAATTACAGCTTAACTAAAACATCTAAAATGTGAATACACAGTCCAATTTTCTCACCGGAAAATTGAAGCATGAAGAGTCATCGTGAAGCCCATGGGACTGGATATTACACTATTTGCCAGGTTCCTCTAGGTTTGGAATAGATACCTCTTAATTTCCTGGGTAATGGATCCCCCATCCCACCTCAAGCTCAGCTCTTCACTAATCCCCAGGGCTCTATTCTCAAGTGTCCCTCTGCCCAAATTTGAGCTCATCCCCACCTGACTCAGCTCAGGACCCACCTTGATCATTTCTCTGATTCTGCTCTTTCCCTAGAAACAGGGATTTGCTGACCTGCCTTAGCTCTCCCCAGTGTCTGACATGGCTGGTCCCATTTGTGGCTGGGCTACCAGGCAAAAGGGCCCTTACCAACACAGGATGCACTATGTCTAGCCTGGGCCAAACACATCTTTGAGACGAAGCCTCTCGGGTGAATAAACCTCAGTATGGCATAAGGAAGGCTCTTTGCATGAACTTTTCAGGTCACTAGGATAATGTTGAATGATTCATGTCCTTCTCATGTAAGTGCACTTAAGTATCCTGAATGGCTAAATGTAGCTTCCAATGAGTCCAAAAACGGCCAAGACTGAGCGCATTTATGTGGCAGAATGTGATTAAGGGCAGAAAGCTGAAGAAGGTATCAAGAGAATTTCACTATTTTTTCCACTTCCTGGTTGAGAATCATTTGTTCTTTTTTACATACCATCTAAGCCTGAATTTCCACATTTCTAAAATGGGAATCATAACAAACCTGGACTTACTTAGAACATTAATATGAGTCTCACATGAAATAGAGCTTGAAAAAGCTCAGAAGTGCCTAAAAAGTGCTCTTGCTCTTTGTATTTATGAGCTGAAGCTTTCTTGTGTAACAAAGAACCTTCAGCTCACAGTGGATTACAACCACAGTTTCATCTCTCACACATGATACATGTTGTCTGTAGATTTCTTGCCACTCTGCTCCAAGTGTCTGCTACACTCCAGGATCTAGGGTATCCCTGCACCCAGAACTGTTTTCTGGTAGTTGAGGGGAAAAAAATAATAATAGAACCCTAGGGTGGTTCTTAAACCTTTGGCTCCACCGTGACATGTATCAATGCTGATCATATTTCATTAGCCAAAGCAAGTCATACTAATAGACCTAACCCCAATTGGGTAGAAAAATCTCATAGGAAAACAAAAAAATCTGCCCAAACTCTCTCTTTTCTGCCTTACTTGTAGCCCTTGACCAGCTATTATGAAGTAGCCTAGAAAGAAGGGACTCATCTGAAATTGAATAGATAGGGACAGAAGAGAGGTTAGGTTTTAAGGAGACAGTTCGAGAGAGGAAAAAGACAATAAGGAATGAAAAGAGAGTAAAAAAAGAGAGAATAAAACATCACACACAACACTCCTGTCCCAGAATTTGTGAAGGAGATGTTGTAATTCATAGCACAAGGCTAGAGGTGCACTTTTAGTGAAAACCAGGGTTCACACACCTGGTCTGTCAATGACTGTGACAACTTACATTAAACTCTGGGTCTCACTGAACTCTGGTTGTGTGGGTGCATGCTAAATCACTTCAGTTGTGTCCAACTCTTTACAACATTATGGACAATAGCCCGCTAGGCTCCTCTTTCCATGGGTATTCTCCAGGCAAGAATACTGGAGTGGGTTGCCATGCCCTCCTCCAGGGGATATTCCAGACCCAGAGAGTGAACCCACATCTCTTATATCTCCTGCATTAGGCATACTGGTTCTTTACCACTGGTGCCCCCTGGGAAGCCCTGCACCTTGGTTACTTGGCTGTAAAATGAGAAGCAGGTAGCCAAGTGCATCTCATAAGTTTTAATGAGATAAGTAGATAAGGAAGTGTACATCATAGACCTATCAGGCAGAAATAAATGTTAAAGCAACATTCGGGGTGGGGGGGTGAGCTTATTTGGTTTTGCTTATTCTAACAACAATCTGATAGAAAGACCCAGTAACTATCATTCTCTCCTCCCACCCACCCAGCCATCAGCCAACAAGTCATCCATACATATATCCAACCTATATCTCCCTACACGAATGATTTAAAAAATTGAGACCTCCATAAAGATGACAAAAGTGTTTGCTGAAAATAGCTGGCAAGTACCATAGTCCTGTTCATAATTACATAGATCTACTTGTGACCATATTCAGTATACGCACATTTCATTCTGCAGAGCAGATGAGGGGAGGGAAACTCAGAAAACTGGCTGCACAAAGCTCAGGGATATTTGGTTGTAAGCAATGGAAACAGAAGCTAAGCTTAAACAAGAAAGCTTAACGCTTTCTTAAGTTTGAACCTTCCTTCCATAATCGGAAAGGTTGTAGGTATATATGAATTGAGTCACAGGAGATGAAAAGACGCTGTCACACTTTTCACAGTATTTTCCCCTCCCTCCTGTTCTTTCTCTCCCCACTCCTTCTTCAGCCTCCCTCCCCTCCCAGTTCCCTTCCTCCATTACTTTTCTCTGTATCTCCATTTCTGTTTATCTGTCAGCCTGAGTCTCTACTGTTTTAGGTATGGTTTCTTCCTGGAGCTGGGAAAGTGGTTCTAGTTAGCAAGGAACCCATATCCTTAAGTTTATCATGCAGAAGGAAAAGTAGGTCTTTTACCCTCATTGCTGCTAAGTCACTTCAGTCGTGTCCGACTCTGGGCGACACCATCCCTGGGATTCTCCAGGCAAGAACACTGGAGTGGGTTGCCATTTCCTTCTCCAATGCATAAAAGTGAAAAGTGAAAGTGAAATCGCTCAGTCGTGTCTGACTCTTCACGACCCCATGGACTGCAGCCTACCAGTCTCCTCCATCCATGGGATTTTCCAGACAAGAGCACTGGAGTGGGGTGCCATTGCCTTCTCCGTTTACCCTCATAGAGGGTCCTAATTTCATGGAAGAATCTGCTTGAGTCCAATGTTCACCCTTCTATCCAACTCTGTGGACAGGCAAATGATGTAAGACAATGTGCTTGCAGGAAGGAGCATGCAAGATTATCCCCTGAGAAATATACAGGGTGGTCTGGCCCAGCTCTCACTGGGACAGGACAGGCACAGCAACAGATCCCCCTGAGAGCACCTACTGTATGCCGCGGTCATTGCTACTGTGCTCCCTGTGACCAGCGAGAAAGTCTACACCTGACAGTCTTTAATGACTTCAGAGCAGCAACTGTCTACCTTGCCTACACTAATCAATTAATACGAGCTTCCCACCCCAAATCCCCAGGCTTTGAGGAATCCCAGATTACAGTCTATCCCCACAAAGTTAGGAGGAGCCCGCGATATACTTTGTACTGCTATTTAATGATCCCTACAGAGCATTACTCCTGAAGACTAATAAAAAATATCACTTTTTTTTTCACTTCTCTTCTGCAATTCACTGGAATTACAGAAACAACTATTACAATTTTCTATCTACATTAAAAAATTAAATGCAAAATGAGTTAGGTTAGAGTGCAAGTGTTATGGTGAGAAAGTTATTTTTAAAATGCATCAGTGGCTCCCACACAGTGGGACCTTAATAAATGTTTAATAATGGCTATATTAGTTTACTTCCTATAATTGTTTCTGCCATTTAAATGCACTTCTACCTTCTAGAGGAAAATGACAAGTGAGAAGGGTTAAGGTTTGGAAACAGTATGCCATTAAGATGACATAAAGAGCATTTTTTTTCCTAGCCAGAACCAATAGCTCAGGGGTTTGTACTTTTTACTTATTTAATCACACATAGATTGTGTATGTAGAGACTGCAGAATTCATCTTGTGGCATCCAGCACTATTTTATTCCTCTCTCTCCTAAATGTTGTGATTTGGGAATAATCTGTGAGCAAACCAGCTCACCAAGCATTTTCAGAATGCCCCCAGCAAACAAAAAAAGGTATCAAGTGATGTGAGCAATGCAGAGATGAAAGTGCTGAGAGTTTCTGAGAGATGGGGAGGAAAGATTTTCATTGAATATAAATATGTTCTAAAATTGTCTGATATGATTATTGTGTGTGTGCTGGTTTTATAAAGCCTGACATTCATACAACAGAACAGAACTCATGTTTTTTGAGGCACACTAGCAAGCATCCATTCAAATTAATTAATGTTCCATTCTAAACTTAATCACTTGGTAAGAACAGCAAATTCTTACACAGTGTATTAGATAATCCATTAAATTCCTCATTCCAAAATATCTAATGTGTCATTGTTTTGTACTAACCTGCAGAGACAAGTAGTCAGCTAGCTTGTTCCTATCTTTCTTTTGTTCCTATTTTTTTTTTTTAAATAGCAACATAACTGGCATTTTGAAAAACAACAAGTGCTAGGAATTATAAATAACCAAAGAAATAAGAAAAACTGGGGAGATATTTCACATCTTATCAAGCGTTATTTACTACCACCCATCCTTTTAGTTGTTTTTTCCACTAAACACGGATGTGTGATGTACCCTTCTGTTTCATTTTATATTATTGCAATCCCTAGAGTAACACATTCCCCTCTTTACTGGCAATTAAACTTTCTGAGTTACTATTCACAAGATATGAAATCAGACTTGATCTTCCAATGGGGAAGATACTTTGTTTGAAATGTTTGATGTGTTTAAAGAACCATAAATAGTTATTTGGGCTTCCCTGGTGGCTCAGTGGTAAAGAATATGCCTGTCAGTGCAGGAGACACAGGTTCAATGTCTCAATTGGGAAGATTCCTTGGAGAAGGAAATGACAACTCACTCCAGTGTTCTTGCCTGGAGAATCCCATGGACAGAAGGCTATAGTCCATAGGGTCACAAAAGAGTCGGATGTGACCTGGTGACTAAACAACAAATAGTTCTTCATATCTGGTTACATAGATACATCCTATTGGAAAACCCAAATGAACTTTTTAACCATCCAATATACGTAGGTATCGAAGGCAAGAATGGTGGACAGCAGCTGGTGTCAGCGGTTTTCCGCATCATTTCATAATGTTAGCTATGAGTAAACAATAGAGGATTCTAAGCATTGATGTAATCCACTATGTTTCTTAGAAATGTCACTCTGGTGATTAGCCAATGGACAAGATGGATTAGACAAGACCACTTCGAAGGTAGAAGGAATGAATATTAGGAGGATCAATAGGGAGATATTTTGGTAAAGCCCAAACCGGCCAGCAGTGGAGCAGACAGGGGGTTTGAAATCCATCAAGGAGCAAACACTATTGGACTTATGGGACAATGGAGCCTGGGGCTGGGGGTTCAGGTATGCTAAAGAAACAACTGGGTAGATAGATAGGACCAGGAATTACTTGTTTTCTCATCTCTCATCAGAAATTCTTAAAGGTGGTATGATCCCTGAGAAAATATATTCATGTGGAAGTTAAGAGAAGCCCACCGAAACCACACTATTCATGGGAAACCAGGCCACCCAAATACTTATTAATGGCAGAAGATGGGACCTGGTTATAAGCTTTAAAAAAAAAGAAGAAGGAAGGAAGATTCTGCCTTATTGTTCAAGAAATGTTTGATTATTGGCCCAAATAGAACTATCATTTTAGATTGAAGGGTGTGGAAGTTACCTACACATTTCACTTACAGTCAAAAAGGCAGAACTTAATTTTGAGCAATAGTTATGAGGCTTATAGCCAAAACTTTATGTGACACAACTGTTAAAGTACATTACATGGGTTTACATGTTTAATTCTTGTAACAATTATTTGAGACAGGTACTATTATTAGCTTTACTATGGGGTTGTAAAGAGTTGGACATGACTGAGTGACTTTCACATTCACCTTAGGGATAAAACCAATGAATTTCACATAAAAGATCTTACATCAAAAAAAAAAAATGGTTGTGAAGGAATAATTTATCATTGTAAACTCAGACTTTAGGTATGACTAAACTTGAGTGTGCTAACCTTACGGATGTGAGGTCAGAGGGAAAACAAAGTGACAAAAGGTGTGTGTTAATTTTATTTCTACTTCAAACTTCTAGTTTGAAAATAGTGATCCAAGAATTTGGCACCTTGGATTTTTGACATAAGAAGTTAAGAAATTATTGCAAAATACTCTTTAAAATAATTTTTATTTTTATTTTATCATTTTTCTTTCAAATAGTAAATTCTTTATGGAATAGTTTCTTGTTATCAATATTTATAATAATTGATCAATGATTCTTTACAAACATCATATAGAGAAGTTGGGAGGACCAAATGCTCCATTTAATTGAATAAGTTTTCATGAAGTTCTTTGAATAAGTTCTCATGAAGTTCTTACATATCTAGATTTTATATCTATAATATATGTGATCATAGAAAGTTAACAGTTTACAAAACCATACTAAAGAGCATAGCAAAGTCAAAAGACAAAAGGGTGAAGATTCTATATTTTTAAAATTTATTTTTAATTGGAGGTTGATTGCTTTACAATATTGTGTTGGCTTCTGCCATACAACAGAGTGAACCAGCCATAAATATACATATGCCCTCTCCCCCTGGAACCTCCAGCCCACCCTCCGCCCCATCCCACTCTGCTGGGTTGTCACAGAGCACCTTGTTGAGCTCCCTGTGTTATAGAGCAATTTCCCATTGCTCAGTTGCCAAGTTGTGTCCCACTCTTTGAGACCCTGTGGACTGTAGCCTGCCAGGCTCCTCTGTCCATGGGATTTTCCAGGAAAGAATACTGGAGTGAGTTGCCATTTCTATCTCCAGAACTTCCCATTAGCTATCTATTTTACATATGATAATATATGTGTTTCAATGCTACTCTCTCACCTAATCCCACCCTTTCCTTCCCCACTGTGTCCAAAGTCAGTTTTCTATATCTGTGTCTCTGTTCCAGACCTGCAAATAGGTACCATTTTTATAGATTCCATAAATATGTGTTAATATATGTTTTTCTCTTTCTGACTTATTTGTGTAACAGGTTCTAGGTTCATCCACCTCACTATAATTGACTCAAATGCATTCCTTTTTATGACTGAGTATGAAACTGCATTTGCTAACACAGGCTAGCCATTTGTGAAACTGCCCATGTCTATGTTCATTTCACACTGCCCTCATTTTATCTAGCACTCTGTTTCTCTGAACCAAAATTTAGCCTCAGGATCCTTCTCAATATAGGACTTTAGTAGCCATTACTAACAAAGCAGAGTTTTGCCACATGAGATGAAACTTTGTTGAAAATGAAACAAACATGCTTTCCTACAGGTGTCTCACTTAGGTAAATCTGAAACTGTTTCTGCAAACTTTTAAGGAGAACAGCTGCCCCCGTGTCCTGAAGAAGTGCTGGAGAAATTGAATCTTTTCTTCAACCTTCTTTCCAGATGTAACTCTCTTAACAGCCTTTCTCCTGACTCTGTTAAAGACCAGAGAAAACTCTCTGCTGAGAAAATTTCCTTCATAGACTGAAGATCTATTTGTAGGCTGGGAGAATTAATAATAATGTTACCTAGGCAGTAGGTGTTATATTAAAAAAGGAAGCCAGCATTCACTTGTGTTAATGGGGCAACAGAAAGACTTTGGGACCCCCAACCTGAGCACATCCTGGCTGCTGCTTCTCACACAGGCCCCATGACGCATTAGAAAGTCAGGAAAAGAAGCATCACACCTTTATTTGTCTCTGGGCTCAGAAAAGGTGGTGTGGGGTCTGAAAAGTGCCTAGAAATTAAAGCCAGGTAAATAGGATTCATAAATTAGTTACAGTAGTTGTTACTACCTCTTGGGGATTATGTAGGTAATACCAGCAAACGAATTAAATGGCTGATGTTCTAAGATGGAAATCAAACATACCTCTCTGAAGGGATCCTGGTGTCCGAAGCTCCCTGAACACCGCAACTTCGCGGTAATGGTTGATGCGCTTAGTCGCTTCAGTCATGTCGGACACTTTGCAACCCCATGGACCGCAGCCCGCCAGTCTCCTCTGTTCCTGGGATTCTCCAGGCAAGAATACTGGAGTGGGTTGCCATGCCTTCCTCCAGGGGATCTTCCCAACTCAGGGATGGAACCCGAGTCTCTGGCGAGTTTCCTGCATTGCAGGCAAACTCTTTACCTCTGAGTCACTGGGGAAGCCCCCAGTAATGAATGATACGAATAATGTATGGAGTCAGAACAAGTCCATCCAGAAGGTGGCAGGAAGTGGTCTGCCATGGACATCTAGTAAAGGAGAGTCACAGAAACACATGCTGGCAACGTGTAAAAGTGTCTGTGTAAAGACGTCTAGGAGGTGAGTCTTAATGAGGTGAGGAGGAGGAGTCTTAATCAGAGATAGCTTTTTTTGAAATGGGGAGGGGGTAGAACAGTAATTCTACGATTCAGTGACCTTCTTCAGATACATTCAGATAACATCTTTCAAGGAAATGACAATGTCCCTAAATCCCTAAATTCTTTTTTTCCCCCTAAGTCCAACCTGTATATTTCAAAGCAGCTACTTTGAAACTAAAATATCTAATTATGAATAAAAGTCTACAGCTCACCTCTTGAAGAACTGCCCTGATGGGGTTGTTCTAACAGCAAGAACAAATTCTTTTCATCAATACTTTTGTCTAAAAGCCAACATTTTATGCTGAGGAGGGCAGGAACAGTTTGAATCCCAGGAGAAACTTTTTTGACTTTAATTTTTAATTAAATCGTTTCTTGCCTGCAATAAAATAGTTTAGGGAAAGGTCATCCACAAAAAAAAAAAAAAAAAATCATGATTTTAAATGGAGCTGGGAGAATGAGAATAGGAAATGTTTAAAATCTTCTCTAATTTCCCACAATACTTTTAGAGAGTGATTCAACGTTTAATTAAATGCAATCAGCATTTATTAAATGCCTACGTGTCACAAATTCTGAGCTGGGGGTTTAATTTGCTACCATCTCAAAATACCCATGAGGTCTGATCCTAGCTTTATGTTGATTTTTTTTCAAGTGAGGAAACTAAATGTGTGGATGGCATGAAGTAATGTGCCGCTGGTTGTAGATCTGAAAATGGGACCATCTAAGACTAAAACCTCAGGTTTAGGAATTCAATACCAACTTTCTCAGCCATAATCTTTCTCAGAGAAGGAAAACGCAAAAGAAACTTGAAAAAACACAACACAAACAGTAATATGTGCAGCCAGAATCTGATAGAAATTCAAATTTTCTGAACACTTTCCTATGAAATATAATAATCAATCCTGCCACTTTTCTTAAATTGGAAACTGCAATCCACTGGGTTAACAATATTCTTCTTTTACTGATACTTGATAAATCTTTTTCTCAGTAAATGTATTGTGTTTGAGCAAATATGCATATGTGGGTGTATAATGTTTGCTTCTAAAACAAGAGGGCTTCTGTATTATTCTTATCAGATACCCATTCAAATTAGCCATAGGGGAAAAATTATAAAGTGATGAAATCATGCATTCATGCATATATTCTTTTATTGTCAACAGTACTGTGATCAGTTAACAAGGTAACACTGGTAAAAAAAAAAAAAGTCTTTACTTTGATTTTAAGTAGAATTACATCTCACTATTCTTCAGAAATGCAGAGAAACTTCACATTACTATGGATGCCATTTTTAGATTTTTAAGTACATAGCAGCCAATCATCCATTCCCCCCACCTGCTCTGGGGGAGAACTTTGTTGCACGCTAGAAACTTATAAATGAAATTCCGAAGAAATTAAAATACTTATGAAACATAGGGAAAAGGACTACATAATTATGCACTGTAGTGGTTTGGAGCACTCAGTAACCTGATAAACACTTATATTAATAAGATCATCATTGTCTCTACTCCAACAGGGTGCTCTGTGTGAATTGCTCTTATAAGCCAATCAAAATCACACTTATCCTCAGGAAATAAAAAATAGTAGCAGTGCCTAAGATGCCTATAGTGCATTCATATTTTTAAAAGTGCACTGTGTCATTAGTCCTCACAAAAGCCCCAGGAACAGCGATAATTTTTCCTCTTCAGAGAAGAAGACAGAGAACCAGAGACTTATGCCAACCGCTTAATTTAACTAATATAGTCAGTGGAAGGAGAAGGCAGTGGCACGCCACTCCAGTACTCTTGCCTGGAAAATCCCATGGACAGAGGCGCCTGGTGGGCTGCAGTCCATGGGGTCGCTAAGAGTCAGACACGACTGAGTGACTTCACTTTCACTTTTCACTTTCATGCACTGGAGAAGGAAATGGCAACCACTCCAGTGTTCTTTCCTGGAGAATCCCAGGGACGGGGGAGCCTGGTGGGCTGCCATCTATGGGGTCACACAGAGTCGGATACGACTGAAGCGACTTAGCAGCAGCAGCAGCGGTTAGTGGAAGAGCTTTGACTTACAATACATTCATCTTCTGAGGCTGGAGTCACAACTTTCTACCACAACTGCCCACAAAGAGCTCCAACAGTTTGATCACTTGACCCACTACCGGATCATAGTGCTGTAGACGTCTTACTCATTTACTGACCAGACATGGAAGTGCCTGCTCTGTGCCCAGGACAGTGCTGGACCCTGGGGATGCTGTACGGAGCAAGCACTGTCACAGTCTAAAGGGCCAGGTAAATATTAAACAAGGCAAAACCTGATTATAGAAAGACAATCAGGTGAGCAAACCAGACAATGTATTTATAGTGTGTACAGATCAGCATATCCTGGGCCAAAGAGACAGAAGGAGCAAGGCTCTTCGATATGATTCCTATGAGCTGAGGATGGAGGAGTAGGGTCAGACTACAATAGGTCCGTTAGGCCATCAGGATTTACTATATCTCTGAAAGTCAGTATGAGGTGACTAAAGGGTCATAACACTGTGGGCAGAGAAAGGGTGATGTGATTACATGGTAGACTGACAATCTTAAGAAGAGTTTACCGAGTTGGGATCTCTGAAGGCAGCAGATGATATCTCCACCTATTCTCAGCTAAAATAAGCAATACCAGATCAAATAATCAAACCTTTTATTTTTTCTTTTTAAAAAAAGTCTCATGGTACAAAAAGGCTGGGGTAAGGCCACAATATTTATTACCAGACCACAAATATTTGGGATATAAAAAAAAAAATTGTGTGTAATTTCAGGAGTGGAAATAATCTGAGAAAAGCCTAAGTCGTAGCCCTTTCCCTTACTGACAAGGAAGCCAAGGGTCAGGAAATGAGTTATCAGAATTCACAGAGCAAGTGAGAGTTAGGAGGGGAGTTTTCTTGGCTGCCTTAGCATTTTCTATTTCTAGGGAGATATGAGCAAATTTCCAGGGGATTAATCTCCCCTCTTCATTCTGTTTGCAACCAAGATGCTACAGTACCTTTAGATAACAAAGAGTAACAGCTCTCAGTTGACTGGCAAATAAATATCCATTTCAGAAGCAGTGGGGATATTAAATGCAGGAGGCACGTACACATTTATGTATTTTCCATATCAGAAAATGACCTTGTTAACTGTCATCTTCCCATTGAGCCATCTCCCTCAGCACAACATATATTAAATTTATGAATACAAGGTATAAATATAGTCACTAGCCATTCGTTCAGCCAGCATGTATTAATCACTCGTGTGCATAGCACCATAATTCAGTTAAATTCAATTCACATTTATAAGTATTTGGAAGGCAGCAAGAGGAAAGAATACCAAATACAATTTTGAATCACGCTTTCAGTACTTCCTGAGGGAAATGTTAGGTGAAACATATAATAACCTCTGCAAGTCTCAGTTTCCTCGTCAGGAAAAGGATAATAAATAATGACCTCATTGTGGATAGGAACAAGTATATAAAGTCATTCTGCACCTAGTCCTTGCACATAAGTGTTTAATATATGTTTTCTAAATGTACAAATGACTTAAAAACACTTTGGGCTTTTTCACTTTTCTGTTGGTGATTCTCTGTTTCTGCACAGATATTTTGGTATTTCTCTACTAGGAGACCGCTTAAAACCAAAATGGTCCATTTGTTGTGTTCAGCAAAAATGAACCCATTACTGTAAAACTGCCTCAAGGATTATGAAGTGGCATCAGAAAGTTGGGTTCCATTTTGCCAGGAGTTGGAGCACTGTCCCAAGCAGAGAGGAAACACCACTCCTTTCTCAGGCACTGAGAGATTCTTCTAGACTCATTATATTTCCACCGTAAAATGAAATTGACTAGCAGCCATTTTAGAATTCCTTCCTGCCTCATTGTGGTTTGGCCCGTGCATGAACTGCTAACTGGCTTCCCAGAGTCCTGGACTATATCTGTGAACTGAGAACTCAGCTCAGCTGGGGACGCAGCAATGTCTGATTGCATTAGTCTTGAGTGCCAAGGACAGGATGGCAAAATCCATGAACTGCTGGGAGAACCATTTGTGTACTATATTTCTTTGACCATGTGGCTGTTTTCCCCATGTGTCAATTTCTGGTTAGAGTTTAGGATGTGCTTGACAGTGCTCACCTTCAAAATGAAGGAGATGGCTCATATTTGAAAACTGTCCTTACCGTTTGATCTGACAGACAATCTCTTTATGTATTTAAACGTGAAGAATTCTACTGCTTCATGATACACATACACAGACACACACACACACACACACAAATATAAGTACACTATGTACTTACACTGTACTTATAAAAATATGCAGCTGGATATAGTTAAAAAGACATGGGGTTCAGAATCAGTTGAATTTGGAATTGATCCTAAACTCAATCTCTTGCCAACTCCATGACTTTGAGCAAGTTATTTTGCCTCTCAGAGCAGGGCCAGGAGGAAGGTGGTATCAGAGAGACACGTAGGGTGTACAATTTAAGAAGTCACACATATCCCTGATAGCATTTTGTACCCCAGGAGTCTTGTTTGCCTCTCCATCATGCTGGCACTATCTTGGAGCTTCAGAATCTTATGAATCAAGACGTGTAAAGCACTTACTGTGTTACTTACCACAGACAGCTAGTAAATGGTGCCCTTTAACCAGAAACATTCACATATATGGGAGTGAGTATGCCTGCTGCCATCAAAACCACACCCAGCTGTAGTGCCTGGCTCCTTTCCCTGCTAGGGCAGAGTAGGTCCTATGACCACCAAGGGGTCCACCAGAAAGCAACTACTGATAACTTGGCAGGAATTTTGAGATACAGATTAAATAGCAACATGTGAGATTTCTGGGGCCGTCCTGGTAACACAGTCCAGCCACACTCCTCATGGAGCCATCAAACTAAAGCAAAGGAATACCAAAATAAAGGAACAAATAAAATACAAAACCAAACCAATATTCCATAATGGAGTCACTGTTCATTTCTGGGGTAGTTTTTTTCCTCTATTATGCATACTTGCACATAATTTGGCTTGCATTCCATTTAAAGATTTTTTTGTTGTTGTTTCTTACTAAAGATTTCATCAAGACTATTACTCCATGTCATTAAATGTTTTTACATTGCAATTGCTAATGGCTAAAATGAAGGCCATTTCATAGATGTACCATGACTACTGGATTTTATAGGTTTTGAATTTAGGTCTGAAACACATAATATTTTGATGACTATCTTGTACTCATTTATCAGACTACATGTTTGTTTATGTATTAATATTGGTCAATGGAATTATGCGTCAAATGTCATGAACATGTTTAAGGCTTCTGATGCAGATTGCCGGATGTCTTTCTAGGAAAGTTGTACCAATTTACATTACCCACAGCTGATGCTATAATGTGTCAGAAGAGGACATTTGCACTGTTCCATGGTTGGCAGTTGAGGGAATAGACTGAGTGTTAAACTATTTAGCCAGGGACAAACCTTCTCCTACTTGTGATGACTCCTCCACTCAGCCACCAGCCTGTTTCCTTAGCCACTCTACTTGTGTCCCATCTCCACAGCTATAATGCCCCCTTGGTTCCAACAGAAAATCAAGCATCCATCATAGCTTTGCTACCTCATTCTTCTACAAAAGCAAACTACGGTATAAAAGAGTGAGTAGGCTGTGCTGGACACAAAGCAGGAGGCACTGCAGAAAACTGACCTTATGTGAGAAAGTACAGCTGGATAAAAGACAAGAAGTTCCCAGGAATTAGTTAAATATGTGAAAAAACATTCTGCATCTCAAAGAGTGATGGGAAAAGTGGCTGAAAAGGTTGATCTGAGTCATTTATTTACTTTTTATTCAGCACAATGTATTTTATTTTTTAGATTCTTATTGAAGTCTTGTGACACGGACTATTATTATTCTCGTATTAGGTGAGAAAATAAGTTCAATGAAGTTCAGAGGAGTTCCATTCCCCCACCCCACCCCCACCCCCAGAAAAATCAACTAGTTAACCACTAAGCCTGGATTCAAACCAGCCTGACATCCATGGTCATCTTCTTTGTCTCAAAACGTACTTTGGCATCAGGCAAACTAATTTGGATAGTTGGACTTCGTAAGTAAATATTTTTATTCCTTCTGATCTCAACATTGTTTTGAAGTGGTTTAGCTTGTCCAACTGTCTCTCTCTGAAAATAATGACTGGTGGTAACTCTGTTTCTGCTCTTCTAAGGCATTTTTCCAAGAACATTACTTCTAAGAAGTCGTTTAAACCTCAAACATCCCCTCAAGGTAGTTACCATCATTCTTCTCATCTTACACTGAGGAGGAGGAGGCTCACAAAGGTTGAGAAATTGGCTTGTGGCTGTGCAGTGATTGAATGGGATAATTGAGCTTCTCTCCAGATCTTCATGATTATGTTCTGCTTCAGAGGTATTCCTGGCAACACCTTACATCCCACTGTTGACCCAGAGGTGGAATCTGCAAGAACCCTCTGGAATGCATTGAAAGCATAAAAGCAATGGGTAAAACCCCATAGGCAAGTGGTTTTAGACGTGGGACTTATCAGAGATTATCAAATAAGTATAAAAATTCAGCTGCCTCTCTATCACTTGCACCTAAAATGTATTCAAAATGACCAACCTTGGCGGTGCCTTACCATCTTTCCCATGCTGGGTTTCACGAGTCTGACCTTCAGACACATAATGCTGCCTGCATATCCATGCCCTACACCTGGCCCCTATTAGAGTGAGCACATGCTCAACATTAATTGCCTGAATAACTCCAACCGCAGAATGGCAGATGAATTTAAGCAGCCAAGCATCCAACAAAGAAATTTCCATTAATATTCACAGAACTTAGAGTGCAGTAGAGCAAAGATTCAAATTGATGCTGGTTTTAATCTGGTGATGAATACATTCCTATACTTCTTAGCAGGGGTGGGGGAGGTTGGCAGTGTGCAGATGGGGACAGTTTCTTCCTGCAACCAAAATACAGTGATTCCCTGTGCTCTAGTGTGGACACAGCCAAGTTCCATCTGCAATATGACCTTCAGATTCAGGTGAGAAGATTTTAACTCCTTTAAAGACCTGGGTAGTTCCACATGCCACTGCAACATTTGAGTGGAGAGTAAAACATATGGTGCTTCTTCCAGATATTTTTTCCTTGTTGAGCATATAGATGTTTCTGTATCTTCAAGTATCTGGCACCAAAGAGCAGAAGAAAAATTCAGGTGATAGATTACATTTTTCCTTTTACATCCACACATTTTTGTGGGGCATGTGAAATGGTGTGCTGCAGGGATCTATTTCTGGTTTGAATGAATAAACTAACCCACAAGTGTTTTGCTATTTTCTCCAGCCCAAACAGAAAATAGCCACACACCACACAATCTCAGGGCTTGATATTATATCTCACCCTGCCATGAAAAAGCTAGGCATATTATTTAGCAGAAAGAATAGAGGCTATTTTTAGGGTGGGGTAAGGGGAGGGACAGTGTTATTTCTTCATAACATGTAGAAGAACTTTGAAAATATTTGAGAAAAGGAATAGAGGATTTGGAAAGAACAAGGCTGAGGAATCACATGAATCTTCCATTTACCAACTGTGTGATGTTGAGACAATTGCAAAACCACTCTGATCTGTGACTTGAATTTTAGGGAGAGCAAAATTCTGTCAGTTGCTATAAGAACTTAGGAGATGGCTTACATTGAGTCCTAAGTGGCTTATATTGACCCCTTATTTTGTAACACTCTTCTAAGCTCTTTATATAAACTAAGTCACTTTAGATACAAAATAACCCAATGAGATAGGAACTATCACTTTACAGATGAGGAAACTGAGCCTCAGAGAGATTGAGAGTTGGTTTATATAAATGACAGAGATGGGGTGTGATAAAAGGCAACTTGACCTTGAAGTCAACATTCTTAAATATTTTACAACATTGCTTCCGATATGTCAGAAGTGATTTATAAATGTCTGCCATCTCAGGATTATCTGTTGCAAAGTTGACCAAGTTCTCTTCACAAACAGAATACTCACAGGTGTAATCCCTGAGTGGCCCCAGGATTTCACACTTGAGTTCCAAACTTTTCATATATATTTCACGTACCTTATGATTCACCTGTGCATGAGGGAAAACACAGCACAGAAGTGAAAAACATGGGCATTGGAGTCAAGTTGTTTTGAGGTCTAAAGCCCATTTTGTTAGCTAGTAACTGAGTAGTCGTCCATGCACAGGCTTAGTTTATTTATCTGCTTGTTATGCGGACGAATCAGTACTGTAAAAATAATACCATTAAAGTTCAACAAATATTACTGACTGTGACGATGGAGTCACAGCAGCAGTACAGAATAGTAGAAATAATTATAGTTGCAATGGTAATCATAGTAGTAGAAAAATAGGTATATAAGGTTGCAAGGGCCACAATAACAATGTATCCAGTACTATAGACTGAGTGACTTTAACAACAGAAATTAATTTTCATCCATTTTCTCTGGATACTGTAGGTGTCTGAGATCAAGGTGTTGTCAGGGTTGATTTCTTCTGGGACCTCTCGCCTTACCTTGTAAGGGTTTCTTCTCCCTGCATCTTCTGTGTGTATCTGTGTCCCAAGTTCCTCTTCTTATAAGAACACCAGACATAGGACTAGGACCTACCCATATGACCTCAGTTTATCTTAATTACCTCTTTAATTACCCTTTATCCAAATACAATCACATTCCGAGATACTAGATGTTAGGCCTGTGATATAGAAATTCTGGGAGGCACAATTCAGCCCATAATTTCAGGTCTCACACAAACCAGTTTCCTGTAAGTCAAGAATCCTTCAGAATGCTTAACATCATGTAATTCAGGACACTCAACCTCAGAAGTAATGATTTAAGCAATGGTTCAAATAAGACATTGGACAGGTGGCACTCCACCAAGGAAGCACCAGAGCATGTGTGTTTTAATGATGACGGGGATCGGGGGATACTGGTATTTGAATGGGGGTGTGTGAGAGAAACAGTCTTGTACAATGAAAAATTATCATGTATTCTGTATGACTTTTGAAAGTCCCCAGGTAAATTAGGTATATTAAAACCTCTTTATAATCATATGTACCTAGATTCTAGTCCATTTCTTATATAAACAGAGTTTATCTCATTGCTTTAAAATGCACTGAATTTTTCAGAAATACAACTTCCGTGTAAATTGGGAAGGTAGATTTTTAAGATCTTACCAAGTCAATTATACATCCATTAAAATAAAAATATTACAAAGAGTTATTTACCTTTTGGCAAGTCATTCGTTTTAGAAATACCGCTTACTGATGTCTATACTGCCAATGTGACATATCTGCTTCAGTCTGCCTTTTTGGCTATTCCATTCATGGTGATTTTATGTATGGATATAGGTGTCTTACTACTTCATTATCTTCTATAATGTCATGTCACACGTTATAACTTAACTTATGGGAAAAAGTTGTTAATATTATCACAGTAATACTTAGAGGGAATAGCTATTACTTTATTATAATCTATCTATCATCCTTAATTTCTCTTCTGTATCATGATTAGGGCATTGTAGCAATTTTATAGAATTTATATAGATAATTTATATTATTTATGAATTGCATTTCTGGATGACAAAGGGAGTATTATAAAGCATGTGTTATAAAAAGAGGCAATGGATCAATAGGATTTAAAATAACTACACTCATCAGTGCACCCAGGATTAGAAAGTCTACAGTGGCTAATGGGTTGAATATTGGACCCTGGAATTGAATCCAAACTATCAAAGCCAGAGGGGGAAACTGAGTCTGAGAGAGACCAAGTGACTTGCCAAGGTCACAGAGCAAGAATTAGAATGTCTGTATTGTAGAAATGTTGATGGTATTAAATCTCTGATTCTGAACAAGGTTTTCCACACTAACTTTCCTGGTAACCCATGAGCATGCATAAAGGGCCTTTGGATTTGAAAAGGAAAGCTGAGTTTAACATCCAAAGTTTGAGCACCCTAATATGTCACTTTTATTGGTGGTTTTGTTTGTTCATGGCCCTAAATTAATTTCTCAAGTTTACTCACTCAGCTTGGAACTCTATGAAGAAAGAAGATAAAGTACAGTAATTAGCTTGTTGCCCTGCAATTATTGAAAACCTATGATGGCAGTCCCCATAGGAATCTCCCTCTGTGTTACACTCTTGGAAGAAAATGTTACTTTATACATAGCTTAGTTTTGCTTATTTTATGGTGAACCACATGATTCTGCCAACAAACTATAAGTTAGAACAGACAGAAGCACCCTTCTTTTAGCTTTAGATGAGTGAACTGCATCTCTTGTCTTCACTATAATCATCCTGTCTCAGAGAAATATCTCAGTAAATTTGAGCCATTGATTGACAAACCAAATTCTGTCAAAATCTGCAGTGATCCTCCTCCACATAGATGATAAAATTCAGATTCTCTGGAATGGCATTTGAGCCAGTCCTTATGATTTCCCCATTGATTCAGCCTCCTCTCCCATCCTGTCTCCTATAATCCAGGTCCAATCCAGCCACACATAGAGTAGGAGATTCATTATCCATCATGGCCTCCCATATAGACTGTTTCCAATGCTGGGCTTCCTAGTCTACACAATATTAAATTTATCCTCAATATCAAAGACCCAGATCACATGAGAAGCATTTCTGTTCATCATCTTTCTTCCCTTTCCCCTCATGTCTTCCCACCCTACCACATGTCACTTCAGAACATCATCAATGATGAACCAATGTCTGTGGATCCCACCTAATCAAATTGTGAGTTTTTCAAAGAAAAATATTTTTCATATTTATCTTGTAGCCCCAGAAATGAGGACAATGTTTGGGACATTGCAGTTTGGTCCTATTCAGTGAATAGAATAACTGATGAGTATCCAGTGCAGAACATTTGGCCTCCTTGTATTATAGAATCATGAGAGAGAAGTGATACTCAAGAACTGGAAGCAGTTAATCAGAATTACTGGTAGAAACTTGTAAAAAGTGGTTATTTCCTTAAAAGATATGGGCTGGTAAGTCAGCCTCGGTTGGGGTAACTATTTTTGAATCTGGGGCAGAAGCATTCAGTAGAGACTTCTGGTGAGGCCATAGGATGCTAGAGGGCCCTCCCTCTTCCTGCTGAAGCCACCAAGGCAGCTAGACACTCTAAGGGGAGAAGAACCCTCTCATGAACAGTTGGCAAGAGGAGATACTGGTGCAAACTTTCCCGGGAGGAACATGTACATCTCTGTGTAGAAATTTTTATTAATAAAGATATGAGTATATTCCTTCTAGAATTACTGATATGAGACACCAGTGAAGAAATTAAATGTTTAAAAGTAGGGGCTAATTCTAGTAAAACCATGTGATGTCTACATGATGAAATATTGTGAATCATCAAACACTTATTCCAAATAATAAGAATACCAACCACACAGCTAGACAATTTTAAACATTAGCCGTTTTCATTCCCATTATCAAGATATTTAAGATATATGGTCATTATCACCCCCAGTTTACAAAGAACCTAGAGTAAAAACAAACAAAAAACACGTTGTCTTGCTTAACATTACATGATTATGTAAAGCTGTGATTCAAACCAGGTGGGCTGAATGAAAAATATCTGTATTTTTCCCACTTTACTGAATTTCCTGTAATACTTTCAGTGACATAGAAAAATGTTCAGGCTACAGTGTTACATGACAAAGATGATTATAGATACATGCACTGATTTAAGACCATGAAGGAAAAAAACAGAAAAAAAAAAAAACCGAGAGAGAGAGAAAGAGAAGGAAATGATAAAGTTGTGTCTTGGCTATACACAACTTTTCTTTTCCTTTTCTTTTTCCTGTTCTTCCTATTCTATAATGAGCAGGCATAACTTACATAATGCAAATATGAAAATAATAAAGGACAAGGAAATATTCCAGCATTATTGTAGATATCAATTAAGATGGCATTCAAAAAAAAAAAAAAGTTGGCATTCACTTGTCATTTTCAGGCAGATCCTAGTGTACCTACTGAGCAAAACTAGGCAAGAAAGAGGCGTTATCCTGGTCCCATCGGGTCCTGCTGCATTTATAGCAGCATCACAGAACAGCATGGGTGGGAGAGCTGGGGTGGTCAAGGTGACAAATGATCCAATCTGGCTGAAGGTAGTAGCAACCAAGAAGAGCCATTAGACATGGTGATTAGAGGGATACTGGCAGCACGTGCCGTAGTCGGTGGGGTGTCAGGTCCAGAGCCAGACCACAGGGTGTGAAACGAGGAAAATGTCAGCAGGTGTGTGCCACTTTCAATCAATGGGAGAGTAATAGCATGTCAATTGAAGTGTGCCCAAGTTTATGTGAAGGTTGCCCATTGTGATTCAACAGTCATTTTAAATTTCTCAACCGCAAATATTCATGCACATTTGACAGGAGGCAGAAATTGCTGTTGGTTTTTTTCTAAAGAAAGGTCTAAGACTGAGCCATTTTGGATTGCCACCTTAATACTCTGCTAATTTCTGGAATAGTGTTTTCAGTGACCTCATCTTGAAAATGGGGTTGTCAGTGCAATAGGAGTCTCGGTGTGGATTAACTACTGATTTGAATTCTTGTGAACTAAACATTGTTGCTCTATGTGGCTTTCTAAGAAAAGAATACTAAATAAGAAGCAACTGCCATTAGCTCAGCCTGCCCTGGGAGAATCTAATGAAGAAAAGGAACATGGGGAGAAAATAGCACTTTTTAGATACAACCCGGATACCTCATTTTCACCAGCTTCCCTGTCCTAACTTGTCTAAGCAGGATCCCTTTTTCTCCTGAGCCCGGCAAGTTTTGCCAATCTGCCATCCTTTCTTTAAGTGGCCGCCTACAATTTAACATATTTATTGGCATCCTCAAGTGAGCCTTCAACAGAACTGAGCCATTTAAGGGTTTGCCCTCATCTTATTATAAATTAGGTTTGAATATCTCTCAGTATGCACAACATTCCTCAGCTACCCAAGTTAGAACTCCTTATTAGACTAGGAAGAATTTGCGTTTTAATTAGTTTTACCTCTGGTGTACGAAGTCCACTGAGATTACTACACTTAGTAAAATTTAATTAACTTGACAAAAGATCCTAATTGTTTTCGTGCCACTGGTCCTTTGCAGGGCTAAAATTAATGCCCTCCAAATTAAGCGGCCACCACAAAGCTTCATTCTGACTGCCCTATATTGAAAAAAAATTCAAATTATAATTCACGGGAAGTTTTTGTTTGTCAGACACCAGGATTTGGATGCAGAGGCAGAGATTTACAGCCCTCCTAGGAAGAGCTATCTAGGGGCAGGGATGGGAAGAGGGCAGCAGGAATGAGCACCCCCACACACACATGCACACACAAACACACACACACACACACACACTCTCTCTCTCAACTTCATTCTTGTAGAAAGCTTTGTGGAAATGAGATGAGGAACATATTGATTTGTTCAACTCCTCAAAGACTGAAGCAGATATAATATATCATGTGAATTAATAATGAAGGCTTATAAGTAAAAAGTGCTGAATGAATAAATATTCATTCATTCATTTAGGCCTTTAATGTGCATTTCCCAAGTGCCTTTGGGGTCAGGTACTCACAATGGAATATCTGACTGTAAGAACCTGGACCTTTGCAGTGTCATTCTCAATGTGTAGCTTTCCTTTCTGTCTGCTCACTCCAGCTAATATCCTATAACCTTCAAGACCAGCAGCATTTTTTGCTTACTCCTTTGTGTTCCTAAAGTGTTCTGTCTTCGTGTCCTCATAATGCTAACTGCACTGGAATGATATGTCCTGACATTGTGTGCTCCTCCTGTTGGCTTTTGTTTGTTTGTGGCAAGGGAGGTTTTAACCTGATCAATCTTGGACTTGGTCCAAGAAAATCTTTGTATTTCAGTCTTCTCTTCAGAAGTGGTAACAGCCTCTTGCTGGTGGAAGCTCTGAAGGACTGAATGAGAGCTTAATATAAAAAGAACAAGATTTGGCATAGAGTTGATGTTCAGTATTTTATTTTGAGCGTCACGCCTAAGAACCAAGTCAGTTCCCTCAACTCTGATCCTACTTGGCCTAATTTCCCTGTATCCTTCCTTCGGACCACCATATAATTTGAGAATGCTCAGGCCTTATGATTAAGCCCATCTCACGGTATATTTTGACCTGAGAATATTGTCATCATCATTATTATAATTAATCTAATGAACACAAGACTATGCCTGTTTCAAAAGCTGTATCAATTAAGTGTGGCTAAAATTGTAAAAAGAGTTAATATTGAGTATAAGCTACAGCATTTCAAGAGGCCCTAGTTTCGCTTTGTTGCAGAATCAGGCCACTCTGCCACGTGCTGGAATATGGTGGCTATGCCCGGAGCTATACTTTCTTTGCTCCATTCTAACTTGCTGCCCTTATCAAATTAGCAAGGACTCTGAAAAAGGTTTTTCACTTCTTTCCTCCATTTCTGAAAAGGCATACTCCTCATCTTGTATTTAGTAACATCCTCCTCCCACTCCATCCTCCCACTCCAAAACATCCTTTTTGGAGCACATCTTTCTTCTGCTGATGCTGCCAATCACAAGTATCATTAATGGTAAAGAATCTGTTTGCCATTGCCAGAGACATAAGAAACTCATGTTTGATCCCTGGGTCGGGAAAGCTATGGCAACTGACTCCAGTATTCTTTCCTGGAGAATCCCATGGACAGAGGAACCTGGCGGGCTACAGTCCATAGGATCACAGAGAGTCGGACACGACTGAAGTGACTTAGCCCGCAGGTATGCCCATCACAGTACTCCATCCTTCTGTGTGTACACATGTAAGCCAGGTCTGGAGACTCAGGTGCCCCAGCCCAATGGCCACAATGACTGCACAGTGACGAGTCTGTCACCAGTCAGGACTGTGTATAGACAAGTTAAGCTCTCCATCTCCTTCAGGCTCAGAAGACTAAGCTAGTGGAAACCTGGAGTTGCCTATGCCTGGGACTCTCTTGTCCAGCTACACAGAGGATGTCTGACTAGGGAAGGAAAGACAAAGGGCCATCTACTGAGAAAATTAAAGCTAAAACATGTAGAAAGAGAGACCAAGAAGGAGAAGAGAACTGGGGGAAAGAGAGGAAGATGACAATAGTCCTGAAGTCACTGGAGACATTTGGCTCTGAACCTCAGACGTCCTCATTATGTAAGAAAGTAAATCTTCCCTGCCCCTCCCCTCCCCCTCCTCTTTCCAACCCCCACCCCACCCCTTGCCCCAGGTTAGTTTGAGTTAAATTCCTTTTACTTACTACTGAAAGACTGTTTTTTTAAATATTTATTCACTTATTTGACTGTGCCAGGTCTCAGTTGCCACATTCAGGGTCTTCGATCTTTAGTTGCAGCATGAGAACGCATAGTTGCAGCATGTGGGATCTAGTTCCCTGATCAGGGATAGAACCCAGGCACTGGGAGCATGAAGTCTTAGCCACTGGACCCTCAAGGAAGCCCCCCACTGAAAGTCTTTTCCTCCATTCCTTTGTACCTTCAACCTCTTTATCACGCCTTCCTTCAAATTCTTCTCTTCAATGAGGACAGGAACAGCTCCAAAGATGGAGCTGCCACCAGTGCACGCATTTATGGGAACGCAGGTCAAACACGGAGTGCCCGTGAGGGTGCCAGCCTTCACCCTGCCTCCAGGCTGTGTACATCTTGGGCACACCAGATGGCGTGTTGTTTCAGGGACTTGCTCTGTGCTCGCTGATGAGTTCTGATGGGGTCAGCCTTAGAGAATCTCAGCCTCTTTCAGCACCAAGGCCTTTACAAATTTGAAGGACAGCCAGAAATAAATGAAGACTCTTCCAAATCGCTGCACTGCAAACCACACATCAGACTTATGGCTCAGAAAGGGGCTTTTTTCCTGCTGAAGAAGATATACCTTCTTGGCACTTTCCCCCCTACAAGATACAGTTCAACTTTGCACCACATTTTGAATGAAGTGAAGTTATCTTTGTTATTCAAATACCATATATTTCTAAGGTCAACCATTAGCACAATATTTCTGAACTTTGACAAGCCCACATTTTAGCACAGGGGAGAAATGTGTATGTGATTGATATCCACAGCCATATCCATAATCATATCTACACCTTTACCCGCTATCCATAGCCATTGCCATTATCTGTGTCTCTCCTTCTTGTTCTAAATTTCCCAGGGACCAGAGCGATAACATTTATATTTTAAAGAAAACTGTCCCTAACCTTGTTTAGTCTATCCACAGCTACTCTCACTCAACAAATCGTTAATGAGCACCTACTATGTGCTGCTGAAAGGTGTCAGGAAACAAAGATAAGGGAGACAAGTCCCTGTTCTCAGTTTATACTGAACCCAGTCTGCCCTCTATGTCAAATGTCACATTTTGCACTTACTGTCTTTCTTCTTTCTTCAGTACCCACTGCTTCCTGATGTGTTTATCCACATTCCTCACAAATTTTACAATCTATGAAGTCATCTCTGATCTAGCCAATGTGGAAATGGTTTCTTTTCTAGATTTTCAAAGTTTATTAGGTGTCTCTCCCTTCGGAAATATAATATATTTGGTCATTTAGTAGTTATGTATGTGCATGTCATCTCTGCAAATCAATGATTCTATTATAGAAATGTAGACATGTATGTATACATATGTGTGTATATGCACATAATACACATGTGTGTGTATGCGTGTGTACACATCCTAGGTAGCTCCAACTATACTTACTGCGCTTAGTACCAAGTCTGACACATCGAAGGTGATTAAAGTAATAAAAATGTTCAGTGACAATACAAATGACTGACTCAAATTCCCCATTGAGTGTAGAATCCGTCCCACTAAGAAATGCTCTTTAGAGACTCTTTAGTGCCTCTCTGAGATTGTTTTATTCCCCAACAAGAATGCTGAGGTGTGTTTGCACTGGACAGAATGAATTGCTTCCCTCTGACTCAAGCATCTGTTTGAGGGATAAAATTACAAGTTCCTGTAATGACCACCGAAAAGGATTATATTGATCTCTGAAATTGGCAGGCACATGTCCTACAGATGGAATATTCATTTAAGAAAATTATAAGGATCAATAGCTTAAAGGTTATCAAGAGAGATGACAGATTGTAATTTCAATATATGGCCTGCCACAAGCTAATGAAAAAGGAAAGGCCTCATTTGTCATATCTGGGTGATAAGTCTCCCATGTGGCTCTTTATTAAACTTAAACTCACACAAGCTGTTGGCGGCTGTGGCCTGGGCATCCTAATCTGAGAAATGGGGTAAGGTTTACTCTATTTAACAAAAATACTGTCCCAAGGAAAAGAAGTGAAGGTAGAATTTGTTAGAGGCATGAAGCACATGCCAAACTTGGCAAAACACACTTTCACAAGTGCTATCAAGTCTCATACTCACAAAAGGCTCATGGAGCAAACAATGTCATTCCGGCTTTTCAGATGGAAAAAACAAAGTCCTCAAGGGTGGCAGGACTTAGCACAGTCTATGGATGCAAGAGGAAACTGGGGTCAGAACCAGCATCTAACTGATTCTGGGGTCCAGAATCTTAGCACTAAGCCTTATAGAGCTAAGACTCCTCAGGAGAGCAGTTGTCACATGGACTGCATTCCAGAAAGATCATCTCAATCCCCAGCTGGATCCACCAAATCCTTCTGGCTGACATTTGTTCTCCCAGCCCCAGTCCCTCCTCTATGAAGTGGGAATAAGATGTGTGAGAAAGGTATTTAAGTACTGGAGGATTCTTGAAGCTTCTGCATGTCACACTTTGAAATGTCAGAGCATTTTATTTGTGTATTCAGATAAAATATTTTTACTGTAAAGATAAAGGTAATGCCACATTTTGGAGAGAAGGCTTTTAATTTTTTTTTTTTATTTTGTTATTCATCTATCTAATTCATTTATGATCCAATCCATTAACATTAACACCAGCCCTGGGAATATAACCCTTCCTCCATCTCATGGAGATAGCAGAATTCATTTGGGATTCTTGGTTTCCCCAAAAGTCCATGCTTAGGGTCCTTTTCTACTCACTGTGAAATATACATGCACATCTCAGATCTAATCCCTCCAAAGTTTAGAACAAGAAAGGGAGATGGTATGAATATAGATGTAGTATAGATACGAACGTTAATCACACACACACACATTTCTCCCCCTGTGCTAAAACGTGTGCTTGTCAAAGTTCCTAAGGGCACAGAATAAAATGCCTCCTGAATCCGAACCCCTAAGACTTAGGCAATGGAAACCAGTCTCCCTCCCTGAGGGTGTGTTGATGGCCCTAACGCATGGTCTGGAGCTGCAGAACATTAAAAAGATGGCAGATAAGAGACGAGATACTGGGAGATGCTTTGGAGGAGGGCGAGGAGACAGGAGTCACACACTCAGGACTCACTCTGTGACAGGCCCGGTGCCAAGTATGCTGCACACAGCCCTTGGTTGACATGTCCCGACATCATGAGGCAAGGCTGTGATTTTTGCAAATGAGGTCACTGACGCACAGAGAGAGTAAGATTCTCTTCAAGTGCACAACTGGGAGGACAGGGGCCCAAGTGCGCTGACCTCACCGCTGTGCCTCTGTGGCTGCAGAGTTCTTGGAGACGGGCTGCCCTTGCCCTCCAGGGATTCGTTCCAGCAGACTGCACGGGTTTTTAATCTCTTCACAATTTAGGAAGTGACCAGAGAAAATAACTAGCCATGGTAGATGAGAGGTGGGCATAGGGCCACTGGGTGTGCATTTCTGGACAGAGAACCTGGAAGGAGGAGGGGCAGTGAGAGGCTCTGGCAGCCTGGCCACAGCCTAGGAGGGGAAATGGGCTCTGCACCAGGCCTTGTACTGCAACTCCCGCCTCCTGGGGCCAAGGTCACAGACCTTGCCCCAGGAGCACGGCAGTGCGGAAAAAAGGCCTTCTCCTCCTCTGAGCTCCTCTGTTATTTCTGGATCCTCCACCACTTTTGATCTCTCTGGCCACACTGGGAAGTCCTGCTCCAGTAACAACCTGTGGAAGTTATTGCTCATCTTCCCTTCCGTTCTTTGCCCTCTGTGTTAGCCCTCTTGCATTTTTAAGGTACTAAAATATTGTTTGTCACAGCATTTTCTTTAAATAATAAATTTATGGCAGCAAAATTGAAACAGCCTTCGAAGCACATTCTTTGAGATGAAGCTTGATGTGATGTATTACCACATTTAAAGCTGGAATTTCGCACACAAATGACTCATTGGGACCTGAAATGATTAGATACATATGGAAAAAAACAGCAGTAATGGGAAAGGCAGGCCCCTCTCTGACCTTTGCTTCCCACAGTCAATACTAATCTTGTTTCTTTTTAATGACACCCACAGCTCTTACCTAATGAAAAATTTCCCACTATGAGCTTCTGTCAGAACAATGCACCAGAATGATGCACGTGTCCACATCTGGGCACATACAGGAGTATTAGGGCTTCCCTGATGGCTCAGCAGGTGAAGAATCCACCTGCCAATGCAGGAGACACAGGAGATGTGCATTCGATCCTTGGATCAGGAAGATCTCCTATAGAAGAAAATGGCAACCCACTCCAGTATTCCCACCTGAAAAAACTCATGGGCGGAGGAGTTGGGTGGGCTACAGTCTGTAGGGTCTCAAAGAGTGGGACCCAACTGAGCAACCAGACACACAGCACAGAAATAAGGATGAGCCTTCATAGAAGCACACGCTTCTTTTCCAAAAGCTGCTGGTAGCTATTCCCAATTTTTGCTTATCTCAAGGGCAGTTAAAAATTACAGCAAGTTGGCATAAAGAATATGATTCTTCGGCCCTGATTTAATAATACAGGGGCAACTTGAGAGGCATAGTTCTAAATTACCCTTTTAATTTATTTTGATATATTAATCAGCCATGGAAGGAAGTGAACGTAATTACCACACTTTTGGGGAGACCATACACTGTTTGCCAATTGACACTTCAAAATAAAGGTGGCCCTCTTGAGCAAAATGTGGTTCCTTAATTTTGTGCTACTGCATTTTAAGTCACCTTTGAGATTTTGTAATAGCCTATAATTGATTGTTTTAGTGAATTGCATTTTAATTGAAAAGTATAATGTCTAAAAGCTATTTTAATTAGCAGTTATAACTGCATTTAGCTGCTGCAGACCCAAAGAAAAGAAATAAAGAAATGAATAAATAAGTACATAAATGATTTGCTAACTCTGTCTCATGGCAGTGTTCTATTTCAGAACATAGAGCTGTGAACTGGAGCTCCAGGGGTAGTTACAGAAAGACTAAAATCAGCACCTCTTATATAGCTTAACTTCAGTCTAGGAAAAAGTGTCTGATTTTTCACCCTAGCCATCAAACCCCATTGAATTTTCTTCAGTCACTTACCCAACTGCTGTTTGAAAAACCAGGT
The DNA here is from genome assembly GCF_033118175.1 of Dama dama. Lineage (NCBI taxonomy): Eukaryota > Metazoa > Chordata > Mammalia > Artiodactyla > Cervidae > Dama > Dama dama. The sequence continues at coordinate 37,868,086 of NC_083684.1, forward strand.
CTTCTGGACAAAGCTAATTTCAGATTTAGAATCATGGATTCTTTACATAGAATTAAAGGAGTATGCTTCACAAGGAATTTTTTTCCTATATCATTTGAGGGTGGGGTGGGATGAAGACTTATAAAACTAATGCTTTAAATCTACTTTCTAAAAATCTGATTTCCTTCAATATTGCAATATTGAACAGGTCAGAAGTCACTCAACTCTACATTAAAATCTCTGCATTTACTATATGTAAATTGTGCCTCAATTTAAAATACTCAAATATTAGGAATATGTAAACCTAATTTACCTAGATTTATGGCCTGCTTGGCTAGTTTAATGTGGCATTCAGTTAGAGTGAGGAAACAAAGCTAAAGGTTTTGTGCCAATTCATGTTTACAAAGATGATTATCATATAGCACCTTCTATATCCAAAGCATGCATTTTTAAATGAACCAAACAAAAATGTCTCCAATTTTGGGGAAAAAAAGTTGGAAAAATTTGCAAAACCAAGTGACATGGAATTGTACAACTTTAAGCCTCAGGGGGGCAAAACAGAAAGAAAAAAGAGAGAGGGGTGGGAGTATAAACTGAATGTGTTTATAATATATTTAATCAGCCAATTACACTGTTAGCCCACAATAGCAAATTTCTCTCCAAGTACTGCTTAGCTGTTTCTCCATTCGTGGCATTAATTTTCTTCCAATTTGCTACTGTTTCATAAAGTTTTGTCAATCATAGGCATTTTTTTAGAAGATTGAAATGGCAAGTTAATGGTTTACTCTAAAAGAGACAAACACCGGGGAAAAAAACAGCTGCAGTATTTAAACATCGATAGAGAACAGCGAAGTAATGAAGGAGCAAGCTCACAATTAAAGGGAAGGAAGTGCTCTCTCAGAATGAAATCCTGAAGTGGGGAGTTCTCTAATTTGTAAATCTATTGAGGATTGTTTAAACATGTTCCCTTTGATCAGTGAAAATCCTGGTAGCCATTTGCATTCCCTATGAATGTCCCCAAACTGGTATCTGCAAGCTTAGCAGAGTTGAACACAAATGAAATCAAGGCAAACCCAAAACTCTCATGTGTGCATCGTTTCTGCAAAACTTTGAACTTGAGCAAACATGGTGTGAATCTTAAAAACAGTGAATTGAAAAAAATCAAAGAATGTTACAAGTGTCTTAGAGGGAAAAGAAAAAAAAAAATATATATATATATATATATATATATGTCTTAGAAGAATTCAAGTCCAGAATTCCCATATTGTCTTTTCTTTTCTTTCTTTCTTTGAAACCTGTAGAAGGATGAAGTGGGATATGAAAGCAGAACATCAGTGTTTAAGTCTCTGCATTAGGAAGCTGGGCATATCCTAAATAGATCTGGGGAGAAGGGTGTGTCTGCCACAGAGAGTTTGCCACAAAAGGCTTTCCTTGCACTTAACTCTTTATGTTTATTCTGTTTGCTTAAATTTGCCAAATCTGTTACTGACATCATCAGATAGAAACACTCTTCTGGTATGTGCTGCATATTTTTGTTTTAAGTGATTTCTCTTGGCTTAACCCACACAACATTTTCAAACCTTTCTCATACTTCCCCTCATTTGGTGGTGTGTGTGTGTTCTTTAATTTCCTCTCTTCTGCTATGGTCTCTTGCTGCACTTCCAGTCTATAAATTCCTGGGTTCCACTGTCATGAGCTGCCTTGGGTAAAAAACCTCGACCTTCTTTTGCTCCTGAAACCCAATGACTGGGGACATCCAGGGACCCCCTTATCACAAGTAGGAAGCAAAGGGAGAATGTGGTACCATTTGCCCCCAGAAACCTGGGACCTTCAGCTCTGTTCTCTGCTCATAGCAAGAGCAAATCTTACTCTCTGTGATGAGGGGTAGATGGGAAATCAGGACTATGGGTAATTTCTGTTTATTTGTTTTAAGAAGAAATTTTAAAAGTAAAGGATTATCAGATGAGCAAAATTTTCCATCAAAACTACAGATGAGTGAACGAAAAACTCTTACTTGTTGTTTCACAGCTGGGAAAACTGAGGAGAGATGCTCTAAATGACTAGGCTTCGACTACACTGTACATTATATACACACTCATCTATTATTAATGGACAGACAAAACCTTTTCCTTTTGAAGAAATACCCTATGCCAGTCCTTCTGCTAAGTGCCAGGATAGAGTGGTGGCCATGGCCCTCCAAGAGTTTACAGGTTAGTAGAGGAAGCACTCAGAAACTCACATAACAGGGGATTTGGTTTTGTTTTGGCCAGTGTGAGGAAAGCAGTTAATTGTGATGTTCAAATTTAAATAGTTAAATTATTTTTCTGATTGTGGAAAAATGCGTGCTCATTCATAAACGTGGCATCACACCATGTGTGCTGCTCCCTAAGCTGCTTGTAACACTGAGCAACTGAAAATGTTTTCTAACATCAAGATAGGCTTCCTCTATTTTTTGACGGGCTGCTCGGTAGTTCATTGCACAAGTGAACCATTTCCCCTAGTTTTCAATTCCTTCTCCCTAAATCATAATACTCCTGTTTGCATCAGACTGTAAATATAGTTCTGTGTGATTTTCCTGTGTGTTTTGGAAGCACATTAGACAAAATGTTTGAGAACATTTTATAAGCAATGAACACAATGCAAACTGTTATTTTTCTGTTTCTTTACTATTTCAAGAATAGACTAGTATTTTGCTTCACAGAAACGGTGACCGAATCCTGGTTCTACCAACCAAATGGGGATTTTTGTCTTGTTTTATTTTTCTCTCTCTCCAATATATGCTGCTCGTTTTTGAAATCAGTATACTCACATCTCGGGGTTCTCCCAAGGACTAGGGGTATCAGTTCAGGCTAAGTGCCTGGGATGTGAAACTCCTAATACATGTTATTGCTATCACTGCACCACTCTGGGCTCTTGTCACCTCTATACAATTTACTCCCACCTGGACTCTCTTTATCTAATCAGTCGCTCCACACTGCAGAAAGGCTTGAAATGCTCATAAATGCCTGTGTGCATGAATTCAACTAGTCTTCCAACAACCCATAGGAGGATACTATACCACAGAGGCAGAGAAATTAAGTAAATTGTCTAAGATCATTCTGTCTATAGGTAGTTCTCTACGGTGGTATACAAATTTGGAGAAGGGAAAAGTTAAAGTCGACACTAAAGAGATAGGCAGAAGCCGTAAGACAATAAGCCATTTTGTGCATTTCAATATAGAACATGAGTTCAAAGACCTCAGCTCCACTACAACTGCACATAATAGGATCCAAGTATAATAAATCATCACTGGGGGGCCAGCATGTTAAGCCTGAGGCTCACAGTCATGTCACCAAGGTTTGAACTGGCCTGACAACAGTGATAGTGTCACTTACTACTTATTAAGCATGTAATATACAAGTCACTGTCAGAACTGGAGAAGGAGTCAAGATCGAACACCAGGACTGCAGCGCTCACCACCTTTCCGAGTTATCCCTATGTGAATAGGACCACATTTATGATTCTAAAACAGAAATGTTCAGTGTGGTCTCATTGATTAGACATTCCAAGAAGAGAAGAAAACAAGCTCCTAGTCATTCCTGTTATCCACATTTTAGTTCATAGACACTTTCCAAAAAAAAAATAAAAGGGACAGAAATTATCTCCCAAAAGTATCCTTTGTCACAGAATTCTTTTAAGGACAACAGATGCTGATAGAATGCAGTCATATGTATCTGAGTAGCTTAATATGGAGTAAAGGGAAGACTATATATTATGACAGACAGCAGCATGTGGAGGAAAATTCCATTGCCACGTGATAACTTCTGCTTAGATAATACATTAAAACCCTACAAGAAGTCTCTAAGGAGTGTGGTCTGATGGGCTGGGGTAGAGGAAAGCCCAGCATAAATAGCCCTTTATGTATGAGATCATACACCAAAGAGTTGCTTTCACTAAGATTGAAGTGGCTAACCAGAACCCACCTGACAGCAGGATGGAGTAGACCCTCCATAATGCATGCGTGTGAGAAGGGCTGATATCTCAAGGGGACCCCCATAATAAAGATGCTGATGTCGTTTCCGAGAAGGGTGATACTACCTTATCCTGGAGGACGCCTGAGTTACAGAAATTCAGTGTTCCCACTTTACCCACACTCATTACCATCAAGAAATGCCCCCGTGTTTGATTGTGTTGAAAACTACTGGTTAGAGCTGGAATCAAATTTTATAAATTATTCTGATTTCTTACATGATGCATACAAGTTGGCAGAAAAGCATTCCATTAAGTCTGAAATCACTTACTTAAAAAAAGATTCTAAAACAAATCAAAAGGATAATTTTACTCTGGTGTGGAATGGAGTACCATGTAATTCTACACTCAGTTGTGTCCGACTCTTTGTGACCCCATGGACTACAGCATGCCAGGCTTCTCTGTCCACCATCTCCTGGAGCTTGCTCAAACTCATGTCCATTGAGTCGGTGATGCCATCCAACCATCTCATCCTCTCTCGTCCCCTTCTCCTCCTGCCCTCAATCTTTCCCAGCATTGCAGTCTTTTCTAATGAGTCAGCTCTTCACATCAGGTGGCCAAAGTATTGGAACTTCAGCTTCATTGTCAGTCCTTCCAATGAATATTCAGGATTGGTTTCCTTTAGGATGGACTGGTTGGATCTCCTTGCAGTCCAAGGGACTCTCAAGAGTTTGCTTCAATACCACAGTTCAAAAGCATCAATTCTTCAGCACTCAGCTTTCTTTATGATCCAAGTCTCACATCCATAATGACTACTGGTAAAACCATAGCTTTGACTAGACAGACCTTTGTTGGCAAAGTAATGTCTCTTCTTTTTAATAAGCTGTCTAGGTTGGTCATAACTTTTCTTCCAAGGAGCAAGTGTCTTCTAATTTCATGGCTGCATTCACCATCTATGGTGATTTTGGAGCCCCAAATCTGTCATTGTTTCCACTGTTTCCCCATCTATTTGCCATGAAATGATGGTACCAGATGCCATGATCTTAGTTTTCTGAATTTAGAGTCTCAAACCAACATTTTTACTCTCCTCTTTCACTTTCATCAAGAGGCTCTTTAGTTTCTTGTTGCTTTCTGCCATAAGGGTGGTGTCATCTGAATATCTGAGGTTACTAATATTTCTCCTGGCAATCTTGATTCCAGGTTGTGCTTCCTCCAGTCCAGCATTTGTCATGATGTACTCTGCGCATAAGTTAAATAAGCAGGGTGACAATATACAGCCTTGGCATACTCCTTTCCTGATTTGGAACCAGTCTGTTGTTCCATGTTCAGTTCTAACTGTTGCTTCTTGATCTGCATACAGATTTCTCAGGAGTCAGGTCAGGTGGTCTGGCGTTCCCAGCTCTAGAAGAATTCTTCACAGTCTGCTGTGATCCACACAGTCAAAGGCTTTGGCATAGTCAATAAAGCAGAAGTAGATGGTTTTCTGGAACTCTCTTGCTTTTTCGATGATCCAGTGGATGTTGGCAATTTGATCTCTGCTTCCTCTGCCTTTTCTAAATCCAGCTTGAACATCTGCAAGTTCATAGTTCATGAAAAGGAAAGACTCATGCAGTTGACAGTTATAATGCAGTGTGATTAGTTATATGATGTTTTTGTTTGTCCACACAATATGATAAGAATGATACAGTTTATCTTAAAGTGCAAAGGATAAAAGGAGATAAGATCACTCACAGGCCATGGAGCTCCTGAGACTTTGGCTAGAATGGACCAACTCCTGAAGGTCAAGATAAGGATATGCAAAGGAAGTGTTTATAGCACAGATATATCACAAAACAGCTAGCAATTTTGAGAATATTCTCTGCTCTAAAATATGTTGCTTCCTGAAAACAAAAAAAAAAACCTCACAAAAATAGCATTTACCTCTCAAGTTGTTGTAAAAATACAAGGAACATGTACAAGACCCAAGCAGTGTGCCTACTGTATAGTGTGTGACCACTATCACTTTTTCCACTGCTTGCCCAGAACCCCTCGAACCACTAGGCCATCTCTGACCATGCTGACACTAACCCTATAAATGTGGATCTTTATTCCGAGAGAGCTGAGCTCTTCAGTATCTTTCAACTCCTCTGACATTCTAAATATGTAAAAGCAAAATTCTATCAACAAGAATCCATTTTAACCTTGCAGTTTAGACCTAATTATGTCACCATGTCAACTTACCATGTCCACCACTAAGAATTACTGAGCTTCAAAAACTGGCTTTCCTAAATATGTGACTCCTTTCTACCTCTCTCTTTATGTCAGTTTCATAAGTTCAGTTTCTATGAAATAACACACCTCTCTACCCAACTCATAAAACCAGCAGACACTTCAGTTGAAAAAAAAAAAAAAAAAACTATCATTTGTGGCCTCTTGTGATAGTTACTATCTTAATAATTGATAGAAAATCAATACTTAAAGTCTGTTAATAAGTTTTAATTCTGGTTTGACCTAAGCTTTGAATCTGAATTAATGAACACTCATTAATAAAATGGAGTTAATATTAGTAATAACTATTGCTTCCAGCAGGTCAGTACTGATAGATGCCAACAGATCCTACAGTAATTTAACTAGATCCTTGAGACAGGCTCTATTGGCATTTATCTAACAGACTTCAAAGCCTGTACTCAAGCACTGTGTGGCCCTTAATCCCAAACGCTCCCCCGAGAACTTGCATGTTAATCTGGTTGTCTCCTCCCCATAGCATCCTGGACCTGTGTGAGATACTCATGACAACTGCTCTTGTATCACTTACTCAGGAGGATGATACAGTTTACCAAAGAGAGAAAGGGAAACAGACTGACAGAAACAGTGAGAAAAAGAAGTGGAGGGTAGGGGCACCCACAGATCTGAAGGTGTCCTCACTCTTTACTAGTATGCTGAGAATGCTGGCATTTCACTAGCAAAATTCCTCTCACAGTTAAGAACTCACTGATCACAAAAAGGAGGCAACTTACCTTTCTACTTAGAATAATACAGACACTGAAGTCTGCAGGAAACTTTTCCAAACCACTTGAAAAACATGAAGAATTAGGTATCCGACCCCATAGACCTACTTTTGGACTCCCTCTGAGAAATGGAAGAAAAAACAGTGTTCCACTCTATAGAAAAATCATATTCCCTAATGGTGCCCTTGGTCAAGCTTGTATGAAGATAACTACCATCATTGTAACAGATTTGAGACTAAAATATAGAATATTGATTCTAAAATATCATGGGGAGAAAGCTGGGAAATGGCAAAAGGAGAAGAAACCCCCAGCATCTTAGATTTTGAAGGGCCCTTGAAAATCACACAGCTCCCCACCATAACCTTGAATCCTCCATTGCTTTGAAGGCAATTATCCAACACTTTCTTAAAACCTCCAGATACAGGAAATTCCACTACCTGCCAAGATAGTGCATGTGGTTTGTTTCTAACATTGCTAGAAGTTCTTGCCCCTATTTAGATGAATTTTGCCTCTCCAGTTCCAACCACACCCAGAATGAGTGCTGTCCCTCTCGATCATGACACACATTAAATAAGACAAGAGGGCATCACCCCCCCTCCCCTAACCCCTTAAGTATTCTCTGAAGTGAAAAGGCTGGGTCTCAACTATTTCTGGGAGAAGAGATTCACTGCAGATTTAAGGTGGGAGAAGCTGTCAGGAAACAAACTGAAAAGGGTAGTACTTTATCACATCTTGAAGGAAGAGAAATACATCCCAGGTCTTTTGTGGTTTTTTGAATGCAAAAGCAGCTCTAGTTCCTAATATGATTTGTCAACCCAGGACTGATACTACATCAGGGTGATTTTCCTTACCGGCATGTAATAATGAGAGGAAACAGGCATTATTCATAGGAATCACTGTGCTTATATGGAATACTGTTCCTCCAACAAGCCCATGCATTTAAACTCTTTTCTTCCTGTGCCTGCCTTTCTTGTCTTCCACACATAAATGTTTAATTCTCCTTCTTGCCATCAATCAGCTCACTGCTTTGGGAAGGGTCTGTGGATAAAAGCCACTGGGTGAGGTCTGCCTGGACCTCCCAATGCATTCAAGGCACCGAGAGCTTCTAAAGAGCTGGTGTCAGGATGGGGCCCTTGATGAATGATTCCCTGGGACATTCTGACACCCCTGCAGGGATGGAGGAGATAAAAGACCAGACAAGATTGCCAGAAAGCCCTGCTTCAGAGGAGTGAGGTCAAGGTCAAAGACATCAGCAAGTCCACCACAAATCCAAGGCCAAAGTTTCCTCTGGAGCAGCAGTGTTTGCCTGCAAGGCCAGGAAGAGAGCAAAAGATCACATTATGGTACTCAGAGGCAAGCGGGAGATAAGACAGATGGAGTTAAAGGGGAGAGCAGAGACAAGAGGAAAACTCCACAAATAAGTGAGGCAGAAGGCGCCCGGGGATTTGCACTGGAATGTGTGATTCCATCTATCAGAGGAAGGACTGCTTTGTGTCACCAGCCTTTGGGTCTGTTCACTCGGGGGGAGGGGAGGTCATCTGCTCAAGGCAGGAACATCTCAAAGTATAGGACCTTATTTTAAATTGCAGCTCTAAATTTTTAAGAGCTGAGAACAATATTCTCCCTGGCATGTGTCCTTAACCAAGGAAGGTGGCTCTGGTCTCTCACTTTAAGAGAACATCTCAGGCCAGGAACAGCTGCTATCCAGACAAACTCATATGATCCACTCCCAGAAGAGGAGGAACAAAAATTTTGTCTCCTTGAGTTTATCCCCTGAATATTTAACCTCTGCTGCCCACACCCCATCCCACTCCTTCTCCCCATGTTGCTTGAACCTAGGGCTTTGTCCCTCTCAGTTTGGATTATCACAGGAGGCCTCTGGTTGGCTCCATGGCATGTGTCCTAGTATCCTCAAGTTAGTCTCTAATATCAGTGATCCACAGCAATTAGAACAGTGTGTGTGTGGTGGGAAGTGTGGTGTTTTGGGAGAAGGAGAGAAAGGTTATCATCTAGTGAGTACTCTTTAGGAGTGAACCTGTTTGAAAATATGTATGAGTGTGTATTGTTGTTGTTCAGTTGCTCAGTTGTGCCTGGCTCTTTGTGACCCCATGGACTGCAGCACACCAGGCCTCCTTGTCCTTCACCAACTCCCAGAGCTTGCTCGAACTCATGCCCATTGAGTCCGTGATGCCATCCAACCATCTCATCTTCTGATGTCACATTCTCCTCCTGCCTTCAATCTTTCCCAGCATCAGGGTCTTTTCCAATGAGTCAGTTCTTCACATCAGGTGGCCAAAGTATTGGAGCTTCAGCTTCAGCATCAGTCCTTCCAATGAATATTCAGGATCGATTTCCTTTAGGATTGACTAGTTTGATCTCCTTGCAGTCCAAGGGACCCTCAAGAGTCTTCTCCAGAACCACAGTTCAAAAGCATCTATTCTTGGGTGCTCAGTTTTCTTTATGGTCCAACTCTTACATCCATACATGACTACCAGAAAAACCATAGATTTGACTATATGGACTTTTAGCATTAGAGTAATGTCTCTTTTTTAAGATGCTGTCTAGGTCTGTTATAGCTTTTCTTCCAAGGAGTGTCTTTTAATTTCATGCCTGCAATACCATCTGCAGTGACTTTGGAGCCCAAAAACATAAATTCTGTCACTTTTTCCATTGTTTTCCCATCTATTTGCCATGAAGTGATGGGACTGGATGCCATGATCTTAGTTTTTTGCATGTTGAGTTTTAAGCCAGCTTTTTTACTCTCCTCTTTCACTTTCATCAAGAGGCTCTTTAGTTCTTCTTCACTTTCTGCCATAAGGGTGGTGTCATCTGCTTATCTGAGGTTTCTGATATTGCTTCTAGCAATCTTGATTCTAGCTTGTGCTTCATCCAGCCCAGCATTTCTCATGATATACTCTGCATATAAGTTAAATAAGCAGGGTGACAATATACAGCCTTGAAGTACTCCTTTCCCTATTTTAAACCAATCCATTGTTCTATATCTGGTTCTAACTGTTGCTTCTTGACCTGCATACAGGTTTCACAGGAGGTAGGTAAGGTGGTCTGGTATTCCCATGTCTTTAAGAATTTTCATGCATATGAACACATAGCTGACTATAAATATGTATGTATTTATTTATTTACTTATTTATTGATATAAATAAATAAATATGTGTTGATATAGACATATACCAAGGAGATCCAACCTGTCCATCCTAAAGAAATCAGTCCTAAATATTCATTGGAAGGGCTGATGCTGAAGCTGAAACTCCAATACTTTGGCCATATGTTGCAAAGAACTGACTCATTGGAAAAGACCCTGAAGCTGCAAAGATTAAAGGTGGGAGGAGAAGGGGATGAGAGAGGATGAGATGGTTGGAAGGCATCACCGACTCAATGGGCATGAGTTTGAGTAAACTTTGGGAGATAGTGATGAACAGGGAGGCCTGGTGTCCTGCAGCTCATGGGGTCGCAAAGAGTTCAACATGACTGAGTGACTGAACTGAACTGAACTGAACTGATAGACATATAGAGAATAGTATCTATCTGGCTGCCTAACTGTCACTTGAATGCACCCTGTGACTATGGCATAGACCCTTTATACTGTAATTCTTAGACATCTAGTGGAAAAATATGTCCTGATTATAGGATTTCTTAAAAGTCCCTCCTGGCTATAAATTTCTCTGGCATTTGTCTGTTTGAAATTATGTTACTTGTCAGAGGGAAAAAATGTTGACCCTGAACTTTATTGTCCGAGGACTATAACTTGAAGCCATGTCTGTCTAGTCATTCATTCATCATTCAGTAATTATTGAGGTACAGACTAGGCACTGTATGATAATCTGGAGTTAAAATGATCAGAAGAATTTAGTGTCTGCCCAAAAGGCTCAGACACTTCCTTGGACTTCCCTGGTGGCTCAGTCAGTAAAGCGTCTGTCTACAATGTGGGAGACCCGCGTTCAATCCCTGGGTCAGGAAGATCCCCTGGGGAAGGAAACAGCAACCCACTCCAGTACTCTTGCCTGGAAGATCCCATGGACAGAGGAGTCTGGTAGGCTGCAGTCCATGGGGTCGCTATGAGTTGGACACGACTGAGCTTCTTCACTTTCAAGTGGCTCAAAGTTTATAGGAAGAGATAGGCAAATAGAAGGACAGATTTCAGCACACTGATAATTTCGGTAGCAGAGGGGTGCTCAGAATATTTTTTATCCACCTCCTCAAACAGAACATATCTTCTTGTATATGCCAAATAAGATATGGAAATCAGAGACTGATATTAGGATGTGGCTTTGCTCAAACAAAAAAAAGGGGGGGCTTACAAAATTATAGCAACAGATAGTTTAAACCAAACAACTAAACATGTCTTGACCTTGCTTTTGAATAATTTTTTTTTTTTTTTTTTTGCCAAGTAGCCACTGTCTCAGCTGAGCCTCCCTCAGTGCTAGACAGTCCTGTGAAGGTAGCAAAGTCAGCTGCATTTTGAGTGTTTTGAGCTCCCTGATCAAAGACCAAGAGACAGTAAGAAGACACAAGGGGTAATGTAAAAGCTTAAGGGAACAAGTGTGTAATGTTTTACTGTCCCATGGAGCCCCACTGCATGGGAAGGTAGTGAGGGAACCTCTGATACATCCTAGGGGAGCAGCAGCACAGACCACAGCCATGTCATCCTGAGGTCCTCCTGCTTCTGGCTGAAGAAGAACCCTGGCTGCCACCTCCGTGGGGTGAAAGGGTGGCAGGCGAGGCAGGTGCTATTGCTCACATGAGAGGAAGACACCAATGAATCCCTCATGGAACTCTCAATCTGCTTGGACTGGAAAGAGAAGACGGTCAAAAGCCAAATGAAATCAGAATCATGATAAGAAGAAATAGCTGAAACTGAAGGTTTAGTTTCATCATCTGTAAATGGTGACAATAATACACACCTCTTGCCAACCAGGGGCAAAGGTGAAATGATGACTTTTATAAAGCCCAGTATCCCCTACTTCCTGCAAAGAATTAAAGTCTGATAACTGGTAGCCCAACATTCTCTCTGTGAGCATGCCCTTAGCCTGTCTGTCTTGAAGGATCTTGATGACATTCCCCCGCATTCATCTTCGGCGAGTCCTGGAGGCCCAGACTCCTTCCTTCTGACGCACGTTGTCTGACTGAAGCAGAAGATACCCCAGTTCTTTCCATCCCAGCCTCTCCTCCCCTAGATGTGGAAACCAGCCAAAAAACGGAGGAGCCCTGATCCCTGGGGAGTTCTGAGCAAAGATGAGCCAATACCCAGTCAGTTATCAGGCAGGAAGCACAGCAGACAAGCTTTCTTTTCCCAGGAGACCAAGGCTCACCAGCAAAAGGGATTCCAAGCAGGAAATGCAAAGCCTCGAATCAGACACTTGGCTGCCTCAGGCATCCTCACTGCCTTGCAGTGTACTTGGACACCTGTCACTCCTACCAAAAGTACAACTGAGAGCCTTCTGCTGTTGTTGTTATGAATAGAGAGTCTGAAGAGTCTGGGGGCAGTACAGCAATGGAAATGAGGAATTAAGACTCTGAAAAGCAACAGGGTATGGTTGGGAGAAGCACAGATACTCTGAACATGAAAGGAAAAAGCACATTGGACAATAAGCCTATAAATTAGTCTTAAGTTCAGTGTAATCAAGTGCATGAAAATTTAAAAGACATAATTTGACTATTAGTTTGACAAATTGAATGAATGAATGAATGAATAGGGACATAATACCCAGTACTGGAAAGTGTTTTGGAAACTAGAACCCTAATGCATTGTAGAGGACCAAAACCAGCACCACTTTACTTATTAATGACAGGCTTGACAAAATTTTAAACATGCTCTGTGCCCATTGGGCTTCCCAAGTGGCTCAGTGGGTAAAGAATCCATCTGCAATGCAGGAGACATAGTCAGATGTCGGTTTGATCCCTGGGTCAGGAAGATCCCCTGGAGGAGGGCATGGCAACCCACTCCAGTATTCTTGCCTGGAGTAATCACATGAACAGAGGAGCTTGGTGGACTACAGTCCATAGGATCACAAAAAAGTTGGACACAACTGAAGCTATCAAGCACTCATGTGTGCATGTGCCCATCAACCCTAGAAATTTATACTAAATGAATCATTGGATAAATATACTGAAGAAGAAATAACTATGTTTCTTCTTTACTCACATTCTACTTCCAGAATATTTCTGACACTGCTGGTCACCAAATACATAGTGGTGGATAGGGTAATTCCATACCAGATAATTCTCAGACATCAGCAGGGGCCTTACAATTTTATTCAAATCGGATACTATCTACCTGGAGATAGCCCCAGAACCCACAGGTCAAGGACTTGGTCCCACAAGATTGCCCCCACTTCCAGTCACTAGCCTAGGTTGTCAGCTATGCTTCTGACCAGCTGGCTATTATTCAGAGTTCCCCACAACCCCTTTTTTATTTTGATAATTTGCTAGTGTAACACACGACAGTCAGTAATAACAGTTTATTTACTAAATTGTGGGTTATTATAAAAGGATACAACTCAAGAACAACCAGAGGAAGAAATGCCTAGGGCAAAGTATGTAGGAAGGGATAGAGAGCGTCCATGCTTTCCCTGGATATGTCAGATTCCAAGTATCTTCACGTGTTCGTCAGCTTTCAAGCTCTCTGAACTTATAGCTAAGGGACTTATCTGAAGGTTTTATTGTGTACATATAATGTGAGTACCATTGGCTATGGGTGATTGACTGAATCAGTCTCCAGCCTCTTTCCCCTCTCAGAAGGTCTGGACTGGACTAAAACTTCCAACCCTTTAATCACCTGGTTCCTTTGGCAACAAGCCCCCATCTTATAGTTATCTAGGGGTGTTCCAAAAATCACCTCATTGACATAAATTCAGGTGTCATTGAAAGGGGATTGTTGTGAATAACAGAAAACACCCATTCCACCTTTCTAGATCTGAAGTTATTTCAGGAACCCACGAATAAAACCAAATCATAGAACAAAAGATACCCTTTCACTCTAATCACTTATTTACCTACTAACTAAATGACAGAGATTATTCTAAGGAATTTACATGCTTCATCTCATTTGAGCCTCACAACTTCTCCAAGGGCAGATATGATTAAATATTATTATTATAATTCATATACAAGTCAGTATACAAGACATATATACAAGACATATATACAAGACATATACAAGACAAGTATACAAGTCAGGCAACTTCATTATCTTTTCTCACACAATTAATTTTTTTAATTAAAAAATTTAGAGAGCAAACAATTAGAAGCATTTTAAATGATATCCTGGGATTTTTTTTATTAATATAGGAAAAATCAAAAATACAGAATTTGATAGAAAAACATACCATTAAAATTTTATACATAGTATAATCTTAACTGTAAAAAGTTCATGCAAACTCATGCATAAGGAGACTGGTGAAAAGAATGCAGCAAAAAATTTGTAGTTGTTTCTTTGAGCTATGACTTAAGATGATACTGAGTTTTATGTTCTTCCTTTAAAACTTCAACATGAACCTGAACTAATTTTATAATAACATTTTATAACCATAGGTCATATGTTCAGATAAAATACTAATTTTAAAAGAGTATAAACATAAGTATTTAAATAAATACATTAAATATGTAAGTAAATACACTAGTACACATTTTCTTTTACTCAGTTTTACTGAGGCCTGAGATAGTCTGGTCTTATTTCTATTCCTATTTAGGATAGAAAATGAAAAAGAAAACGAAAGAAGTACAAAACAATATATTCCTGGAGTGCTATAAGAGAACTGATGTTAAAATGCCTTCTTGACATCAAATCTTAATCTTGTGTCCACGTTATAATCACTTGGTGAACTTTAAAGGTTACAGAAGCCTGATCTTCAACACCAAGTAATTCTGATTTAATTGGTGGGGTATGGGACCCAGGAATCTGTGTTTTTTGTTTTCTTTTAAACCTTCCTAATTGCTACTGGAGCTTCTCTGGTAGCTCAGATAGTAAAGAATCTATCTTCAAGCAGTAGACCTGGTTCGATTCCTCAGCTAGGAAGATCCCCAGGAGAAGGGATAGGCTACCCACTCCAGTATTCTTGGGCTTCCCTAGTGTCTCAGACAGTAAAGAATCCTCCTGCAATGTTGCAGACCTGGGTTCAGTCCCTGGGTTGGAAAGATCCCTTGGAGGGACTGATTTATAGCCTTGGCTGAAAATCATTAGGTTGCATCCTTTAAATTCCAAAGGCTGTTTCCAAAGCCTGTGGCAAGCATTTCAGTGTAGGTGTTGGAAATATTGCCCCAGCCTCCCTCCATACACATACACTCAATGGCTTGACCTAAGCCTATTTCTGAACTGGACATTATTGCAAATTTTCTTCTATCTTCTCCTCCATTTTCCTTTTCAAGTTTCAGACAATGCTCCAAATGGTATCTTAAGATTTTAGATTTTTTTTAATCCTTTACAACATACTGTTTTTTTAATTTAGATATAATTGACACAGTGTCTAACTTGAAGTTGTGCAATGTTTAGGTTGGATACATTCATATATTGTAATATGATTAGCACAGTAGCCTTCAGTTCAGTTTAGTCACTCAGTCGTGTCTGGCTCTTTGTGACCCCATGGACTGCAGCACACCAGGCTTGCCTGTCCATCACCAACTACCAGAGCTTATTCAAACTCATGTTCATCAAGTCGGTGATGCCATCCAGCCATCTCATTCTTTGTCATCCCCTTCTCCTCCCACCTTCAATCTTTCCCAGCATCAGGGTCTTTTCCAATGAGTCAGTTCTTCACATCAGGTGGCCACAGTATTGGAGTTTCAGCTTTGCATCAATCCTTCCAATGAATATTCAGGACTGAATTTTGTTAGGATTGACTGGTTGGATCTCCTTGCAATCCAGAGGACTCTTAAGAGTCTTCTCCAACACCAAAGCTCAAAAGCATCAATTCTTTGGCACTCAGTTTTCTTTATAGTCCATCTCTCACATGCATCACATGCATGACTACTGGAAAAACCATAGCCTTGACTAGAATGGCCTTTGTTGGCAAAGTAATGTCTCTGCTTTTTAATACACTGTCTAGGTTGGTTATAACTTTTCTTCCAAGGAGTAAGTGTCTTTTAATTTCATGGCTGCAGTCACCATCTGCAGTGATTTTGAAGCCCAAGAAAATAAAGTCTCTCACTATTTTCATTGTTTCCCCATCTATTTGTCATGAAGTGATGGAACTGGATGCCATGATCTTAGTTTTCTGAATGTTGAGTTTTAAGTCAACTATTTCACTCTCCTCTTTCATTTTCATCAAGAGGCACTTTAGTTCTTCTTCACGTTCTGCCATAAGGGTGGTGTCATCTGCATATCTGCAGCTATTGATATTTCTCCCAGCAATCTGGATTCTAGCTTGTACTCATCCAGCCTGGCAATTCCAAGGCAAGCCATTCAATATCACAGTAATCCAAGTCAGCAATGCTGAAGGAACTGAAGTTGAACAGTTCTATGAAGACCTACAAGAACTTCTAGAACTAACAACAAAAAAAGATGTCCTTTTCAGTATGGGGACTGGAATGCAAAAGAAGGAAGTCAAGAGATAATTGGAGTAACAGGCAGATTTGGCCTTGGAGTACAAAATGAAACAGGTCAAAGGCTAACAGTTTTGCCAAGAGAACTCAGTGGTCATAGCAAACACCCTCTTCCAACAGCACAAGTGAATTCTCTACACATGGATATCACCAGATGGTCAATACTGAAATAGATTGATTATATTCTTTGCAGCCAAAGATAGAGAAGCTCTATACAGTCATCAAAAACAAGACCGGGAGCTGACTGTGGCTCAGATCATGAATTCCTTAATGACAAATTCAGACTTAAATTGAAGAAAGTAGGGAAAACCAGTAGATCATTCAGGTGTGACCTAAATCAAATCCCTTATGATTATACAGTGGAAATGAGAAATAGACTCAAGGGATTAGATCTGATAGAGTGCCTGAAAAACTATGGACTGAAGTTCGTGACATTGTTCAAGAAGCAGTGTCAAGACCATCCCCAAGAAAAATAAATGCAAAAAGGCAGAATGGTTGTCTGAGGAAGCCTTACAAATAGCTGAGAAAAGAAGAGGAGCTAAAGGCAAAGAAGAAGAGGAAAGATATAATCATTTGAATGCAGAGTTTCAAAGAATAGTAAGGAGAGATAAGAAAGCCTTCCTCAGTGATCCATGCAAAGAAATAGAGAAAAACAGTAGAATGGCAGAGACTAGAGATCTCTTCAAGAAAATTAGAGATACCAAGGGAACATTTTATGCAACAATGGGCTAAATAAAGGACAGAAACACTGTGGATCTAACAGAAGCAGAAGATATTAAGAGGTGGCAAGAATAAACAGAACTATACAAAAAAAGATCTTCATGACCCAGATAACCACAATTGTGTGATCACTCATCTATAGCCAGACATCCTGGAATGTGAAGTCAAGTGGGCCTTAGGAAGTGTCACTATGAACAAAGTTAGTGAAGGTGATGGAGTTTTAGGAATCAAATCCTAAAAGTCGATGCTGTGACAGTGCTGCACTCACTATGCCAGCAAGTTTGGAAAACTCAGCAGTGGCCACGGGACTGGAAAGGGTCAATTTTCATTCCAGTCCCAAAGAAAGGCAATGCCAAAGAATGTTCGAACTACCACACAATTGCACTCATCTCACACGTTAGTAAAGTAATACTCAAAATTCTCTGAACCAGGCTTCAAACAGTACATGAACCATGAACTTCCAGATGTTCAAGCTGGATTTAGAAAAAGCAGAGGAACCAGAGTTCAAATTTCCAACATCTGCTGGATCATCAAAAAAGCAACAGACTTCCAGAAAAACATCTACTTCTGCTTTCTTGACTATGCCAAAGCCTTTGACTGTGTGGATCACAACAAACTGTGGAAAATTCTGAAGGAGATGGGAGTACCAGACCACCTGACTTGCCTCCTGAGAAATTTGTATGCTGATCAAGAAGCAACAGTTAGAACTGGACATGGAAAAACAGACTGGTTCCAAATCAGGAAAGGAGTACCTCAAGGCTATATATTGTCACCATAGCCTTAGCTACTAGCTAACACCTCCATTATGTCACATGATTATCACTGCATTTTGTGGTGAGAACATTTAAGATCTAGTCTCTTAGCAACTTTGAAGTATATAAGACAGTACTGTTGACCATAATCACATCACAATGCTCTGCTTTAGATCTGTAGAACTTATTCATCTTCTGATTATATCTGTATACCCTTTGGTCAACATTTCCCCAGTCTTCCCACCCCGCAGCCCCTGGAAACTGCCTTTCTCTGTTTCTGCAAGTTTAGCTTCTTCAGATTCTGCTTATGTAGCATCTGATTGATTTATCTCACTTAGTATAATGTCCTCAGCATCTACCCATGTTGACATAAGTAGCAAGATTTCCATCTTTCTCATGGTTGAATAATATCCCATTCACATCTTCTTTGCTCTTTGATCCATTTAGGTAGTTTCTATATCCTGACTATTGTGAATAATTCTATAATCAAGATGGGGTGAAAATGTCTTTTTGATACTAATTTCATTACCTTTGAGATTACTGGATTACATGGTAATTCTACTTTTACTTTTTTGGGAAACCCCCATGCTATATTTCATGGTGTCTGAATTTCATAGTGCCTACATATCTCAGTTAGTAAAGAATCCACCTGCAATGTGGGAGACTTGGATCTGATCCCTGGGTTGGGAAGATTTCCTGCAGAAGGGAAAGGTTACCCGCTCCAGTATTCTGGCCTGGAGAATCCCACGAACTATACAGTCCATGGGATCTCAAAGCGTAGGACACAACTGAGAGACTTTAACTTTCACATTCCCACCAACAGGGCACAAGGATTTGTTTTTCTTCAAATCCTTGGCAACACTACTTATTAGTTCATGTCTTCTTGATAACATCCATTCTGACAGGTGTGAGGTTATAGTCATTGGGGTTTTGACGTGCGTTTTTTTATCATTAGCGATGTTGAGCATCATTTCATGTTCCAGTTGGCCGTTTATATGTCTCCTTTAGAAAAACATCCCTTCAGTTTCTGTGCTCATTTTTTAAGCAGATTGTCTTTCAATACGGAATTGTATGAGTTCTTTATATATTTTGGATATTAAACATTTATCAAGCACATTGTTTGCCATTGAATAACTTCCCTAATCCCCTGAAGGAGGAAATGGCAACCCACCCCAGTATTCTTGCCTGGAAAATCCCATGAACAGAAGAGCCTGGTGGGCTATAGTCCATGGGGTCACACAGAGTTGGACATGCCTGAGCGACCGAGCACATGCAACTTACATCATATTAATTCTTCGGTTAGCTCTTTTAACAAGCTTGAATATTTTCATGACTCTGGATATTTTGTATATTAAAGTCCAAAAAGGTTTCTGTCAATTTCCATGCCCTCCCATAGCATGAGTTTGCTAGTTCATCACAAGTAAATGCCAAATTAACCTGTTTTTCAGTTTTTTATTTTATAGCAAATGAAAACATTCATCTGTGTCCTCGTTTTTGACCATAGATTGTTCTTCCCTACTTGAGAATTTTTCTGTACCAATGTCTATTATGATCTGGGATTGATTTTATTATCAATATGTGTACATTCTATAGGTGTTTCAGATATCATCAACTTTACTGATGATTTAAAGCCTTTTTTTTTCTGAATCTGACTTAATGTTTTTGTTCCTTTTATTTTACAGTAGAGAACATTTTAATTTTATGAGAGATAGAACTGTGGATTTTTCCTTTAAGATTATATCACTTCAAAATGTATACATATTTTCTCATAAAGTGTCAATTTTATTTTCATTTTTTGTGCTCAGATTATCTATAAGTCCTTTATCCATTAAGAATTTATATTAGTATATAGATGTAAAGGATTTGTTGAAATTTTTATCCCCTCAAAAATTAACTAATTTTACAAATATCATTTATAACATGGCCCCTGCTCTCTAATTATATAATGCCATGTTGCAGTCATATGGGTACCTACACATACAGGTTTTCCCTTCTGTCTCATCAATTCATTTGTCTGATTTTGTACAAGCACCATGCTGTATTATGTTTTTGCTGCTGTATAATATAGTTTTATACTATAAAAGATCTAGTATTTGCCATTTCATTACGCCATTATTTGACATATGCCCCGATATACTTTATAATAATTTTATTTTGCTGCTGGCATTTCCTTTTCGTGTTTTATTTAGGATTAAATTAAATACATGCCTTAACTTATAAACTAAAGACATGTTAAGCAAATGGCTTTTTTGAACAGTCAGTGAAATTTTCTAATACTCACAGCCACCATCGGGAATCAAAGAAAAAGATGATTACTTTTTGTCTGCGTGCGTGCATGCTAAGTCACTTCAGTCACGTCCAACTCTTTGCAACGCTATGGACTGTAGCTGGCCAGGCACTTGGTGACTGCTGAGGACTTCATTTTGATACTGCTCCCTTGGAACTGAGTTTCTTACCTCCCAGAGGTCTGAGTGCTATGGAGAAAAATCACAAGATTTTCATTTCTACTTTCTGACAGAGACACTAAACAAACAGGGCAGTAACAAACCTATGAATGGCACTGGATTTAGATTTTGCCGGCAAACAAAGCATGCAGGGCCATGCTGAGCTTGGATGCGTAATCTTGCCTCATAAAAGAAAAGGCTCGAGGCAATTACACAGGGCAGTCACGCTAGGGTGCCAGCCTTTTTCCTTGCTCAATTCAAATATTACTGCTTTTAAATGTCAGCGTATCGCCATTGTAAGCATGTGTACTTATTAAAACTTCGTCCTGAGCCATTTCAGGTGGACACCTTGGAACATGATATGTGTTTAAAATGTTAATCACAACTCCAGGAACAGTGAAGCTTGGATTGGAGCCGAATTGTCTGGGAGATAATGAAATTTAATTAAGGTCCCGCCATAGGCATGCTCCAGCGTTAGGCTTGTTCAGTTCTCATGACGGCGGGATGTTTTTAAATTCCCATTCTACAGATGATGAAATTAAGTTTCAGACATTAGGAATTGAAGTGAGCCTCAAAGGACACCCAAGTCACTGCCCCAGCCATTCCTTGCTCATGGGCATTGTCAATATCTCACTAACATTGCAGAGAAGCCTTGTTAAATACACATTGTCTGTACACCTCTGAGGATATTAGCTCATGCCTCTTCCTCCAAAGCGAGCTCAGTCCATTCTGGTCTGACTGTTTAAAAACAAACAAACAGAACAACACTCTTGATACCAGACCGCAACTTGTTTCCTGACCCTTTCTGACCTGAGACTTTATTTGTGTCTACTATAGTCAAGGAAGAAAATTCTTCTCTCTATTCACATGTGACTCAGAGGCATCTCGGGGGCCAAGTCATTCCCACGGAGTGACAAACTCAGCGCTTGTGAGACGGAGAAACTGGCTCCTGTTCTGATGTCTGTTAGGAACTCACAGTGCCCTGTCTCGTTTTCGAAAGACCACCTCCTTCATCCTAGGGATATCAAGGACACCTGGTTCCCCCCCAGATGTCAAGACTCATCAAAAACCCCTGGACCTCACCTTGAGCCCAGGGAAGAAAAAAAAAAAAAAATGTGTCCTCAACATCCATTTCTGAGATCTCTGTGTTCTAAGAACAGGTAACCTTTCCTCTTCCTAGAAAGTGGAGGGAAACCAGAATTTTACACTATTGTTCTTTACTCCTTTGGAACCTCTCAGATGATAGCTTTTCAGTATCTTGTTTGATTCACCCTGGAGTCCCTCAGAGAATGTGTGGGTGACTTGGCCCCTGCCCGGTCTTCCTGAAATCTCATTTCTCTCTGCTCTGCTTCAGAGAGGAGATGGAGACCAGGCCATTTCAGGTTATGCCCTCTAATGAAGGCCTGGAGTAATAGCATCAGGGTAGGGGATTTGATGTCAGGAATGATCAACGTCCAATCAGTATGAAATTATTTTCTGACTCCAGCTGACCACGCACTTTTCTTTGCCGCTGCAACTTCATTAAATGGAGGAGTGAATTTCCAACAAGAAAAGGTCAACATTTCCATTCAGGCATTCAAACATCTCCAAGATGGGTTTGAGGCTTTAGTGTTCTATTGATTCAGCCATCCCCATGCTGAGCACAGAACTTTGCCTGGAATAGATGGGCTGTGTCAATCAAGGCCTACCAGTGGGGCTATTTATTTTCCCTTTAATTCACAGGGCTATCAAATATTGAAGTTGAAGGGGGCTGAGGTAATTCTGCTTTGGTATAAATGTGCAAATGGGGCTTTACTTTCACAACTGTTACATTACTGAAACTAAAATTCATGAAGAACACTATGAAATGGCAAGACTTTCTCCTGCAAGCATTTGATCTATGTTTAGCAAATATCCACTGAACATAAAAAACTCCAAAGCAGGGATCTCCAGAGGAGACAACTAAATCTGTCTAAAAGAAGCTATCATAATTAGATGACATAGAAGTATAAAGCACTTTTGATCAGGGAAGAGGCAATCGATAATTTAGAATATAACAGAGACTGGTGGCATTTGTATATATAGAGATGAAGGGTACTCTCCTGCTGGAAGAAATAGTAGTAGCTTACCTAAATGATATTAATACTCATAGCAACTTCTTTAATTTTATACTCTTTTTTGTGTACTTCTATGGTGTTTAGTTGCATCCTGTAATACTTTTATTTTAAAAAGCTATTTTTATATTACACTTGTAAGCTTCCTCTCTCAATATTGTAAGCCATATGATAGATGTTGCTTATCAATTATTTTTGTGAACCCTGTATTTGGGAGCTTTTTTTCAGGTTTTCTCCTTCTAAGCTCCATAAGATGAAATTTGCACTCTCGAGTGGGTTCATCCCCACTCCCCTGCCTCCAACACCCAACTCCCTCCCACACACACTTAAAAGATTCAGGTTTTCTGGAACCTTGGAAATTCTTTGTTTTCCAAGTTTGCTTCTGTCTTTCCATTCCCAATTAATTGGCTTTAATTTCAAGCATATTCAATTAGCAGTGAATATATCAAATCAACACTAAAGAAAATGATTCAATCACTGATGATCATACCCCTCTACCCAAAAGCTACTTATAAACCTTCAGAAAAAATGCCTGCCCCTTACTTCTTTAAGTGTGCCCACATCTCCAGCATCTTTACATCTCTAGCACTTGGCTAATTGATTTCATAGATTTTATATTTTACTCTTTTTTTTTTTTTTTTTTGGTTAAGAGAAGGATCAATTTCTCCCTCTTTATTATCTTCTCTTTTGAACTTTTCTTTAGAGATGTTCAAATTCTGACTTTCCTGAACCAGAATTTAATGCTTATGTTTAATATAAAATATATATGCCATCTCTTTAAAAAAAGTATGAATAACCGTTGACTCTAGAGGGTAGTTAGATATTACTAAGTCTCCATATGTGAAAGTCCTGTAGCAGGA
The DNA here is from genome assembly GCF_033118175.1 of Dama dama. Taxonomy (NCBI): domain Eukaryota; kingdom Metazoa; phylum Chordata; class Mammalia; order Artiodactyla; family Cervidae; genus Dama; species Dama dama. Next base: position 37,891,427 of record NC_083684.1, read on the forward strand.
GAAAAGCCCGCGCAGGGTAAGTCATATTACCCCTGTGGTGTTGCCGTGTGACATGAGTCACAAGGGCCACAGCTCCTTCTACCCTTTGTGTTTGGAAACTGGCTGTGCAGAATGCAATCATGAGCTCATCTTGACTGGTCCCCAAGGAGATGCTTCAGGTGTGCCTAGGAGCAGGTCTTCTGGCCTGCTCTGCACCTCCTCATCCAGCTGCCTTAACTCACTCTCTAGCAGTGGCCCTAAAGTCCCCATTTGTCTAGGAAACGCTGTGCGACGATGGTGACTGCACATGCCTCCACTCTGTGTTCCTCTACCTCCATGTCCTCTGGTCCTAGAAGAAACCCCTTCCCCGAGACTTACCTAAGGCTGCAGAGATATGGCCAGCAAGGCGCATGAAGGTTTTGCTGAAGATCTGCTTATAGCAGAGAGAAGGACAGACTATCCTGCTCCTCCTTGGAACACAGACCACACTGAATACCTCTACAGAAATCAGACTTTCTCATGCTGGTTCTTTTCCTAGTCAAGATATCTTCTTCCAATGGTGATTGACAGCTAGAGTCCCCATTCCCTTTAAGAAACACTCTTCCAACCCCATATGCCCAGCATTTGTTATAGGAGACCCCCTTGAGACCCCATCACAGTACACAGACACTTATTTCTGAGGATATGAGTTACTCAATCTCTCATATCGCCGTGTGTGAAATGACCTCAGTGTATGCCAGTTCTCTTTAGTCTCTCCTTCCTAAAGGCTTTAGAAAATCTTGATGCCAATAGTTTTCTCATCATGACCAAAGAAAGCACAGTCCTCGCACAATAAACCAGTTCACTCAATTCATCCTGTCTCTCCACAGTAATCTGAAGCTCATCTTTCTTCTTGATTCCATTCTTTTCATATCATCATGGACTTTGGAGATAGAGATTAAATTCAGCAAATATTGTGTGAGTACCTGTGTTGAACCTGAGCTTGAGTGAGCACTGTGGTTAGGATTAATTTTAAGAAGAGAGGTCAGAGGAAAGGTTCTGAATATTTGCGAGAAGAGTAGCCTGTTTTGACTGGAGTATGTGGGGGGATGTTGTGGAGGTAGTATCATAAGAGTTGGCTCTAGAATAAAGGTAATTATCCAAGAACAAGCACCCACTTATTATTCAGGTAGATGCCAGGAATATTCTCTATTTGTATATCATTGATATGGTGATATTTCCTTTCACTTGACACTACAAGTCTGATATCCAGCAGCTCATTCCATCAATTCTTACCTACAGATACTGGCATGCTTTCTCTGTGTCTTAATATTTATCTTTCTAAGAACTCCGATACACTGCATGGAAATGTAAATTGATGCGGAAGTCTCGCAAAGCAATTTGGCATTAATGGATCAAGAGTCTTAAAAATGTTCACAGAGGGTTATTATGAGCCAGCACTTCCAGAAACCCATCCAAATGAAATAACCTAAGACATAGGGGAAAATAAACATGTCTAAATATATTTGCAGAAATATATTTATCACACCATAGTTTCCCATCCTGTTGATATAATAAAAACCTTAAATAGATAATAAAAGAAATTATTAAATGATAACCCATCTGTATGATGGACTGTTATGCAGCCATTAAAATAGTGCTAATGAAAAATTGGTAACATAAAAAATACATGTGATATACTTTAGGAGAAAGATGTAAGGTGCAGTAATGTTCATGGAATTTGATCATGATCATGTAAAACTTGCATCTGAAACAGGCTAGCAGCAAATAAGAGTGGGGGAAAGGAAAAGCACTAAAATGTTCACAGCTGGATTCTGTATGGATTGTTCTCAACTTTTCTTTCTACCTTACTGAATATTCTCAGTACTCTTTTTTTTTTTTTTTTCCATTTATTTTTATTAGTTGGAGGCTAATTACTTTACAGTATTGTAGTGGGTTTTGTCATACATTGACATGAATCAGCCATGGATTTACATGTATCCTCCATCCTGATCCCCCCTTCCACCTCCCTCTCCATCCCATCCCTCTGGGTCTTCCCAGTGCACCAGGCCCGAGCACTTGTCTCATGCATCCAGCCTGGGCTGGAGATCTGTTTCACCCTAGATAATATAAATGTTTCGATGCTGTTCTCTCGAAACATCCCACCCTCGCCTTCTCCCACAGAGTCCAAAATTCTGTTCTGTACATCTGTGTCTCTTTTTCTGTTTTGCATATAGGGTTATCGTTACCATCTTTCTAAATTCCATATATATGCATTAGTATACTGTATTGGTCTTTATCTTTCTGCCTTACTTCACTCTGTATAATGAATGGACAGGCATCTTTTTTTTTTAAATGTATGTCTGCAGTCAATTTTTAAAAGGCACCTCTTCATCAAAAAGTTTCTCTTGTTCTTGCCAGGCTATGTTTTGTACATAGGCACACAGCCCAGATGTCTCCACTTGCCTCCCTTCATTATCAGGCTTGAGTGCTCATAAATTTCACATTTGAGGCTTCTCAGCCCACACACGCAACATCAGTCACTGGGGCCAACCCGCTCCCTCCCTGGTAGGGATCATTTCCACCCAGCCCACCCACAGAGCCCAGAGAGTCTGGCTACTTTAATATACAATAAACATACATATTTCTGTAGCTTGTCTGATGTCCCTGACCCCTGCATTGTAATAAAGAGAAAATTCTAACTTGTTTGATACAAACTTTGGTCTTGATTAAGCTCTTAGTCCTATCTGTCTCTCTACATTGTCATGAGTTTGGCATCCCACAAATGTCAATATCAGCTCTTTTGGGAAGGTCTCTGCACCCGACACTACAAGCCTTCAGTTATCTTAGCAAAGGTGCATAGGTGTTTTTTCCCATAAACACCTGAAATTCATGTTTAGCAAAGCCAGTGCATTCCTCCCACATCTGATGGACTCTTTCTCATGTTTTGTAATGACATGTTCATTGTGTCATGTCTTCCGCTGCCCATAGCTCTCATCTACCCCTGATCATCCAGCCTGAGATTTACTGCAAGTAAGGAAGTGAGACTGCTTAATAGCCTCCTCCACAGTTTGGTCTGCTGCTAAAACATACATTATCTGATGCTGGTCACTTTCTTGTCTCTTTCTCTCTACCTTTCTTTTTCTTCCTTCCTTCCAGAAGAACTACAGCATAGGCAGTTTTGCTGTGTGCAATTAATCAATAATCAATGCACTGAGGGCCTGCCATATGAAAAGTATAGTGCTGTCTCCATGGGAAAGTCAGAGAAAGAAAAATGGGTATCTGTACCTTCAGAGACTGAGCTGTCTAGTGAGGGAGAAAAGATAGGTTTGGTTAGCATGTAAACCTAAGGCATAACAGGTAAGTGATACAGAAGGAAGGAAAGAAAGAAGGAAGGAAACTAATGTTTATTAAGGCCCTTTCATATGCTAAGCCGGTAAAAATCCACTACAGAGAAATAAAGCCAAAAATTTGAAAGAACTCCATAAATATTCACAACTGTATTTATCTTCATAGAAAGAGCAGAAAGATAAATGCACACTCAATGTGTGGGGGGAGGGAAGAATTTGTAGCAGAGTTTCAAAAATCCAAGCTTAAGAGATAGAAGTTTGAATAGACAAAATTAAAGTGATAAAATAAGCAAATAGAGATGGCATGTGGACAAAACATTCACTCATTCCCTCATTTGGTATATTACACACTTGTTATGGGGGAAAAATAATTCTAGGACTTCTAAAATGGTAGAGTAAGGAGGCTGGTGGATAGTTTCCCCAGCAAAAGAATAATTTAACTCGTGGAAATTATAAAAAATAGATTGCTTAAGGTATCTGGAAATGGTCCCAAGGACATATTCAAATGAAGATATATGTATTTAAGAAAATTTACTAAGTTTCAGTATCAAAAACAAGAGTCCATAGCATCTGAGCTAGGACCTGCTCCCTTCCCTCCTAGCCCCGTGTCACAAAAACTCTACCCTGGGCACTCTACTCTGGAGTCAAGAAGAGAGAGTTTCCTTCCCTAGCTCATGATGTGGGGCTACTGGTCTACCCAGGATGGGCAGGCTACCTGTGGTTTTTATCCCACACCCCTATGTCACAGGGGCTCTATTCTCTATTTCAATTATCCCTCATTTCTCAGGGGAAAGAATACTTTTAGCCCCAGCCCTCCATCAATTCCTTCCCATCACCTCTGCCCTAGCTCATTCATAGAGAGGAGCGTCTATACTGAAGAGGCAACTGAGAAGACTGTGAACTTCTGCTTCCCCATAGTGCCCAATGATGAAGCATTGATATCACTCATGGAAGAGTGGGTTCCATCCCCAGTTCCATCCACATTTCCCCTGTGACCTGAAGAAAAACAGGTCACAGGACAAAGGCTCTACACTCTGCTTCCTTACCTATGAGTGCTGTGGTCTGAATGTGTTTCTCCCAAACTCACAGTTATAGTCCTGAACCTCAAAGATGATGATTTTACTGGGTGGGGCCTTTGGGAGGTATTTAAGTCACAAGGGTATAAAAGAGGCTCTAGAGAGACACCTTCCACCATATGAGAACACTATGAACCAGGAAGATAGTCTTCACCCAACCATGCTGGCACCCAGATCTTAGACTTTCAGCCTCCAGAACTGTAAGAAGTAAATGTTGTTGTTGATAAGACATCCAGTTGGTTTCATTATAGCTGCCCAAAAGGACTAAGACAATAGATGTTGTGGAGAACAAATGAGATCTTGGTGGAGAGTAGCTCTATTGTAGAAACAAAATGGCAGAATCTGTAGAAGTTTAATAGAGAGAACCAAGGAAACAGGGAAGAACATAAGCAAAACATTATTTGATATAATTCATAGCAACAGTTTCTTTAGTCAGCTTCCCAAAGCAAAAGAAAAGCAAAAAATAAACAAATAAACTTACAAGCTTTTGCACAGCAGAGGAAACCATAAATGAAACAAAAAGACAACCTACAGAATGAAATAAAATATTTGTGAATGATATGACCTAAAAGGGATTAATTTCCAAAATATGCAAACAGCTCAAAAAGCTCAATTTAAAAAAAAACAAAAAACAAAACTCAAGAACCCAATCAAAAAAATTGGGCAGAAGATCTAAATAGACATTTCTCCAAAGAAGACATACATATGATCAACAGGCACACGGAAAGATGCTCAACAATCCTGATTATTGGAGAAATGCAGATCAAAATTGTAATGAGGTATCACTTCACACCAGGCAGAAGGTCATCATTAAAAGCTCTACTAATAGTAAAGCTGGAGAGGATGTGGAGAAAAGGGAACCCTCCTACACTGTAAGATGGGAATGTAAATTGGTGCAGCCCCTATGGAAAACAGTATGGAAGTTACTTAAAAAACTAAAAATGGAGTCACCACGTGATCCAGAAATCCCACTCCTGGGCATATATCCAGAGAAAACCATAATTTGAAAAGATACATGCACCCCAATGTTCATAGCCACAGTGTTTACAATCCAAGATGTGGAAGCCACCTAAGACATCATCTGTTTAGCTAGAATACTCACTTGAATAATTTGTTTCATCACACAACTTTCTGAGTTCAGCTGGATCCTCTCCCCTGGAATTATTCAGTGTTGTTAAGGCTCTAAAAGTTCTGCTCTGGTCACAAAGCAAAGTCCCCAACCCTACCAGAAAAAATGTATTTTCTTAAATTTAAGTGAAGTAGCAACTAAGGTGTGAGAGCGCAGGCACTGGTTGGAAACCCTCCTTTCTGCCCACAGCAGGAACGAACAAGACTATTTGGGGCAAGTCTGCTAGCCTGGAGTGGAACTGCACAAAGAGATGATGGAAATACACTTACACAGCTGTATGAATAGACACAGGTGGCTTCCTGTACCCTCACAAATGCCAGATGGGCCTAGGAGTGACTAATAGAGATATACAAGGGAAATATCCCTTCTCATCCTCGAACTGAAGAAGATCTCTCTAACCACCAGAGGTTTGGCACCAACACCTCCAGCCATCCAATTCTCCTCTTTGAGCATTTGAGTGAATTCCTCTCCAAGAAGTGTTGGCCTATCTGTTGCTTAGACTACTAAGCAGATGGAGTGTAGTTTATAGTTCAATCAGGAATCCAAATTAAAGTCATTGGCTTGTTCTTAATGGGATTAATGGGAGTTGATGAATTCATCCTGGCAGCTTGAGAAGCTGCCTGGTTTTGGCATTAAGCCCACCCTGTGTTAAGTACACATAGGTATGCCAAGTGGCAAGATCCCCACCTTCTGGGATTTCAGATCTGGACCAAAAAGCCTGCTGGCAGGATGGCACAGGATGAAGATGCTTTTGTTTATTAAAGCCCCCAAATTTTGTATCCTAATACAATTATTTTTTCATTTATTTTACTTCGGTGTAAGTTATATGCAGTAAAATTCATACTCTAAAGAGCAGAGTTCTGCTAGTCTTGACAAATATAGACAGTCTCATAACTACCACCATAATTAAGATATAGAAGAAAATCCCTCCATTTTTCTTTACAGTTGACTTCTCTCCCACCCCCAACTCTTGGCAAACACTGGTCTACATACTGTTCCTACAGTTTTGTCTTCAAAAAAAGGTCTCAGAAATGGAAGCATGTAATATGTAACCTTTGAAGCTGGCTTCTTTCACTGAGCATAAATGCTTTTGAAATCCACCCGTGTCGTTAACCCTATCAACAGTTCATTCTTTTTATTTGATGTACCACGGTTTATCCATTCCCAGCCATTTTTATTTCACATGGTTAAATACTGAAGAGTAGGAGTGCTTCACTTTATGAAAAACTGCTGAAAGGTTTTCTAAATTGGTTGTAATATATTGCACACACCAGCAAGGTGTGAGAATTCCAGTTGGTCCATGTTCTCACCAACACTTGGTATAGTTGCTGTTCTCGTTGGTTTTATGTTAACCAATTCTGAGAGGTGTCTACTGGTAGTTTTCCTTGTGGCTTCAATTTGTATTTCTTCAGTTACTAATATATTAAGCACCTTTTCATGTGTTTATTTTCCATCCACACATTTCCCTTAGTTTAAAAGAAAAGCTAGATTTTCTTAAAATGGGCTATATCAAAATATTTATTGTAACATTCAGAATTATAGGTGTCTAGGTCTATAATACCCACACCCAACCCTAATATTCCTGGGATTTGGTAAGAGTATTTAGAAATGAAAAAAAAAAAATGAAGGACCTTTAGATTTTAGTCTAAATCCCTGAAAATCAATATATAAGCAATAACCCTAACCTGTAATTCTATAGTATCCATGTAAATACCACCAGTAATGGAAAGCTTATTTTCCAAAGACATATATTCCATAGTCCTTCTTTATGCTGAGAATAAAGTTTCTATTATTACTATTCCCACCCTGTATCCCACATGGAGGAAGCCTAGCCCCATCCCATAGGATAATCCCTGGGATTATTGTCAGTCCTAAACATCCAGACAGGTCTGTTTTGTAGACTAACAGGACTGTATCTTCGACCTTCATCCTTGTGAAGTGGTTTTAAGATCCTTTATCACTTAGATATCAATTTGTTAGTGCTTTATGGCAACTGGGATTTTCATATCTAGAAAAAATTCTGTAGTTGTGATGTGACCGGGGTAGACAGACATCTATCATTCCCCCCTTTATTCTGTTGAACAAATAAAGGACTGCACTTGGAATATAAAATGATTATTAAGGGAAGTTTTTGTTTTTTTTTTTTTTAGCTCTGCTGGTTCTTCATTGTGGTCCACAGGCTCTTTGTTACTGTGTGTGGACTTTCTCCAGTTGCAGCAAGTGGGAGCTACTCTCTGGTTGTGGTGTGTGGGCTACTCTTGGTAGTATGGTCTCTTGTTGCAGAGCATGGGCTCTAGAGTGCACGTTGAATAGTTGTGGTACACGAGCTTAGTTGTCCCGTGGCACGTGGGATCCTAGTTCTCAGACTGGGGATTGAACTGGTGTCCCCTGCATTGGCAGGCCGATTCTTATCCACTGCATAACCAGGGAGGTCCCAAGAGAAGGTAATTAATGCCATACTGAGTGGGTTGGCTAGGATAATACCTGCAGTAACTCTAGTCACACCTCTTGTCTGCTCAGCACACCTATTGTCCTCCTTCCTCTTGCATCACTTTTCTCCAAGAAATCTATTCTATATGGTACAATGGAGGCTGCCTTTTTTTCCCCATTCCCACTCTTGTTTAATATATCATAGCATTTACTGTGTCACCATGTTACCTAGACATTTTAATCACTTTTGATAGCTGTATATCAATCCATTGAGAGACTGTGTCATAATTCCTTAGCTCATATCACATGCTAGACATTTAATTTGCCTCTAATACCACTGATGACTCTTGTGAATACAGACATGCAGGCATTTTTTCTGTATTTGGGTGACATCCCTGGGTAGATTCTCAGAGGTAGAATGATTGCTCCTATGACATTTTGGGTTAGGGTCAGTTCAGTCACTCCATTGTATCTGACTCTTTATAGTTCCATGGACTGCAGCACACCAGGCTTCCCTGTCTATCACCAACTCCCAGAACTTGCACAAGCTCAAGGCCATTGAGTTGGTGATGCCATCCAACCATCTCATCCTCTGATGTCACCTTCTCCTCCTGCCTTCAATCTTTCCCAGCATCAGAGTCTTTTCCAATGAGTTAGTTATTCGCATCAGGTGGCCAAATTATCAGAGCTTCAACTTCAGCATCAGTCCTTCCAATGAGTATTCAGGACTAATTTCCTTTAGGATTGACTAGTTTGATCTCCTTGCAGTCCAAGGGACTCTCATGAGGCTTCTCCAACTCCATAGTTCAAAAGCATCAATTCTTGGTCACTGAGCTTTCTTTAAGGTCCAGCTTTCAAATCCATACATGACTACTGGAAAAACCATAGCTTTGACTATATGGACCTTTGTCAGTAAAGTAATGTCTCTGCTTTTTAATATGCTGTTTAGGTTTGTCATAGCTTTTCTTCCAAGGAGCAAGTGTCTTCTAATTTCATGGCTGCAGTCACTATCTGCAGTGATTTGGGTACCCAAGAAAATAACATCTGTTACTGTTTCCACTGTTTCCCCATCTATTTGCCATGAAACGATGGGGCCAGATGCCATGATCTTTGTTTTCTGAATGCTGAGTTTTAAGCTGGCTTTTTCATTCTCCTCTTTCACTTATATCAAGAGGCTCTTTGGTTCCTCTTTGCTTTCTGCCATAAGGGTGGTGCCATCTCCATCTCTGAGGCTATTGATATTTCTCCCACCAATCTTGATTCCAGCTTGTGATTCATCCATCCTGGCATTTTGCATGATGTACTCTGCATATAAGTTAAATAAGCAAGGTGATAGTATACAGACTTGACATACTCCATTCCTAATTTGGGTTAGGGTACAGATTGCCAAATTGATTTTCCAAAGTAGTATATTGATTTACACTTCTGTCATCAAAACACCAGTGTGTTTGTTTCTATGAATTCTTGCCAGGATAAGCACTATAATTTTAGTTGTTTTTATTTGTTTTTAATGTTGGTTTCATTGAAATAGAGTGGTTTAAATGCTACTTTAGTTAAGTATGTTTGTTTGATTACTTGTCGATGATGTTATATACATGATTTTCTTGGTTTATTGCTAGTAGGTGCAGTTTGCTCATAATCTGTACTCATTTATCTATTAGTACTTTACTGATTATTTGAGTCATCTGTATGTTAAAGATGGGATTCCTTTACCTGCTGTATTTCATGGAAATATTTTCCCTTCTCTCCCTTTGCCTTTCTAGCTCAGTTATCTTTGCTCTAGCTGTTCCCACTGCTTGAAATACTCTTACACCACATGTCTGTGTGATTAGCTATGCCTCCCCTTCACGGCTGTACTCAAATAACAGCTTCTCACTGAGAACTTCTCTGGTCAGACCATTTAAAATATGAATAACTTCTCTTCCACTTGACAATTCTTTTCCACTTTCACTGGCTTATTTTATTTCCTCCTTACCACTTTTTACTATACAGCTATATATAATTTTAATTATAGCTATATATAGATATAGATATAGTATTATGTGTTACTGATTTGTCATGCTTACTGTCTGCCCTCTCCCATTGCCAAAATGAAATAGTAGTATCTGTTCAGTTCAGTTTAGTCGCTCAGTCAAGACCGACTTTTTGTGACCCTGTGAATCATAGCACGCCAGGCCTCCCTGTCCATCACCAACTGCCGGAGTTTACCCAAACTCGTGTCCGTCGAGACGGTGATGCCATCCAGCCATCTCATCCTCTGTCGTCCCCTTCTCCTCCTGCCCCCAATCCCTCCCAGCATCAGGGTCTCTTCCAATGAGTCAGCTCTTCGCATGAGGTGGCCAAAGTATTGGAGTTTCAGCTTCAGCATCAGTCCTTCCAATGAACACCCAGGACTGATCTCCTTTAGGGTGGACTGGTTGGATCTCCTTGCAGTCCAAGGGACTCTCAAGAGTCTTCTCCAACACCACAGTTCAAAAGCATCAATTCTTTGGCACTCAGCATTCTTCACCATCCAACTCTCACATCCATACATGACTACTGGAAAAACCATAGCCTTGACCAGATGGACCTTTATTGGCAAAGTAATGTCTCTGCTTTTTAATATGTTATCTAGGTTGGTCATAACTTCCCTTCCAAGGAGTAAGCTTCTTTCAATTTCATGGCTGCAATCACAATCTGCAGTGATTTTGGAGCCCAGAAAAATAAAGTCTGACATGGTTTCCATTGTTTCCCCATCTATTTGCCATGAAGTGATGGGATCAGATGCCATGATCTTAGTTTTCTGAATGTTGAGCTTTTTTTCCCACTCTCCTCTTTCACTTTCATCAAGAGGCTTTTTAGTTCCTCTTCACTTTCTTCCATAAGGGTGGTGTCATCTGCTTATCTGAGGTCATTGATATTTCTCCTGGAAATCTTGATTCCAGCTTGTGCTTCTTCCAGCCCAGTGTTTCTCATGATGTACTCTGCATAGAAGTTAAATAAGCAGGGTGACAACATACATCCTTGATGTACTCCTTTTCCTATTTGGAACCAGTCTGTTGTTCCAAGTCCAGTTCTAACTGTTGCTTCCTGACCTGCATACAGATTTCTCAAGAGGCAGGTAAGGTGGTCTGGTATTCCCATCTCTTTTAGAATTTGCCACAGTTTATTGTGATCCACACAGTCAAAGGCTTTGGCATAGTCAATAAAGCAGAAATAGATGTTTTTTCTGGAACTCCCTTGCTTTTTTGATTATCCAGCAGATGTTGGCAATAGGATCTCTGGTTCCTCTGCCTTTTCTGAAACCAGCTTGAACATCTGGAAGTTCTTGGTTCACGTATTGCTGAAGCCTGGCTTGGAGAATTTTGAGCATTACTTTACTAGTGTGTGAGATGAGTGCAAATGTGTGGTAGTTTGAGCATTCTTTGGCATTGCCTTTCTTTGGGACTGGAATGAAAATGACCTTTTCCAGTCCTGTGGCCACTGCTGAGTTTTCCAAATTTGCTGCCATATTGAGTGCAACACTTTCACAGCATCATCTTTCAGGATTTGAAATAACTCAACTGGAATTCCATCACCTCCACTAGCTTTGTTCATAGTGATGCTTTCTAAGGCCCACTTGACTTCACATTCCAGGATGTCTGGCTTTAGGTGAGTGATCACACCATCATGATTATCTGGGTCATGAAGATCTTTTTTGTACAGTTCTTCTATGTATTCTTGCCACCTCTTCTTAATATCTTCTGCTTCTGTTAGGTCCATACCATTTCTGTCCTTTATCGAGCCCATCTTTGCATAAAATGTTCCCTTGGTATCTCTAATTTTTAATCAAACCTGATTCTCCTTATATTCTCCATCTCACTCTATTAAAAAGAAGAAAAAAAAAGCTGCCAAAATGTTTTGTGCCAAGAATACTGGAGTGAGCAGCCTATCCCTTCTCCAGGGGATCTTCCCAACCCAGGAACTGAACTGAGGTCTCCTGCATTTGAGGAAGATTCTTTACCAGCTGAGCTACCAGGGAAGCCCATGAAAGAGAAAAAAAAAAAAAAAATTGCCAGATTGTTTTGTACCTCTAGCCTCAAGGATATTTACCCTGGAGAAAGCAGACATAGCCTGAAGTCAAATAGCTTTTCAAACTGTTTTATGAAAGATTAAACCCAATGAGGAAATAATAACAGTGAGAGGAGAGACATTTAAGCTTTCACCTCTGGTCTCAAGTAAGACAAAAAGGTGTGATGCTCATCTGATGGGACTGACCCACAAGACCCACAGGTATCTGCTGAGCACTACACTGATGTGGAGATTACAGACTATACCTCCGTTTTTCAGAAGGTTTCCAGATTTGAGTGCAACCCCAAACAGAAAGTTGAGGGGCAATAAAGGCTGGGGTGGAATTCATCCAGTTTGGCAGATTGGACATGCCGCCATAGATTAAATAGACTTAAAAAAAATGGACAGTAGTATTCTTTGCAGTACCAAGGTTGCAGTCTGAGATCAAAAAAACCTATACAGTTTCCCAGTCAGAGTTGGTTGCAGCTCAACCCACTTTGAGCCACAGGCTTCAAAGCAAAGCAATAGAACGTATGTACTCCAGGTAGGATGTTTTGCCCACTGACCCCTGACCTGAGAGGGACTTTTTCAAACAACTGTGGCAGGCTTGTGGGGACCTGAAGCAAACATATTAACAGGATACAGAGTAAGACAGGAATTTGATGATGATTTTCAAGAAATTGGGTTTGAGGCCTCCTTTGGGCAGGATTGCTGTCATACCCTCGTAAGTAGTAACAGCAAGAGGACTCTCAGATCTATTGCTGCTTGTTTTTCCAATCTCTGTTTACTTAATATGAAATGACTCACCTCAGATAGTTTTGTCATTTTCGGTCACATCCTACAGGCTCCATTCCAGACCTGCTGAGTCAGTTTCCAACAGGATCCCAAGTTACTTCACATGCACATTCAATTCGTAGATGTGCAGGCCTAGATGGTGCCTGGTGAAGGCTCCTCTCTGTGTATCATTAGAGTTCAGGGATGAAGAATTCCCCCTGAGGCACTGGCCTTGGGTGGAGAATGTAAGAGAGCTCTGAAAATTCAATTCTCAAGATAAACACAATTCAAGGCAAACTTTTTTTTTTTTTTTTTAGTCAAAATTAGTCCAAAAAATACAAGATGAGGAAAATATCAACTTTCTAAATAAAGGCAGAATTGGTATTACTAATTTTTCTTTTTCCTTCTGGTTCCAATATTGCTAGATAAGGCACTGCTTAAAAAAATACCGATGTGTAAATACCATCCTATTCTAAAACAATTGGTCTGGTATGAGGGCAAGATATTAGTAGAGCAGGGAGAAATTTTCCTCTAACCCTTCCAGATTCTTCTGTCTGGTCTAAGACTCAAATTAATGTAAGACATATTAACAGAAGAAAATCAAACAAATGTTAATAACATGTATATGTGGAAAAGACACAGGAAAATGGAGAAATGTGTCAAAATGGCGGAAACCCTCATCCTTAAATACTATCTTTAGCTAAAAACAAAAGAGGATATCGGGGTCCTTCAAAGGGGAAGAATGCAATTCACCTGGAGATGAAATAGCAAATGTTTGGTAAAAGAAAGGTTTGCTGGGCTCTGTGGAGGCAGTGGGACACAGAGAAAAATTTTAACAAGCAGACTCTGCCCAGATCCCTCCTGTCTACACACCTTGTTCATAGTATAGTTATCTATCTATCTTCCTTCGTAAAACTTTCCTTTAGATGGTCAGGGAGAAGGCCAAAGTTTCTTCCTGAGTGTTTGAGGCCTTAAAAATAATCAGTATAAATTGATTCTCATGCCAGAGTGACACATTTTGAGATGGCAGGTTTTGCCCCCCAACATTATCAAGAATAGCAACAAGCAACAACAGTAAAGCCAGATGAACATTTTCTTTATTTTTTATTAGGGAAAATATAAAACAAAAGTAGAAAGAAGAGTATAGTGAGCCCACATGTACCTATCAGATAACTTCAGCAACTTCCCACACATGAGCTATCTTATTTCATCCACATACCTTACCGTTTCCCACCACATCCCAGCCCCAGTTCGTATGTGGGAAATTTTAGACATCATAATATATGTATGTATATATATAGCAAAAAGAAAAAACTTCAAAAATTGAATCACACTAGCAATAACATAATGAATAATATAATGTCAAATTATTATCAAATATTAAATGATATCAAATAGCCAGTGTCCAACTGACTTTGTGTGTGTATGTGTGTGTGTGTGTTTATTGAGCATTTTGTTTGCTTAAATAAAGATCCAATTAAGATTGAATAAGGACCCAACATGTTTTATTTGGTTGCTTTATAGCCCACATCTTATTTAATTTCTGAGTTCCTCCTCCATCATTTTTTGTTACAATTTGATAGTTGGAGAAATTCAGCCATTTGTCCTAACAATTTTCCTATCAAGTTATGTACCTGTGTCAATACTTCATTACCATCTGAATATCACCAGTAGAACTTGCTCCACATGAAGGCAGGCACTTGGTCTATTTTGCTGTTGTTTTCCCTGGGCAGTGATGAGTGTCCAGCTTATAGTAAGGTGTTTAATAAATATCTGCTAATTTAAGAGCATATAAGAGAGGACCCATCCACACAATATAATATTATTTAAGAAATTTAATATAATTTAAGCAAGTGTTAAAAAGACCTTTTGATGTTGGATACAGCCCATAGGTTAAGTGAAACATCAAACTGTACAATCAATATAAACCCAATATTCCTCTTTTTTTTTCCTTCAGTATTTCTATATCCTGAGAAAGAGGGTTGTTACTTTTAAAAAATCACTTTTAAAATTTAAGCCTGCAAAGAGGGAAGAAGAAGATATATAAGAGTATTTCTTCAACATTAATGAGATTGAGTCTCAAGTTTCTTTCTTTTTCTTTTCCTCCTATAGTAGATGAATCACCTTTCCATAGTTGTGGGAGAAGCCTCTATGGGTCACTGAAAACCTGCTACACTGTCAAGGTACTGTGGGATAAAATCATTGGCAGGATGACCATATTAACTATTATCCATAAAAGGCCATTTAAAAAATCTGCTCTAGAACCACAAACAAAAACTGAGACTGTCTCAGGGAGAACTAACATGCCCATGAGAAGTACCCTGCCCCTACTTGTTTCTGATAAACAAACAGGAGGTATGGCTATGGGATATTTGGATCTTCTGGACTTCAGTTATCTTGCTGGCAAGTTAAAAAAAAAAGTCCACATAGTGAGTGGTATCTAGAATATTTCATTCCATTTGGAGTTTTATCCATAATGCTGAACAATTGAAATAGAAAATTTCTGAATTTTATATGGGTCCAATTTCTAGAACAAAGCAGGCTGCCCATAAATTGGCCATTTGATTTTTGAGGGTGGGAATTATGTGCATTTTGCATACATTACAGGTAAGAGCAGGTGTTTAACATTTAGCAGAATAACTAGCAACTACCTTTATTCCTTCTCTGCCACTCCACCTGGATTTAATAACGCATCATAGTTTAAGCGAAAAATGTATCCCATTGACTAGAAACTCACTTCATGGCAAATCTCTTCACATCCTTGTGGGTAATTAGGATGGAGTATTGAAGCTTTCTTTCACTGAAACATTGGGTACCTAAGAAAATGTGGTCAGAAGACTGTGCACTCACAGAGGGCTGTAGTCACCTCCTGTAGAGTCTGTTCTTTACCACAGGGGATGCCTAGTTTTTGGTGCTTTTTCTAGATGATGGAAAAGCTAGAGGGAAAACTTCTCATAAGGAGTTAACAATTGCTGATCAATCACTGCTCTGAGTATCTGAAATGCCTGTATTGAAGGAGTGAATGCAGGTACACTGTATCTTCTCTGATCCTCATTTTGTTGACAGCATCATTGCTAATAATATTGGAACTGAAAGAAATAGTTGAATGAAGTCTCACTGGATTAAAACTGTAGGTTAAAAACCTAGGGTTGATAATGCTTATTGTTATTGATTAGTTCAACAATTACTTATTGAGCTTTTTATATGTCAGACACTGCTCTAGATTCTGTGCATATAGAGATGAACATCACAAAATTACAGTTTTCATGGAATTTTCATCACAGTAGGGCAGGGGACACAAACAATAAACAGTACATAGGTATCCTTTATAACGTCAGTTAGTGCTAATTGCAGTGAAACAAAAAAAAAAAAAAAATGAGATAACGGGCTTGGAAAGGAATGCAGAGAGAAGGAATATTTTATATAAGGTGGTCAATGTAGACCTTTCTGAGGTGACATTTGAGTAGATCAATTGTGGATATAAGGAGAAATCAGTGTATCTGGGCAGGAAAAAAACACCTGGCAGGAAAAAACGGACTCAATGGTTGGTAAATCTGAAGTTCAGTTTTCCTAGAACTGAAAGAAAGGTCATGAACAGAAGATCTGTGTTCTCTTTCCAGATTCCTCTTCTTGATCCTCTGATTTTTTTTTTTTTTTTTTTTTTTTTGCCTGCCTGGGTCTACATCGCAGCATGTGGGCTTTCTCTTGTAGTGGCACAGAGACTCTAGAGTGCATAGGCTCAGTAGTGCATAGGCTCAGAGTGCATGGGCTTAGCTGCCCCACGGCATGTGAGATTTTAGTTCCCTTACCAGGGATCAAACCCACATCCCCTGCGTTGGAAGGTGAAACCACTGAACCGCCAGTCCTCTGACACTTGAATCAAGATAACTTATGTTCTAGGACCTCAGTTCTGTTGCTGCTGCTGCTAAGTCACTTCAGTCATGTCCAACTCTGTGCAACCCCATAGACGGCAGCCCACCAGGCTCCCCCATCCCTGGGATTCTCCAGGAAAGAACACTGGAGTGGGTTGCCATTTCCTTCTCCAATGCATGAAAGTGAAAAGTGAAAGTGAAGCCGCTTAGTCATGTCTGACTCCTAGCAACCCCATGGACTGCAGCCCACCAGGCTCCTCCGTTCATGGGGTTTTCCAAGCAAGAGTACTGGGGTGGAGTGCCACTGCCTTCTCCATGAGCCACCAGGGAATACTGGAGTGTGTTGCCATCGCCTTCTCCGAGGGCCTCAGTTCTTTCATCCATAAATAGCCAGTGCTGCCCAGACTCTCAGGAGACCACTGAAACATCCCTTCTTTCCCCACCCTCTGCCCAGTCAACATATTTGAGTAATATGTATGATTTACATAACATACATTTATCTTTAAATAACACATTGTTTATCTAAACAGATGTAGTTTTAAAGGTTTATGCATCCAGATCCAGGGGGGAGGGAGTTGGAATTTCCTCACCAGCAAGTGATTACTGGATACAAACTGGATATCCTATAGTGTTAGTGTTAGTTGCTGTCATATCTGACTCTTTTTTGACCCCATGGACATGGTCTGCCAGGCTCCTTTGGCCATGGGATTCTCTAGACAAGAATACTGGAGTATAGAGTAAGTAGCCATTTCCTTCTCCAAGGGACCTTCTCAACCCAGGGACTGAACCCAGATCATTCACATTGCAGGCAGATTCTTTACTGTCTGAGCCACCAGGAGAGCCCAGATATCCTATAAGTCAGTTCACTTTTGACACTATTATGGAGGTGGTGTTTTTACCAAACCATGGGACTGAGGGAGGAAAA
This sequence comes from Dama dama, assembly GCF_033118175.1. Lineage (NCBI taxonomy): Eukaryota > Metazoa > Chordata > Mammalia > Artiodactyla > Cervidae > Dama > Dama dama. Next base: position 37,908,970 of record NC_083684.1, read on the forward strand.
GAACAGGCTGAGCTGAGTGCATCTTGAAAAAGAAGGAAACTCCACCTTGCCCTTTCAACGAGCTTTGGACCATGTGCCTAGTAGCCATGGGGATAACATACCTAAGGCCGAACTGGCCTCCCAGATAAACACCAGACTCCTTACCAAGAGTTCCCATTGCCAAAAAGAATGTGATGACCCCCTATGTAGTCAATCACCTTTGTCATCTTTATGGCTCCCATTGGTGTAGGCTACAGTGTATAACCAGCTGACCTTCTGATTATGAATCATGGCTGTAACCTGATTGCATCTCCCTTTAACACTTTCCAGGCTAGGTTTAAGGAATTTGGGGATGTGTGCTTGAGCAGTATACTTAATGTATTTAAGGTTTTCACAAAAGCTGGTTGGGGTCCTTGGCTAAGAGGAGACTCTGCCTTGTGCCCACTGGTGTATTAAACTGCACTCCACTATCTGCATTGTCCTTCTGAGTGAGTTTGTTTCCCGGAACGGGTGGCTGAGCGTTCAGGCCTGCAAGACTACCACCCCTCCCCTGCCCTATTTCAGATGCCAGTCACAAGTCCAAATTGTCACTTGTGCTTACCCCTGATTGACTATAGATTGGTGGTTCCAACCACCCCTTCCTTGGGTTTGATTAATTCACTAGGGAAGCTCATGGAGCTCAGAGAAACATTTTAGTTACTAGAGAACTGGTTTATGATAAAAGGATTTAACTCAGGAACAATCAGATGGAAGAGTAGCAGAGGCCAATGAAAAGGGAATGGGCATGGGGCTTCCATGTTCTCCAGCACCACTCTCCTGGAATCTCGCATGTCCACCAACCTGGAAGCTCACAGAACCCTCTGCTTTTGAGTTTACAGAGACTTCATCACATAAATATGACTGATTAAGTCATTGGCAATTAAATCTGTTGTGGTTGACCTCTCTCCCCTCCCTGGATGGTCAGAAATCAGCCCCTAGAACCTTCAGTCAGTTCAGTTCAGTCACTCAGTTGTGTCCGACTCTTTGCGACCCCATGAATCACAGCACGCCAGGCCTCCCTGTCCATCACCAACTCCTGGAGTTTACTCAAACTCATGCCCATCGAGTCGGTGATGCCATCCAGCCATCTCATCCTCTGTCGTCCCCTTCTTCTCCTGCCCCCAATCCCTCCCAGCATCAGGGTCTTTTCCAATGAGTCAACTCTTCGCATGAGGTGGCTAAAGTATTGGAGTTTCATTTCAGCATCAGTCCTTCCAGTGAACACCCCACTCATGCCCATCGAGTTGGTGATGCCATCCAGCCATCTCATCCTCTGTCGTCCCCTTCTCCTCCTGCCCCCAATCCCTCCCAGCATCAGGGTCTTTTCCAATGAGTCAACTCTTCGCATGAGGTGGCTAAAGTATTGGAGTTTCATTTCAGCATCAGTCCTTCCAATGAACACCCAGGACTGATCTCCTTTAGGGTGGACTGGTTGGATCTCCTTGCAGTCCAAGGGACTCTCAAGAGTCTTCTACAACACCATGGTTCAAAAGCATCAATTTTTCGGCGCTCAGCTTTCTTCACCGTCCAACTCTCACATCCATACATGACCACTGGAGAAACCATAGCCTTGACCAGACGGACCTTTGTTGGCAAAGTAATGTCTCTGCTTTTGAATATGCTATCTAGGCTGGTCATAACTTTCCTCCCAAGGAGTAAGTGTCTTTTAATTTCATGGCTGCAGTCACCATCTGCAGTGATTTTGGAGCCCCCCAAAAAAATAAAGTCTGACCCTGTTTCCACTGTCTCCCCATCTATTTCCCATGAGGTGATGGGACCAGATGCCATGATCTTAGTTTTCTGAATGTTGAGCTTTAAGCCAACTTTTTCACTCTCCTCTTTCACTTTCATCCAGAGACTCTTTAGTCCCTCTTCATTTTCTGCCATAAGGGTGGTGTCATCTGCATATCTGAGGTTATTGATATTTCTCCTGGCAATCTTGATTCCAGCTGTGCTTCTTCCAGCCCAGCGTTTCTCATGATGTACTGTGCAGATAAGTTAAATAAGCAGGATGACAATATACAGCCTTGACATACTCCTTTTCCTATTTGGAACCAGTCTGTTGTTCCATGACCAGTTCTAATTGTTGCTTCCTGACCTGCATACAGGTTTCTCAAGAGGCAGGTCAGGTGGTCTGGTATGCCCATCTCTTTCAGAATTTTCCACAGTTTATTGTGAATCCACACAGTCAAAGGCTTTGGCGTAGTCAATAAAGCAGAAATAGATGTTTTTCTGGAACTCTCTTGCTTTTTCGATGATCCAGCAGATGTTGGCAATTTGATCTCTGGTTCCTCTGCCTTTTCTAAAACCAGCTTGAACATCTGGAAGTTCTTGGTTCACATATTGCTGAAGCCTGGCTTGGAGAATTTTGAGCATTACTTTACTAGCCTGTGAAATGAGTGCAATTGTGCAGTAGCTTGAGCATTCTTTGGAATTGCCTTTCTTAGGGATTGGAATGAAAACTGACTTAGGTGTGTTCAAAAAGTCACCTAATTAACACTACAAAAGACACTTCTCTCTCTCTACACTAAGGAGGTTCTAATGGTTTTAGGCATTCTTGGTGACTCAGAGATAAAAGAATTCACCTGCAATGCGGGAGACACCAGTTTTATCCCTGGGTGGGGAAGATGTCCTGGAAAAAGCAATGGCAACCCACTCCAATATTCTTGCCTGGGCAATCCCATGGACAGAGGTGCCTGGTGGGCTACAGTCCGTGGGGTCGAAAAAGAGTCAGACACGCCTGAGCAGTTAACACTACATTAATAGAAAGGGGGAAGTGGATTCCAATCAGAGGGAGAATTGTGTGTATTTTATCAGTTTACTATTTTAAAAGAAGATGCTATTCTCTTTAGTATTTCTAATAATGTGTAAATAAACTGTTTCTTCCAACCACCAGAGAAATGTAGAAATGCACATTCAAACTTGGAAAACAATGGACAAGGATGGACTATTCCTCATAGCCTCCAGGTGAAAATGAGTCCAGTTGACACTCTGCATTAGTGGGTCCTGCATCCGCAGATTCAACCACACAGATGGGATTTTTTTTTTAATTCCAGAAAGCTCTAAAATGTAAAATTTAATTTGCTGCAGGTCAGCAACTATTCACATAGCATTTACATTGTATTTACAACTATTTACATAACATTGACATTGAATTAGGTATTATAAATGATACAGAGATGATGTAAAGTAGACAGGAGGATGTGCTTGGGTTATAAGCAAATAGTCTGCCATTTTATATAAAGGACTTGAGTATCTGCAGCAAAATTGAGAGGAAAGTCTGGGAAAACCTGTGGGACCACAGTCCTTACACAGCAAAATGCAGTATCCATTTCTTAGAGGCAGTTTAAAGCCTACCCTAAGGCTACCGGATCAAAGTCTTCAAAAGAGAAACCAAATCTCTCTTGACTTCACTTTGGATCAGAGGTTACCTCTTGCAGATGCTAGAAAGATCAATTTATGGTAGAAAACAGCCCAAATAACAGCAGAAACAACAATAAAATCTCATTTGTGCAGCAAGTCATACATTTAGTTATTTTCCTATTCTAGGTCAATCATTCCTAGAATTCTTGGAGGAATGCCAGACAGAGACTACATATCCCCACTGTATTAAAAAAAAAATGAGACCCACAGATGTTAAGCAGAGTTCCAGGGCTAGGAGTCACATAGATTATCAGATAACACTTCAGTGAGCTGCTCAGTGCATCCAGGCCCAATTTGATCTGACTGTGTGCTGGGTAAATATCCAGTCATGTCAAATCTAAATCCAAAGCATTATTAATGGTACTATCAAAATGTGGAGGCGGAGCGTGAGGCAAAGTACCCAGAGGAATCCTCACATACACATTTCCAGTAGTTTAAAATGCTATGATACCTAGATCATAAAATTAAGAACTTATTTTCCTTTGCGCATTCATCCTTATATTCCTGCCCCAAACATTTACTCAGCACCTATTCTGGGCTAGGGATTCAAAGAGAGAGAGAGAGGTAAAAAAAAAAGGTGGGTTCCCCACTGATCTAGTTTGCTTGGTCACCATCATCAAACTAACCACCTCTTTATTAATTTATCAGAGAAAGCATTTTGAAAATTATATTTCCAAACATTATTATTTCATTCACATCTCAGTTAGTGTTTGGAGGAAAAAAAGGAAGAAAATTACCATAGCATGAAATAATTTCCAATTTCCTGAGTGCTAAATGAAGTAAAAATTGTGGTTAAATTAAACTCATCAGGATTGCTATTTTTAAAAAAAAGTATTCTAATAAAATTATATGTCTTCAAATCTAAATATTTTCAGAGTTATGTCTTTTAAAAAGGCTTCCAATTGTTTTAACAAATGAGCAAAGATATATCAAATATGAAATTCACTGTATTAAAAATGTCAAAGTTTGCGCAGTTCTTGACAACCTCATCCAAATTTCATGTATCACTTGATACATAGTTTCTACCCAATTAAACACAATTCATAATCATGTAAATTTATTTATTGTCTTCTAATGAGACATTTAAAGCCTATTTTACCTGGTGCTTTGCCAATATGCTATACACTGTAGTCAAACAGGTGAATTCATCGATCAAGTAATCAGCCTTATTATATATATATGTAAATATATAACATATACATGGACTGTATATATTATAATTAGCCTGGCCTGCTGCAGTCCATGGGGTCACAAAGAGTCAGACGTGACTAAGCAACTGAACAACAACAACAACTATATATATATATATATATATATATATATTTGGTGGTAGTAAACCCTGCCTATCCTAAGCTGTGGTATGCCAAGCTATGTTCTACTGTTGGCTCAGGCTAGAATGATGAGAGAGTACATTGATTTTGAAGAGGAAAAAGGAGGTATAAAGAAAGGAAATTCTTCCCTTACATTGTTCAGCAACCTGGAACTGGGAAAAGGATAGTCACCCTAATAATATAATTGCTACCTTATTTTAAGCATTTGCCCTGTCCTAGAATCTGAGTGGCTCTAGAAACATGAGCTCATTTATTTGTTACCACCACAGGCCATATTATTTGCATTGCATATTTGTAGAAAGCGGTATTCAGAGAGGTCAGGGTACCTGGCCAAAGTCACAAAGCTAGTAAGTGTTGGAGCCAGGCTTTACACACAGTGGTGCAATGAATGCCCACCCAACAAGGGTGGGTAGTATACAACTTTTACTCTTGAGCTGAAGATTTGAGGTTTGTGAGGTTCGAGCCTTAGACTTGTGTTGCCTCTGTGAGCCTGTGAGACATGACCATGTGCCGGCCATCAGCTGATTCAAGTGGCAAATAACTGTAAAATCACATGTAAAAAATATATCATGACACCTGGAATAAAGAATGCCCTGTGATCCTAAAAATGATCAGCTGAGTTAGTCTGCAAGATGAAAATTCAACTCTTCCTCTCAGTCTCCTGGGGCCTGACAAAGGCTCTAGACATTGACCTTTTCCCGCCAGCACAGTTTTATTGCAACAAAGAAGATGAAATATCAAACTTCTCTGTGAAACATATTACAAACAGCTATTACATGCCTTATCAGTTTCTTTTATATTTGATTATCAACAGCCATCTTGTAAAAAGACTTCAAACCCCAGCAGAAAGAATTCACAATCCTGTCTCATGAATCAGTTTGGACTTGGAAGGCAGGCTAGGCGTTCAGGGCTCTGTGGTGAATGGCAGCTCAAAGGACTGTCCATCCCAAGTTCTTACTGCCAAGCCTGAGCTAAGTCACCGATGATGAGGAATAGCTATCATGGTTAGCTCTTTAAAGGGTAAGCCCTTGACACCAGGTGGGAGAAACAGGATCTATTCCTATCCAGCTTTGACAATCATTTCCTGTGTATGTGTTGAAGAGATGCTTAGCCTCTCTGGTCTAGTAAGGTGAGGATCATAGCATATCCTTTGTCTCCTCACAGGAATCAGTGTAGTGTATCTAGTACACATTCTCCCACACAGTACAGGCTCAAAAAAAAAAAAACAAAAAGCCTCATTAATTGAAGAAAAAAAATAATGCATTGATTAATATCCCCTTCTTATTTTTCAAAGCATTTGACATACATGAATAAGGTTTATGCCTACTAATTATCCTTATTAATAAAACTAAAGCCAGCATTACTCTTCAACACCAGAGGGACTTACATTACCATCAAAACACTCCTTTAGAGTTTGGAGAGAGCAGTGAAACCCAATTAGACATACAGTCACTCCTGAGACTTCACCCCCTGATAAGGCTTACTCCACATGCCCAGCCCTACTTCTCTAGTGAGCTAAATGGCAAATCCATATTTCTCATTACCTAGTTCCACTTAGCTGCCACAGAAGCACCTGTGATTTACAAGTCCAACCCAAACTTAATTCAACTTCTTTGCCCCCACACCACTTCTCCTTTTAGATTCACAGTCTCAGATACCAAGGTCACAATCCACTCAATTTCTCAAGAAAGCTTAGTATCACACAGGCATTCTCTAGTCAGTCATCAAATCCCCATCAGTCTGCCTTATTGGGTACCATCATCCATTCAAGTATTGATTGCTGTGTTTCAGGCACAATGAAAAAGATTGGGCATACAATAGGAAGACAAAACCTCTACCCCCTTGAGGCTTACATTCTGGTGGGGCATTCAGACTCACAGACAAAAGAAAAGCCAATAAGCAAAATAAGTTTACAAAGTTGTAATCGATACCAAGGAGACCAACAGAGGATGAACCTCTATAGATGGAAAGGAGGGCACATTTTGTCTGTATGAAGAACTAATAGGTGGCCAGGGTGCTTGGATCACAGTGCACTGATAGGAGAATGGAGGAAGGTGAAGTTGGTGAGATTTGCAAGGCACTAGTCATGAAAAGCAATATTTAAGACTTTGGAAAGCCAGTGAAGAGGTTTAAGGTACGAAGTCAGGTGGTCTGAGTTGGGTGTTTGTATCCCTCTGGCTTCTTTGAGGAGAAGCTGGAGCAGGAGGTCAATTTAGGAGGCTATTTCCATCTTCCAGATCAGAGATGATGATGGGCTAGGCCAAGCTGACAGCAGTGCAGAAGCAGCAAAGCCTTGCCTCCTTTCCATCACCAATTTACTGAATTACTTTAGAATACTTATGTCACACTTTGACATTCATAAAAAGCCTCCTGACATGCCTCTAGCTTTATATGATCCTAAAGTGTCCACACTGCCTGCCAGGTAGATTTCAGTACTCTTCTCAGAGATCCCGGGTCACCCCTTGCTGTCCTCCAGAGGCTCTCAAAGAGATGAAGGACGTTGCATAATCACCCAGGAGCAATTTCAAATACTGTTGACCAGGTCCCATCTGATTCACAAGGCTATCCTCTCTGGGCAACCTGAGTGTATAATTTTTAATAAGGTCTCCAAGAAATGTAGATCATCTGCTCTCTTACTTTCCCCATCATGCCAGGAACATTGGTTTATAAAATGCAACTTAGCAAACACAAGATCTATCCAGAAAGGTCCTCCATTCACAGTTAGCATCTCATCGTCTTCTGTTACGCCTTTGATTTATTTCCTTCCCTCAACCCTTAAGGATAGGAAATAGCCAGATGCATTGTCTGGAGAGATAGGTGGGTACAGAGGTACATAGGTGATTAACGGGATAAGTATTTTGGAACAAGTTTGGAAAGACTAGAAGATATCAAGGAAGCTTCTTCATTCTGTATCTGAGAAACTACTACAGGGTTTACAAAATACATTTTGATGAGTGAATGAATGATGGATGGAGCAATATCTACTACTGAAGGACAAGAAGAATAAAGCCGTGCCCTTTCTTGAGCTGAATCCATGTCATAATGCAGTGATTACTTTATATTGAAATAAGGAAGGACCACTTAAACTAAAGCTTGCTTTTAAGGGAATATGTTCCAAATGAAAAAGGACTCCACTAGTCAGGAAAGACACTTTATTTGAGAGCTTCTAAAAGGGTTCTACAAACAATAGAGGCTTAAAGTAAAAAACAAGATAAAAAGGAAAAAAATGAAAAACAAGTATTTTAACTATTGAAAAAGTAAACAGCCTTTTAAAAAAAATTTAAACACAAAAATGTGAAAATGTAGTTGTCAAATCTAATCCAAATACATTCCTAGAAAAAAGGATCATCCACGGTGACGGGGTTACTTACAGCTGTATACTTGTTTAAGTGCTATTCATTTTCTTTTTGAATTATTTCTTCACTTCAAATTCAATTGGAGATCTGTGCAAACCTAGCAAAATATTCTTTGGATTACAAAAACTATATAAAAAATGAACAAAACTTGTCATTATGGAAGTATTGAGAGTGTGCAATCCTTCACTGAAATGAAAGATTCCAATGTGACATCGTCCACAGAATTTATTCCATTGAAGTGTTCAGACAATTTGATTCAAATGCAAAGGAATGTGGAAGTGAGCACTTCATCAAAACATTTCTCTTTGTATGATTTTGACTGAGTCATAAAAATAGTCTGTAGCAGGATATCAAGAAATTGCTTGAAACAAACTCCCACAATAAAGTTTAAAAAAAGAGAAGATAATCTAAAAATTATCTGCAATCCAAGAGAAAGCATGTGCCCTGTGTCTAGGGGAAAGAGAAAAAGCACTTACAGCACAGAATGACCTGTGTGTTCTTTCCCCAAGTATTGCTATGTTTTGACCTTTGGCCCTACAGAGCAGGTGAATCATCCCCCACAGAAGTCCCAACCACTAGGCAGCAAGATGGGACTGCAGGAGACTTCAGGCATACTCACAAATGGCATTGACCTCAGAGTTCCACCACGGTCCCTGCCCTCATTCTGAGCTTATGGCTCAAAGCATATTTTAAAACAAAGGTTCAGAAATGAATTGCTCTTTCTTTGATCAAACTTTGAAATGCCACATTGTTTTAAAAGGAGTTACAATTATAAAAAGAAAAAGAAGCAGTTTCAACTGTCAGAGTCATTATGATAGCCTGGCAAGATCAAAGTAAGGAAAACTAGAATAACATTGGAGGTCTGATCTTATAACTACAAGTTGCAAATGTATATTTTTCACTCTTCATCCCCACCAACCCCCAAATGCTCGGTATGGGGCAATAACATCCACATCTTGAACTTTAGAGTTCTAATAAATTCATTCCCACATGGATTCATTTCTCATAACCATCAAATTACTGATATACAAGATAAGTGCATATTATATAACAAGTATTGCAAAATCATAGACTGACCTAGATCTTTAGCATCCTTCTTTGATAGAAGATGTGTGTGAAGAAAAGCTAAGAAGCTAACACCAAGAATGTACAAAAAAGCTTTACACAATGTTACAGAATCTTGTCTGAAGAAAAAAAAAAATTTGTAAAACATATCCAATTTTAAATAAACAATAAAATCAGACTATAACATATCATAAATAGGGTTATGAAAAGATAACAAATATCTTAAATTAGAATTATAAATGGGTAATTAGAAATACTTAATTGTTTTCAATGTTAAGAATCAAACCCAGAATTAAAAAAGAATCTTTTTTATTTCAAAGGTTGCTTCTTATATTGAAGCTCATATTAAAGCAACAGTACAATGTTCATAAAATATAAGTGTGATGCCGTAACATTTCTTACATGTCAGAATACTGATATTCGTATGTATACTAAAATAAGAACTTTAAAATTGTACAAATAGATACATTAAAAATGACATAGAAATAGGGCGCCTCTCACTGAAACAAGACAGTTATATCTGGCACATATTAGTTTAAGATGAAAGTAGAAGCAAAAAGATTTACAAGAATCAGCAGTAACAAGATTGATGCTCAAGAGACATAATTGTACATTGTATTGTACATACATTGTATGGGTTTAAGCTGGCTGAATATTATATATTTCAAGTTTAAAAATGCACTACATATAGAGTGTCCATAGTTTAAGGCGAAATTACAGCTCAGAACTGTTGTCCTTTCTAATTTTGTGGAAGCATCTTTGACAAATTAAAACAAAAAGAAGAAAAACAAAAGAGTTCAATGTTCATGACACATAAACAATTTCCCTTCATTGTGAGTTCACCGTTAAGACTTCCCCTTCTCTTAAATATTTTGTATGCCAAGTGGTTTTTCTCTAGCCAAGTTGATAAACAACTTCAATATTTGCCTTTTTGTGAGAAAAGGTACTTCACAGTATTTACCACTTTGATGTCCTTGCAGTTTTATTAAATGTATCCTCTCTGTAAAACTTTGCTTGTTTTAAATGAGCCTTTCCTTGATTTAAAAAAATACCTGTTTACATATCTTCTAGATTCCTCAGAACGCCAGACACAGTTCTTAAGGCCAAATTTGTATCGTTATTGTTAAGAGTCGTCATCAAAAGTGTCTTTGGAACCGTACAAGTCCGCTAGTTTCTTAAACCGAGGGCCCCAGTTCTGTAGGTAGTCATAGTCCAAGTCTGAATCTGTGGTAGCCGACTCTAAGGAGCTCAGGGACCCAGCCACGGAGCCCCTGCCTTCATAACCATAGATTTGGATGGAGTCATAAGGAGGGGCAGTTGGGTCATTATCCGCCTCCTGTATTCTCGTGTTGATGAAGTCATCCACATCCACACTGTTGGGTGCTGGTCGGAGCCCAGGTCTAGGCATGTACTGATACTCAGGTTTGATGTCTTTGCGAGGGATAAATCCATTGATACCATCGGGGTTCTGGAGGGTGGCGATATCAAAGGCTTCTGTGTCTTCTTCCCCACCGCCCTCGTCATCATAGGTGATGATGTTCTCACGGACATCTTCCTCCTCGAAGACGATGAGTGGTTCTTTCTTTTGCCTTCTCAGGGTCACGAACAACACTACAATGACTACAGGGAAAGACAAAGAAAGGAAGCAAGGGTTAAGTCCAGTCTTCTGGGGTTCTTTTCCCAGGGGAACTCTGCTTACCTTAAAGCATGGAGTACACATGCTTCAGAACAGGGACCAGTCTATGAAATGAGTGCCTTACCTGGAATCCTCAAAGATGTGCAAAAGCTGCCCTCCACCTGTCTCTTCCTCTGCAAAAATGCTGCCAGGAAAATATTATTATCCAAACAAACTGGCAAGTTGCAACTATTGTGAGCTTTTTGCAAATCAATCTGATACTATTTGGAAGTCATCTTCCAAAGAATTAGGAAGATTCTAAATATGTCTGTCCGTCTGCAGCCTCTTAAATGTGGGTTATGCCTGTCTCTTTTTGCAAAGGAAAGCAGCTGCCTCTCCAAAGTTTACAAATGAAGACACGAGAGACTTGAGGTCCTGTCTAAAAGAGGTTGCAAGAGCTCTGAGGTGAGGCCAGCACTGAACCCACTACACCTTTATAAGAAACTGGATCATAAGCATAGCTAGACTCTCTTCAGACCACCATATAGAAGAGAGGTAGCTTATAAAGACCCCCAACAGACAAATGAAAAATCTCTATTTGTTTGAACAGAAAACTGTGTCAGCTGAAACTCCAGATGAAACCACTGTTATTGTCTCTTCTCTGAGAGAGGGGATTCCACTGAACTCAGGCCATCTAGGATAAGTGAGCAGAGTTGCTTACAAGGAAAGCTCAGCCACTGCTTCATTCCTCTGACAATCCCCCCACTTCCCCATAAGAGGCTTCTACAGTCTTTCGTTGGAACACATGGGCTTCTCTGGTGGCTCAGTGGTACCGAATCCACCTGCCAGTACAGGAGACATGGGTCGGGAAGATCCCTTGGAAAAAGAAATGGCAACCCACTCCAGTATTCTTGCCTGGAAAACCCCATAGACAGAGGAGATGGGCATGGGGTCACATGGTGTCCATGGGGTCATAAAAGAGTCAGACACCACTTGGTAACCAAACAACAGCAACCACATGCTCAGCAAGACTGCAGAAAATGTTTGTGACTGAATTTGGCAAGTGACCTTAGAGCCCCTCTGGATCCACCACCACTGTGAGATGCAGGACGAGGGTGTGCACCTGCCTAGACTCTGAATGGCTTCCAGTGCTCACTAGGCAGTGTTTTCCCCCTGTGCCTAGCTCCTAACAACACCTTCACCAGGACCACTCCTTTTCACTTTCTTTGCTTGGATGACTCTTTATCTTTCATCACAAAAATCCTTCCTGATATCCCATTCTGATACCAGACAGGACTACTGGTATCCGTTCTCTGCATCCACCTGGCCATCACCATGACACCTGTTACACTGTTCACACATCTGCCTCCCCCACTTGATTATGAACTTCTCAGAACATTTCTGTTTTCTGCCCCCTCTGCTTGGACTATCCATCCATCCCAGCCCCTTTTCCTCAGATGGAACACTCAGCATCTGATAGGTGTGTTACATCCTCCAGAAAGATATCTCTGACCTTCCCACTCAATGTCAGACACTTTCACCTCTTGGGCCCCCACTGCCTGTTATGTTCATATCCCCATCATAGTGCTCACCATGTGCCTCTGTATTTATCTGCTCATGCCTATTTTCCTCAATAGATGATGAACTTTTTGATCACTGAGATCTTGTATAATTCTTCTCTTTATCTCCCTGGGCTGAACACAGGGCCTGGTATCCTGAAAATACTCATTAACTATTTGTTGAATTCAACTCGTTGGCTCTTCCCTATGCATTGAGGATCCATGAATTCATTCAGTAGACAACTAACCATCATGGAACAAGTATAAATTGATGTCTGACATACTTAGGTTTGAATTCTGACTTTTTCATCATGCATGATTTCTGAGACTTTGGGACTACTGATGCAAGCTTCCTGAGGCTTTCCTGCTATTACAGAGTAAAACATAGACAGGATCATGTGCAGAAGAAGGGCACCAAACTCAGCCGGCAAGTGCAGGAAAAGCTTCTCCCAGGTCCCTCCGAGCTGAGGCATATACCCAGATATAACATATGACAATTGGGCTGGGAAACCAAGATCCAGCTTCAGCCAGGCCAATCTTCATCCAGTTCCTTGAGTCCTCCATAGACCGTCTTTGACATCACAATTACTCTTTCTACCTCTACCTCTTCTCATTCTTCTTGTAAGGCAAATGGTTGTTCATATACTAGGTCTCTGCCTAAATTCCTCTCCTGCAAAATATTCTGATGTTCTACTCGGTTCCCTGTTGATGCCCCCAGATGTATTCTGCTAGCAGTCCGGTGATGCCAGCATTTTGCTCATCACGAAGTTCCCCCAACTCTGCTCTAATGCTTGTTAAGTCACTTGCTCCCCACGTCCCATACCCTGAAATACATGAGCAGGCAGACACTTCTTTTTTGTCCCAACTTGCAACCACAGTATATAGCACATGTAACTTGAGAAATATACGTGTGTCAAGGATGGGCATCTGGTTGAAAGGCCCTTCCCACGGGTGGCCGGGGAGATCCCTTACCCAGGAGAATGACGATGCAGGCGAGGATGGCGATCAGCGCCCCGGTGCTCAGCCCGGCGTTCAGGATGTAGGCTTCCGCGTTGCAGGACAGCAGCGCCCCGTTCACGTCACACCCACAGACCTTGATGGTGAGGGTGTTGGTGCTGCTCATGGGAGGGATCCCGCCGTCACTGATCACGATGGGCAGGAGGTACAAGTCCTGCTTCTGCCGACTGAACCCTCCGCGCCGGGCATACACGCCCGCGGTATTATCTGTGGGAAGAGGGGAGAGAAGGCGCACTTGGAGAGCAAGGCCGGGGCGTCACAGCCTTCAGTCTGCTCCGTTCAGCTTGGCTGATCTGAGCGTGCTCTTCTCACCACCGAGGCTAACAACCAGAATCGCCCCACTCGTTCTCTAATCTAGATATCTACAGAAGCCGCTGCCATTTGGCATGACAAAGATCCCTGAGTTTTGTCCCATCTGGAAACAAAATTCAGAAATTGGCTCTATTTTGTCAATATGAATGCTTTCAGTGGTTGGGTAAGGACACCATTTTCTGTTTGAGTGTTTGTTCTTTTCCTCAAATAGAAGGACTTACGGGCTTCAACCACACCCTCTGTTAGTGAGGGATACAATTAAATAAGATAGGTGAGTGTGCACTTTCCCGACTTCATGACAAGCCTTTGGCCAGTTTTTGTTAGTTTTTTTGAGAGATTTCTAATCCACTCTCAAATCTTGCCCAAACTACGAACCCACTCATAAGTCATAAAGGGAGATGTTGTCTTTAAAATGAAAATATTTTATAAACCTAGCAGCAGGTTTACAGTTTCTCTGAAATTCAAGCAACATCAGCCACCCAGTTGAAAATCTCATTCCTGCTTAAAACAATGATATTTTCTCTGTTGCCCATGCAACACAGCCCACGTCTACACAGTGGATCACCAGATAGTTCCCTGATCTAGACTTTACCTTGCCTTCCAGGCTCATGCCTGCTGTTTCCCACACACCCAGTTCAGCCAGCTGTGCAGAACTTAGGACTGCTACTCAGCACACCATATTCTTTGTACGCCTTGACTTTGACCCTTTGCTTTAAAATGCCCTCCCACCCACCCAAAGTTCCTTTAATCATGACCAGTGAGTTTCTCAAGCCTCAAAACTGAATCCAAAGTCACCTTCAGGAAGCCCTTTTTAGACTCTTCCCCCCATCTCCACTGGGACCCAGCACACTGTACATTCCTATACAAATCAGTCTCCCACTCTTCTGTCATTATTTGTTGGCATAAAATACTTGGTTCTCTCCTAGACTGTGGACTTCTGGAAAACAGGGGCTTTTATCTGCTTCATCTCAGTCCCTCCAGTGCTGGACACACAGCAGACATTCAATAAATATTTGTTGAACAAATGTTGTAACCATGTTCTGGGAAAGGTTTCACTCAAGTTCCAGATGTTGGTTTTCATGTATTTCTCAATCTTTTGTAACCTATTCCGAAATGCTTCCTCATCATGTTTTCTGCATATCTCTACCCGCCAAAAAGATTTTTTTTCTAGACCATATGCTCTGCCTTGGAAAACACTGCTATTATAAAACAGTGGAAGTTTTTTGAATATGCTCCATCAAATTACACAGATGCAGACACACACACACACATATACACACACACTCAATATGGCATGCCTCATTTTGTGAGTTAGAAATCAGTAATTTATAACAAGGTTAGACCAAGATGATGGCCCATTGCTTTGAATGAATTGATAATACCATGAATTAGCTCTTGTGGTAGGAAAAATTATCCTAGAATCTAAAAGCTGAATTCATATTTTTAAGTTAAAGAAAATGTAACATATACTGTGTGAGATAAAAAAAAAAAAATCTATACCAGGTTCAGTCTCATTTAGGACTGAATAGATATTCTGAGTATTGCAGAAGCTAAGGTGTGGGTGCTGGCTGGTTTTTGGCAAGACTTATTAATGACATATCTTCTGCCCTCTGCTGCCAATCTCAATCAAAACAGGGCAGAACCGTCAGCCGTCATCTCTATATTTTCTGAAGTTTGTATAATTAGCATATATTGCTCTTATCACTGGAGAAAAATTATATGTACTATGAAAAATCATGAATTTTTTTTTTCAAGGTGGTCAAATAGAATATAAACTTAACATTCCATTTGCTGAGTGTTCTTTCCTATTGTAGGCTATACCATTGTTCTATGCTTAACAAATCCCAAAAAATTGACATATCTACATAAATTACTTCAAATGTTATTTTTTCCTTCTCATAATTTTATTTGAATTGAAGGCTTTCACAAATTAAATGTTAAAATATTTATTGTATTTTAATGATCTGAAATGTCAAAATGCCATACCATCATGAATAAAAATAAATATGAAAAAATTTATGAAGAAGATAAATTAATTAAATTGCTTCGTCAAATATACCTCTCTGATATGAATGACATCCCCAAGAGATGTCACCTATTGAGTCCCACCCTGTTACCCATGGTGCAGTTTGGTGGGAACATGACCTGAGTGTTTTTATTTTTTTTAAACCTGTGGCGGCCGTGGCTTAAAAATATACTCTTGAGTGTGCAATCCATGCAAAACTGTACCTCCAGATGCCAGCAGGCTGGCTTATACAGGAAGGTAACTGAAAACCAAACACTAGTGGAAAACATGTATCTGAGCAGGACACCAGCCTGTGAATTCAAGATGCTTCATATTCTGAACAGCTGAGTCCCCTCAGTCACACTGAAACTAGGAAATGAAAGCTCATCAAAGTGCCCAGCTGACTGAACCGTTTATTGTCTCTGCGTGATTCATCAGTAGAATCTCGAGAACTTTTAAAAAATGTTTCACATATGGCTTTTAAGATTAGTTTGAGAGGTGGAAAATAAACGGTCTGAAGGTCTGTTCCTGGGCATATTCCAAACACATGCTTTAGAATGAGTCATTTGTCCTGCCAGAGCCTTACTTGTTCATTTCTAAAATGAGGACACAAGTTGATACCAAGCATGCCTCATGGGGTTGCGATTAGGACCAAATAATAAAAACCTTTGGTTGTCCTCTGGGTTGTGCTTCCAGGGAGCTCAGGAATCCTTCTAACTGGAAAACTTAGCACCAGAATCCAGGTCCTCCAGAGCTGGTGAACTGGTGAGGGGTAGGTATAGTTAGACGAGAAGCATGTCTAACCAGACTAGCTTGGCACTTAGGTGGTTACTGTTGCTTGAATGCATATAATATCCCCCCTTTAGATCTAGACCTCAGCACCAATGGAAGGATGAGTTTTTCTGCAGGGAGGGCCATATCAGAGGAGACAGAACCATGTCCTGTGATGGTCTTTCTTGTTGTCCACTCTGGTCACTGATCCTTTACTAACAAAAAGGACCGTTATAAGCAGGGACTCCATGGAAAACAACTCTAGAAAAATAAATGGAAAATGAAACAAACTGACAACAATAATAAAACCTCTGTAGGAAATCATTTTTGTATCCTAGGTTTGGCTACAAATTCTCTCATTATTTTAATTAGCCAGCTACTCTATATCCATCTTTGAGAGGGTCCCCTCAATTTGGACATACACATTTCTGAGATGTATGGGTGATGCAAGAAAAAAAATAAGAGCTTTTGTAGGACATATTTTCAGGGAAGTGTCCAATTGTTTCCATGGTTAATAAGATGAGGCAGAAAATGACAACTGTTCTATCAATTTTTAAGTTTTCATCAAGAGATTTCTCAAATCCTTCTCCTTTATTGTTTTTGTTGTTGTTCAGTCACTAAGTCATGTCCAACTCTTTGCCACCCCATGGACTGCAGGCTCCTCCATCCTGCTCTGTCTCCTGGAGTTTGTCCATATTCATGTCCATTGAGTCAGTGATGCTATCTAAACATCCCCCCCATCTGCCACCCTCTTCTTTTGCCTTCAATCTTTTCTAATGAGTCAGCTCTTCACATCAGGTGGCCAAAGTATTCTTTATAAAGCTTCCAAAGAGCAAATCTCAGTGTTTGGGGTCAAACAGATCTGGGTTTGAATCATGACTATTCTACATGTTAATTGCATGACATCTAGACATATTAGGTAAGTGTCTTGAGTTGCTATATTCTCATCCAGGAAATTAATAGTTTTGAGGGTTAAATTTGATTCCATTCATACAGGCACTTTGCACAGTACCAGGCTGTTGCAGATGACCAGTAAATATCAATTATTTTCTGGAAGCTCTCCTCTTTGTGCAGTAGACTAATGAGGAAGAGAAACATATTGGCAAAGAGAGGAAAGTGAATTCTTAGAAATGTCATTGCAGCCTTAAATGCAATTGCCTACAGGGAAGGGTGCACCCTTCAGACGTAGGAAGGGTGCATCCTTCAGTTCTGGGTAAGGTATTTCCCATGGTAAGAAAATGTTTTTCAATCACCTTGGTCTTTCATCCTGACACCTTATATTCTTCTCCCTGTCCACAAACATGGATGCCTTTCCTTTTTCCCCCCACTTAGGTAAAAACTTGCAGACGAGGTCATTAATTACTAGTATATGTCTTGTACAAACTGTAGTATTTCTATTAATGGTAAATAAATTCAGGTTTCAAATTTTTATGTCTACAACCTAGACTCCTAACTGGATGCTATTTTTATCTGCATACTTTGTCATTACATTAACAAAATGTAAAAGTTCTTCATAATGATGGTCTCCATGGTACCAGTTTGGAGATGCAAATGTAAGGGCCATGATGATGATATCACCCAAGGGAGGGATATATACAAAGGATATTAAAATGGAAAATTATGACAGGGAAGCAGCCTTTTATACGTCAACTGTACTGGGTGCCAATCTTGTATTAGCCAAAAGAAAAACAACCAGGGCAAAATGGGCAATATATGGGCAAACTCAGTTGTGTCTGACTCTGCGACCCTATGGACTACAGCCTTTCAGACTCCTCTGTCCATGGGATTTTCCAGGCAAGAATAGTGAGTGGGTTGCCATTTCCTTCTCCAGGGGATCTTCCCGACCCAGGGATCGAACCTGGGTCTCCCACACTGCAGGCAGACTCTTTACCATCTGAGCCACCAGGGAAGCCATATATGGGTATAGCAATCTGAAAAGAGGAATCACTGCAGCAAAGGATTAGTACTTTCTGCTCTCATCATGATGTCAGCAGAGAGGCTTGGCTTAAAGTGAGAGAATAGTGCCCTAAAAAGCATCTTAAGACACTCTTCCTTACCACTTCTTTTCCTCTGTCCCTCTCTGCTCCAAAGCTAAAGATTCCCCTACTGATCAACTTGATCAGAGATATTAATACTTTAGCCTGTGAAGACAGACACTGTCTGCATCCTACTGGAGCCCATCTCTTGAGACTGTAAAAGATCTAGGCCAAGCCTTGCTCTTATTTAATTCACTTCTGACCTAAAGCTACCTAATTTATCCTTTCTGCTCAAACCTTAACAACAAACTAAATCCATCCACCCCATTAAAAGCTTCCACACACTTGAAGACAGTGATGCAGTCCCTAGCAGAATAAACATTATGTGATTATGTTCCTCTGGGTTTTCTCTACTTTCCTTAGATATGTGGCAATAGCTCTACCAGAATAATGAAAAAATATATATATATAAAGTGCATCCCAAAAGTATTAGTGAAGTTTCAAACTTTGAAAATTTCAGAAACACACATGCTACAGAATTATTGTACAAAAGACATCATTGAAAAGTCTAGTTATTTAGATTTTTTGGTGCTCATTTACATTTGTGATTTTTGAAAAAATAATTTTAATTTTTGATGGCACTATTTGTGACACCTTGAATCTGAGGGAGGGACTGAAATAACAGAAATTTCAAATAATGCTTTTGAAGTTTGTAGCATTAACTTTCTGAGATGACTAAAGCTTAAAGGTAAACTTGATATCTGCATCTTTTATTGTCTTTCTAAACACTGTACGAGCCACCTATCTACCTGTAGTCATTGCTCATATTGACTATTTCACAATCTATGGCAACTGTTTGAATGTGTGTTTTCTCCAATGGACAGTAACATCCCTGAAGGCAAGAACCTTGCTTACTCATCTTTGGTCAGCAGTGTTTTGTGAGCTAGAAAAGTAAACAGTTGAAGGAGGTTTCTTTCATTACATTCAGCATCCATCTGGCTTTTCCACACAGTCAGATTTTACTGACTTAATAGCTTGCCATCAATTTCCAGACTGCCTATCTTCTCCCACTTTGTACTTTTGAACCCCACTTGATCATCACTGCCTCTATCGATATTATAGATTTTGTTCCTGGAAAATATCGTCTCTATCTCATCATTTTTTTTTTGTTATTTTGGGTGAGTCAGATTTAATTAAGTAACATTTATTGAGCTGCTAATATGTGCAAACCTTATTCTTTGTCACTTCCACCTACTTAACCCCAAAGAATTTTTAAACTATGTTCAGAAAGTATAATTACCTTTATTTTATATGAAAAGAAATTCAGAAACAAAGAAGGAAGCAACTGATCACAGTAACAAAACTGGGATTCAAACTCCTCTAGGTTTCACTGTATTTTTACCAGTGCACAGCAGACCCTAGAATTCTGATATTATTGCATGCCACATTTGTTCCTTTTTTTTTTAAATACCAGATTTCTCCAGCATGGTTAGTTAATTATATGGACCCCCACCACAGCCTATAACTAAATCCTTACAGACTCAAGTCCCAGATGAAAGAACTGCTCTTAGAACGCTAAGAATTTTATGTCAGAGAGACCTACAAAGGATTTAGGGCACTTATTCAGCACTTCTCTTCCCATAGCATTTCCAGAAACACACACACCTTCAAAAACAAACCAGTATGCAAGACGTAAAAAGAAATCTATTATTTTCTTAATATTTTGGAATGATGGAAATGCTACAGTGAGGTAAATTCTGAGACTAGCCTTAAAATATTAATGCAGAAAATTGTTTGATCCAAGACTCAGATGGCTATCATGTTTCCCCTGTAAATGAAGGCCTGCATCCTACAGAGGAAGGGGGATTATGATCTTTTAATTATATCTCTGATACTGAGATTCAAAATTCAAAACACAACAAATAACACGGGAACAATTGCCCATGTGCATGTGTATATGCACATAGAATTGATGCTTTTGAACTGTGGTGTTGGAGAAGACTTTTGAGAGTCCCTTGGACAGCAAGGAGATCAAACCAGTCAATCCTAAAGGAAATCAGTCCTGAATATTCATTGGAAGGACTGATGCTGAAGCGCCAATTTTTTGGTCACCTGATGCAAAGAGCTGATTCATTTCAGAAGACCCTGATGCTGGGAAAGATTAAAGACAGGAGGAGAAGGGGATGACAGAGGATGAGATGGTTGGATGGCATCACTGACTCGATGGACACGAGTTTGAGCAAGGAGTTGGTGATGGACAGGGAAGCTTGGCATGCTGCAGTCCATGGGGTCACAAAGAGGTGGATACGACTGAACTGAACTGGACTGAACTGATGTGTATACAAGGCATCTAAGTGTGCACTCTTTGTTGGTATCAAAGACTTTTCAGGTTGTAGTTTATCACATTCCTTAGAGTCAACCCTCCTTCCACTTTCGTTAGAGGATAATTTTCTCTTGGTGATAGAGAGGGAGAAAGGAATGTATTTCCTGGTTTTAGAAAAGGAAAACTACCAGGGAATTCAGTGGGAGATAAACATTTAGGGTCTTTTAGTGAGTTGAGAAATCCCAACGGTTAAGTCAGTGACCAGAGCGAACCTTGAAAGAATAATCTGTCTAATTCACCAAAAAGACCTATTCCTCCTTCTGTTAGGTTGAGGAGGAGGTGGGTTTCCAGATAAACTGTGTTCTGTGTTGGAAAAACTGCAGCAGTGAATCTCAGGCAGAAAAGGAACATAATTATTTATACAGTGAAAATGGCAGGGCATTAAAAGCCATCTGCCATTTTGATCTGCCAACAGAGAATCTTCCATATTGAAGCAATTAAGGGGGGAAAAGTCCCACAGAAATCTGTTTGATTATCTTTAAATTATAAAAATGAAAAGCTGGAAGCATATTTGGATGCTTTTTGGTGCTGCTCGTCAGAAAAAGAATTGTCATTAGTTTAGACCAAAAAAAAAAAAAGAAGAAGAAGAAGAAAGAAAGAAAGATGTTTGCCAATTGGTCTAATCAGGATGAATCTGTCTTGGCTATCTTTCCTTACCCAGCCAAACCTGCTTTCCATACAAACTTTTTTTGTTCTATTTTTAAAAATATTTTTAATTAATTTATTTTTTATTGAAGGATAATTGCTTTACAGAATTTTGCTGTTTTTTGTCAAACCTCAACATGAATCACCCATAGGTATACACATATCCCCTCCCTTTTGAACCTCCCTCCCATCTCCCTCCCCATCCCACCCCTCTAGGCTGATGCAGAGCCCCTGTTTGAGTTGCCTGAGCCATGCAGCAAATTCTCGTTGGCTGTCTATTTTACATATGGTAATATAACTTTCCATGTTACTCTTTCCATATGTCTCACCCTCTCCTCCCTTCTTCCCATGTCCGTAAGTCTGTTCTCTATGTCTGTTTCTCCACTGTTGCCCTGTAAGTAAATTCTTCAGTACCATTTTTCTAGATTCCATATATATGTGTTAGAATATGGTATTTATCTTTCTCTTTCTGGCTCACTTCACTCTGTATAATAGGTTCTAGGTTCATCCACCTCATTGGAACTGACTCAAATGCATTCCTTTTTATGGCTGAGTAATATTCCATTGTGTATATATACCACAAATTCTTTATCCATTCATCTGTCGATGGACATCTAGGTTGCTTCCATGTTCTAGCTATTGTAAATAGTGCTGCAGTGAACAATGGGATACATGTGTCTCTTTCAATTTTGGTTTCCTCCGGGTACATGCCTAGGAGTGCGATTGCTGGGTCATATGGTGGTTTTATTCTTAGTTGTTCTATTTTTTTTTTAATTTGATTTAATTTGACGTTTTTTTTAGCAGTTCAAACTTAACTCTGAATATATCATGCATCAGAACTCATTTGATCTGCAACATGATGCATATTAGATAATATACTTACAAATTTAATACATTTGAAAGTCATCTCTTCCTGCATCCAGACCTTAGATGTCCAATATAACTTTGTGCAATAATATATGATGAAAGGATAAATGGATGGAAGGAGTGGGTGATCTGGTACTGACTCCTTCAGAAGATTCCAACATAGAAAGAAGGGTTGTCTTTTTAGCCTGAAGCTTATCTCATAACATAATCATCTTTCCACAATAATAACTAAGCCCCCAAATGACTGAAGCACATTACATGTCTTTCTATCTACTTTTTCCATTTTAATCCATGCATTTGGTCAACCCACTTTTTTTAAATTTTGGGATTCCAGAGCTCGTATTCTAATGGGAGACAGACAGAGAAATGTATGCTTGGAACGCAGAGTGATTAAAAAACACTAGAGGTTAGTGCAGTGTTCCTGGAGCACAGAAGAGGTAGCATCCAGGGATGGGCTGGGATGCCCAGCAAAGCTTCACCTAAGAGACTTCATTTACAATGCCACTTGAAAGAGGAGGTATAATAGTCAGGGATGGGGGTACATTTTCCACAGAACAAATGCCAAAAAGATAAAGACCAATACAGCATACTAACGCATATATATGGAATTTAAAAAGATGGTAACAATAACCCTATATGCAAAACAGAAAAGGAGACACAGATGTACAGAACAGACTTTTAGACTCTGTGGGAGAAGGTGAGGGTGGGATGTTCTGAGAGAACAGCATTGAAACAAGTATACTATCAAGGGTGAAACAGATCGCCAGCCCAGGTTGGATGCATGAGACAAGTGCTCAGGGCTGGTGCACTGGGAAGACCCAGAGGGATGGGATGGGGAGGGAGGCAGGAGGGGGGATCGGGATGGGGAGCACATGTAAATCCATGGCTGATTCATGTCAATGTATGGCAAAAACCACTACAATATTGTAAAGTAATTAGCCTCCAACTAATAAAAATAAATGGGAAAAAAAAGCATGGGCATGTGAGAACACAGCATATTTGGGAAAATAAAGATGGTTTGAAGCTTTTGGAGCACGGTTTACGGTAACAAGAGAAAGGAGATGATAGACGCAAAGTTTATGGGAAGGAGGTCATATCATTTCTTGCTCACTAGGCTATAAAGTTTCAGTTAAAGCCATAGGAAATGGAGAGTCATAGGAGAATTCTAAAAAGAAAGACATTATCAGTGGGGGCAAGTTAAGTTAAGTGGGGGCAAGACTAGGGTCAGACAGCCTGTTTGGAGGCCACCGTGATAGTTACAGCTCCTCTGCAGGTAGGTCAGGAACAGTCACTATCGAAATCACCTGTGCTTTCACAAAAGAGCTAATTTTGCTGCATGTGCTTTCAGGAATTTCCTGATACATGGGACTATGTCTCACTCACTGCTACAGCCAACATTTAATCTTTAACCCTTGCTCTTTGCATTTCATCATTATTTGGAATAGAGGTTTGGAAATTAGAAATGTGAAGTTCAAAATCAGGATATTTCAATTTAAAGTATCAATTAGGTCAGTGGTCAAAACCATACTGTCTTATTATTAGTATCCAAAAATTGTGCTAAAAACTGAACATCTGTTTTTTAAAATAAAATTAAAATGGAGAGGAAACTTCCTAAAATACACACACACAACACAAATCTTAATTTTAATATAACAATCAATATTATGCTTAACAATAAAACTCTAGAAATAATATCCCCATTAAATTAGTAAGTAAAGCCATTATTATTGCTATTGTTTAGCACATAAAGCACAAATCTATGCAGTTTGTCAAAAAACCCCAATTTTTTTTAAAAAAGATGAAGCAAATTGTCATTATTTAATTTTTATGTAGTTGTCTCCCTAGAAAACCTAGGAAAATAGCTGAGAAGTTATATTAATAACTTCTCAGTGTCCAATAATAAATGAACTAAGTAAAATAGCTATAGTTTATACTAAAAATTGTCACTTAGAAAATAATACATAATTTAAAAAATCTATCCTAGGACAGCATCCAAAATATAAAGTAGCTATTCATTATCTTAATAAGAAATATGAAGAACAAAAATGAAGAAAACTATAAAATATCCCTGATGGTAATTAAAAAGAGAACAGATTCAATGGGAACTCAGATCATGCTTCTGGATAGGAAGAATATTTTAAAATTGTTAGTTTTTAAATTAATCTGTAAATTTAAGGCAACCGAATAAAATTCATGAAGATACTTATCGAGTACCTAAAAAAATTCTAAATTATATCTGGAGGAACAAAGAAACCAAAATCTAAGAAAGAGTAATAAAAGGAAAACAATGTGGACAAAATACTTGTCAGATTTTAACATAATATGTGTGAAATCACTCATGAAAAATATGATGCTCTCATGAGAGTAAATAGAATAGGAAATGTTGATAGTCCATAAAATCTAGGAGTATGTAATGCAGGTGAAAATAAGGATGGTGTTATAAAGAAACTAGAAATGACTATTTCTTAAATGATAATTAAAAAATGGCCAACAAAGGGAGCTTGTGTATTTATCTCATAGGGATAAAAGGTTGGAATGGGAAATGTGATATATAAGAAAGCAGATAAGCTAAGTGAATATTGATGTCAATTTTTCATGAGGAAAATCTTGCTAAGAATAATATTACACAAAAAATGAAAGGTCATGTACACACTGCTATATTTAAAATGGATAGCCAACAAAAACCTATTGTGTAGCACATGGAACTCTGCTCAATATTATGTGCCAGCCTGGATGGAAGCGGGGTTTGGGGGAGAATGGATGCATGTATATGTATGGCTGAATCTTCATCGTTCACCTGTAGCTGTCACAACATTGTCAATTGGCTATACCCCAATACAAAATGTTTTTGGTCTTAAAGAAAAAATTAAAATGAAAAAAAAAAATTCTTTACTTTAAAACACAGCATAAACAGGACTGAAAGGACATTGAAACAGTGGGGAAATTATGCAGTAGGTATGATAAGACATGCTATCAAGGATAGCTCAAAATTCTTTATGCAGAGCTTCAGCAGTACGTGAACCAAGAACTTCCAGATGTACAAGCTGGGTTTAGAAAAGGCAAAGGAACCAGACACCAAATTGCCAATATTCCCTGAATCATGGAGAAAGCAAGGGAATTCCAGAAAAACATCTACTTCTGTTTCATTGACTATGTGAAAGTCTTTGACTGTGTGGATCACAACAAACTGTGGAAAATTATTAAAGAGATGGGAATATCAGACCACCTTGCTTGCCTCCTCTGAAACCTGTATGCAGGTCAAGAAGCAACGGTTAGAACTGGACATGGAACAACAGATTGGTTCAAAACTGGGAGAGGAGTGAGATAAGGCTGTATATTGTCACGCTGCTCACTTAATTTATATGAAGAGTACCTCATGTGAAATGCCAGGCTGGGTCAAGCACAAGCTGGAGTCAAGATTGCTGGGAGAAATATCAACAACCTCAGATGATGCCACTCTAATGTCAGAAAGTGAAGAGGAACTAAAGAGCCTCTTGATGAGGGTGAAAGAGGACAGTGAAAAAGCTGGCACAGCATCTGATCCCAACACTTCATGGCAAACAGAAGTGGAAAAAGTGGAAACAGTGACAGATTTTCTTTTCTTGGGCTCCAAAATCACTGTGGAGGATAACTGCAGTCATGAAATTAAAAGACACTTGCTCCTTGGAAGGAAAGCTATGACAAATGACAAACTTAGACAGCATATTATAAAGCAAAGACATCACTTTGACAGAGGGTGAGATGGTTGGATGACATCTCAATGGACATGAGTCTGAGCTAACTCCAGGAGATGGTGAAAGACAGGGAGGCCTGGCATGCTGCAGTCCATGGGGTCACAAAGAGTCGGACAGGACTGAGTGACTGAACAACAAAAGTGTGTGAAAAGAATGTGCTTAACCAACAATAGTCAACTGATACCATATACCCTTATAATGAAGTCAGGGGGTTATTTTGGAAAAAAATGTTGACATAAGTATAATGATGCTAAAAAATGCACATCATGTATTATTATGTAGGGAAAAAAGAGAACATTATTTTATGGTTGCCTTTTTTTAAAGATCAAAATATATGCCAAGAAAACAGCTAGAAGGCTATAAAAATTAGCAGTGATTATTTTTAGATTGTATATTACCAAGTTATTTTATTATTTCTAAGTTTATTTCTGCTTATTTGTATTTTCTAATTTTCCTACAAGGAATATGTATTAATTATGCAGTAGAATAAAATTATAAAATTTGTCCTTCACAAATATATTTTACTATAATTTCCATGGCTGATTAAAATTACAGTTTGTCCTTTTCTCTTCATACTTTCCTGGAATCCTAGATTGATGAATTGAATTTTAGATCTTTTTCTCTTCTAAATACTATTGTTATTTGATTATGGGGTTAACAAAGAGTTTTTAAGTAATAATTCCAAAATCAGAAATTAGAAAAGACACAAGCTCTATATTAATAATATACAGTATTCCTACACCTGACAGAACCCAGGAAACACACAAGCGTTCTAGGTCAATTTATTTATTGGCAGGGTGACCTTAGGTAAGTCTCTGAATCTTCTGACTTTTCATATTCCTTCCTCATCTAGGAAATGGGGACAAAAATATCCAAAATGCCTACTTTCTGGGGCTGCTTAGGAATTAAGTGCAACAAGGGCGATTAGAAAGCTTTAAAACCAATGCAGAGCTACATATACGAGAGGTGCGATTCTCAGTATTTTTTTTTCTTTGTGCTTTTCTTATTCATTACATGTTCCTCATGATTTTAAAAGATGCCATAAGTCTAGTATTTTCAAACTAAATGCATCTCAAAGCCTGGGTGGATCGGCTCTTCATCTCCCCAAACGGCACCACTCTTGATATTAATAGCCAAAGATGAACTCAGATGTCGAAGAGTTACCAGTGTTCTACTTCCCAGCTGCCTGCTGAGTTGTCTTTGAAGCTCCCGTGCTGTAGAATGGAGTAAGATAAAATATGAAATAAAACGTTTGTGTATATTAAGATGGCTTCCCCTCTTATATTTTTAAAGAGGCCGAATGCTTCCACAGAGTTTAGGCAAACACAATCCTGATTATTTACATGGCATAATGGAAGTAAACACTCAAGGAGAGAGAAAGCTGATGCTTTTACTCAGCATGCTATAAACCATTATCTCATGTTTTCTATGGAAAACAGTCTCAGCCGGGAAATTTGGTAACTCAGTAGGCTATTAATAGGATGTGGAATGTGATTACTCTTTTTGGATTACTTCAATATGTAATTACTTTTAGGAGCTGGTAGAAAGAAACTCTATTAAATGATAATTATAGGACTGTATTTGCTTTAAGGTTTTGTAATAGCTCTAAACATGGGAGTTTTCATTAACTGTTTGCCATAGTTAATAAAGGCATTTTTCTTTAAAAGTAGCAATTCCGTGCAAAAGTGGTGGCTCCACATAGAATTAGTTTCTTATAGGAAAGGGCAGGGGAAACTGATCATGCAGTAGGTTGGCTTCTCCATGGTAATATAATCTCCTTGAAAATATAGGTGGCATCCCCGAAGTATTGTGACAAAGTGAACTATTTATAACTCCCGAGAGAACAATAGGTCTTAGTATAATGCTTTCAGAGGGTTAATAGCAACTAAATATTAAAGAACACATAAAATGAAGACAAGGCAGGTGATGGCGGTGAAGTTGGCACAATAAGAAAAGCCTAGAAACACCAGCTGTTTCAGGAGGTGTCCAGTGATAAATAGGGATGTTGCCAGGAACACATCCAGGAGTGAGCCCTCAGATGTAAACTGGGAATTATATGAATACAGAGATATGAGGATCATCATGAAATGCTCAAATCAGCCCAAGAAGTAATAATGAAGTATGTTAGACCATATCCCTTCAAATCCAAGCAGCATGGGAAATACTTCTCTCCTTTAATAATTCACCCGGGAGGGCACAGTGGTTCAGGCTGTCACCTCTAGCCTTCTGAAAGTCCAGGTTTAAAATCTAGGCCTCGCTCTCATGTGGCTGACTTACCTAATGGCCTGTCCCTCATTTTCCTCATCTTCAAAATGGGAATGATAATAATTCTTACTGTTGAGAAAATTTAATAGAGTACAGGAAGGATCCTGCCATGGTGTTCAGAACATAGTTTGTTGTGGTGGTTGTTTAGTCACTAAGTCACGTTCGATTCGTCGCGACCCCATGGACTGTAGCCCACCAGGCCCCTTTGTCCATGGGACTTCCCAGGCAAGAATACTGGAGTGGGTTGCCCATCTCCCCATTCAGAGGATCTTCTCGACCCAGGGAACAAGCCTACATTTCCTGCATTACAGACAGATTCTTTACCACTGAGTCACTGGGGAAGCCTCTAGAATATACCAACTGGTATTTATAATATTGATAACACTGATAATGGTGATGGGGAAAGTAATAGTAATTAGTTTAATTTAAGAAGCTATAAGCCTGATCTCAGTCACCAAGAAATCAATACATAACCTCCCACATAGCTAGCATGTATCTAATGAAAACGTGTGAAGAAGGACCACCTTTTTCTCCTATATTGAATCATGGCATTTGTCTTCCTGTTTTTACAGACTTGCATTGTCACAGGCTTA
Organism: Dama dama; assembly: GCF_033118175.1. Taxonomy (NCBI): domain Eukaryota; kingdom Metazoa; phylum Chordata; class Mammalia; order Artiodactyla; family Cervidae; genus Dama; species Dama dama. The sequence continues at coordinate 37,937,905 of NC_083684.1, forward strand.
TAGGAGCAGGTGCAGACCAAAATAGTCTGGCCAGGGGTCAAGAAACTTATTTTTTGATCTTGGCTGTGCTGCCAGCTTTGTCTAGGGACTGAACTGTTTGGGCCTACACAACAACAACGAAAAACAACTACTGCAAATGATTTGCAAGTCTAGAATCTCCTTGACTAATGAAATAAGAAGTAGAAATCCCATCAAATTTTGCCATGTTGACAGCAGAGAGACTAATGCCCTTCAGGTAATAATTCTACAACCACCTTTAGGTATCAAGCTCTGTACCCAACCACACTACAATAAAACTGTGCTGGAAAGGGAGAGACAGCTGAAAGATTACATTGCCTTACAAAGCTGAACTAATCCCTTTTAATGCTTTTCTTGATATCAATATTCATAAAGCCATACTGTCCCCTAAGGGTTTATCAACCTCTTAAAAAAAATAAATGAAGTTGTTTGCATATTGACCCTGTAAGGGTCCCTATTTGGTTTCCCCAGCACTTCATGAATATCAAAGCCAACAACAACAACAACAAAACCAGGGAAATAAAAATAGACTCACTTATTCCTATGCACCAAATGAGCCCACGTCTCAAAATAAAGGTGGCATTATTATTTCTTGTTTGTTCTTCAACAGAAAGGCATTATTAAGATTAGGGGGGAAATACTTGTGCTCTGCAATACAAAAGCCATTTGTTTTCCATTTCTACTTCTCTGAACGCACAGGAACCTTGGTACGAACCTCTGTTGTCTCTGACTGTGAAATTTGGATTGTGAATGATTTCAGGGGGTAGACTGAAGATAAATCTTGGTCCATTGGCTGTGTCATCCTTGTCATCTGCACTAATTGTAACAATTGGCTGAAAGAGAAAGGTGGCCCATAAATAAATCATGCTAACATTGACACATCATTTATTCAAAAATTCCTGGCTGGCTAAGAAGCCTGATTTTAATTAGAGAACTTAGCTCCTGAACTAAACCAGGGCTCTGAAGCCTTCTTGGGCAGTTGGGAAGTTTCTCCAAGGGATGCTCTCAAAAGCAAACTCTGGTTCTAAATGATTGCTCCTAGCCAGGGCAGGGCAGCATTACCTGGTTGGAATGTGGCTTGGTCTGGTCACTCTCACAGATGAAGCCTTCATAAGGGGCAGCAAACTTGGGAGCATTGTCATTAATGTCAAGGACCCTAATGGCCACAGGGACTTTGGCTTCCTGATGCCGGTTGTCTGAAAGGAGAGAATTCAGATGGTAAACGTGTACAAGGGAAGGATCTATGTTGGTCCAAGGTTCCTCCCGGCAAAGAGTGAGCTCCAGCTTCACTCAGGCCCTGCAGGCAAATGCACTGTTAGCACAAAAGTCACCTAAAACCCGAAGCATGCCAAGTCCAGTGTGAGGGTGATGTCCTAGAATAAAGGCCAACATTAGACTGGTAAGAAATAAACCACTTTTCCCTTTCTGCTGAGGTTTAATCCCAAATGCTTGTAGTGTAGTGTGGCTCCCGAGACTGTAGTCTACAACAGCAGTTCTCAAAGGAGGGTTCCCAGGACAGCATCAAACAATTTGGGAATTTGTTAGAAATGAAAATTCTCAAACCCAACCCAAGACCTGAGTTAGAGGCTCTGAGGGTGTGGTCCAGATTTGTTACAACAAGCCTGTCGTGATAATCCACTGCATGATCAAGTGTGAGAATCTCTGGTCCTTGACTCTTTGCAACCCCATGAACTGTAGCCGCCAGGCTCCTTGTTCATGGAATTCTCAGGAAAGAATACTGGAGTGGGTTGCCATTCCCTTTTCCAGGGAATCTACCCGACCCAGGGACCGAACCTGGGTCTCCTGCACGGAAGACAGATTCTTTACAATCTGAGCCACCAGGGAAGCCCCTTATAGGTAAACAAAAACCCATAAATAAATCTTGGCTCTAAGGATTCTGCTGCTCTGGGTTTAAACAAAACTGAGGATAAAGTGGGGAATCTTTCAGTGGTGGTGAAGTGTTTCAAGCTGCAACAGGCTATCAGCTCATGTGCCAAGCCTGTATCCAGTTCTGCCAAAGAAAATGAAAACAACTCCATTTGCTTATATGTCTTTCTAGATAGATGACCAAAAATAAATTTTAAAGATTGAAAAATATGTTTAAGACTAAAAAAAAAAAATTGTTCTATCTCAGCTATCTGTTTTTTTCCAGAATATAGACAGTCTGAAGGAATAATATTTGGCAAAGTAGAATCAAAACCCTTAGGATAATACTTACGGATTTCTGCTGCAAAAACTGAGATGTTGAGCCAGGCAGTTTCTTCTCTATCCAAAGGTTTTGTAGTTTTAATAAAACCATCCTCTGGATTAATAGTGAAAAACCTGTCCAGGTCAGTGTGACGATCGATTGAATACCTAAGCAGAAAGCAAATGAAGCAATTAGACTGAGACATTCCAAGCAGCTTAATATTGGAATATTTTCTCCATGCTATATTTAAAGCAACTTTTTCAATGACTTGCTTGAGCTAGATTTTCTTTTTAATCAAATTTACTTTTCAAACTCCGTACATGAATCTTTTATAGAAATCATTTTGCCACATTGAAATTCTTTATTCAGGACAATGAATGAAAGAGCTGTTTAGCATATTTGATTGAGAAACAGAATAACATGCTGCATATTTGATTGAGAAATGGAATAACAGGCTGCATATTTCTTCATATTTACTACAATCATCCACCATCTGAATATTTATGAACTTGCATTTGGGAAGCGGGTTTACCTTGCTCCCAAACTACTCAGATAGTCACAAGTGTATGGAACTTTTGCCAGATTTCTGCATATGAAATATTAAATACTCTTAAGTTTACCTAAAGTTATCATCAAAGATCATTCACAGTCCAGAAAAAAATCAGTTTTCTTCATACTTAAAAGAAAGTGATAACTACAGTTTGAGTAAATTTATTCAATGTAATTGGTTTTAGCGGTTCTCAGGTAGCCTGGTTCTGAATTCCATTGTGAAATATGTAAAGCAGCCTTGGCCATTCATTTGTAGAGCATTCTCCCCACACTTTAATGACCCCCTGCTAAGCCTAACACCGTAGTTGGAAGGTTTCAGCTACTCCTGTCCACTAGAAAATTTGCTTTTTTCTAAAAAAAGACTGAGTAATTTCTAGAATATTACAGGACAAGGTGAGGAAGAATATGGGTCAAGAGAAATGGTCTTTACTGAGGTGTAGTAAGGTCAAATAACTTGCCCAGGATAATGTACTAGAGACATGGCTCTAATAAGTGTTGACAGTTGTCCATTGGTTTCCATGAGGGACTGGATCCAGGATCCCTGAGGATACTAAAACCCATGGATGCTCAAGTCTCTTATATAAAATGGTGTAGTATTTTCATATAACTTACACATATCCTCCTGTACACTTTCAATTATCTCTAGATTATTAAAATACTTAATGTAATGTAAATGTTATGTAAATAGTTGGTGGTGTTCCACAAATTCAAGTTATGCTTTTTGGAACTTTCTGGACTTTTTTCCCCCAAAATATTTTGGACCTGCAGTTGGTTGACTCCATCAATATGGAACCCATCAATGCAGAATCCATGGCTAGAGATGGCCAGCTGCACATATGTCTAAAGGCATTCACTGAGAGCCATAAACCAAAGAATATTAGAGATGGCAAAGACCCTGGGTGTCACAGAGTTTAATCTCTTTAATTTACAAATGATGGGGTTTGCAAATGATCTATCTCCTGGTTTCTGGGGAGCCAGTATTAGAACCCGGATCTTCCAGTTAGAGATCATGTTCTTTCCAACAAAGAGGAAATAAGTATGGTGCAGCACTTCATAAAGTATAAAACATGAGCTCATCCATGACACCATTGACTTCACAGCTCCCTATGGGAATGGAATGATGAGTCCCCTTCCCCAGTGATAAAACGGAAGATAAACTATCACACACCTCATAAATGTCAGTAGAGGCTCAGTGATTGAGCTGACTGAACCCTAAGCAGAGCTCTAGGTGAAAAAAAGAGAAAAAAATAATAGAATATATTTTCCCTGACACCAGGGAGTTTACTATCTACTTGACATGATAAGACAGGCTCATGAGAAGAAAGATAATTAACAAAAGTGTTATTCCATACAGTGGAGCATGTGGATTTTGGTTTTATAAAGTCCTAGGTACAAGTTCATGTCCCACTGTATATATATCAAGTGATACTGGAGAAGCCACTTAAGTTCTTTAAATCTCAGCTTACTTATCACTTAAACTAGATATTAATAGTACCCAGCTTTAAGGTATTCAGTGAGAATGACATGAAATAATAGATGTTGAAGATGTACAACCTACTGCCTCACATATAGCAAACAGAACAGCAAATATAGCTGCTATGATTTTTGCTGTTGTCACTGCTATCACACACTGGATAGATCATGGAAGTTCTCAAATGTCAGTCTACAGAGTATGATTTTCATCCTATAGCCAGTGAAAAAATCATGAAGGGCTTTCGATCAGAGGACAAACAGACTGAATCAGACCATCAGGATGATGAATACGATAGGGTGGGCAAGGTAGTCTGAGCTAGTGAGAGTGGGGGAAGGAGCAGAGGAAACTTAAGGAGTTGATGTAGTTTTTAAGGAATATGAGGTGATAAGAGAGTTAGATGTAGGAGTGACAGAGGGAATGAAAGACCATGTGATAAAGACAGAACCAGCAGGATTCAGTTGATATTTGGAGGTCTGTGGGAAGCTGGAAGAGTCCTAGAGAATTTTTAGCATGGGTGTCAGAGAGGGAGGCATTGGGAAATACAAAAACAAAGTCAACTTAGCAGGAAGGAGAGACTGAAATTCTACTAGGGCTATGCTGCTATGCCAGGAGAGAAAAGATTCAAGTCTATCATAGGTTTCACAAAGTCAGGAGTAGAGCTCATCATCTTCTTCTTCTTTTTAAAGTATGTCACAAGAAGTATAGGCTCAAATATATCTTTCTAATGAATGAGTGAGGAAAGGAAAAAGGAAGTGGGTAAAAATGCACAGCAGATAGCAGAAAAAGTACAGAATTAGAGTCAGGGAGAAAGATCAGTCTAGAGGCAGAAAATCTGGAGCATTAACTCAATTTAAACAGCAGAATGGAATGAAACTGTAAATAAGTGGACACAGGGAGAAAGAAAATCTGAGGCCAAAGGTTGAGTCTCAGGGAGTCCCCAGTGCCTGGGCTGGGATGGAAAACTAGCAAAGACACCATGTATGTCTGAGGCATGAAGAGGTTACTGGCAATGAAGCTAAGAGGAAACAATATTTCAGGAAGGCAATGGTGAAGAAAGGGTCTCTAATGCTACAGAGTCTGAGAAGAAAGATTTGCAAAAACTTCCAAACAGCTAAGAGTTTGGGTGACACTATAAGGCCCTACCTGTATGTCCAAGGATACAAATTCCCTTAAAGGTGAAGATAAGCACTCAGGAAAGTAGGTAGTCTGGCTAGAAAGCTTACTGAATAAAAAACTTTAAATGTTTTTCTATGAATTGTTTGGTAGTTCTAAGAACTAGGACCTGAGTGGGTGAGGGAAGTTGGTTCAAGGGCAGTAATGAGCATCTTTGGATAATTATAGACATGAAAAATGCCTTCACACACAAAATTGCTTCCATTGAAAATATGACCCAAATAACCAATCACAGATGTGGATCCCTGGAAATAATGAGGTGCCAAGGAAATGAGTGGTTGTTCCATGTGTTTTTACGTCACCACTTTTAAAACGCTGCTAATGTACCTCAAAATTCTAGGGCAAAGCTAATTCATTTAAAATTAACACCATGAAAATTTTTGAGTAGTTTAAAGGTGCTATCAAGCTCCTCAGTCGTAATGTATCTTCTTGCATACAGAGCACAGTACTCAAACTTTCCTGGGAAATCTTTCCATTAGTGCCTGCTCAGCCAGAGTAAACCACCCAAGGCAGATCCGGCTTAAAATCCAGTCTCCAATACTGACTGGTCATGTAACTTTGAGTAATTCACGCCAGCACTTTGAGCTCCAGTATTTCCATTTAATGGATCCTAAAGTGATCACTGTCTCAAGGTTGTCTGAGGATTAACTTATATAATTTAGTGCAGGGTTATCTGGAGCCAAGAAGATTGTCTTCCTTTCTCCCCAGAGGGGCAATGGTCAAAGACCTAAAGGCAACTGAACAACACTTACATTTGGGACTTCCTTCTGCCCCGTCAGCAATGTTTTTGGTATAAACACAAAAACTCCACTATCCATGATATTTTTTTTTCATATTCAGATATACTTACTTTTCTTCCCAGCTTTATTGAGGTATGATTAATAATAAAAAAAATCATCTGTATTTAATGTCTAACAACATGATGTTTCAAAATAAGTATACCTTGTGTAATGATTACCATGGTCAAACTAATTAACATATTCATTGCCTCCTCTCATAGTTACCATTCGTGTGTGTGTCTGTGTGTGTGTTTGTGTGTGGGGGTGGGGGCAAGAACACTTAAGATCTACTCTCTTTGTAAATGTCAAGTCCACAATACATTATTATTAACTAGAGTTACCATGCTGGTCAATATCCCCCCCATTTCCCCTACTCTCTAGATCCTGGCAACCACTGTTCTCCTCTCTATCAGTTAGACTTTTTTAGATTGCACATAGGAGTAACATGCTCTATATGTCTTTCTGAGTCCAGCTTATTTCATTTAGCAGTTGTTGTTGTTTAGTTGATAAATTGTGTTCAGTTCTTTGCTAACCCATGGACTGAAGCAGGCCAGGATTCCCTATCCTTCACTAACTCCTGGAGTTTGCTCACACGCATGTCCATTGAGTTAGTGATGCTATCTAACCATCTCATCCTCTGCCGCCTTCTCCTTTTGCCTTCCATCTTTCCCAGAATCAGGGTCTTTTCCAGTGAGTCATTTATTCACATCAGATGGCCAAATTATTGGAGCTTCAGCTTCAGCATCAGTCCTTCCAATGAATATTCAGGGTTGATTTCCTTTAGGATTGACTGGTTTGATCTTGCTGTCCAAGGGATTCTCAAGACTTCTCTGGCACCACAAGTAGAAAGCATCAATTCTTCAGCATTCAGCCTTCTTTACGGTCCTGCTCTCACATCCATACATGACTACTGGAAAAATCATAGCTTTGACTATATAGACCTTTATCACTTAGCATAGTATTCATCATTTAGCATTGTATCCTCCAAATACACATATGTTATCACCATTGGCAGAATTTTCTTTCTTCAGGCTAAATAATATTCTATTACATAGATATATCATGATTTCTTTGTCCATTCATCTGTCAATGGAAATTTAGACTACTTCCATAGCTTGTCTATCGTGAATAACACTGCAGTGAACATGGGAGTTCAGATACCTGTTCAAGATACAGCTGTTATGGAAAGCAGTATAGAGGTTTCTCAAAATGCAGATGGTGGCTTGTTCTGCAGACTGTAACTTATCAACCTGTGACCTAGACAGACATATCCCTGGCCCTCTTTGAGTATGCCAACGGCAACACCATGTAAGCTGTCACTGTGATGCAGCATGGTAACAGCTGTGAGGTAGAAGCTGCATCCAGTCTATCTCAGGGTCCCTGGGAGAACTCCTAGAGGACATGGCACCTAAATGCAGGTGGGAAAAATGAGTACCATGTTGCAGGCTGGAAAGGACAAGGGAGAGAGCTCCCACCAGAAGGAAGAATATACAAAGGCCAGGAACTAGAAAAGGACAGGAAATGGCCTAGTCTAGCTGCAACTGAGAGTCTGGTGAGAAGGGAGAGGAAGAAAGCAGAGAGACCAGCAGTGGCTGAGGGGTGGGGGTGGGGAGGGGCCTGAAGAAAAACTTAAGCCGAGTGAGAGACTTGAGATTATTTTGGACTATGAGACAATGAGAAACAATTTGATCGTTGACTTTTTTGTTGTTGTTGTTTAACTGAAGCATGATATGATGTTTGGATCAGTCTTGCTACAGGATGATGGAAAGGTAGGTGGTAGTCTGGGGGTAGGAAGACCATGAGGAGGCAGAGGAAGGAATCTAAGCAAGAACATAATTCGGGGAGTGGCCACGGACAGATAAACACCTGCTAGAATCCAGGGCAGGTTTCAGACAACTTTCCATTCCTGCCCTATATAGACATGCCTTGACTGTTTGACTCAAGCTTCCTTCTGGTCAGCTTCTTTCTCATCACCGTCTCATCTTCATCATCAGCCTCACTGGTTATTAGCTCAGGTTAGGGAGACAGGGAAGGCAGGGTTCCATTTTCTAGTTTTCTTTTCTAAGTCACAAAAATTTATTCATGATAAGAAAAGCACTCTAAATTTGAGGGTCACTTTATTTTCTCTTCAAAGTATTCAGCAGTTAGATAGACAGGGCTTGCTTTCTGAGCCCCCTGATCACTCTCTGGGTTCTTTGGTTAAGTCACTTTGTCCTGCAGAACCCCGTTTTTGTCTCAGCTTAAGGGATAATAATTCCTATAAAATAATATTGAGAGAATAAATTAGTTGATGTATCTGATTCCCCTTAGTGAAGTAACTGGAGCATAGAAAGGTATCCAATAAATTAGAATTACAGTTATTATTTCACAACCATCATTTATACTTCACCACAGTTCTCTGAGACAGCTGGGTGAAGATAAAGGTTATATCACCTAGTATAACCAGGAAATCTGCTCCAGAAATTATGGAGCTTGAATGAGCCTATCCAAATAACTGGAGTAGAATTTTCATGTCTCCTAAGTCTTCATCTTGTTTACATTGAATGATATCTTGGACCCTTCTTGAAACTGAAGGATGTGGTTCCTGTAGGGCTTTCCTAAAACCTTTTACCTCTAGAATTCCCCATCCAGACTTTAAAAATAAGTTTCTCTGTACCTTATCGGGCTGTTGGCAGCATCAGGGTCTTTGGCATGCACTCTCCCCACCACAGTGCCAGGGGCTGCATTTTCTTGCACTTCATGGATGTAACTTGGGGCCAAGAACATAGGGGGCTCGTCGGCATCTTCGACTGCAATCTTGACTGTCACGGTGTCCTTGAAAGGCCCGTTGCTGATGAACTTCGGGTCAATGTGCACATTGGCTGCCTCTACCTTCAAGTTGTATGCTCTTTTGATTTCAAAGTCTACAGGCTGGCAAAAAAGAAGAGAAGATTGACAACCAATTCCTTGAAAGAATAATGGAAAAGAAAGACCTGATTGTTTTTATAGGGCAGCGTGAATAGTTGTTCAAAGAGAGAAAATCAGTGTCTATTCAATATCCAATTACCTGAGCCATTTGGTCAGAAAATCAGACAAATCAATTGTTAAAACTTGGAATGTGTTTAATGGGTAATTCAAGGAGCATGGCAGACTCAGAAGGACCCCGTCATCTAAAATGAGCCACATTCTCTGAACACACTAAGGCTTCCCGATTCTGTCACTAAAATCACTTAAGGAAAGGAATTAAAACATTGCAAAAATAAATGTTATAGCCCATTCTGAAAAGTACTAAGAATCTTGGTAATAAAAATACTCAATGAATTTTAGTCAGAGAAAAAAGTGATGTCTTGTTAGATGACTCTCCCCTCTACCCATACACACTCTGGCTTAATCATATTAACAGTCTCATTTTTAAACTTTCTGACCACAGAGCATTTCTCAAAGTCAAGAAATCTTACCAGCAGTGGTCCATAATCTGACTTAATGTGGTTTATGGGTATTTGAGTGGGTGGGTTTTTTGAATGACATTATCCTAATTATTGATACTGTTATCCCTTTTCCAATTCTTCCATTCCCAAACATAGCAAGGACATCTCAGTACTAATTCTTACCTGTTATGCTTCCTAATCTCCCTTTTGAAAGACTATGATAGAACTCACTAGCTAGAATGGAATGACATTACTTTGTTTGGACTGAATTCATTTTTAGGTTACTTCCTATTTATGGCAAGTGATATAGAACAGTGTGAGTACTTCCTAGTTAAAAGAATGTATATTTGTACAAAATTCAATTGAAAGAAAAACAATTATAAATAATATAGATTTTACACAGATGTGAAAAAAATGAAGTAACATTTGAATGGCTGTCATTATTAAGAAACTGATGGTAAGCACTCCCACATTCTGAAGGAGGGGCGGTTCTGTGAATCAGTCGGCAACGGGTGAAAAGTAAAATCACAGAGGAGAAACAAGCCTTCCTGCCCGGAAACAGAACTTTCTAATTAGCACTCTGGATGATTCTGAACTCCCAAATGTTTGCAAAGAGTTGGGTCTTTTAAGGCTAGCATCTGCCTGCCATGTTGCTGTCATCTGCCTGGTATTATTTTGAATGGGCATATAATCATAGGGCTTAGTCCTAACCTAATTCTACAGAATTCTAACTGAGGATGGTTCCAGTTTCAGGAAGGTTAAAAGCATTCAACACCCTTGACACTTTTCTCCCCAGATTCAGAGAACACTCCCTTTTCTTGAAGCAAAATCTGTCCCCAGCTGTTCCATGTTCTCCAGCAGTCTCTTTGTCCTTCACTGGGTTACTGAACAGCAGAAAGGAATGGTATTTATAGGCTGAAGGTGTGAGACTGCTGCAATTCCTCAAAAATCTCTGTGATTATCAGACAAAATGAAAAACATGAATACAATAGTTCTGAGACCAGGCAAGAAGAAATTTTCTTCTCCCAGATAATCTGTTGATTCACCTGGTAACAGAATGTTTTGAACTTGACTTAGGTACATGCCTAAGGACCCAGAGCACTGTTTCCACTGGAAAGCCTTGTTAATGTTAAGGTTGGTAGAGTATAGTTTGACTGGTACTCGCTGAATCTAGAGCAGAGCTCCCCGGGTCTTTGCAAATGCTTGTCTGGAACACCCTCTCTAGTTTGGTGAGACTTTACTGTCTTCTGGTGGTCATCCCAGGCTTATTAAATCCTCTCTGTCTCCCCCAGACAGATTAGTCTGGCACCTTAATTGCACATCTGCAGTCCCTTGTCCCCCACCCCTCCTGAGTGAGGAGCATCCCAAAGAACTCTACAGAGTTGTACTCATCTTTGCTACCCTCTGCCTCCCCAGCACCCAGGAATGACTATACCAAATGATAGCGCGCACCAATCACTGTGATCGAAAGGAAAGCAGACTTGATGGACGGACAACATTTAAGCATCTGCCTCTAATTTATTCCCTGCCTCCTTCCAAAAGAGATTTAAGGTAGTTTCCCTATCTATGTTATGAGTAGTTGAAATAAAGCTATATGAAGCTACATACTACATAAACCATAAAAATCTCAATATTCCCGGGTTTACTAATCCCACCTCTAAAAATCCTGCCTGAGGGATTAATTCAACGGAAAACCAAAACAAACAGTATTCAAAAATGCATGATGCTGTTTAGACATAACTGATTAGACATTAGATATCTAATCCTGGGAAACATACACACAAAACACCAAACCCAACTGTGAGATTTTATTAAGGAAATAATGGTCCATCAATAGGATGGGATGTTATGTAGTCATTAAAAATGATTATGTATATTATATAACAGCATGTAAAACGTTTATGATGTGCTATTAAGTTAACACATCTGATCACTCTATGACTGCAACTGTGTTAAATGTTACACGTCCACATCTATATATATGTGGACAGAGAACTTAAAGAAATAATCAGGCATGCATGCATGCGTGCTAAGTCACTTCAGTTGTGTCTGACTCTGTGACCCCACAGACTGTAGCCTACCAGGCTCCTCTGGCCAGGGGATTCTCCAGGCAAGAATACTGGAGTGGGTTTCCATTCCTCCTCCAGGGGATCTTCCCAACCCAGGATCGAACTCACGTCTCCTGCAGCTCCTGCATTGTACGCAGTCTGGTTCTTTTTAACCACTGAGCCACTAGGGAAGCCATAATCAGGCATAAAAGTGGCTTTATTAAAATTGCTATTTTAAAAACACTTAAAATGCCTTCTAATGCTGCTCTGTCACTGCTTTACAAGGAGTTTATTTGTTTGAAAGTGAATACCTCAGAGACCATGAAGAGATCTCTCAGTAATAACTGGGAATCTCACTCAGTCAAAGCTGTTGCAGCATCGGATTTTCCTAAGTCCACCAAGCCACCTACAGATCTCATTTTTACTTTGCACTGGTTCTTCTTCAGGTAGTCACACAGAGATCATCTCAACATCCCGAAGGCAGCTCCTCCATCTCCCTCTCTCTCTCTCACGCGCTTATAAGCCTGACACTCACTGTGTCTGACACAGGGTATTCAAGAAATATTTATTACTTTCTAAGCTATTCAGTACAAGAAAGTGAAAGTGTTAGTCACTCAGTCATGTCCAGCTCTTTGCGATCCTGTAGGCTGCAGCCCTTCAGGATTCTTTTGTGTCCATGAAATTCTCCAGGCAAGAATACTGGAGTGGGTAGCCTTTCCCTTCTCTAGTGGACCTTCCCAACATAGCCATTGAACCCGGGTCTCCTGCATTGCAGGCAGATTCTTTACTATCTAAACCGCCAGGGAAGCCCATTCAATACATGAATAACTCCTAAGTAACTCTTTTTTTTTTTTTTTGGTAACGTCTTTTTTTTTTTTCCATTTATTTTTATTAGTTGGAGGCTAATTACTTTACAATATTGTAGTGGTTTTTGTCATACATTGACATGAATCAGCCATGGATTTACATGTATTCCCCATCCCGATCCCCCCTTCCACCTCCCTCTCCATCCCATCCCTCTGGGTCTTCCCAGTGCACCAGGCCGGAGCACTTGTCTCATGCATCCAACCTGGGCTGGTGATCTGTCTCACCCTAGATAATATACATGTCTCGATGTTAACTCTTGAATTCTTTACATTTATTTCTTCTGCTTTCTTCCAGTCTTTGTAATTTCTCTCTTGAATTCCAGCAAGAATTTTTCAACTGGTCCAACTGTATCCATCTCAAAATCCTCAAGACTGAACTCACTCAAGTTTCTTAAATGTGTCCTGTTTTCATCAAGACCAGCCCTTCATGCACTTGTTTTCTCTGACCCTCCTCTCCTTATCCATTTGATAAATTCCTACTCACCTATGAAGACTTAGCTCTAGAACTGCTCCCTGTAAGCAGTCATCCATGACCCATATTCATAGAGACTATCATGCACTATCACAGTTGCTTCTCAACCAGGAAGTGATTTTGCTGTACCTCACCCCAGGGAGTACTGGGCTTTGTCTGGAGCTCTATTTTATCATCACAGCTGGTGGGGCTGGGTGTGCGCTTTCTGACATCAAGTAAGGGGAGATCAGGAATGTTGCTGAACACCATACAATGCACAGAACTGCCCCCTACAACAGAGAAGTCTCTGTCCTGAAATGTTAACAATCTCAAGGGTCAGAAACAACCCCTCTGTTTTAATTGTCTTTTTTGCTTAACTGTCCTGTTAAATTCTGATCTCCCTGTGACCAGAACTCTGTTTCTTCCATTTTAGATGTCCAGCCTCTCACAAAGGGCCTGCCTGACAAATAATAAAAACTCAATCACACTTGGTAGAAAAATAAGTTGAATGAATTAAGAAAAAAGTGGGAAAAAAAAAACTATATTAGAGAATATTTTTAAAAGGCACAAATAATTTCATGGGTCTCTCTATATCTTTTTATATTATTAAATAATATATAATGCTTCCTATAAGGATCCATCATTTTACTCTATTAAATTCACCTCTCAATATTTTTTTTCCTCCTGGACAGTTAGAACTTCATGCTATAAGTTTAAGCAAATGTTCTTTTACAAATGAAAGAATATCCTACTCTGTTTTCAACCTAAACATCAGTGCTTTATGGAAGATTATTCTCTTGCCTGAAATAAACACATTGAATTGGGGGGAAATGTGCAAATTAATCATATGCAGAGAGCTCATTTGCGATGTGTTAGTCCCATGGGGTGATTTAAATGTTTCAGATTTTAGAGACACAGTGTGTGTTTATACCCTGAATACACTGAAAACAGGTGACAACCTTAGCATAACCAACTACCCAATTACTTGAACAGCCAAGGATGTGGGCAGGAATCATTGATGTCACTGCTCGTATGTCAGTGTCAGACAGAAGGGATAGTCATATTAATTAACAAAGCAAGTTGACAGCTCTATGCTACAGGCCAATTCACACAGCTACTTTCCCAGAGGAGAAACCAGAGGGAGTGATTATCCCAGCCCCTTGTGGCTGGTGATTAGGCTTTGGTGACTATACCATTCATCATCACTAATGTTGATTTTTCCATATATCCAAAGTTTACCACAATTTCCATACTCTTTTATGACAGAGTCACTCCTACTTTCTTTTTCTTTGTGTCCCCTCATACTTCTCCCAAACCCAACAACACTGCTTTTGTATGTTGTGAAAACTGGGCTTCTGAGAACCATCTCTTCCTGCTCCCTTTACTAAAAGATTCCTCCCAGGAATCTCCCTCCCATCTCACCCTTGCCTCCTCTCCAGCAGCTGAACTCTTTATTGATTCTTGAAATTAATTTTTTCATCAGTGTTCCAGTCCAATCTTTCCCATCATACCAAGGAGCTTAATATTCAGGCTACAAAACCAAGTTGAAAATGAATGTTTGATTAAAACCAAGGTAATTCCATCATCCAATTCAGATTTGATACTCCATATACTTTAATGATGTAGAGGTATTGATTTCTCAAGTGGTACATTGGGGGCCGGGTAATCATTTTATTAGAATATCCACTGAAAGCCAATCAAATCTGGCTCTCTTTCATAAAACCTTTTTGGTCCAGCTATTTCCAAAATGCCTTAAGTGGGAAGATGTTCCAGGATACACTAATTTTGAATTTCATGTCTTTAAATTGCTAGCTGTGATTACAACAGGATTAAATTATTTAACCTGTCTGAGCCCCAGCCTCCTCCTAACTAAACTAAGGTATCATTGCCCACTGGGATACTACCATCTACTTTATATGATTTTCATCATATAAAACAAACAAAGGTTACTATGAGTCACAGGCTGTCTCTGGCCAATAGTTAGAATTGAGTAAATGTTAGATAAAAAAAAAACAAATCAAGAATAAATAATAAGCTCGTCTTTGTAGTGAATTAATCCCAGGAACACATTTTTAGCAACAATTTAGCTGACTATGAGGGAAGATCCATTATTTTTGTTTCTCAGGCTCAGTTCTGAGAGAAAATTGAGCAGAGGATTTGGTTCACATTTCATAGAAGGCCCAACAATGTAACAGACCTTGGATGTTTGAGATGGGAAAAGTTCTGGAGAACCTATATTAATAGACTCAGCTTGGCAGATCCAACAAGGAAACGCCATGCATGCTGAGGGCTGCTTCTCCAAAATATAGGTTTATCTAAACATCTTTCTTTCCTTCAGGAAACTGTGCCAAGTCATACAAGAACTAATCAGTAATCTCAGGGCAAGTATTATCACCCCCTCTCTTTCTTCCAGTTTTACTGATATATAATTGACATATAGCACTGTATGAGCTGAAGATATACAGTATAAAATCTGACTTTCACACATCATGAAATCATTACCACAGTAAGATTAGCGAACATTCATCATCTCATATAGATACAGAAGAAAAAGCAAAAATTTCTTTTTGATGAAAACTCTTAAGGATTTACTCACTGAACAACTTTCATATATAACATACAGCAGTATAAATTATATCCCTAATACTTATTCATCTTATATACAGGAGTTTTTCCCTTTTGACTGTGTTCATCCAACTTCACCTTTCCCCATCCTCCACCTCTGATAACCACACATCTGATCTCTTTGTCCATGAGTCTGTTTTTTGGTTTGTTTTTGAAGAATAATTGACTTACAGTACCATGCTAGTTCTTGGTGCACAACATAGTAAGTTGATATTTCTATACATTTCGAAATGGTAAATTGATTTTCATCTGTAACAATAGCAAGATATTACATTATTGTTGACTATAGTCCCTAAGTTGTATAAAAACTAACTATAAATCTCAGGTAGGCATCATCAGTGCCTTCTGCCAGCTCCCTCTGGAATATAGTTCTGTTATCTCCCAAAAACTCAAAGCTCAACTGCAAAGTCTGAGGTCCAGCCCTCAGTTGTCCATATTCTCAGTTTTTAGCCTTCAACTCTTTGTCTCCTGCAGTCTTGTCCTGGCAAAGCAGGCCACATTGCTGCCACATCGGATTCCTCACCCTAACTCACCTTTTTCAGTTTCACCACGCCCTCCTGTGTTTCATAGTCCGTTGTGATTTCAAACAATTCCATCCCATCTCCATCAACAATATTGTACGTAACTAAGCCATTTTCTCCAATGTCTGGATCTTTAGCCTTCACTCTTCCCACTTCCTCCCCTGGGACAGCTGCTTCTGACACAGACATCTGGTATACGCCTAGAAGAAGAAGATATCTATTTTTATTTTCCCTTTTATTTGGCAGCTGTAAGACTTTAGATTTCATTGAATCCCAATAAATTTCTCAAAGGGTTTGACACTGAGCTTCCTATTGATTGAAAACATGAAAAGAAGTGAATGGATGCGAGGAAGATCCCACACAGCTTGCTTGTCAAAGAAATGTTTTCTGTAAAGAATGATGAAATAATATCAGGGTCCAGGGTGGTAGGGTGGGGGTACCTGCCACATGTGAGAAAGGAAAACAATGCCCAGTTACATTTCCCATCAGGAACTGATGGAGGGCCATGTATATCTTCACACATTCAAAAAAAAAAAAATCAAAACCTCTTTTCACATCTTTGGAATGGCCCAGAGTTAATTCTAAGGCTCACATATGGCACTCGCAGGTGCCCAGAAAGAGAATGTCTTCTCTGTTTAAAAGCCTTCTCTAGCTCCATATTTATTTTAAAGTCAAATGCAAATCTTGTCCTTCAAGGTCATGACCCTTCCAGCTCTATATTTGACTCTCTTCTTATTTTACCTCCTTCACCATTTGATGAATGGATATCTTATATGGAAGCTTTCTCACAGTGTGACATTTCCACATAGATTTTTTAAATATGTATTGGGAACCTACGATATGCTGAGCACTGTCCTAGCCTTTGGAAACTCAGTAGTAAATTAGAGTCAGGATTCTCCCCTCATTCTACAGAGAAAAAATAATCAGATGTATACATACTCTGATATCACTGCTAAGAAGGAGAAAAATACAGTAAGGGACAAAGGATAATGAAAGAGTATAAGTGTGACTGTGTGTAAGTGTATGATGTGTGTGAGTGTGTTCGTGTGAGTGTATGTGAATATCTCCTGAAAGGACTGGGCCAGATAAATCATGTGAATATCTGGGGATAAAAGTACAAACAAAGCAAACAGCAAACTGCAAAAACCCTAAAGTGAAAACAGTGAATATATACAGAACAGTAAGACCACAGGTGTGACTGCAGCCTTCTGGTAGGAAATAAGTATAAACAGGCTGGGGCCTAACTGCACAAAGGGCATTGCAGGAGATGGAAAGGATGTCAGATTTTCTTTAAAAATGTGTAGGAAGTCACTGAAAGGTTTCATTAAAGAAATAAGATGAGATCATCTTAATTGTATCATCAGAATTAAAAAAATATTCTCTGTGAAACACTGTGGAGAAGCAAGGGTCAGAAAACCTGGCCTCTATCACTGCCAAACCTAGTGGTTTGGGACAAGCTACTTAAGCAATTTAAGCTTTAGTTTCTCCTTATGTGGATTTTATCAATTTTAATACTCTGTGTACATTTATCTATATTGTTTGGCTGTGACTGCTTTCAGCTCAGACCCATATTGAACTTAAACACACCGTGTCCTTCATGATAAAGGACAAATCAGAGAAGGGAGTCTCTGTATATAATTACCAATTTACATGAAGGTTTAGCAAAACTTGCTCTCAGGTAATTTTCTCTAAATCTCATTCAAGTCCACAGCTATAAAACTGGTTATCTTCACAGTAGTGATGTAACTTCACTCTATGCTTGTAGGTGAGCAAGGACATTAATCACCGCCTGCTAATAGCCCTGCATGGTCCTTTCCATCCAGCATACCAGGCGGTTTTAGAGTGTGGATAATGGAGCATGCAGTTTCTTAGAGTGCTCTATGAGGCTTAAGCTTATTGGGGATACTGAACCTTGTGCTTGACCAAGCAAAGTAATCTTCATCTCTCTGGGGACTTTATGAGAACTGGCTGTCACCCTGTAATCCTCTACCTTAATGTCTCCCTTCCAGAGACTGTTGTCTTTGAATTCCTTTGAGTGACCATGGTGCCTATCTGGGGCCATACTTGGTGGCCTTCCCTATTTTCTCACTTGTAAAAAGTGCCATTTCTCTGGCAATAAACTCATAGGCTCTACCAGCTAATCTAATAAAGAAGCTTTCATGGTGAACTCCCCATGATCTATCAGCACCAGCATCATTATGATTATATTGTACCTCTGTCTGTACCTACACTGTATACATAATCAGATTTGTGTTCAAAATCTAGCTTTGCTGTAATCTTTTAGGCAACTTACAGCACCTTCCATGGAACCTGGTTTTATCTGTGAAAGAGAGGCTCTCATAGAGATTTGCAATAGTAGTAACTGTTCATTGAAGGGGTTATAGTTGTTGTAATTATGATTATTAATAATGACCTTTCAAATATTTTTTTCTTTTATTTCCTGCTGCAATCCTATTAATTTTGCAGGACCATAATCACCTAGATAATAATAATGGCTAACCTTTGTTGACAGCCTATGCCAGATATCATTGTAAGATTCTACAGTAGCTCATTTAGTTCTAACAATATCCTACTAATTAAAATTTTTTTAAAAAAATATTTATCTGTCTATTTCCCTGTGTTGGGTCTTAGCTGTGGCATGCAGGATCTCGGCACATGGACTCTCTAGCTGTGGTTCGGGCTCAGTAGTTGCAGCACGTGGGCCCAGTTCCCCCAGAGCATGTAGGATCCTAGTGCCCCGACTAGGGATTGAACCTATGTCTCCTGCATTGCAAGATGAATTCTTAATCACTGGACCACCAGGAGAGTCCCAACATCCTATTAACTGAGTCTTATGGAAGACTGTATTTTGCAAAAGTAGTCCAAACAGTATCTCCCAGCCCACATGCTTCTCTTTCAGAGACTTTAACAGTCCTTCCCTTGAAAGGTGGGGTCTATAAGAACTCCACTTAAATTTGGGCAGTCTTATGACTACAGTGGAAATGATGCTATGTGATTTGTGAAGCTTGGTTACAACAGGCTATATGGTTTCTAGTTGGTGTTCTTGGGGCTCTCCTCACTTTCAGAACCCATCCAAGCCACTCCTTGTAGAGGCTGACATGGACGGGAAGCAACAGCTGACATTAACTTGCCAGCCACGTGACTGAACCAGCTTGGAAGTGGATCTTCCAGCCTCAGTCAAACTCTGCCAATGGATGCTGTGAAACAGAAAAAAGCTGCCTCTTTCAGGTTTTGCCCAAATTTCAGACTCATGACAAAAATAAACAATTATTATTGCTTTAAAGCACAAGATTTGAAGTAGTTTGCTAGGTAGCAATAGATAACTGATCCAGCCACTATTACATATTCAGGTTAGAAATGAGAACACTGAAACAGAAAGGTTAATTAATTACTACATCGCATCATGAGTGCCTAGCAAAATGGATTTTTCTCTTCCCAGGGTTGTGAAATATTCTATGTCTCCACTTTCTCCCACTACCTCTCCTCCACTTAAGATTTCTGTTGTCATTACTGTTGTCTTGTGTATGTGTATGTGTGTGTGTGTGTGTGTGTTTCAAGAGTGTTATAAAGAGCCTCCATTACTCTAGATTCCTTCTGGAAAGTTGAGTATAGCAGGGATGGGTCATAGAAGAGAGTTGGCTGTGGCACCATTGGAAAGTGAAAACCAAGCCCACCGACTTACTCTGCGGAAACTTTGGTGGGTTGTCGTTGACATCGGTCAGTGTGATCGTCACTTTGGTTGTCCCTGAGAGTCCACCCATGTGTCCACCCATGTCCTTGGCCTGGATCACCACATGGTACTCCTCCTTGGCTTCCCTATCCATGTTGGGAAGGGCCGTTCTGATGATACCTGGACAGGTGAGCAGGGAACACCACAGATATTCATTAATTACATTGTAACAAAAAAGATCTAGGCACGGGGAAGCAAAGATGAATAAAACAGCACCTGTCTGCACAGAAGAGTCACTCCAACATATTTATCATCAAAAGTAGCCATACTTGGAGCATCATATAGATATATTTTCCAGTAAATTACCATCATTATTAATGTAGCATTAAAATTTTACGTTTTATATGTTGTACTGTAAATACAAGTAATAATCTCATCTGTCTCAGGTGTAACACTTAATTAAAGATGCTAAAGATTGATACATTTGAGGACCAACTACATGAGCATCCATAACATAAACCCATGCTTTTGGACTGTCAGCAGAATCCTCTGACTATCAATGCCTGCATCCAATTCTTAGAAACATTACTCTGGTCTGTTTTAAGTTAAAAGTAGATGGCAATATATTAAAATGTTAATATTAGCTTTTTAAGTGTATAACAAATGGGTTAGAAATATACACAAAGATTATGTCAACTCTAGTTGTTTACTATCACCTATCACTGACAAGGATACATTAATAATTGAATTCTACATGATCTCTGGATATTAATGCATTACTGGTGTGGAAACCATGTTCACTTAAAATCTTTTGGGAATGCATGCAAGCTTTTTTCTGTCTGTAGATTTAGCAACACTTACACTAGAAATCTAAGAGAGTGCCATGGAAGCTTTAAGTCCTTATCCTTTTCTGACCCTGATGTTTGTATGTTTCTCAGCAACATTCTTCAACTTGCTGAGCCTCGTTTTTCTTGTCTGTTAAATAATTTGGTAGGTTCAAATTGCTGCTTCCTAACATGTGTCCCTGAGATAACGAATATTGCAACTAGAGTCCCTCCAGCAATTTTAGTATCTCAAAAACTTACATGCAATTCCACATTTATCCTTGGCAAAATTAATTGGTAAATGCCTTTGATGAAATCATAGCAAGTAGCCCCTTAAATTGTGATCCAAAGAATAGTGTCTACAAATAAATGATCACTTAGGTAAGTGGAAATTATAT
This sequence comes from Dama dama, assembly GCF_033118175.1. Classification (NCBI taxonomy): domain Eukaryota; kingdom Metazoa; phylum Chordata; class Mammalia; order Artiodactyla; family Cervidae; genus Dama; species Dama dama. The sequence continues at coordinate 37,958,896 of NC_083684.1, forward strand.
TCAGTAAGTGGGCAAAATATCTGATTGGCAGGCTATGCAATATAATATTATACACACACACATACACATATACATGTATTTGATAAATTTCAACTGTATTAATATAAGTGCATTTTTTTGTAAATATCTTGCAAACATATGGGGGTATATTGTGGAAAAAAGAAGGGAGTTTGAGATATAATACTGTGGACTGACAGTTTCACAGGATTTTAGTGTTTATTCTAATAAAAGGATCCTAGAATCAAATTTGGGACACATGGAGTGAAACATCTTGGTGTGGGTTTTGACTGGTATATCTGTTCACTCTTTTGGTTTGCTATTTGTTTTCTGTAAGGATTTGCAGAACCTCCTTTTTGGATGTTAATGCCTGTTGGGAACCTAGAAGCTCAGCGGAGGAGATGGGGATGTGCCATCTCCCAGATATACCTGAGCCTCAACAGCTTCCACCCCCACAACCCCCAACCTTGCACAGCGGTCTTCAAGCTTTGAGAGCTGCCAGTCTTTACCAGTCCACGAGTCCTATGGTCTCTTAATTTGGATCCACAGTTGAATTGTATGATAAAACATATTTGAAGATAAGAACTGATATCACGAGGAAAGTTGCAGTCTAGGGTTATATTTATTGCTGTGACATGGTGCAGTACAAAGGAAAGCAGTCACAAGTATAATCCGTTGGGTGCTAACTACAGGCCAGGCAATGTGCAGTATTGTGACATGGTGCAATACAAATATAAGCAGTCATAAGTATAGTTCATTGAATGCTAACTATAGGCCAAGCAATGTGCAGTGTCTACACTGCACAATAGTCTTGTTAGGTGGCCCATTTTGTATTTTAGAAAACTGAGACTCAAAAAGGTTTCAGCCAGCAGACCTGGACTCCTTATTCACAATGTGTCACAAATCACAACGCCATTCCACGGTACCTGTTTGTGCTTCTACTGAAAAGTAGGGTTGTCCTTCCAGGATGCTGTACACTAACTTGGCACTGTTTCCATAGGTGGGGTCATCTGCATCTGAAGCTGTCACCTGGATCACTGACGTTCCTTAAAAGTGAAACATTCATTAGAGACAGTCCCTCCACTTTTCAAATTATATTATACTTTGCAAATTTTGTCTTAAGATTAAAAACTAACAAGAACCCCCAAATTATTAAATATGCTTTGATTTTCCAGGCTGAGATGCAAAAATAATTTCCCTCCCTCCTCCCACCCTTTTTAATCCCCATAGCTTAAAAATGAACTTTCTATATTCATAGTGCATCCTGCTATGCTTAGTAGTTAAAATAATAATGTGAACATTATTGCAAAAACATTCTAAGGCCCATACAACTGCAATGTTCAGTATATCAAATAATTAAATAAAGATCTTCCCAAAGAGTATAATAAAGGATAATTAATGATGAATTGCTTTTCATGAAAGGACAGAGTGCGGTCTTCCATCTGTAGCAGAGCAATAAATATATCATTTTATTGTTGCTTTGCATGTAATAAAATGGCTGCTAATACTACATTTTAATTAATTTATGGCCATAAATATTGTACAGAATGTTGTTCCCTACTGGCATGAAAATTGCATCTTCCCACCTCCAATGGGTCTGGTCGTCACACAACAGAAATCACCAGTAGACATCTGGTGAGATCTAAGGCCAGCAATTGCGAGCCACAGTGAAAGGAAACCAGGGAATTGAAAGAAGAGGGGATTCTGGTTTTTGTAGGAAAAACCTTTGTTCCTTGATGGTTCCCAATGGGGCAGGGGAGATGGTCGAGGGAGAGAGCTGGTAATTACAGAATTCCTCTGTGCCAAGCACTGATTGGGGGGCAAGTTCTAAGCATTCTGCCCCTCTGCTAGGTACTTTTCACGTTAATTGTGCCTATGAGTTACTGAGCATGACAGGCAGGAAGTTCTGCATTCTGTTTTGCAAAGTGGCTCACTGTCAGAGTCAGGATTCTAACCTCTACCCAGCAAACAACCAAGCCAAGGTTCTTTCCGTGACAGTTTCAACAGAGGAGCCAGGTTCTACATGAGAGGCAAGGCAGCCCATTTATACAGCCTCTGTCAGCCCTCTGATCTACAAATTTGCTGGTGATTTTCACACAGCGTAAGAACAAATTTGACTCTTTTTTAAAAAAAAATTCTGTAATTCCTTTTTTCGTACAAACAACATTTGGGGGAGGATTCTTCCCACAAAACTAGGCACTATTCTAAATCATGGAGATCTGTAATGGCATTAATAAGCTTTATTTTCTATTTTCATGGTAGAGCTTGGGAAAGTATTTTTTATGCTTAATTTTCTTCAAGAAATCCACTAAGTTCTTTATAACTCTTTGTATTTCACATCTATGTTTATTTAACCTTCATCAGAGTTTACGTTATCCTCATGGTATAGATGACAAAATGAAAGCTGAGAAAGATGTAAGATGCTTTCTGGGTTGACCTGGCAGCCATGATTCCAATACAGCACTGTCTGGCAGCAGACAACTCTCATAGGCCACGATGCAAAATCTGATATTAATCCTTAAGCACCAAGCTGCCCCAAGACATGGGGTCAATGAAAATTCCCCTGGAGCATCCTTTTTGATGACTGGCCTTTTTCCCCTGGCTCAGCTGCTGACACTGTTGTCCTCTATTTAATGATTTCTTTGATGTCTGCTGTTTCTCATTAAAAGTCCCCAGGTGACTACTGAGAAACTGAAGAATTGGGCAAGGCAAAGAGAAGGCAGAATAGGCCCAGTTGGGTTTTTATAAAGTATGAGAAGGGTTTCACGTTAGTTGGAGGAGAAGAAGAGGGCTATTTTATTTATTTTTTTCCCACCACAAGCTCTATATGCAAAGTGGAAGGAGTAGAGTTTTTTAAATCTTTATTTATTTCGCTGCCCCTGGTCTTAGGTACTTCATGCAGGATCTATCGTTGCAGTGTGCATACTCTCTGGTTGTGGCTCATAGGTTTAGTTGCTCCAAGGCATGTGGGATATGAGTTCCCTGACCAGGGATTAACCCCAAATCCCCTGCATTGAAAGACAGATTCTTAACCACTGGACCACCAGGGAAGTCCCAAGGAGTAGGGTTTTAGAGTCACTTCCGTATCTAACTTTCTTGGGCAAATTGATTCTCAGTCTCTGTGCTTGGTTTTCTCATCTGTAAAATGGGCAGTTTGGCCCTGATGATCCTTAAGCTCATTAGAACTTTAAATCTATGATTTCATAACCATACTTACTCCTTGATCAGAACAGCCCTGGTCACTGTCTGAAAAGCAAACCCTTCTTAATATGAGGCATGCTTCTCAAAAGCAAGCACAACTACCTGCATTCTATAAAGTCAAACAAGAAGTATTGCCAGGAGAATTGTCCACTAACAATGTTAGGTGTCTGTATGCATGATGAAAAACATAGCTGCTTCTGAATTATTCTAACAGATGGTGACATAGTGTCATGGTGAGGTGTATATCCTGGTTCCACTTAATAGCTCAGATGACCTTGAATAAATTATAATTAACTTGTTTCTACCTTTGGTTTCCCATTTGCAAAATATGTCAAATAGGACCTACCTCATTGCAAAAATGAGTCACTGCAAAGATTAAATGCAACAGGGCATGTAAATCATTAATGAGCACTGTGCCTACATGCTACAAACTCTGCTGCTATTACTTATTGAACACCAACATGCACTAGTGACCAGATATATATTATTTATAATCCTACATGACTAGAAACTTTTAGTCCCATTTTACAGAGGAGAAACTCAGGCTAAGAGAACAGATGGAACTGATTCCAAGTCACAAAGTTAACAAGCACCAGGGCCAGGATGGCCTGGGTTTGATTACATTTTTCCTATTCTTCTATGCCTCCTCGTATTTTGTAAGGTTACAGTTTAAAACCTCAGGGCAATTTAAAATATTTGAAACTTCAGCTATATACAAGAAAATTTTTTTTGTTATTTTGCCATAGAAGCTACAGCATAAAACCTACATCTCGGCTTGGGAGAATGGGCACCAGCCCACCCACCTGCAGAGAAACCACGCCTGCAGGTGGAGTAGGTCCGTCCTCCCCCTCCCTTACGTACCCACGTTGGACCTCTCGGGCACGTTGGCATGATAGGTCTCATGTAAGAACTCAGGAGGGTTGTCATTAATGTCCTGGACCTTGACAATGAATTCCGACGGTGGCTCCAGGGGCCGGTTGGTGTCCCTGTCCACCGCCTGAGCCATCAGCGTGTACTGGGCTCTCTCCTCTCGGTCCAATGTCTTGGTGGCGTGAATGTTCCCTGATTTGTCATCAATCACAAAAATGGTTCCGGCTCCTTCACCTGAGAGAATGTATTTAATGTTCCCATCACCAGAGTCAATATCGGAATGAAGCTAGGAAAAGAGAAATGGAGACTTGTAATTCCATGGCAGATGCTCTGGGGAGGTAGAGACACACTCACATGCTGCTTGCTACAATACACTGTTTACACGCAGACATACACACACTGAGAGGGAGACACTCTCACCCCATTTACAAATGAAGAAATGTAATCTTAGAGAAGATAATTGTCTTGGCTAAGGGTACATAGCTGGGGAGCAGTGAGGCCAGAGTCCAAACATATTACATATGCACACATATTACATACTACATGTGCACACATATGAAACATATATAATACACATTAGTAGAGTCATCTTGAAAGAAATATATGCATATTATAGAAAGTAAAAGACACACATTTGAGCAAGAAGTAAATCTTCTAAGTTCTGATTGCCATACCTTCATTTTCCCTGTGCAAAGACAGCTCTTGTTACCAGTGTCTTGTGAGTCCTCTAAGACATATTCTATGCACATGCCAGACTATCTATACAAATACATGTGCTCTGGTTTATTTTTACACAATAAAGTGCACAGCGCACACACCACTCCTCAACTCCGTTTTCCTACCACAGTAAATTCAGACGACCCTTCCAAACCGGTACAAATATATTGATCTCATCCACTGTATAGAGGTTATTATTTCAGTCTTCTTCCAAAGGACACTAAGGTTCCAAAGGACACCAGGCTTTTGTTACCACAAACAACTCACTGATCAGGATTTCTGGATGACCTGCTGAGTGGCACAGCAAGTATGAGGCTCTGGGGATGGACCCTGCCTGGAGGACCCGCCCCCGCTTCTCCTCATAAGCATGGAGTGCGTGGAGAGGGTGGATAGACATGCAGCTTCTTAGACTAAAGAAAGACCATCTCCTTGAGATTTTCCCCTCCTTTGACAAAGCCAGGCAAAATGATGGAACTCGCCTAAATCCACACTTGGCAGGGCCAAGAAATCATCGAGGTCACCTGACTACCCACTTGTGCCGTCTGCCTTCCTCTTTGTAACATGGAACTCCCCTAAAGACCACATCCAATTTTCCCATAGCAATAAAGTCGTTATTGTACTTTGTTGTCCAACCTAAATTTCTGCCGCTATCATCTTAATCTGAGTTCCTTTGCCCTCATTTTACCCTTTATGGGAAAAGGTAAGCATTACTTTCACTGTTCTCAGGGGCTTCAAGAATAGGCAGGTGGATAAAAAGCCCTTGGTTCTACCTACTACCTAAGAAAACCTAGTGTAAACTACACAGCTTTATTCTCAGGGAAGTAATAATGATAATAATACATATTACTTAAAATTATTATCTTAATGTTTATTATAGTGCCATTTTAATATTATTATTAATGTGATTTTAATTATTATTATTATTATCATGAAACCAAGACTTAGAAAGCTTGCCCAGAATCACAAAGCACGATAGAATATATTGCTTTTTAAAATTTTTTGTATTGTTTCAATTTTCCCCAAAATATCTAATGGGTTTGCATTGCCTCAGTGAAACACCAATTATTTCAGCTCAGAGGGATACCTGTAGGTACAAATTACATTTTTAGTCTATAGTGCTTCTTAGGGGGAAAAAAGCATACTTTCCTTCAGAACTTGTTATTCATAACAAGCTATGTGTTGTCATGAAATTATGGCTACACATTTCTTATGAATAACACAGTTTGTAATATACAAAGCTATCTGAATATATGGAAGCTCCAAAGGATGACTCAAATTGCCCCATTCTTCATACACGTTTCCACAGTGGGGGCAGACATTCCTCTGGCTGTCCTTCTAACCCCCAATAATTGTTTATATTTGTTTGTTTTCTCTGCCTCAGACTTGTCAAAAGTCAGGGGCTCAGCCATGACTGCGGAATGTGGAACAACAAAGTCAATGCAACACTTCCTTTAATGGGAGTCTAGACAAGGAATGTTTCTAGGAACCTTTATATATTACATGCGAATTTGGCAAGACTTGGGAATTAAATTTCATGATCAACCAAGTAACTGAAAAAATTTAAATATAGTGCTCATTATTTTTTATCTTGCTTTCAGAGTTCAAAGTTGGATATAAATTCCCTTTTGCCCCCTCTCCAACAACAATGAACCACACAACTAACAATGACATTTATTAGCTCCGACACAAAAAGCAGTTTGGAAATCCATTCAATCCTATCAAGGGATCAATTGCTGAGGCAGACACGGCCAATTCCTAACTCCCAAGACTGAGGCTATCCCCTAGGCAGAGCACAGCATGATGCAGACTCTGCTCCCTGCAGGTCTAAAAGTCCAAGGCTTGCCAAATTCCACATTTTCAGAACATCCTAAATCACTCAATCTCGAACGACACCAAATCAAGGTTTTTAGGGAACAAGTCGTCTCGTCTAATCCTCCTATTCATGGAGAACTAGAGATCAGCATTATCTCAAAAGGAAGTTCCATAGGATCTAACCACTTTCTTTTTCTTTCTCTCCCCATCCAATCTGACATCTGGCTCGTTCTCACATGCCTAGATTTTTCCCTCCTCTTGTGTCTGCTGCTGCGTTTTAGTAGACACAACAGCTGCTTGCTCCACAGAGATGCCTTCTAGGGCCTGTGTCTTTTGCCCTCCCCACCCTAACACACCCTGCTCCCCATGGAGAAAGTCCCTGTGGCACAAGTTCTATTTTCTCAGAACAATTCACACACACTCTCCACGTTGTTCAAGCCACACAGCTCCTGCCGTGGCTCAAGTCTCTTCTTCCTCTCTGTGCACAGAGCCTGTCTCGTTGATGGAAGGAATTCTATGTGCCGATTATTTCCCTGTGCTCCATTTCTCAAGGATACTTCTACTTTGGGTGTGATCTTTCCATTTTGGGTATAAATGATGAAACTGCTCTGGTACATCTCTTCAGAAAGACCCTTTTCCAACCCTGAACAATATTATCAGGACACTAATATGAACCTCCTCCAAAGATGTCAATTTCATAAGTATGGAATGGTAGTCTCATGTTAAGCAGCAACTAAGATAACTTCGTTGGAATCTAAGAGGCTCAGAAACGAGAACCCCACAGATCTGCTCTTGTCCCTCTCCCGCTTCAGTAGATAACTCCTGCTGATCTTTCAGGTCACAAGTTATTACCATCGTCTCCATGAAGCTTCCCTTCATGCCTCCTAAATTTTGCCACGTAAATTCATCATCACTTCTAGTGAATTTCTTTATTATCCTATTCCTTTAGTTTTTTTTTTTTTTTAATTGCTTAGGTAAGTGTCTCTTTTTCCACTAGTCCCTGAACTCTTTGAGGCTGGGGACTATTCTACTGCAGTTTACCATTTGCCTCCCTCTGGACCGTCACATAGCAAGCTTTCTGCTCTTATGTGTATGAACATCTATCTCCTTGCCATTAATGTCACTTGCATCTGAAAGATGGCTGTATGTTTTACCACAAGTGATAGGTGGCAGTCAGTTTTTCAAACATATTTTGTTTGTTTTTATTTTGGGGTTTGAAATTTGGCTGCATGGCTTGCAGGATCTCAGGTGGGGATTGAGCTAAATCCCCCATCAGGGGCTCCTCAGTGAAGGTGCCAAATCCTGACCACTAGATCACCAGGGAACATGCCCTCAAACATATTTTGGACTCTTTCTACTCTTGCACTTTTGGAGGGGGTACTCAGAGAATGCAGGATTTCTCAGTAGTACTAGGACTCTCAAGTCTTCTGAAATGGGTTTTGCCATCCCTGAGCCAAACTGGATAGAATCCCACCCATTCCCATGATGCATCCATTCATCTTGTCAAATATGCACAGAGGTGTCCCCAAAACTGGGCTTTGGTGTCAGAACCTGGGGATACAAAACTGAATCTGTTTCTCATGAAAGTAGCTCAGGGTCCAGTGAAGGAGACAGAGGGATACACAGACATGTGTACTACAGGAAAAAAGCTATGATGAAACTAGTACAGAGCATTGTAAGAACACAAAGGAAGGCATCCTAGCTGGGGTTTGGACGTGGTGGGGGAAATGCCCCCAATTGGAGAATGGTTAAATACATAATCATCATTTCTATTCAAAAGACTACTGGGCAGCCATTAAAAACAGAGTTTTTAGAGTATAATGTCAAGTGCAAACAGAAGTGTTCTTAACATGGATGTCTAGGAATTAGAAAAAATAAAATAAAGCTGGAAGGATGAATGAATAGGATTTGGCAGATTTTAGTGATGATCAGACCACTGCTACCTTCCCTCCTAGATTTTCGTTTGCCAGGACCCCAGTCCAGGGAGGGTGGGGAGTGAGAAGTGAGCATGCAGTTAGAGCAGCCTTACCCTGCCCACGAGCACGGGGTCGGGCCCCGTGTACTCCTCGATCACGAAGAACTGGTTCCAGACCCAGCCCCTCTTGGAGCGCTGCAACACCTGGCCCTCCTTGCCCTTCTCGTGGTGCCCGTGGAACGAGGGTCGCAGGTGGCTCCTCCGGTCCGTGGCGAAGGCCTGGCTGTGGCACAGCATGCCCAGGCACACCAGGGCGGCTTGTAAACAGTAGTTCTCCTTCATTTTTGGTTACGTGGTAGGCACAGGAGAATGTGGCTGTCACCCCGTCCGCCGACCGTGCGGCTGCCTGGCGGATGGCGGCCTCCCCAGACGCGTCACGCAGACCCCGCTCCGGCTGGAAGGTCTCTCCCCGCCGAGCACATCACGTCAGGGCTGCCCACGTCCCCGGTCGGCCTCTGCAGGGAGCAGGAAAGGGCAGATTAGTCACAGGTTCCATCCCCACTTCCATTCTATTCTGTACACTGACCCACGCTGGACCCCTGAGGGCTTTGCTCTGGTACTGAGGAGGCAGATGCCAGTGAGAAATAGTCTCCACGGTCCGGCCAGTTCGCCTCGCCGGATAAGATAAACATACGGGAAGAAACCCCTCAAAGTCTGTATGAGGATAAAACGTGTGTGCTGTGGAGTCCAGCTGCCCAAGTCTGAGAATCAGTTTTACCATTTACTTAGCTCTGAGTTTACATAGCTGAGGGGGATTGAGGATGAAGACGGCAGAGAGTGGGGACTGTTAAGGAAGACGTCCAGAAGGGTGGGATGGCAGGGCTCGACTGTCAGATGAGTTACTGTGATAAGAGTGGTATGGATAGGATGTCCAGGTAGAAGGAACACCATGCCCCAAAGCCCAGAGCTGTTCGCAAGCACAGTACTTCCCAAGACTGTTCAGCTTACTGGACGGCATTATGGAAAGAGGAAGCCAGCAATGACTCTTAAGATATGTGAGGTCAGGGCAGACCCTGAGATGGTCAGTGATGGCCACTAAAACATTTGTCATTGAAATAATGGGTCAAATTTGCATTGTTGGGTCAATATAGTGTCAATTCAATAAGCACGATTTACTTTTGTCCGGTCAAATGTCCAGCCAAGCAGATGAAAATCCTACCTTAACCTGACAGTTTTTCTAAGCACACTCTATAGGCTCCCTTCAACAAGGAAAAATAAAGTAAAACAGCATTCCCCACCAACTGGTCCAAAGGTCATGTTCCTGGCACTCAGCCATGACTCCGCTACTCATCAACAGTAAGGGTGAGCCACTAACACATTTCCAAGCCTCTGTGGTTTCTCCCCTACAGTCACTCTAGTCTTCTCTCCAGCACTCTGGTTCTTCTCTCTGATCTTTAACTCCTGCCTCAGGTTTCTCGGCTTCTTTATGGGGATGTCTTTCTGGTGCCGGAAACTTATTCTTTCCCAAGGAACTTCCAGTGCTCATTCTCCTGTCTTCGGATCCCACACTTTCTTCTGAACAATCATCATCTCCTCTTGGAACACCTCTCTGACACAAGTTGGAGCCCGAGTTCCCAGAACCAGATGGTCCTCACTACCACCCTTACTTGTAACATTAGGAGCTCTCAGAAAGTTGCTGGGCAGGGAGGCTGAAACTACATTTCAACACCTGTGGGTCTAAATGAAATTGGTGAGCTGCTGCTTCTTTTTTTTTTTTTTTTTTTAATTGAGAGGTATAGTTGATTTACAATTGTGTCAGTTTCAGGTGCATAGCAAAGCAATTCAGTTATATGTACCTGTGTGTGTATACATATTAATGTTCTTTTTCATATTATTTTCCCTCATAAGCTATTAAAAAAACACTGAATATAGTCCCCTGTGCTATACAGTAGGCCCTTGTTAGCTATCTGTTTTACATATAGTAGTGTGCATATGTTAATCCCAAACTCCTGATTTATCTCCCTCACTCCATTCCTTTTTAAGGGAACTCCATTTCCCCTAAAAGGGGAAGAAACGATAAATTTGTTTTCTGTGTCTGTGGTTGTATTTCTGTTTGGTAAATAAGTTCATTTGTATCATTTATTTTAGATTCCACATATAAGCAGTATCATGATATTTGTCTTTCTCTGTCTGGTTTATTTCACTTTGTATGAAAATCTCTAGGCCCAACCATGTTGCGGCAGAGGGTTTTATTTTATTCTTTTTAATGACCAAGTAGTATTCCATTTATACGCCACATCTTCTTTATTTCTCTGTCTCTGGATGTTTATTTAGGTTGCTTTCATGTCTTGGGTATTGTAAATAGTGCTACAATGAACATTGGGGTTCAGGTATCTTTTCGATGGTAGTTTTCTCCAGATATATGCCCAGGAATAGGATTGCAGGTAGTCTTATTTTTTGTTTTTTAAGGAACTTCCATACTCTTCTCCATAGTAGCTGTACCAGTGAAATTGGTAAGATTCTTGAACATTGTACAAATAAAAACCATCACCTAATTCTTTCCTATCTGATTTGGGTTGGATGGGGAGAGAGGTGAACAGAAAGGAGATAGTATGCATCTTGGCAGAATGGAGTATATCTAGATTTGGAGGTTGGGTTGACCTGAACTGAAATATCATTGTATATTTCAATCTGGGTGGCCTTGGGCACATCGGCCAGGCACTCTGAGGCTCCAAGGTCTAATCTGAACAATGGGGATGAAAAGAACTGGTGTACACATGCGGGGCTCAAGACAGCACTCACTCAGCAGAAGGAAGTGCTCTGATCTGCAGGTGGAGATGCCCTGAAGACAGGGGTGAAGTGCTTTCTCTAAGAGAGGAATTGAGGAATAAGAGTTACATGGAGATACCAGAGCCATCTGTCCTTAGAAGTCTCAGAAATAAGGGAACTGGTGGAATTCTACTTTGCTGGTGAACAACCCCTTTTCTTCTGAGGCTCTTTGATTTCACCAACCCAAGCTGTTCTGAGGCTTTGTAATATGGCAAAATGGTATCTGGGGAGGTCACACAAGTACAGTCACTCCAAGTATCCATCACTGCCCTCAATACTATTTTGTGATGTATTATGTAAGTCCCTTTTCAAGGAATAAGGACTTCAGTATTTGTTGTAGACAGACTCCAGGATATGTTAAAGGCTGTGTAGAAAAGAGAGAAAGATTCAGGAAGCAGTGTGGTCACTTAACGTCTTCACCCGAGACTTGGGCATATCAATACTACATCAAATGCTGCTTCTTGTAAGGCAAACCGACTGCATGGAAGGGACCAGGAGGAATTAAATCCTACAGTGAGGTAATGCGAAGTCATAGGAAGATGCCTGCATTTAAGTTAGAAAGCCAAAGTTACGGTTAAGAATCCGCCACTGAGCTTGTGGTGGGGCATGCCTCAGCTCCGAGAGTGGTAGCTGTGCCTCATTCTCTGTAAAGAGAAGCCAATGGGTGACGTTTTCTGCAGGTGGTTTCCAGGTTCACATTCTCGTTTGGATGAAAGAGTTTGGAGGTATTTCTGATTCATAACACCATCTCCTTACTAGACTGGTTGCTTCTTAATGGTTGGGATGATATCTTACTCACAACTGGGTGGCCAGTGCCTGAGCAGGACACCAGTAAAAGCTAAATATATGATTTGAACCCCATACTGCAAGTGCAAACTTGATAATGCCTCCATAGACTCTCGAGAGGAAGAAATAGAAAAGTAAAAGCATATGGTGCAGCAAGATCTCTGCCCATTTCACACCACACCAAGTATTAAGTGTTCATTCACACAGTGATAAATTATTCTTGCATATACTGTGAAGAGTATTTAAAAGAAAGGGTTTAATTAAAGTTGATATTTCTGCACCTCTTTCTTCTGGCTGCCATTTTGCTGTAAAGTGCAATTATTTCTGACACTAAATGTGTTGAAACTAGATGACAACTTTTTTTTTCTTTATAAAAAATTTTTAGATTGATACTAACGAATTTAAGTTTCCACATGACCAATAAACAATAAATTTTGCCCTTTGTTAAAAAGGTGATACATTTCACCCTTTGTTAAAAAGGTGAAATTATCTATTTTCTTCTGTTGGAAAGAATAACAAAATCAACTTGCTTTTAAAAGTAGTTCCTTGAAACCATTATTTATAAGTGCTTATATGACTGTGTGTATTATATAAACTTATTTTAATGATAAATCTCAGGTATGTTAAGATGAATTTTTAAGACATTGTTTTTTAATTCAATTTTGGAATGAAAATATACTGAGCAAAATCTCTTTCTAGCCATTGCTCTAAAATCTTTATAAATAGTAACTCATCTATTAATTTCTATAACAAACTTATGAATGGGAACTGTGAATATTCTTATTTTAAAGGATAGAAACTGAGATCTGGATAGATTAAGCAATTTATGCAAAGTTATGCTTCTGATAAATCACAGCACTGAGTCTGAGCCCATGACAGTTGGCTCTGGAGTCTGTCTTTAACCAGTGAGCAACACCAGCTGTCACTACTTGTTGGCTTCTGGGGTTCATAAGGGAATGGTATGGACACTGTGATAGAAATAGTAACCTAGATGCAGTGAACCAATAGGAGAACTAGGCTTATGCTCATAATATGATTATGATGAAAATGGTAATAACAGTTAACATTTGCCCAGGCTTATTGTTTGCCTGGGCTTCCCTGGTGGCACAGATGGTAAAGAATCTGCCTGCAAGGCAGGAGACCTGGATTCGATCCCTGGGTTGGGAAGATCCCCTGGAGAAGGGAATGGCAACCCACTCCAGTATTCCTGCCTGGAGAATCCCATGGACACAGGAGCTTGGAGGGCTACAGTCCATGGGGTCACAAAGAGTTGGCCATGACTGAGTGACTAACACTTTCACCTCTTTCATTGTTTGGCTATCATTCTTCCAAGTGCTTTCAATGAGTTGAGTCATAAATTTTCATAATAACTCTACACTGCAGTATTATTGTAATCCCCATTTTACAGATAGGTAGTCTGAGGCATACCAACGTGAAGTAAGTTGCTCATAGTTACAGAGACAGCAAGTGGAGGAGCTGAGATATGAATACTGGATAGTTAGTTCCAAGACCTGCATTGTTATCCCCCACAATGCACGTGATATTGCCTCTCTTAAGAGAAGACAGGAGGCCACATATGGATACATATTATAAAGACAACAGTCTCATGATGAAAATAATTTAAGTTTTGGTGGTAGGGGGTAATATGGTAACTAAAATGTTAAAACCAAACCAGAAAGAGGAAGATAAAACATTTTATAGCAGTGATCAAAGTGAAGATGAATAGGAGGTAATTATATCTGTTATCTGATTCTGTGTAGCAGTATATACCAATATAACCAGGTTATATAAACAGTTGGTCAGTTGACAGTTATAACCAGTTAACCAGTATACAGGTTATAACAAGTCCTTGAATAGTATAACCAGATTCTTGGACAGCACCAGTACCCAAAAGTAAACCTTTGACTTCTTAAACACAGTTTCAGAATTTTCCAATGTATAAGTTAAAAAGATCTGTTCAGAAAGATTATTATTAATATTATTTAGAAATGCTTCTAAAATCTAGAGATCTGGTTGATATATGCAGTGGTACAGAGTTTGCAGGATTCATGCATGAAAACAGGAGACTGCCCTCCTAAAAAGACCTTGACATTGGCAACAACTAGGGAAATATATCAATGTTCTAATTGGTTTTAATAAAGACCCACCCCCCCCTCCCGCCCCAAGGCAGTTCTTGAACAGTCCTTCCATTAAAGCACTTTCTAGAAGTATGCCAGAAATGTCTAAGCATTGAGGTTCTACGAAAACATATAGGAGGACTTTATGATGGAAGCATATTGCTTGGAAGGAAAAATAAATGTTGTTGAAAGTCACAGAAGTAATAACACGACAGGAAAATGAATTTGCAAAACCACCAGCTCTAAGTGGAAGGCTCGCCCCTCTATCTTGAGAGCAGATAGCCCATCACGAGCTACCGCGCCTTGAGCATAAGACTCTCTTGCTGTGCTCGCTTTTGTCTCCGTAAAAGAAAATGACATAGACGGGTGTTTAAGTATATTTGGACTCCTGCTGGAAATTGTTATCGGGTAGAGAAAGAAAGACAAAAGCGCTTAGCACAAAGCAAGCGGCTTTGGTTTTTTAGCGTTCTCCTCCCCCACAGAGCTGGAAGGATCAGACAGGCTGACCTGTTCTTTTCATTTCCAGGGAGTTAATTTACAGTTAAAGGCAGGTTATCACTACATTAAGAATATTACTGAGCCCACTAGAGCTCAAAACCTTATTCTGCAAGTGCTCTGTCCTCCTGTCAGGAGCTCAGAGGCTCTGGTCCCCACTGCAACAAACACAGCTTTGTAACCAATCGGATTCCATTATGCAAATTAATTCAAGCATATTTTATTCCCAGTTCAGATCTCATCAGTCAGCACTGAGCTGGTCTCTACTTTCAAATCAAATCACAGGAATTATGCCTTGTCTGTAGAAATCACAGAGAATGGGGACAGGAAGTAGTACAGGAACTATTGAATCACATTTCTTCCCCCATTTCTACACTTGGAGCAAAGCATAAGCTTGTAGTAGTAATCACTTCTGCTCAGGTGCAAAATACACAGCAGAGATGCAAAACAGGCATTGTGTATGTTACTCGACTCCCCAATACCAAATTCAAATGTTAAAGTAGGAAGCAAACGGGGCCCCTTATCAATGACCATGAAGGTCTATAAGGGCAAGTGGAATGTTTAAAACTGCTCCAATGTAAATGTTCTTTGCTTCTAGAGATAGAGAACCACAGGAGTGTCAGCTTTGAAAGTGAAAAGATCACTCCCTGCCTGGTGTTGGGAAGGCCTGGGTCCAAATCGCTCATCACTTGTGGACAATATAAAATTAGATAATGAGAGCTAGAATTATCCTTGATGAGGTACTGGATTTGTCTGTACTGCTGGGCAGTATACTCAGGGCTTGGTATACAGCATTTAATTGTATTTCCACTACAACTATATGTAAATATCACCCATGATATTATCTAAAAGGAAACCAAGGCTCTGGGCAATTAAGTAAATTACTCAAGGGTACACCCTGAAACACTGGCAAGGCTGCACTTCAAATTCAAATTTATATGACTGCAAAACCCATGCTTTGGTTTTACCTGGCTCCCAAACACTAAGATATTCAACACGTGGAGGGGCAGGATCCATCTCCAAGGATGGTCTAAACTCCATATAGTATTTGACATTGAAAAGAATTTTTGTTAGAGGTGAATTTCATTTATTTTAAGCATGTACAATCAGCTTTTATATTCTTAGGCCACAGAGTATCACAGAAATCCAGCTTAAGTCCCCAGACCTCAAACACACAGAATCACTTGCTGATTATTTATTTATCTTTTCAAGTAATTAAATCATCTTCAAATGATAGGATGACTAAACGCAATGTGTGCTGTGAAGAACTTATTATTTTTGCTCTACTCAATCCTTAAGATAGTCTTTTTCTCACTGTAATATTTTTAAATGTTAATCATTAAGATGAATGAAATACATCAACCCATACAGGAAATAACATTGTCACCAGTGTCATCTTGGGCTATGAATAAACACCCCATATGAATGTGTGGAAAGAGAGAGATCTTATTTTCCATTTTTCTTTTGCATGAGTGAAAGTAACCAGAGGGAAGATCGGGGCAAAAGTGGTAATGATAAACAGATGCTCAACATAATGTAATGTCATTGGTGGTATCAAAGGCCTATGTGTAAATCCCTCTTTGTCTCAGAGCTCTGAAAATCTATAAAGTTTTCTTTATTTGCTGGTTCCTTCATTCAGCAGTAACTTTTCTCAGCATCACACCTGAGTTGGTCTCTGGAGAAACATAGCGGCAATGCGTCTCTGATCTGTAGACTCAAATGATGGTGAGACAGTTGTCTGAGCAGATAGATGATGGTATGACATGATCCGTGCAGACAGGACTGGGTACCAGAACACAGAGGCATCAGTGGCCACATCTCTGCAGATGAATCTGTAACATATCCCTCCTGCCTTTTGGAACTTGCCTACTCCAGCCTCTTCCAAGTGTTAATAAATACATATATTAACAATCTCCCACATCTGGAACTTTCCCTCTCACCCTGAGCCACAGCTGATTGAACCACACGTAGTCCAGTGACACAACCAGACCATAAACCAACCACAGATTGTTTCAAACTGTGTAACCTGGTCAAAATGATAATCTGGGTGAGTTAGATTCACTGGGATACTTGAATGAAAGGAAACAGAACCATCTGCCAGTTAGTAAGGGAGCTGAAATCCCATGGACAGAGGAGCCTGGCGGGCTACAGTCCATGGGGTCGCAAAGAGTCAGACACGACTTAGTGTCTAAACAACGAAGGGAGCTGAAACAGAAAGGTCATGAGGCATATAAGGGATAGAATAGCAACAAAGTGACATCTGATGGCCAATGTTTTGGTAAAATCAAGGTAAGAACAAGGTATGAAAAACCAAACAGAAACAAGCATGGCCTCTATCCTTCAGCCATGTAAATGGCAGAATGCATGGACCTTCCTGGTCTCTGGTCAGGAGATTGATGGAGCCCGAGCTGTCAGAGGTACGCAGGATAAAGAGTCTGAGAAATGGCATTTCTGACAAAATGGTTGACAGCATGGGCTCAGGAGTCTGATGGGTTAGAGGATTACAGCTCAAGAGTGTCTGCTCACTGGGTGTGTGACTCAGCCTCTGTGAGTCTCCACGCTGCCTTACTGAAAATGGGAAAAACACGAGGACAGTTCTTAACGGGGGAGATCTAAAATGAAATGAGATGGTTCACAGAGAGAGTTCCTTGTAGTGCTTGACACTGGCTGGCACACAGAAAGCAATAAATAGGATAAGTTAGGAGTTTTGTCCCTTGAACGAGAATACATAAATATGTACTGTAAGCCCCGGATGCATGAATGTGACACGTAATATACATACCATACATGCCATACATGCCATAAGGTGCAAGCCTTACAAAGGGCTCCAGGAGGCTGTCCATAAAAGGATGTAAACACAATGATACAATAGGATTGCTGAGTACACTGATGCTACTATATGAGTCCAGGGAGACTCCTGGAGTCATTGCAATAGTCCAGGTGAGAGGAAATATGGTTCTGAACTAGAAAATAAGGCTCATGTGGAGGCAAAGCGGACTTTCTAGAAACCATGCAGGTGTGAAGGGCTCTGGGACCTGGACAGGTTGAGGATTAAGGATGAGATTTTAGTCTGAGCAGAGAGAGAAACAGCGGTGCTGTTTCTGGCCTCAACAGAAGAGACTGGTTTGGGGATAAAGAGCATGAGTTTGGTTTTAAACATATTAAGCTTGTAAAGCCAGTGGATTGATGCTCAAGTGGCGAGCTCAGTCTAAGTTCGGTTTCCAAGTTCTTCTAAAAGTAGGTACTGTCAATGTCAGCATTTCTGTTTCAAGTTTGGACACCTTGTTGCCTTAATCAATCCTAGAATCTCAGAACTGGGGAAAACCCTAGGTAGACTTTCCACTATTAGTCCTTATTCCACAGACAAATGGGAAAACTGAGATACAGAAATGAGAAGTAACTTGCAAAATAGGAGCCAACATGAACAAAACCTAAAAGCCCTCATTGTACAGAGGGAAAATACAGGGGGAGGAACAAGTATGAACAGTGAAAGGAAATTTTTATAGCATCTACCGTGCCCTTTCCTCACAAAACCCAGCTTAAAAGCAGCCCTCCTTTTCAAAAGATTTCTATGGAAACAGCCAGTCCAGGTTCCATAAGGGAACAGACAGTCAGAAATGAGGACCTGGGAGCTCTTTAAAGATGATCAGTGGAGAACTGGAAGAGGAAAAACAATCTACATATTCTCACTAGACTGTGACATCCTGCAGAGAACCACTGTCCACAAAGTCTGTTTCTTAAAGCACAAACAATAAGAGGAGGAATTATCCCAAGGTGGCCTTAATAACTGACAGGGGCCTGATGTGGTTTTTCTGAAATAATTACTAAGGCGAGGAGAGAGAGTGCCTCCAATCAGCACCTCCAAGAGCCTTTATAATTCTGAGAAGGCCAGCCTGTGACCCCAATCCACCTCGGTCCGTGTGCATCCGTCCAGCTTAATCAGCCACCAAACCAGAGTGAGGAAAGCACAGACTCAAGCTGCTTCCAATTATCAGAGGCATGATTTTTTTTTTTTTTTAAATCCCAGTGTGGGTGGGCTGTTCTGGAGGTCTCTTTCCAATAGACCTCCTCAAACTATGCTATCATGCTAAGAGTAGACTAAACTCTGCATGTTTTTAAATGGATTTTTTTAAATATCTTTACACACCTCATGGAGAATCCCCCTCCTTGTTCTCAGAAAGCAGACACCAACAATAGCCTCATAATGATCCCATTGTGGTTTCAACTAATCCAATCTCTGAAGCCCACTTCTTTCTTTTCAAGTGCATTAATGTCATTTATCAAAAGGAAGGGGATTTTTTTGAAAAAAAGTTAAGCATGAAAGAAAAGTAATGGGATACAGCAAACTAGTCAAGTGCCTTGTATAGATGTGCACGGAGCATTTTCTGAAGCATATACCCAACACTCAGACAGGCAGGACTTTCAAAGGCAAGTGTCTTTTGTGGGTCTCAGATAATGTGGTTCACTTAATTAGATTTTCTATAATCCCAGGTTAATCCTATTGTGAATTACAGACGTGAGTTCACTTGCCTGGCAGAAACATCTACTGCTACAAATGCATTTCTGGAAAAAATATATACCTTACTTACAAGTCATTACCAGAGTGATTTTTGCAGAGACCTACTTCATTTTCTCCCTCCACCAGGTAGAAGAAACCCTTTCCCATTCCTTTGGATCACAATGTCCTTTAAAGCAATTTAATTATTTATTCCTTTTTCCTTAGGATTAAGTTCCCTAAGAGTTGGGAACACAGCAGTTAACTTCTCATTGAATACCTTGCCCCTGACTACAGTAATGTATATGCTGACATGAGGGCCCAGGAATCCTTCTGTCCCTCATGGAACTTAAAATTTAGACTAGTGTCTCTATATCTTGACTGTATATTAGAATTAACCAAGAATGGGGAAGAAGTGAAAGTGAAAGTCACTCAGTCATGTCCGACTCTTTGTGACCCCATGGACTATAGTCCATGGAATCCTCCAGGCCAGAATACTGGAGTGGGTAGCCTTTCCCTTCTCCAGGGGATCTTCCCAACCCAGGGATTGAACCCAGGTCTCCTGAATTGCAGGTGGATTTGTTACCATCTGAGCCACCAGGGAAGCTTGGGACGGGGGAGGGGGATGTCTTAAAAATCCCATTGCCAAGGCCTTACTCTAAACCAATTAAAAGCAAAGAAACTGGCAATCAATATTTTTTGAAGTTCCCTGGGTGGTTCCAGTGTACATTCAAGATAAGAACCACTGATCAAGAGTTACACTATCTAATATGGTAGCAGTCTAGACACATATAGCTTTTTAAATTTAAATTCATGTAAATTAAGTGAAGGGCTTCCCCAGGGGCTCAACAGCGAAGAATCTGCCTGCAATGCAGGACTCCTAGGAGACACAGGCTCCATCCCTGGGTCAGGAAGATCCCCTGGAGGAGGGCATGCAACCCACTCCAGTATTCTCACCTGGAGAATCTCTTGGACAGAGGAATCTGGTGGGCTATAGTCCATGGGGTCACAAAGCCGTGACTGAAGTGTCTTAGCACACAAATTATATAAACATTAAAATTTACTTCCTCCATGCCCTAGTCCCATTTCAAGTGTTCAATGGTGATTTCAGTCATCCAAAAAAAAAAAAAAAGTTCTGTTATTCATCAGTGTTGGTCTTGGGCACTAAAACATCCTCATCTGAAGCAGAAATGTCTATTCCCTGAATGAAGGTGGACAAAGAACACTGCATTTAAAGACCTGCCATGAAGTTACTGCCTAATTCCTATCATCTAGACATCAGTTTTCCTCTCTGTGAAATGAAGGGCTGGGTAAGGTGGTGAATCTCTACGTGACATTAGCAGAATGCCTGAAAAAAATCAAGGGACAGAGCTACCCCAGGTGGGGCCACTGAACCAACTGGCCCCTTGTGCGTGTACACGCTTTACTCTTGACCGACTCCTCGACCCCATGGACCATAGGCACCAGACTCCTCTGTCCATGGGACTGCCCAGGCAAGAACACTGGAATGGGATGCCATTCCCTCCTCCAGGGGATCTTCCCGACCCTGGGATCAAACCTTCGACTCCTGAGACTCCGGCATTGCAGGTAGATTTTATACTGCGGAGCCACCTGAGCTGGCCCCATGCTCCACAGGAAACAGAACATCCAGCTAAACTGGCCAGAATGTTTCCTTGAAAAGCAGTTCAGCTGCATTACAAAAAAAAAAAAAAAAAAGGAAAAAAAGAGAAACCACTTCTGAGATCTTGATACTTCACAGAACTTGCTGTCTCAGTCCAGGGATGGTTAGTAAATTCCTGCTTCAGTGCCCATAATCTCCTGTTTCAGGAAGGAGGTCCGGGCTCAGGAAACTGTGGGACCACTGACAGCCGACAGCTCCCTTCACCTCTCTGAATCTGTTTTCTCTTATGAAAAGTAGGGCGAATGATGCATGACCTCCCTGGCCCCCAAGTTAATCTGAGGGTCGAATAAGATAATGGTTTGGGAAGCTCTTTGTAAGAGCCTAACGTGGGCTACACAGGTGAAGACAAGCCTGATGAAATGCTGACAGCCGTGGCAACATCTATTTATCTGAGTAATTTTTTAAAGTTTTGGCTTTTAACCTTTAGGGGCGTGGATTGTAGGTGAATGTAAATGACCTGTTTTTGTTACCACCAGTAGGGTGTGACTTCACTCCTTTTCTCTGACAGGGATACAGAATCTCTCAGATGCTGCAATGGACATGGGCATCCTTTCTGTTTGCCCCCAGGCCCAGTGGGACTGTGTAGTGGTGACTTGTGAGAACACTGTTCTCCTTGTCGAGGGGATGGTGTGTGTGTTGGGGAAAGTGGGATGGCTGATTCCAACAAGTCAAGCTGTGACAGTGCATTAGGCCCCCCGACTCAATAGGGATACAGACCTTCAGAAGTCCCTCTGCAGAATGTAAGGGTCTTTCAGTTATCCTTGATATGGGATGAGTATGGAGTGATCATGGGGAATGTGGACAAAGATGCCCAATGCTCATCACAGGAGCAGGCTGGCTCTCTTGACTGGATGAGTTCTGAGAGGCCACCTTAGAGATCCCTTATTCACCATTTAGCCTCCGTTTGAAACAGCCCCATCCCTGGGGAAGAGGCGTATTGGCATCACTGTTACTAAGTCATCATCTACAAACTAGCTGCTATGTTTCTGAGAACCTACTATGGGGTAGGTGCTTTGCTAGGTGCTATACGTAGATTCTTTACAGCCTCTCTCTCCCCAGCACCTTTGAGAGTTTTGCATTACTGCCTCCTTTGCCTATACATGGAAGCAAGGGCTAGGGACACTTCGTTTTCAGAGCATTCTGAAACCTGAAGTGGAATTTGAAGCTGTATATGGCCCATTTGGAAGCTCTTATCTTTCAGCCTTTGATGATGAACTTCTCTATAATTCTCCCCTGAAAGTCTTAATTTTTCCTTCCAGGGATGTTCAGAGTTCAGTGAGATCTCATTCCACATGGCAACCATTTGATAAATATTTGTAGGATTTCCACAGTAGTTAAATGCTACAAACTTAGGTGAAACATATTTGCTCTCAAGTAACTCAGGTTACTATCTTTTCAGAGTGTGCATTCCCTCTAAGAGTCTTGCAATTAATTCTCCGCTTTGAACAGTACCAGTCTGTTAACATTTCCTTAGAGCAGCTGCCCCAGCCCTTCCCTAGATGTTCTCCAGCCTGCCCCCCTCTTCCGAACAGTCCTCAAAGGAATGAATCATGACTTCCAAACTCCCCTCTCTCTCACACACACATTTTCCACTTTAGAACAAAATTTTGCTCTACACCCTTGACTGCCTCAGCCTCAAAGAAGGTGCTAATGAGTAATAAGATGCAAGCGGCACCGGGAACTGTAGGAGGACAGCCAGACAATAAATACCTTCCAACAAAAGGAACCAGCCCAACAACGTGAGACAGCTCCGAGAGATCTCACGTGCTAATGTCGTTGAAAAGATGAGGTATGTCGCTCTTGGAAGGAGGGATTATGCTTTGATGGAGGCAAGTCCCACACATCAATGGTTCACCCAAGGACATTCAAGGTGAGACCCAGAAGTATGCCTTCCTCTCAGACAGGAAGACCACCACAGTACCCACACTGCAAAGAAGATTCAATCCTGTTTTTAACAGCAAATGGAAAGGGGGGAGGGGGTGACAATAACTTAAAAAAAATAAAATAAAATTACATAAACAAATAAAAGCATAAAAACTTTAATCAGTGTATAGAGCACCATGGTGATATTTTCCCAGACATGCATGACACCTTCCCAGGGGAAACATGTGCAGCAGGGGATGGGCACTGCCCTTGCTCTCAAGAATCTTACATCCTTTAAGCAAGTACCTCTTTCCAAAACGATGTTATTGGGAGGGCAAACTTGCAATCCATGATAACGTAGAAAGGGCGCTTCAGCGTCACCCAGCAAGGGGAAGTGCCTTTGGACCAGAGCTGCCCCAATCTCACAAGGGGTAGATGAAGACAGAACAACAAAGTAGTTATTGCATAAGTCATGAACTTTACCATCAAGGACTTATTTAGCCTTCCCAGAAAGACATCCATAACAGAGATGCCCACTCTTGCCTCTCAAGAATGGCTGCCCACGGGGTCATAGAAACATGGCTTCATCTCCTCATTCAGTGTGCTCCTATGACTGTGAATCCAACCATGACACCGGGTATCCCAGACTGGGGCCCTCTGCATCCCCAGTGTCTAAGTCCCCATCCTCCATCTCTTCTATGCATAGATATTTTAAGATCTAAATTCCAGCAACCTAATAAAGCTCACCCAGAACTTACAGGGTGTGTGTGGGGGGGTGGAGAGGGTGGGGAATGGAGATTCAGAATTTGAAAGCTAGCTGATTTGACAAATAGACTTATTCAGAAAATACCAACAACGCAGATCAAGTCAGCTCATTAAAATGAACAGTAGAGACAAACATTCAGAGAGGTCAAAATACACCCAGGATGGCACAGCCACTTCACCAAGAAAGGAGATAGGACCTAGATCTGGAAACAAACAGGTAGAATTTTGAAAGGCAGAAATGGAAGGACGGTAATGTAGCCTATTTCTTATTCCTCCTCCAAAGACATGCTCTCCACATCAGGAGTTGATGGGAAACCCACTACCTAGTCCTCACCATGATTGCTGCTCTGCTGATATGCCCAGCTGGACTGCCTAGAGCTTTGAGGTTCCACCTAGGCGATGCTAGGTTTTTCTCTCTGGGGTCTGCCCCCTGCCTCTGACATTTTACTTCTTGGCGTCTTCCTTCTATTTGTGCAGAGGAGACAATAAATGATGCTGCCTCCTGCCTGCATCTGCTGTGTATCTCTGCCAGTGACTATGCTTCTTTCCCAGATACATACCCTTTAGACCAACCCATGGCAAGGACTCTGGGATCCTGGGGTCTTATTACTTTCTATTGCATTAGAGTTGTTCTGGCTAATGGCTCCCACCAAACACACACACACACACACACACACACACACACACACACACACACACACACACGCCTGTGTCTCACTTTCCCACCCTTCCCCACCCTGCTGCTGAGATGACCCAACAGGCCCTGTGACAGTTTTTGCACCTTGCTGCTGTTTCACCCTGCAGGAAGTGAACTGAACCTTTAGCTGCTACAAAATTTAAATCTTTGTCTCTGTCAGTATTTCACCAGCTTGCACATCCGCTTCAACAGATGGTCAATCTTCAGTGCTTGGGTAATATCTTCCCACTGAAGAGGAAAAGTTTAAGTGTTACATAGGATAGATCCTGGCAACTATGTTTCCACAGACAGAGGGAATCTGCTTTTCAGATTGTATCCAGATTGAAAAGTGACTCTTACCATAAAGTGAGCAGAAGAGTATAGGTTTCTTGAGGGTGAGGAGGGGATAGAAGTTTCACTATGAGAAAAACCCAGAGTGAAATATCAGTGATATCTAAACCAAAAGCCAGAAAAGAAAATTTTCCCGGGTCATAAGAAAAAGCAGGCAGACATTTTGTTGAACATACTTAAAAGAATCAGTCTCATTCAAATTGTTACCAGTCACAAACTTGGCCTGAGTTTGCACTTTGAGCAGATACATTTCTCCCCCTGCAAAGAGTAAGGAAGACCTTAATACAAAGATGTGATTTTTTCCCCAGTGAAGCCATCTTGGAACAAGTAAGCATGACAAAGAGGAGAAATTCAGATTACAGCAGAAGAGTGACAGTTATTTCACTTATGACTGGCTAAAGAATTTTAAATCAGTTCCTTAGTAAGCATGGAGAATTGGAGTTTAGTTTGGAGACAACGAGGCATCATGTATACTGGATAAATGGATGGCTTCAGAGGAAATTGTTTGCTAATATGCTATTGTATGACTCTGGTTATCCTCAGTATAGTTACTTTCTCAACATCTTGCATAACAGAAAACAGCATTTTTTTAAAAAGAGAGAACCTAGCCTCAATGGGCACACACCTGTTACGTGCAGTCAGGCTTGTGTGCTGAAATGACAAAACTATGTTGCAATTACCCTGGAGGAAACCGTTTTAATGTTGCTCACTTCTACTGAGTTGGATTGTGTTGAAACAACTATTTGCTAAAATGGGGCAAATTTCTAGGAATAATCATCACAAACTTGCAAAAAGCAATGTGTGTCAGAGTAGAAAAATTTCCAGTTCCAATCATATGATTTAGGAATGAATACTGGTTTAGGACTCAGAAAACCTGCATGTTTCCAACTTGGTCATGCTGATGTGAGGCCTATCAAATCATAATGGGCAGGTGATTAAATTTAATGAAAAGTAGAGGAGCTTGGGGCTTCCCAGGTGGTGCTACTGGTAAAACAAACAAACAAACAAAAACCCACTTGCCAATGCAGGAGATATAAGGGATTCAGGTTGGATCCTTGGGTCAGAAAGGTCCCCTGGAGGAGGACATGGCAACCCACTCTAGTATTCTTGCCTGGAGAATCCCATGGACAGAGGAGCCTGGTGGGCTACCATCCATGGGTGGCAAAGAGTCAGACCCAACTGAAGCAACTTAACACACACACACACATAAACACAGAGAAGCTGGACTTAGCAAATGCAAATATAGGACATCCAAATAAATCTGAGTTTCAAAGAAACACCAATTATTTTTAGTGTAAGTATGTCTTACACAATGTTGGGGGATATAGTTATACTAAAACATATCTTTGTTGTTTATCTGAAATTCAAGTTTAACTGGAAGTCCAGTATTTTGTCTGACAAAGCTGAAACATTTGTATAAATAAAAAGCCAGACTAGGTAAGCCAATCTTCAAGCTTCAAATTATTTTTATCTTAAATCCCAAAATCATATTATCTTCATATACCTTTCCTGTGAACTCAGAATGCCCCTGCCCACAGAAGCAACATCACTGGGCAGAAGAGATTGCATTTGGGGAAATGTTGACAGTTTGGGAACTTTTAACAACAGCGTAACTGAGGTCAGAAAAATCCAAAGCAGGAATTTAGATTTCCCCAGGGAAGGTAGAATAGGCCGTCAGATATTGACAGGTGACCTACAATGTAGAAAGCCTAAGGATGAAAGGCTTATCTATAGCACTAATTGATTGAGGAATTAGGAATAATGTTCTCTTTCATCCTCTGACTTGACACTGGCTCTGAGGAAACAGCCAATACCTAGGTCTGAGAGTCAGGATCATTTATAGTAGGAACATGTACCATGCCAGGTTAGCAGGCAACTTCCAAGGTCATTTTCAGAAGGCTGCATGCACGGATCTCTATTCTTTCACACACACACACACACACACACACACACACACACACACACACACACTAATAAAAATGAATTAGCCAACAATGCCCTCAGCATGAACTGGGAACCCAGTGTTAAGTCAAGCAGAGGGAATAACAAGAGGACGTTGTCATGGTCCTCAAGTCACCGAGTGTCTCATGGTGCTGGAGGCAGACTGGGAAGCAGCCTAGAAAATGGGGAAATGAGATGTGGAAGGTGCTCTTCTGGGGAAATGAGAGAGAGGAGAGAGTTCATAGGAGACTCACATAAATGAGGGAATGAGGATGAGGCTGGGCGGGGAACACTTACTTGATAAAGCAGAATTAAGTCTTGAACTGTATGAATGAATCAGATGTTCAGGGTTGGACCAGCAGGAGTAAACATCTATGGCATGAAATTAGATGCTGTGTTTGGGTAACAGTAGGAACAGTGAAAGCACAGGGTCTGCTCAAGAGGAGGAAGTGGGTGAGGCAGGAGAGGTGGGCACAAGGCAGGCCACAAGCAAAAAGAATCAATCATTACTATAATACCCATAGCATTTACCCTTTGGCCAGTGCAAGTGAAGGAAATGCTTGGCTTCATACCTATACTGCAGCAGTGCAAAGAGGGAAAGTCAGCAGCGAGTCAGTTGACTATGCAAAAATAGCCAAATGTCCACTACTGTGGTTCTTCTCTGTCAACATAAATGGGTGTCTGCTTCAATTATTCATTTTCCATCTGGATGCATTAAGACCTGAGAACTCGGAAGCAACAGAGTGCCTAACACTCAGATTTAAGGTGGGTGTGTTATAGCCATGGGGAGAAAAGAAAACCAAAACAGCAACCAGCTCTGCTTCACCCTTCAAGGATTGGTGGGTGGGGAAAGGGAAGAAGAACAAAGGAAAAGGTGAATAATATTGTATCCCTTGCCTACGAGGATATTAGACTTCGAGCTAGAAGCATGAATGATGCTTGAATTCCTTACAGTCTTCTGATGTAGGGATAACTATTCCTACTTGACAGATGAAATGAAGAATCACAGAACTTCAGTTTCCCAAGTTCTGTCGCCAGATAAAACAGCATAACCTCCATTTCACCCCAACTACAAGAAATAAGCTCAAATACATGTGTCGAGCATTCTACCAATCCCCAACAAAATCAGCCAAAGAAAAGTGGCTCATGATATAACAGAGGTGGTGCCTGTGCAAAGAAGGAGATTCATTTCATTCTGATTTTCCCTGATCTGCACTGTATGTACCAAATCAGAGCCCTCTTTGCAAAATTAAGGGCCTTAGTTATCTTTCCATTCAGTCAGAGTGGCATTATACTCGCACACAGACATTCCTAGCTAAGAGGAGGAATATCAAGTTTTTACAAAATCATTCATCAAGAGGTGAGACCTAACCCTGATTAGCGTTTCAATAAGAAACCTAAGACTAAATAGAGACTAAGCAGACGATCACAACGGCAATTAGGCATCTTCTAGACAGCCAAGCTTTTCCTCAGACCAAACGACCTGGAGCAAATGAGAATTTTTTTTTTCCTATCTCTCTCTCTTTTTT
This sequence comes from Dama dama, assembly GCF_033118175.1. Lineage (NCBI taxonomy): Eukaryota > Metazoa > Chordata > Mammalia > Artiodactyla > Cervidae > Dama > Dama dama. Next base: position 37,986,936 of record NC_083684.1, read on the forward strand.
TCTTCCCCCTCCTGTGAAATGAACTCCTTAAATAACTGATGAGGTGACAGCAAATTCGTTAAAGAAAACGTTTGCCCATTAAGTGAGGCTTAATTAAACAGAGCACAGGCTAATCGTTCTTCCATCTAATAAGTGGTACACTATGGCTAAAATCATCCTATTTGCAGCGCTTTTTCTGGGATGCCTGTGATGACACCCCACCAGTAAACTAGGGGAAAAACACACACAGAGACTTTTAAGAAATCACATGCCACGCTGCAAAGCAATGGATGAACTAGAGATGTGCATGTGCAAATGAAGTTAATCAAATATTAATATTTTTCTCTGGTTATTCTCTCTCTAGATTTACTCAGATAATGAAGCTTATCCCCAGGGCAAGGGGGCTGCAGTGAGGGAGGTGTCTTGTTGTTGTTGTTTAGTCAGTAAGTCGTGTCCAACTCTTTTCGACCCCATGGACTGCAGCCCACCAGGTTCGTTTGTCCATGGGATTTCCCAGGCAAGAGTACTGGAGTGGGTTGTCATTTCTTTTTCCAGGGGATCCTCCCGACCCAGTGATGGAACCTGCATTTCCTGTGTTGCAGGCAGATTCTTTACCACTAACACTCACTTATCCGCTAAGATGAGCCATTTGGAATTACTGATAAAAGGGCTTAGCTGTAGGACTGTTGTCTAGGACTGAAATTCTCTAAGAGTGCATCATCAATGCTCCATGACAATGGGGGTCATATGTGTTTTATTTATCATCCTATCTCCAGTGGGTAGCTTGATATTGGGCACATGGGAAGCAGTCAATGAAAACTTGTTGACTGAGTTTGTGAGGAAAAGACTTAGAGTGGACACATTTGTGTCTTAAGTGGTAATCCTAGAAATAAGCTTGCAGGTGTTATAGCCCTAACTGTGTTTCCCTAACAAAGGCTTGACTCCTGACTCCCAGGACCTGTGAAGGGAAGGTAATCTTATTTGCAAACAGGGTCTTTGCAGATGATCAAGTTAAGATGATGATGAAGTCATCAGGATAGTCTCTCATAAGGACCATCTTCCTTATTAGAAGAGGACATTCGGACTCTGGGAAACACCATCAATAAGCCAAAAACTGCCCACCAGTAGCTAGGAGAAAGGTGAGCACAGAGTCTCCCTGCCAGGCCTCAAGAAGAAGCTCACTCTGCCAGCACGTTGATTTTGGACTATGGGGCTCCCAAACTGTGAGGCAATAAAATTTCTGTTGTTTAAGCCACCCAGCTTGTGCTGCAAGCCGCTAAGCTAGTAGGGAAGTCATGAGGGAGTGTATAAGTCCTCCAGATTACCGCACTAGGTAATGTCCAGAGCTTTATGATCATTATCTTATTTACTCCTCACAGCCACTCATGAGGTAAGAATACTATCCATATTTTACAAATGAGGGAAGTGAGGTTCAGGAGTCCCTTGGAGATTCTGGGCAAAGTCACAGCAGCGGCTGGTGTTCAAACCTGGTGGAATCACAGAGCTGCCCAGCTAACCATTGGCTCCACCGCCTGCTGGCATCTGAAGTGTCACCCCCTGCTAGGATGTGGCTGGCACTGAGCAGTTCCTGACAGTTCAGCGGTACTGAAGACTGCAGTGTCAAATCCATCTGCCCATAGTTTATAGCCACACACTTAAAGAGGCATAAATGCTTTCTGAATAGCAGTGGTTCTCCTCCTTAATTTTCTGCATTGTTTATGAGATGCCTGGAGTAGAGCAATCACAATAATAATTCATACTTTAGAGCACTTTGTAACTTACAAAGGGCTTTCACACACATTAGCTCGTGTTACACATCATCCAACAAAAGTAAGGGTTATTATTATCCTCGTTTTATTGATGGAGAATGAAAGGATAAGTCAGACTCTTTAATGTGCAGAGATACCAGTGAAGGTGAAGGCTGCTATCTGCGAGTAAGGCTTAGGCTGAAAATCCTGCTTGAAGAAACGAAAGAATTTCCCTGAGGGTGAACAGAGTTTCCAAAATCAGCTCCCATTTGGCCTTCTTCTCACCCAGGACAGAGCTGATTAACAGTAGCCGGTGACGAGGGGGCTCACAATCCCAGGGTGCTTACTCCATGCTGAATATCGAGCCCAGCACTCTGCGTGCATGCTTTATTCTGATAATCTGCACACAACCCTGTGAGTTTATACTACTGTTCTTTCTCCCCATTTTATAGGGCTTCCCTGGTGGCTCAGATGGTAAAGAATCCACCTGCAGTGCAGTAGACCCGGGTTTGATCCCTGGGTTGGGAATACCCCTTGGAGAAGGGAATGGCTACCCATTCCAGTATTCTTGCCTGGAGTATTCCATGGACAGAGGAACCTGGAGAAGACCCTTAGAGTCCTTGGACTCCCAGAAGATCAAATCAGTCAATCCTGAAGGAAATCAACTCTGAATATTCATTGGAAAGATTGATGCTGAAGCTGAAGCCCCAATACTTTGCCTACCTGATGTGAAGAGCCAACTCACTGGAAAAGACTCTGATGCTGGGAAAGATTGAGGACAGAAGGAGAAGGGGGTGGCAGAGGATGAGATTGTTGGATGGCATCACCAACTCAACAGACATGAGTTTGAGCAAACTTTGAGAGATAGTGAAGGGCAGGGAAGCCTGGCATGCTGCAGTCCATGGGGTCACACAGAGTCAGACACAAGTTAGTGAAACAACTCCATTTTATCGGTGAAAACATGGAAAGTCTGAGAGGTAAAATGACTCATTGAAGGTCACATAACTAATACCACCCTGACCATCTGATCTTAGAGGCCCTGCTTTTAACAATTCAACTTTAAGGATTGCTCAATTAGTACAGCCTTTCTTATAGAGAGAAAAAATTAAAAAAAACATAAAATTTGGTTTTTTTTTTCCCCACCCCCAGAGCCTTCTGACTTTCACTGCACTTTGCACCAGGTCAGATTCAAGGCTAGATCTGTGTTTGATTCAAGTGTTGGCTTCATTCTGCTCAGGACTCTTAGAGGCACTGGATCCAATACTGCACCCACTTGGAAGGTGTCTGCTGTGTTCCTCCTCTGTACGGACTGTGATTTTCAATTAAAGAGTTTAATTCTGTGTAAACACCAGAATGAAAGTGAAAGTCACTCAGTCGTGTCCAACTCTGTGTGACCCCATGGACTATACAGTCCATGGCATTTTCCAGGCCAGAATACTGGAGTGGGTAGCCTTTCCTGTCTCCAGGGGATCTTCCCAACCCAGGGATCAAACCCAGGTCATCCACATTGCTGGTGGATTCTTTACCAGCTGAGACACAAGGGAAGCCTTTCCAAGAATACTGGAGTGGGTAATCTTTTCTTTCTCCAGGGGCTCTTCCTGACCCAGGAATCAAACTGGGGTCTCCTGCATTGCTGGCAGATTCTTTACCAATTGTGCCATCAGGGAAGCCCAAACACCTGAATGCATGCACATCCAAATGTCCTTATGGAGATGGTTTCTGAGTCACAGAAGACACGCAGACCCACCTCATCAAAGTCACAAGTCACAGCTCACCACAACCCCCATTAAGTGGCAGGACCTCCTCACTTCCTGCACCCCTCTTATCTCTGGATGACTTTGACAAACTTCCAGTATTCTCCCAAGACAACTTCCAATGTGTGTGGGGAAGTGAGCTCCGAAGGCTACACAGGTCACTCGGATGTGGAGTCTCAACTTGTTTGCAAACTCCCATCAGTCAACTTCGCCTAAAATAACTCAGAAAAAAGGGGATCTGAGGTAGGAAGGCAGAAGGCTGAAAAGGAGACAGCAGGGCAGATGGAGATGTTTGTCTCAAGGAGTGTGGGTAAAAGGAAATGATGAAGTGAAATATACCACGGCCTTGGCTTTCTGACCACTCGGGAGGGAGAGTGGAGACCAGCGGGGGTGACCGGGTCACCTCATAGAGTGCAATGTGCATCCGGGAGTGGCCCACCCGGGCTGAGGCAGGCTCCCTGCTGCAGCGGAGAAGCCCCGCTTTTGGAATTTGAAATATTAATTCAGTTTCCTTCTTCTCGAGTCACTTGCCAGCTGTGAGGCCTCAGGCATATTAGTCACCCTTTCTCAGGCTGTTTTCTCATTTGAAAAATGAAGATAAAATGCTTCCCCTACCCAGGACCAAGGGATGGGAATTCAGTGATACAAAGAGAGCACGCTTACGTGTCTGACACCTAGTAGGCATCTTCGTCTTTCTGCTTTTTCCCTCCTCAACACTGTATCCATGACTGATGTATCTTCTAAATAGAAGAATTTACCACCACCACCCCCACCTTAAGCGTGGAAGCCTGAGCTCAGATCCTCACTTGTCTGGGATCCACTCATTACAGAAAGCACCCAGTGCCAGCCTCCTGTCTACCCCATCACGTGGCCCAACCTGAGCCAGGAGCACCCACAGTTAGAAACCCTTCTGAAGGTTCATGAAAGGCAGGAGAAGATGAGAGCTGTTTTTATTGCTGTTGTTTTGCAATGCACCATTTTCCCTGAAAAGCCAGCAAACATCCTTTAACATCAACCTGCTCTTTTGGGGGTTCACGTGTGACCATTTCTTAGAGTCTATAGACTTTCAGCAGAAGAACCGCTGAACCCCAGAGCTCCTGAGCCAAGCCCCTCCTCCTAACCTCAGTTTGCAGATAAGAAAGAGGACACTTAGAAGAGGTGAGACTTGGCCAGGCTAACACTGTTGGAGGGAGCATTGTTCAGATGGAACTGTCTCTGTAGACTGGCTTCCTTCCAGGGCTGAGAGGAGTGGAAGCCTCCAGTCACTGCCAAACAAGGCCACTGTCCCTGCCAGCAGGCAGAGCAGGGCAGTTACAACTGTGGCAGTCCCTAGCTGTCTCTGGGAGGTATGCAAGCAAATGTCATTATCAGTGATTTTGAGCAGGAGAAGACGCATTTAGTGAGTTATCACTATGAGCTGGGAATGGTGCTCAGTGTTTTACACGCATTATCTCATTCAATCCTTGCAGTAGCCTTCTGAGTGCAAACAATGCTCTGGTTTCACAAAAATGTCCACGTGCTAATTCTCAGAACCTATGAATGCATTGAGTTGTATAGAAAAGAGGACTCTGCAGAAGTGGTTAAAGTAAAGGTCTTGAGATGTGCATAGCATCCTGGATTATTCATGTGGACTCGATGTAATCAAAAGAGTCTTTTTAAAAGAGAGGCAGGAAGGACAGAGCGAGAATGGGTTGGAGGAGCAGAGGACGAGATGATGAACTCTGAAGACATAAGAAGAGGCCATGAGCCGAGGCATGCAAGAGGCCTCCCCAAATCTGATAAGGACAAGAAACGAGATTCTCCCCTCGGATCTCCAGAAGGAACACAGTCCTATCAATAATTCAATTCTAGCCTGTGGACCCATGCTGGGCTGCTGGTCTCCAAAACTGGAAGATAATAAAGTTGGGTTGTTTTAAGCCACTAGGTTTGTGGCAGTTTGTTACAGCAGCAACAGGAATCTATACACCCTTTTAACAGATGAGAAAGTGGATGCTTTGTAGGGTTAAAATTCTTGGCAGAAGTCACAGTAGTCAGTTCACAAGGGAGCTGAGATGATGCATGGGTGGGGGGAAGGGGGAGGCCATCACTCCTGCTCCTCTTACTGAGCTGCATCATGCTGGGGAAGGAGGAGGAATGTACAGTCTCACAATTTAATCATGCAAGTCCTTCTTCACCCTGGAAGACAGTCTGTTTCCATTAAAAACAGAAACAAAGAATCATAACCACAGGAGAGACTCACTGTTCTGTTCAAAGTCACAGTTAGAGGAATACCCGAAATTCCAACCCAGGTCACTTCAGTGAAACCACCCCCATCCCCGCCCCCCCTCCCGCCCCTGACCCATGCACTGCTATCCTGTATTTTCTGGGACACTTTAATTGGCACTACCCTTCTGTAAAGAGGAGCACCCCATCCATGGGAACTAATATTGCCACCTTCACATGCTAACACTCAGGCCAGTTTGCGAGTGCGCCAGCCCTCCAGGGTAAGCCTGCGTGCACGTGTTATACAAACCTGGCTATGATCTGGATTCCATCAATTACTGCAGATTTCTGTCTACATGGACCCGAATATGGAAATACCTGGATATTTGGAACTGTATAGACTCAGACACTACCATCACCTCCACCCTGAGTCCTGTTGAAGAAGCCCTCTTCATGTGACAGGCTTTAGAGGTAATACCTCCATCCACTGTCACAAAATCCCTACAGAGTAGATGCTGATCATCGGGCGATTACAATAATCACCCCACTGTTGACTACATTTGACAAATTAGTAAAGAGGCGCCCAGAGCAGTCACTTTCCAGCATGAAACAAGATTAGAACCTGGGCTTTCCCAGCCCTGAGTCAGGATACCAGTCCAGACCCTTCGATGAGGGGAAAAAGGCAAACCCTCTGAAACAGACAGGGGTATATTTCAGGAAGTATTAATCTTTTTTATTTAAAAAAAAAATTCTTTTAACTCCTTTAAAAGCTAAGAAAACTGTAATGAAATTGGGAAAGAGGATTCTGCTGCTTGACAAAGACACCCGTTTCCTAAAGCTCAGCTCCTTTTCACTCTGCAAAGATCTTATTTTATTAACGCATCCTGAACACAGCCGAACAGTGGGGACTGCCGGGATGTGGGCTCTGGCGGGAGATCGCAAACAGAGCTTTTGTTTTGATCTCACTGCTTAGGTTAATGCGTCGTGATTCCCCCACCGGCTGTTTCCCAGGATGCTGTTTATTCCAGTGTCTGCTGGGGGAGAAAATGTCCCCGGGAAAGTAAATGCAGTGCAGCAGTATTTACAAATCCCGAGTCAGGTTTCCATCCTGTCCAACAGGATGAGAATTCGAGCCATTATTTACACTAGTAAGCTGAGAATGACATCAAAAGCTCTCTTATGAACTGCGGGGGAGATAATGATGTAAGTGACTTTAATCTAGACATGTGCTTTACAATACAAACGTGTATCCGCTCTTTCCACAAGACAGCACTGACTTCTATGTTACACTCACAGGACACCCAATTCCAGGCCTTGTTTCTAAATATCCGTGGATTCCCACATCTCTGTGGTTTCACTTAGAAATTCTGCTTGCACTGGAGAAACGGGCTGCATATACAGGTCCAGGGAGAGACAGAGCCCTAAGTGGAGGTGGAAGCACCCTGAATGCCTAGAGAACAGAATCCAGTGTTCTTTATGCAGACTGGAATGCAGACGTGATCTCCTTTTCCTTAGACACAGCCCACCTCCACAGATGCAGGCACACCGTTCCAATCACTCTCAGAGGGATGCAGTAAGAACAGATGAGAGACAAGAGAGGTGAGGGAGCTCTGCAGAGGGAAGTCACTGTTACTGTTGTCATTTGTATTATTGTTACATTCCAGGAGCTCTTTTTTTCTGGGCACCAGCAGTGTGGTGGGGGAAGCATCGAAACACTGGAGCCAAGAAGGGCTAGAAGTGAAGTCGTGGCCTGACTATTCACTGTGGCTTCATGGGCAAGGGACAAACTGATCTGACTCTTCATTTGCTCATCTGAAAAATGGGTATGTGCTGCCTTCCTATCCATGCTAGTCTGTCTCATCCCTTCTTTCTTTCGGAACTATGCCCAACTCTTTCTGAATGTATACAAGACTTACTGAAATTTAACACTTAAAAAATAATAGATTTCCCAAGATATAATTCACATAACGTCTACCCTTTTAAAGAATACATAGTTCAGTGTTTTTAGTAAATCTTCCAAGTTGTACATCAATCCACACATATCTATTTCTAGAACATTTCATCAATTCCCCAAAACAAAATTATAGCCACTAGCAGCTATTATATTTAGAATAAAGTTTCCTATTTAACATCCTGTTCTTCCTCAAGGTATAAAAAAATCTTCACCAAAGTCCACAATGAATTACTACTCCTCAACTTACAGTCAGCACCAAAGCGTTAGGCATTTGATGTACACCCCTGTGGCGCTTGCAGGTTGACAGCTGAAATCTGCCCAGCCTACCCAAATTGATGGTATGTTCTTGGAGTGCAAAGGCCGGGTTGCCGGCATTCTCTTTCCCCCAGCACCTCAAGCTCATGGATGAACACACACGTAGGTGCTCGGTAAATGCCTGGCTCCCGACCGACTGACCAATCACTGCTTCTTCGGAAGACCAGCACGTTTGTCATCTGTCTGCTTCTCTGAATGCCAATGCCTCCACAAGCTGCCATGTTCCATGATTATTCTCCCCGAAGCATGTGCTGTTAATTTTTCATCTTAATGAACTGTCCAGTTGAGTTTAGCAATGGGAATAGTGATAGAAGCACAATAAAAATGGCTTATGTCTTTGCTATTGTCAGAAACCTTCTCTCCACAACACTGGCACATAATTGAAATAAAAATATCTCAACAGCTACAAACATCATTTGTCAAGAATAAAGTGGGGTTTAAGTGCTATTTCAAAAATTCATACTACGGGCTTCATAAACACGGATTATTGGAACGTTCCTCCAATTGATATCCGCTCAAGCATTTAAGTGCATGGCTATTATTCTATGTTTGCTTGAGTGAAACCACTTTGGGTACCAAGCTACATGTCAGCCCCGATTTTCCAGAGTATTACAGATGCACATTCTTTCCTGGCGGGAGAAGGGTCAGGCAAGCCAGCGCAGGCCCAAAAGGCCTGTGTTAATGCACAGATGCACATGCGGGAAAGCCATTATGCAGCTGTTGGCATCCTCAGCGTCGACTGCTCTGGGAACCAGTGTCACTCAAATCCGAATGATGGCCCAGGAGGAGCCCAGAGCGGGAGAGAGAGGATATGAGGAATAGAGGAGAGAGGCTTGAAGATTCTGAACAAGCCAGCGATATGGAGAGGCCCACACTCCAGCCCTCGGCCCCACACGATTTTCTAAGGCCAGCAACCAACCATCATATTCCTGCCGACCCATAAGAGAAAGGTTCAAGAATTAGGTATTGGCTGAAGTCATTCCATCAGGAACTATATACTGAGCTACAATTAGCCTGGACCACACTGCTCTTGATGTTGAGCATATAGGGGTGGGCAAGGCAGACCATATCTCTGAACCTCAGGGGGCTTAGACTCTCATGGGGGAAACAGACAATAAACAAATAAACCATGAAGGGAAATAGACATGATATTCACACATTATGATGACTCCTGTGAGGGATAAGACAGCAGGATGAAATAATGAATAACAAAGCAGTGGGTGTGGCTTTACAGGTGGTGATGTCAGGAAAGGCCCTAAATAATGAAGAATCAGGCATGTGAAGGGACTGAGACTAAGGGAAGAGAAAGGGCCAAGCCCCCAAGGCTCCTCCATTAGACAGAGTGCCCGGAGTCCACAATATTTCTAGGGGCTCACAGGAATGTTTCAGTTTCTTTTCAAGTCGGAAGAAAATTTGATCTTTGAGGGTAAAGATTATATGCATCTTCATGCTGAAGCAGTCATAAATACAGTATTTAAGTTTCTTTTTTTTCTATATATAGAAAAAAAATAGAGCTCATAAAGGCAAAGATGCCCTGGGCCCATGAAGACCCCTAAGGAACCAAGGACTCTGGTCCAGAACCCCACCTGGAAGATAGGGGCCTTCTCAACCTCTTCAGACAAATGGAGCCTGAGAAGGAGAACCAGCCCAAGAGCATGGAGTGTTAAGCATCACGTATGCGGAATTCCCAGTAACACAGTATGGATGGAGAGTTAACTGGGAGGGGGGAATGAGGCTTCAGGAGATGGGAGGGGGTGGGGGCTGGAGCAAGTCAGTCTTAGGAGCCAGGCAGAGGACCCTGTGATTTATCCTGCTAAGGGTCACAAACTTCTGAAGCTTGGGGCTTTTCACTGAAAGGAACTCAGTACAATTTAGACTGAAGCTCGGCAGAAAAGGACTGGGGACGAGATCAGGGAGCCGGGTGTGCTCCCGTGAACCCAGTCACAGGTACCCTGGCCCTTCTTGTGTGAGCACAGGCTGCTCCCTGCCCCGGTGGGGTCCAGCACAAGCCCTGGACAGGAGTGCAGCCATGCAAGCGTCCAAGGCCTTTTCTTTGCCCAAAGCATGACGTAAATGGTTGAGGGGCAATGAATAACAATTCTCCTGAATCCATTTCTCAAGTGGAAATTCTGAAGAGAGATTGGGAGTGTTGAGAGGTCCAAAACAGCATCTGGTATGGACAGAAATGTGATCCTTAAGGAAACTTGCTAGACATTCCTTTAGAGAGGTTCCTTCTCATGAGTCCTTGCAAGTGTGTGGCCAAACTTTTAAACATCCGTTTTCTTTCAACACAAATGGTTGTTATGGCAACCTAACATCATTTCCAACGGTGCTTAGAGTCTAAAATTCAGAGCCTCCTGAGAAGATGAGCTCACTGGCCCCTCCACGGTTTTTCTGAAGCTCCCACATGGAGGTGTCTGCCGGGTGTCCGGTTGCAGCCTTCTAGATCCTCAGCAGACACAATTAGTTGGTGGCAGATTTTGTCCTGTTACCCTTCCTTCTCTGCTCTCTCAAACTGCCTTGAGCTCTGAGTCCCCCACAGGGCACAGGGTAATTTGGGTTAGTAGCCTCCAGAGGAAACGACGAGTCTCTGGCTTAGAAAGTCCGTGATGC